>NC_138525.1:5348260-6557260 GCF_000230855.2 Cajanus cajan | reverse complement strand
AATATAGAAGTGCTAGTAAATTACTATCTATAAGTTATTCTCACTATTTACTATCTAGAATTACTATATATATTGACACATGATCCAGAATTACTGTTAAGAGAGTCAATATAAAAACAAGGGAAAAAGATATGTAAAAACATGTTAAATTAAATGTTAAGAGTGTAAAATTAAAAAATTAAAAATATTTTAAAAATTCAATTATTTTTTTAAAAAGGAATGTACCTATAAAAAAAAGAAGGTATATAGATCATCATCTGTCTCCTTATTAATGTTGTAGGCCTGGACAGTTTTTCAAGGGTTTGCTATTCACATCTACGTTTTTGCTATTAGCATTTAACATCACTTATAGATTTTTTTTTGTGGGCCTGGGCTGTTTTTGAAGGATTTGTTATTCGCATACACGTTTTTGCTATTAGCATTTAACACCACTTACAGATTGGACCGACATCCTAAATAATAATATAGAAGTGCTAGTAAATTACTATCTATAAGTTATCCTAACTATTTACTATCTAGAATTACTATATATTTTGACACATGATAAAGAATTACTGTTAAGGGAGTACATATAAAAATAAGGGAAAGAGGTATGTAAAAAAGTGTAATTTAAATGTTAATAGTGTAAAATTAAAAAATTAAAAATATTTTAATTATTTTTTAAAAAAAATAAGTGTACCTATAAAAAAGAAGGTAATATATATCATCATCTCTCTCCTTATTAATGTTGTAGGCCTGCACAATTTTTCAAGGATTTTGCTATTTGCATCTACGTTTTTACTATTAACATTTAACATTACTTACAGATTGGACAGACATCCTAAATAATAATAAAGAAGTGCAAGTAAATTACTGTCTATAACTTATTCTCACTAATTACTATATATATTGACACATGATCCAGAATTACATTTAAGGGAGTACATATAAAAACAAGGAAAAAAGTTATGTAAAAAAGTGTTAAATTAAATGTTAAGAATGTAAAAATAAAAAATAAAAAATATTTTAAAAATTTAATTATTTTTTTTAAAAAGAAGTGTACCTATAAAAAAAGAAGGTATATATATCACCATCTGCCTCCTTATTAATGTTGTAGGCCTGGGCTATTTTTTAAGGGTTTGCTATTCGCATCTACGTTTTTACTATTAGCATTTAACATCACTTACAGGTTTTTTGTGTGCGCCTGAGCTATTTTTCAAGGATTTGCTATTCGTATCTACGTTTTTACTATTAGCATTTAACATCACTTAAAATTGAATCGACATCCTAAATAATAATATAGAAGTGCTAGTAAATTACTATCTATAAAATATCCTCACTATTTACTATCCAGAATTACTATATATATTGACACATGATCCAAAATTACTGTTAAGGGAGTACATATAAAAACAAGGGAAAGAGATATGTAAAAACGTGTTAAATTAAATGTTAAGAGTGTAAAATTAAAAAATTAAAAATATTTTAAAATTTTAATTATTATTTTTTTAAAAAGGAGTGTACCTATAAAAAAATAAGGTATATATATTATCATTCGTCTCCTTATTAATGATGTAGGTCTGAACTGTTTTTCAGAGGTTTGTCATTCGTATCTACGTTTTTACTATTAACATTTAACCACTTATAAAAAAAAATTTTGTGGGCCTGGGCTATTTTTCAAGAGTTTGCTATTTGCATCTACGTTTTTGCTATTAGCATTTAACATCACTTAAAGATTGGATCGACATCCTCAACAATAATATAGAAGTGCTAGTAAATTACTATCTATAAGTTATCCTCACTATTTACTATATAGAATTACTATATATATAGAAACATGATCCAGAATTACATTTAAGTGACTACATATAAAAACAAGGAAAAGAGGTATGTAAAAAATTGTTAAATTAAATGTTAAGAGTGTAAAATTAAAAAACTAAAAATATTTTAAAATTTAATTATTTTTTCTAAAAAAAAGGAATGTACCTATAAAGAAAGTAGGTATATATATTACCATCCGTTTTCTTATTAATGTTGTATGCCTGAGCTATTTTTTAAGGGTTTGACATTCGCATCTACGTTTTTGATATTAGCATTTAACATCATTTATAGATTTTTTTTGTGGGCCGGGGCTGTTTTTCAAGGGTTTGCTATTCGCATCTACGTTTTTGCTATTAGCATTTAACATTAGTTAGAGATTGGACCGACATCCTAAATAATAATATAGAAGTGATAGTAAATTACTATCTATTAGTTATCCTCACTATTTACAATCTAGAATTACTATATATATTGACACATGATCCAGAATTACTGTTAAGGGAGTACATATAAAAACACGTGAAAGAGGTACGTAAAAAAATATTAAATTAATTGTTAAGAGTGTAAAATTAAAAAATTAAAAATATTTAAAAAATTTAACTACTTTTTTTCAAAAAAGAGTGTACCTATAAAAAAGAAGGTATATATATCATCATCCGTCTCCTTATTAATGTTGTAGGCCTGTGTTGTTTTTCAATGGTTTGCTATTCACATATACGTTTTTGCTATTAGCATTTAACATCACTTACAAATTTTTATTTTTTGGCCAGGGCTGTTTTTGAAAGGTTTGCTATATGCATCTACGTTTTTGCTATTAACATTTAACATCACTTACTGATTGGACCGACATCATAAATAATAATATAGAAGTGCTAGTAAATTACTATCTATAAGTTATCCTCACTATTTACTATCTAGAATTACTATATATATTGACACATGATCCAGAATTACATTTAAGGGAGTACATATAAAAACAAGAGAAAGAGGTATGTAAAAAAGTTTTAAATTAAATGTTAAGAGTGCAAAATTAAAAAACTAAAAATATTTTAAAAATTTAATTATTTTTATAAAAAAAAAGAGTATACCTATAAAAAAAGAAGGTATATATATCATCATTCATCTCCTTATAAATGTTGTAGCTTGGGCTATTTCTAAAGGGTTTGTTATTCGCAACTACGTTTTTTGCTATTTGCATTTAACAATATTTACATTTTTGTGTGGGTCTGGGGTGTTTTTCAAGGATTTGCTATTTGCATCTACGTTTTTACTATTAAAATTTAACATCACTTATAGATTCGACCGACATACTAAATAATAATATAGAAGTGCTAGTAAATTACTATCTATAAGTTATCCTCACTATTACTATATAGAATTACTGTATATATTGACAAATGATCCAGAACTACATTTAATGGAGCACATATAAAAACAAGGGAAAAAAGTATGTTAAAAAGTGTTAAATTAAATGTTAAGAGTGTAAAATTAAAATATTAAAAATATTTTAAAATTTTAATTATTTTTTTTTTTAAAAATAGTGTACCTATAAAAAAAGATGGTATATATATGATCATCCGTCTCCTTACTAATGTTGTAGGCCTGAGCTGTTTTTCAGGGATTTGTAATTCGCATCTAAGTTTTTGCTATTAGCATTTAACATCAGTTACAAATTTTTTTTTGTGAGCTTGGGCTGTTTTTCATGGGTTTGCTATTTTTATCTACGTTTTTACTATTAGCATTTAACAACATTTACAGATTGGACTGACATCCTAAATAATAATATAGAAGTGCTAGTAAATTATTATCTATAAGTTATCCTCACTATTTACTATCTAGAATTACTATATATATTGACACATGATCCAGAATTACTGTTAAAGGAGTATATATAAAAACAAGGAAAAGAGGTATGTAAAAAAATGTTAAATATAATGTTAAGAGTGTAAAATTAAAAAATTAAAAAAATTTAAAAATTTAATTATTTTTTTTAAAAAAGGAGTGTACCTATAAAAAAAAGGTATATATATCATCATCCGTCTCCTTATAAATGTTGTAGGCCTGAACTATTTTTCAAGGGTTTACTATTCGCATCTACGTTCTTGCTATAAGAATTTAACATCACTTACAAATTTTTTTTTGTAGGCCTGGGTTATTTTTCAAGGGTTTGTTATTTACATCTACATTTTTACTATTAAAATTTAACATCACTTACAGATTAGACCGACATCCTAAATAATAATATAAAAGTGCTAGTAAATTACTATCTGTAAGTTATCCTCACTATTTATTATCTAGAATTACTATATATATATATTGACACATGATCCAAAATTACTTTTAAGGGAGTACATATAAAAACAAGGGAAAGAGGTATGTAAAAAAATGTTAAATTAAATGTTAAGTGTGTAAAATTAAAAATTTAATTATTTTTTTAAAAGGAGTGTACCTATAAGAAAAGAAGGTATATATATCATCATTCGTCTCCTTATTAATGTTGTAGGTCTGGACAGTTTTTCAAGGGTTTGCTATTCGCATCTACGTTTTTGTTATTAACATTTAACATCATTTATAGATTGGACCAACATCCTAAATAATAATATAGAAGTGCTAGTAAATTAATATCCATAAGTTATCCTCACTATTTACTATCTAGAATTACTATATATATTGACAGATGATAAAAAATTACTGTTAAGTGAGTACATATAAAAATAAGGGAAAGAAGTATGTAAAAAAGTGTTAAATTAAATATTAAGAGTGTAAAATTAAAAAATTAAAAATATTTTAAATTTTTAATTATTTTTTTTTCTTAAAATGAGTGTACCTATAAAAAAAAGAAGGTATATATATCATCATCCGTCTCCTTATTAAAGTTGTAGGCCTGAGTTGTTTTTCAAGGGTTTGCTATTCGCATCTACGTTTTTGCTATTAACATTTAACATCACTTACAGATTTTTTTTGTAGGCTTGGGCTGTTTGACAAAGGTTTGCTATTTGCATCTACGTTTTTGCTATTAGCACTTAACATCACTTATAAATTGGATTGACATCCTAAATAATAATATAGATGTGCTAGTAAATTACTATATATAAGTTATCCTCGCTATTTACTATCTAGAATTATTATATATATTAACACATGATCTAGAGTTACATTTAAGGGAGTACATATAAAAACAAGGGAAAAAGGTATATAAAAAAGTGTTAAATTAAATGTTAAGAGTGTAAAACTAAAAAATTAAAAAAATTAAAAAAATTTAATTATTTTTTTTAAATGAGTGTACCTATAAAAAAAGAAGGTATATATATCATCATCCGTCTCCTTATTAATGTTGTAGGCCTGGGCTGTTTTTCAAGGGTTTTCTATTCGCATCTACGTTTTTGCTATTATCATTTAATATCACTTACACATTTTTTTTTGTGGGCTTAGGCTATTTTTCAAGGGTTTGCTATTCGCATCTACGTTTTTGTTATTAGCATTTAACATCACTTATAAATTGGGCCGACATCCTAAATAATAATATGGATGTGCTAGTAAATTTCTATCTATAAGTTATCCTCACTATTTACTATCTAGAATTACTATATATATTGACACATGATCCAAAATTACTGTTAAGGGAGTACATATAAAAACAAGGGAAAGAGGTACGTAAAAAGTGTTAAATTAAATGTTAAGAGTGTAAAATTAAAAAATTAATTTTTTTTAAAAAAAAAGGAGTGTACCTATAAGAAAAAAGGTATATATATCATCATCCGTCTCCTTATTAATGTTGTAGGGTTGAGCTATTTTTTAAGGGTTTGCTATTCGCATTTACGTTTTTGCTATTAGCATTTAATATCACTTACAAATTTTTTTTTGTGGGCCTGGGCTGTTTTTCAAGGGTTTGCTATTTGCATCTACGTTTTTGCTAATAGCATTTAACATTACTTACAGACTGGACCAATATCCTAAATAATAATATAGAAATGCTAGTAAATTACTATCTATAAGTTATCCTCACTATTTACTATCTAGAATTACTATATATATATATTGACACATGATCTCGAATTATATTTAAGGGAGTACATATAAAAACAAAGGAAAGAGATATGTGAAAAAGTGTTAAATTAAATGTTAAGAGTATAAAATTAAAAAATTAAAAATATTTTAAAAATATAATTATTTCTTTTAAAAAAAGGAGTGTACCTATAAAAAAAGAAGGTATATATATCATCATCCGTGTCCTTATTTATTTTGTAGGCCTGGACTATTTTTCAAGGATTTGTATTCATATCAATGTTTTTGCTATTAGCATTTAACATCACTTACAAAATGGACCAACATCCTAAATAATAATATAGAAGTGCTAATAAATTACTATCTATAACTCATCTCACTATTTATTTACTATCTAGAATTGAGAAGCACTACTCACTGCAGGAAGAGTGTGCTTATTGTGCATTGCTTTAATTTCCTGACCAATTTCTTCTAAGACAGCATATTTTATGAAACAACAATCTGCATGATAAAGATATTTTATACCAGTTTCATAAAAATAATACAACCCCCAATATGTATCAACATAAAACATCTGATTTTAAAAATATGATGGAGCAAAAAACTATATGTGATTCTATATTAAAACCTTTTCTGACAACTATTTGGGGGAAGACAAGATTATGGGGAATTCATAAAGGATAAACACAACAACCACATTATATTGGAGCACCTAGCTTTTCATAAGGCATCAAAGCTAGAACAAAAAGATTAAGATCTCATAAAATTTTCAACTGACATCCAAGATAATTTCATAACAAGCGTTGATACAAAAATCTACCAAGCATCAAGTGATCACATGATAGCTCCACAATAATCTTATTAGAGTATACCTTTTATTCTTTATTTTTCACAAACATTTCTAAAAACAACTATAGCTACTTGAATTTCTCACTTAATGACCAATATCATGCTGATTTATCAACATTAGATAGGGCAGTTGAAAAAGAATGTTTGGAAGAGAAGTAATAGTAAACTGGTGTAGACATGCAGTGTCATGGCTTAATTATAACCCCTTTAATAATGAAAGCATCCCCTAAACCTTCAATAAACAGTGCCTCTCAAAGAAAACTAAATCAATTTCCAACACAAAATGACCTTTAGGCTTTGCCTCCCAAGTTTGAATTCTTTCTTTGACCAATACCTTTTTTCCTTACATTCTTGAATCTGTTCTCATGTAATTCTCATAGTTCAAAAATTTTATTTGGGGATCAAATCCAACAGATTTAAAATTTAACAACAACTATTGGATATTAGTATTGTTTAGTGGTTATTATTATAATTATAATTGGCAAACTAGTGTTGATATTTTTGCCTTAAAAATATATTTCTAACATTTTGCATTAAAATTTGACATTTAAAAGTATGATAAAATATATACACATTAAAAATACTAGGGGTGGGCAAAAAAAACTGAACTGAACTGAACTGTTTGATAGTTAACTGTATTGAACTATAAAACTGAACTGAATTATAAAAATTAAACTATTTTTATAAAAGGATAAAAATTAAATGTGTCTAACATGTTATGTCTTAATGGATTAACTCGATAGTCTAATAACCAAAACTTAAAAAAAAAAAAAGTGATCCAAAAAAAATTGTATCAATTTTGTCGAATCTAACGGATCAATTGAGCTATGTTGGACTACTTATTTTTAGGCTTAAAATTCAATGAGTTTGTTTGACTTAATTATATATATATTTTTTTTGAAAAATTTAAATAAAATGGAAAATAAAGTAATATTGGCAAATGTGTCTTATTTTGATAGATCAATGAGTCAAAATTGTTTAATTCAAAATATCATAACAGTTCAGTGCAGTTTAAACTGCAGTTCAGTTCAAGTTTTTATAGTATAGTTCAGTTCAGTTCAATGACACAAAAAAATAGTTCAGTTCAGTTAGTCTGAACTAATATTTAGTTTAGTTCAGTTCATAAGAACTATTTTTAAGTTCAGTATAGTTTTTATAAGTTCAGTTCAGTTCAATTCATTTTGCCCACCCCTAAAAAATACTATGAATTTGTTCAAAATCTTTTAATTTTTAACTAAATTTTGTAACATCGTGTTTTTTTTTACTGGTTTACTTACTTGGTAAGAAAATAATTTTTTATGTCTTACTTGAAATTTGAAATGTCTACATAATGTCCATATTGTCCAACATAGTCGATACATACTTATATTCTTTAAATATGTTAATACAAGTTTGATTAGTTGATCATATGTATAGATAAATTTTATTAGTAACGATAAAATTTATTTCAATGATATATACTTCTAAAAAGAAATTAATATTCAATTGTTAGTCGAGAGATATTTCTTTTATGTAAACTAAAAAAGATTGTTGATTAGGACAAGTATTATATTGTTTTCAAGACAAGAAATGAATAATTTTCTAGAAAACGAAAACATAAGATAAGATTAGTCATATTCTTTTAAATGCGTGTTGACTAAATACGAAAGATTTGATAAAATGTGGATAATAAAATATAAAAGGATCTTGCATGTAATTCAAAAACTTGTATCGTATATGGATGATGATTGTAACTTGTAAGAGAGAAGGAGTCAAGCATTTGCAAAAATTAGATGCCTTTCATATCTGCTACGAGTTTTCCTTCCTGACCAAATATTCATATAGTCAAATGATCCAATTGATTTATTAATGAAAAAACTTGATTTAACTTAACGGCACACACGGATATGCATGCATGCATGCATGAAAGAAGAAATACTTATTCAAGAGATAAGTGTTATTTAACTTAATTAGCTATGCTTAATTTATACAAGGCTTCGAGTACAACTTTATATTCATTGACTCAACGAAGTTGACAAAGGAATTTCAGCTGAATCATTTATTGAATATGATCAAATGCATTTTATAATTGAACCTAAATAAGCCTAATTGTTATTCAAACAGTTTTATTTCTGTAGGCCCAATTTCGTCAGTATATGAATTGACTAAGTGGACTCAAATCGATTTAAAGCCCATTAATATTAGATCAGTTTTAGTGTTTAAGATGTAGACATAAAAGTGACACCATTCACAGCCCATGTTTTAACATCTTTGTGTTAATGTTTGCAATGGTTGGCCATAACAATAAAATAATGACTAATATGATAAAAACTTAATACATGCGCATCTAGAAACTGCGACTTACCCTTTCTTTTATAGAAAAAAAATTAATAAGATAGAAAGTTGTAAGACTAAAATACCTATTAGACCCAAATTTGTTAACTAAATATTTAGTTAAACTTCCTTAATTAAATACAATGAAAGAAAGGTTAGATTACAATAATAGTTATGTTTTCACGTTAAGAAGTTTCAAATATCCCTAAAATTCAAAGCTACAACATTTATAAATTAAATTAATCGGACATTGAAAAGTGTACTAATATTAAAATAAATATATACTAAATATATAAAAACTTAAATTATCTTTAGTGTTTATTGTTATATGACATTTTTTTAAATCACTTCTTTTCAACATTGAAAATGAGTAATGTGAATAGTAAGTGTCAATGAATTCCTCTACAAGAATTTATTAAAAAAATAATTAATCAAGATCAACACATCAAAACTCATAAAAAATTTAATTCTTTAATAAATATAAAAAATAATAAAAATGATCCTAATATAATTGAATTTAAATTTTCATACTTCTAATTATTCTAATTTTTAGGGTGTAAGTGAGTACGAGTAATCTGCGAATCCAAATTGATCTAAACTAATCCAATGAATTCTGATTAGTTTTTTTCAGTGTTTGGGTCAGATTCAACTCAACCCGATCAAAACTTGATATTATATGGGTCGAGTGACGAATTTTGTGCTTTTAACCCGTTATTGACCCAACCCAATTCGATCATATAATAATAATAATAATAATAATAATAATAATAATAATAATAATAATAATAATAATAATAATAATAATAATAATAATAATAATAATAATAATAATAATAATGATTTTTGAATGATCATTTGTTTATGATAATACTCATGAGTCATGATTACTCTTATTTAGTAATAAGTTTTGTATTTTAAGTTGATAGTATTGTAACAATATAATAAATTTATTTTAAATTTTATTTTGTATTAATTAATGTTGGTTTTTTGAGTTGATAATAATGTAACAAATTAATAAATTTATTTTAAAATTTAATTTGCATTATCATTTGCTTTATAGGTTGATAACATAAAATTTGTAATAATGTATCAAATAATTTATATCTATTTTAAAATATTTAAAATTTTATAATAAATAAATAAATATAATTATATTGACTTGGTTAACCCAATCTAACCTAACCTGTTTGTGATTAAGTTGAGTTAGATTGAATTTTTTAAAAAAATTATACAAATCCAATCCAACCCAACCTGTTAAATTTTGATCAAGTTGAATAACGAACTTATCCAAACTAGTAAGGTCGAGACACTTTGTGTCTCTATTAAAGATAAAATAAAATAAAAATTAAGTAATAAATATATGTTGATTTAATGTTATAATTAGTTAATTAATTTTAGAGTCTTGATTTTGATAAAAATATTATTTTTTTAATTTTTTAAAATGAAAAGATATAATGAGTAACAAAAATACGAAGACCAAGGTAATTATTAGAAAAAATATTCCCTTTATATATTAGTATAGATTCAGTTCAACCCAACTGTTAACACTCCTACTAACTTAACCGTAATTGTTCAAATAATTTAAATTAAATTAAAAATTAAAGGAGACTCTAACATAAAAGAAAATTAACAAATTTTTAAATATAAAAAATCCATTAAGAATTTAAAATAAATATATCATTAGATGTTCTTACGTTGGATTCTTATCGTTGTTGTCATAATTATTTTTTTAATAAAAAAAATAATTTTGAAAAATCGTGATATTTTCTTATAATATTTAAAAAATAATTATTGTAAGTTGAAGCAAAACAGGGAATCCGAATCCAGTTTCACCCTAATTTTTTTCCTCTTTTGGTGGCAATGACCTCCTTCTATTCGACCGCCAAATCCAGAACGGAAGAAGACCCATCCGTCAGCGAAGACGACGGTGAGGATGGCGGCGACACCGCAGTGTGGGGAGCGTTCAGCGAAAGCCTCCGCGAGGTGCAGTCGGTGCTGGACCGTAACCGGTTCCTGATCAAGCAGGTGAACGAGAACCAACACTCTAGGCTCCGCGACAACATGCTGAAGAACGTCTCCCTCATTCAGGAACTCAACGGTAACATCTCCAAAGTTCTCTCTCTCTATTCCCATATCAACTCCAATTTCTCCACCGCCTTCCAACAACATCCCGCCACCGACGCCGCACGTGACAAATCGTGACGCGTCACGTCACTTCGCTCGCTCTCTCATTCGTTAGTTTCAGATTCTAGGGATGTTCTGTGTTACTTGTAATCTTTTGTGACATTGTTTTGAATCACTGCTCAACTTTCATACCCTTCACAGTTTATTTGGAATTTGGCTTATCAGTAAACTTGATATTCAATGGGACAAACAAGGAAAAAAGGAAGGCTTTTGATATTTGATCTGTTCATTTTTGTGGCATTTGCTATATTTTGATTGTGATTGGACATGTTTAACTTAGTTCCCATGTATAGAAAAAAATTATAGCGATTCATATGCACCTTTCAACCATATAAGCTAGATTGTTTGGTTTGAGTAAAGATAACTAGGGAATAGGGATACAGGCTACGAGAGCCTATTGCTAAACTGAATTGGATGTGATGTTGATATGGAAGGTTTCATGCTATATATTCATGTATGTCAAATATATATATATTTTTTTCCATCGACATGGTACATGATTACATACAGATCTAAAAATTGAAATCGACAATTAAATACATATTATTGTGGTTCAAATATTATTTTAATATAGACGATAAAAGTGTAACGACTCGCCGTGACCTTCACACTATGAAATAACATTACACACTACTGGAATATATATACTAAAATAGTATAATATAACATTTACAATACAAGTTGCTAATCAAGCAACCAACAGCAACTAGTTATATATAACCAAAATATGCTACTATAAGGTAGCCTACAAAAAAATATTCATCTCCAGGCACCTCATGTGGCCTCTAGCAGCTATCTCCCAGCCTATTCCTACCCTGCTCTCATATAACATATGATCATCGCAGTTCAAACTACATGGAAATATGCAAGGGTAAACTAGAAATAATAAATAACTCATAATAATTTAATATGCAATACAACAACTATAAAATCATCTTCGCATCCGACACATAAGACAAACAACATATATATTATACATCTTAATATCATTTCAACTTGATTCCCCATATCAACACAACTACTGTACAAACCATTTGAATAGTTATCATATTCATCATAACAACAATCAACACATGTATTATACATCTCTCAACAACACATATTTAAAAGTAACTTACAACATAGCAACACTATCATCATCTTCAAAAGGATCAACATACAACACAATCACAACTTAATAACACAATAACATATGTACAACTCATATCAACAACAAATCAACTCATCAACAATTTATGCGTCGTCATGCATTTCAACTTGGAGATCTCCAACAATTGAGGTTGAGTAGTCTAGGTGGCATAAACCCTACCGAATCCAGCGTTTGACCTATCTCAACTAGGTCAGGTATAGGACATCGTTAGGAACTCTGAAGAAAATCAGGAATAGACAATAATAGGCAATTGCTCAGGTGTGCCACTTAGACTCAGAGGTCCAGTACTACTGTCAGGACATAAGGGTTTGGGTATGAGCCTACCACGGCCTTGGCTAGCATCACCAATCCATATATGGAGTTACCCACCCACTGTCCTCCAAGTACCATGTATCTCAACTTTAAAACAACTTTCAATTTATCTCCTTAGTACTATGTATCTCAACATAGAACATATATCTTCACCATATGTCTCTAACTTTTCAACTTTACAATAATGCGACAATAGACATCTTACAACAATAGACAACTTTCAACAATATAACAATAGACATCTTACAACAATAAACAACTTACAACAATACAACAATACAACAATAGATATCTTACAACAATAGGCAACTTATAACAATACAACAATAGACATCTTACAACAATAGGTACCATAACAACTTTACAACATTAAACATCTAGCTGCTTATAATCGGTATAGCTCGGCCTGACCCCTATACCGTGGTCGCTTTGTAATCGGTATAGCTCGACCTTGCCCCTATACCGTGGTTGCTTTGTAATCGGTATAGCTCGACCTTGCTCCTATACCGTGGTTGTTTTGTACACGTGTGCCTCGACCTTGCCCACACACGGGATCAATTAAGTCCTAGAGGAGAACAACACAATGTCTACTCCAAGGGACAATTTCCCAAGGAGGGTTTTTAACAAATTGGGCTCTCAGAGCACCACAACTATCTCAATCCGCACAATGGGATGAGCAACTTCGAAAATATCTCCTCTAGTCATAGTGATCAACAACTTATCAACATAACTGAATCAACTTACAACTGAACAACACAACTCAACTTAACAACTTAAACAACGTACAACTTTTCAACTCATCATTTCAATCAACTTTCAACTTAAACAACATGATATATCAGCACAACAACTCATCAACGATGTTTAAAGTTGAATTTGGAAATACCATATCAACCCATTGTATCTTTTTATAACTACTAGAACAAAACACTTTGTTATATCAAATACTTTGTTAACATCTATGATTACTTATTTCTATTTTTATCATTGTCTTTTTATAACATAAGTGGCATCTAGTAATAGGTGTCTATGGATAGTTTTCCTAATAATGATTATGATTGAATAGAAACATCTCAGTACCCTACTTAACATGACTTTTATTAGTTTGTACAAAAGGTTAATATCATAATATCTATAATTTTATTAGAGAAAATTATAGATATTATAGGTGTAACAAGAAGAGGGAATATAGAAAAATAAAAACTGTCAAAATAAGTTTGTAATATGGCAGTGTCCATATATCATTGTTCTAAATATACATCCCTCTCTTCTCCCTCTCTCTGTTTACCTTAAAGACCTGTTTGCCAACTTTCGATGCTTATAAAATATAAATCTCGTGGTTTATAAGGTTGATGATGTATGGGAGAAATATTAAATTCTTGAAAAACTTGTTAAAGCCATTGACAGGCATTATTATATTCTGCTCGTTCTTCGTTGTGGTCTTCGTTGTCTTTTGGAGTATTAGAGAGATCTGATGGTAAATAAATACTCTCTCTTTTAAAAGGATAATGCGCTGGAATTCAGTGTCGTATTTATTTAAAATCTGAACATTGTTGTTAGCAGGGATGTGCACTTTGTGGAAGATGAAGAATTGAAATGCGGTGTTCCAAATAAGACAGATCAAGCTTCTAAATATATGGACTTAAATTTTTCTGCATCAAGTTCAGAAGAAAATAAAGATAAAATTTGGCCAATTAGTTATTTGATGATGATCCGGTAATTAGTACTAGACTGCTCTTTGATATTTATGACAGATGCAACGTTTGTTGTATATGTGCGAGCGAGCCTGAGATTATTAATGATAGAAAGAAATCATTAAGCAAGGAAAGATAAATTTAAGTCGCTGCAATGAAGGAGGAACTATTAATGATAGAAAGAAACCAAACCTGGATATAGGGGTCAAATGGGTACGCAGAACTAAGCTTAATGTTGACGGTTCTATTAATAAACATAAGTCAAGATTCGTGATGAAGGGCTATGCTCTAGTTTTTGGTGTGGATTACTAAGGTACGTTTGCATCAGTTGCTCAATTGGGCATTATCATGTCACTACTTGCTGGAGTCGCTCAAAAGAATCGGAGAGTTTATCAACTTGATGTTAAATCAGTATTTTTAAATGGTTTCTTACAAGGAAAAAATTATGTTAAGTAACCCCAAAACTTTGTACGGTATGACAAAATGATGTTTATCTTCTCAAGAAGGTTCCTTAAGGGTTGAAATCATCTTGAAAAGCTTGGTACAGTGGAATTGATGAACATTAGCTGAACTTCAGGTTTTCTAAAAGTTTGTCAAGGTCAAGATTATGTCAAGAAATATGGAGCTAATGTTCTTGTCATCTTTTTTTTTTTTTTTTTGGGTGATAATGTTCTTTTCATCTCATTGTATGTGGATGATCTCCTTGCGACAAGAAGCAACTCAAGTCTTGTGGAACCTTCATTTGTCAAAAAGTAGCCAAGGAAATTTTGAAGAAATTTAAACATGAAGAATGCAAAGAAATGAGAGTACTTTGAATAAAAAAAAAAAGCTGTACATTTATGGCATTTACATACACTGATTTACAGTCTGCATTCTAGAAGACAGCGTAAGAGACCACTTTATTGTTAAATTATTCTTTAAGTTATTATAGTTTCCTTAAAATTTTAAATAAATTGTCACGTTTATGACATGAATTGAATACCCAGTAAACTAAAGTACATAGGCTCACCTGATCCACTTTGCTTGAGCTCACCATATATTGATTCTTCCCTTCCCGATTCTTCCACCGCGATCTGATCACTAGATCAAGCAAGGGGAGTTAAAGTATCATAAATATAAAGTAGCAGGGAAATTCATTATTGTTTGGTATATCTACAGTTTACAAAAGGTTTAAAATAGAAATCCTTAAGACGAAGCGAATTTATAATTGTAAAATGAACGGCCCAAGTAGGGCATCTTTGAAGCCCTATGGCATGTTGAAGAATGCTAAACTATGTACACTGACATAAATCCGAAATCCCATCCATTAGAAAATGCAACGGTATCACTATTTATTCGGTCTCATCAATTGATCCTTTCTTTCCCACCATATATGTTCAGAATTTTGTTATCTCACTGGTCATTCCCTTTCGCATCCAAAATAAATAAATAAATAAAATGAACAAGGTCGCATAATTCCTGAAGCAGTACATTTTGGGTTTAGGACTATAAGTATCTTATCTTGCGATATAAAACATCTATATCAATAATATGACCAAACTAACTTTTTCAACACAGAATTTTTCTTCTATATATAAGATTCTAACTTAAGACTATTCTTAAAAGAAATCAACATAAATCACTTCAATCAACCACTGGTTGCTACTTTCCATAACAAGTTAACATCAATGCATAAAATTCAATATACCATCTGAAATTCCTTCAAACACTTGATATGAAATTCCATACCAAATTAATTTCCATACTGATGGCTAAGATTTAGCAGAAGCAAAATCAGGTGGATGAAAATAACAAGCCAAGGTTCTGCAGGGAGATATTTAATGAGTTTTTCAACTTTCTAATGGTTGAAAGCTAACCTTTAAATTCTCAATCAATCTTTATGTGAAGATACACTATTTGGACCACTCCCTCCAAAATCCAAGCCTATGGTTTTTCCTGGGAGGGGCCTGGATGAGGGGAAAAAGAGAGTTGAGACTGTAGAAGAAAGAGGCTGAGTTTGAGAATTAACTAAATAGCAGTGTAGACTGTAGAGTTTAGAGTCGTTGACATGAATCCTTAACCTTCATACCTGTTGTTGCTGGTTGTTATCAACTTGTTCCTAGTGGACTTGCCTTTCCTGACAATTTAGCTGAAACAATGTTACTGTTGCCCCCAGCAGGATTAAAAATTTTCATTAGTGGTTATGTTTGATTTCCCACCTTTTAGAAGGGGATCATGATCATGGTTTTAAAATATTTTCACATAAATACCTAACTCATGTTTGTAAATTATTGTAAACTACTTAGATTTATAAAATTTAAAAGTTGGGACTTCAATATTTTGTAGCTGTTGGTGTATATACAGCATCAATCCAGGGGAGATATTTTATATGTGAAATTTGATTTTATCTAAGTTGGAGTTGGTTATATATGTAGAAATTTTATTCCCACCAACGATTTTAGAGTTGCCAGTCAAAAACTAATTTTTATCACATACTTTAAGAGCAAATTTTGTCTTTTTTCAAGAAAATCTTGTTAGAATTAGAAATCAACACGCTGATAATTTATAATAAAAAAACTACATTCTATTTTGTCTTTGTTTATTTAAAGAAGATGGAGTGGAATAAGGAAGATAATAAGATAGAAATACTAAAATCTTTGCTGTTTGCTTGGAAGGGTGGGAAGGAGTTGAAAATTTTGTTTAGTTAAGAGGAGAGATAACTCTATTTTTGTCTGAGTTATAAAGAAAAGAGATAAATTTTAAAAATTAATTTAATTTTAAAATCTCTCACCTCCCTTTCAAATTCCATGATATTAGAGGAAAACTAAAATTGAATTAGAAGAAATTTAGCTCCTCTACTTCTAAAAATTAAACCAAATTATAAAAGTTTTTAACAAAGTCTTCCCTCCCCTTCATTTTTCTTTAAACAAACACTGAAAAAGTTAGATTTTTAATTATTACTAAAATATTTTTCGTATAATTCATTTATTTTTTTTTACACTTATCCAGGCAAGCAGAAAGAGTTTTTCTCCTTCATTTCTTCTTAATTGTATCATTCTTATTTCTAGCATTTTTGTTTCTTTTTATCTGTTTCATTCCTAATCCAAACAAATAATCAAGTGAAATGGGTCAATTGTTGTTGACTTGTTGAATGTATTACCTTGTTGGGAAGATAAAAATTCTTGTTAGGTGGAAGTACAGCACATGAGAGCAATCTTTGTTGAACGCGTGCGAGATGGGTTGAAAATGGAGCAACAGCAAGATTAATCTGATTACCAGAATAGTGCATGAGATCCATTGTCCAAGTTCTGCAAGGAAATTAAGCGATAACAATTGGAAATAAAGACAAATTAAAAATCTCCTTAAAAAAGGACAAAACAAAAATGGTCGTTAGATAAATAAAACGACATAAAGTCATCCATCCTCACCTTGGGAAGAGAATCTGATAAAGGCAGTGGAATATGAACAATGTTAGTGGACTACGACTGTAGGATATATCACACGCATAAACAGCACAAATCTACAAAAGACCTATCCATATCAATTACAATATATGTTAATTTATGACAAAAGAGCTCCATAAGGAAGATGCCAAGTAGAAAGCCTCGTTTACTTTTCGGGAAAAAAACAATATAAAAAAGAGCTGATAATGAAAGTAAAGCAAAGTGAACCAACTAAAGAGAAAATAATTGAAACTTTAAACAAAAATGAATCCACTGCTACTATTTAATACATTTCTAGGGAACACATGTGGTCGTGTGTACAAATATATATTTATTAACTGAAAAGAGAAACATGTGCACAATACTTGGAAGTTAAAACCTCCTTTCAATTGACCTGAAGTCCTAAACCAATGGGTCTTTCTTTTCTTAAGTCAATGTTGTTGTGTTTACTTTTTCCACAACTTAATATTACTCAATGTTAAAGTTAGTCATAGAACCAGATGCTACACGCACTACCTTTTATTTTAATTGAACAGCGTAACGTATTGGATAATTGTCTTTTGGGTTTTGGGTAAGTGACTCTTAGACAAAGAAGTACAATTGTAAGAAAATCGTTAAATTTTATATGAATCTGCGAAAAAACAATATTTTGATGTAAATCTAGCAGATACATGGTTAAATTCTAATTCAGTTTCATTATGACATATGCTAAAGTGAGATTTTATTGGATAGTAAATCTCATAATGCATAAATAAGATGTATAACTATTCTGTGCGTGATATATATATCTACCCTCAGTTTGGCTGAACGCAGAACAAGGCAACTTGTGGCTTGACTTTTTTGTAATGCTTTGTAAAATCGCTGATTAAAAGTTACTGGTCTTAAATTCTTAAACAGTATGAACATTTTATTCTGTTAGTTACCTACTTTGATTAGCATGAATGATGGAACAAACATACTTTAAGAGACATAAAAGGAGCGATTAGAAGAGAAGATTCTTCGAAGGTTCTTGCTTTTCTCTCACTCTGATCCAAAGTCCACACATTATAAATGCATGCTTTGTTCCTTAATCTCCATGTCTGAAACGCTAGAGGGACACTGAGAGGAAGAAAGGATGGGAAATAACATGGCAACCTACAACAAATACAAAAGTTTCTTGTTCATCATCAGAAAGTTCAAGGTCACCGAGCCAGTTCCACCTCAGGACCTCGAGGAGGAGTTTTCAAAGTTCACTGGAGGAGGATCTTACATGTCTGTTGAGCAGCTTCACCGTTTTCTGGTAGAGCACCAGGGTGAAGAGAACCACACCTTATCGGATTCAGACAAAGTTGTTGAGAAGATTTTGCAAAAGAGAAAGACAGGTCAAGAATCTTTTAACTTAGATCAAAAGAGAGAACAGGAAATCACCCTTGATGAGCTCTTCTGTTTTTTGCTTCATGATGACTTTAACGGCCCCTTGAAAACTGAGGTAAGCTCTCTTAATTTCCATGCATATTTGGTCACCATGGGGAAGAGAACTCTTTCCAAGTCTAAGGGTTGTATAGAATGAGCCTGTTTGTATATGAACTTAGAAGAGCTTTAAGAGCTTTTCCACTAAAAAAAAAAACTATTTTTCAGAAAGGAAGCTCTTAGAAACTCTTCTAAACCTATCTAAACAAATTTTATATATCTAAATCAAAAGTCAAAACCATTAGTAGAACTTCACCTTTAAGAGTTTCATCTTTGCTACCTTCCCTCCTTGTGTTTGGTTTTAGCCTTATTTTGCTAAAAGAAGAAAATAATATGATTCCAGGTACATCATGATATGGGTGCTCCATTGTCACATTATTTCATATATACAGGCCATAACTCCTATTTGAAAGGGAATCAACTCAGCAGTGACTGCAGTGAAGAGCCAATCATAAAGGCTTTGAAACGAGGTGTGCGTGTCATTGAACTTGATTTATGGCCAACTTACAATAAGGGTGACATTAAAGTAGATCATGGATGGTAAGAAGCTGATGCTCAAATTCAGTTCAGAGTTTATTTTGACTACGGGGACCTTAAAAGAAATTTCACTTTCTTTCCACAATCTTAAAGACAAAGCATGCTTATTTGAGTTTTCTTTTTCTCTTCAATGGAATCAATGTAGGACTCTTACCAACCCTGTCTCAGTTATCAAATGTCTGCAGTCCATCAAGAAATTTAGTTTTGTTGCATCTGAGTACCCAGTGATCATAACCATAGAAGACCATCTTACAAAAGATCTTCGAGCTAAATTTGCAGATGTGAGTATGGCCTTTCCTCTCCCCCAAAAGATATAGCTAACCAAGTTGGCATAAATCACTATTGTGTTTTCTTTTTTCCTTTTCTAACAATGGTTTCGTGTCTTGCAGATGGCAACTGAAATATTTGGGGAAATGCTTTATTACCCCGAGACAGATTGTTTAACAGAATTCCCTTCACCAGAATCACTGAAAAATCGAGTGATTATATCAACCAAACCCCCGAAAGAATGTTTTGACTCCAACCATATCAAGGAGAGTGACAATTGTCCTATGCTAAATGAAAGTGAATCATCTGATGAAGAATCATGGGGAAAGAGGTCTTCAGACTCTAGTAGGAACGAAGTGGAGACTGAGGGCACGGTGAGACAAAGATATATTATATATGCTATATGCATTATATATTTACAGTATAACTAACTTAATTAGAATATTCATACAGATTTTTATACTGTCATTCAATTATAGACTGCCACATAATTGAAAATTGTTAAATTTTGTAACGGTTACTTTAAAAGTCATTTAGTATGATTTTTAATTGATTGATAGTTTAAGAATCTTTATTTTAACCTTTGTGTGCTTATGTTACTTCTTTTCATATATTAGCAGAATGGAAGTGATCGTGATGAGAGAGAAGTAAGTGCATGTGAATGTGGCAACAAATCATATCAGGGGTGTTCACCTGATTACAAACGCATAATTACTATCCATAATACGAAGCTTAAGGGTTGCCTTAAGGATAAATTGAGAACTGACGGTGAACTAAGACGCCTAAGTTGGAGTGAGACGACCCTTGAAAAGGCTTCAGAATCTTATGGAACAGATATTCTTAGGTACTTGTTTAGCTTAACTGGTGCATTGTGATAGTATTTGCAAAAAGGGCCACAAATTCCTAAATAAAGTCATCACTCTAACACTAAGTAGTTATCCCATGACTTATCTGATTCAAGCAATTACTCTTGCCAGGTTCACACAGAAAAATATACTCAGGGTATATCCAAGGGCAATGCGGGTCAAATCCACAAATTTCAAGCCACATATTGGGTGGATGTACGGTGCTCAGATGGTTGCATTCAATATGCAGGTTAGGGAACTATGCCCAAGGATAAGTTTTTCATTTAATATTAGTTGTGAATACATCTTTCAGCTGTTTTCTGTTGTGGACCAACCCAATATGCTTGTTGAAAATTGATTAAGGGTTTATAATTATCGCTAGTACAAAGTGTCAATATTCAAATGGATCAAATCTTGTACCCTTCTACTAGCAAGAGTATTGGTGATAGTGATACTTTGTTCTATTAAGTGCATTAAGTTCATTTGCAAGTTACTATGTCCTTGCCTGGAATTCTAACCTTCCACAGTTCTACCATTTGTCTTCTCCAACAGGGTCATGGCAAATCGCTCTGGTTGATGCAGGGGATGTTCAGGGCAAATGGAGGATGTGGTTATGTCAAAAAGCCTCAAATTCTAATGCAGGAATATCAATGTGACAATGAGTTTGATCCTACAAGGATACAGTCAGTGAAGAAGAAGACATTAAAGGTAAGCATATATCATTCAATAATATAATGCAATGTACTTTCATTTCATTTGTTTAGTGACATTTGAATGTTATGTTCCAATAACAGGTAAACTTATACATGGGACATGGGTGGAGCCTAGATTTCAGTCCTACACACTTCGACAAGTGCTCTCCGCCAGACTTCTATGCCAAGGTCAGTTGGAAAATTCTTGGTATAAACAACAATTATCGGTAAACTTAGGAGGACTGATCTTTCACCAATTACCACAGAACTTGATGTTCGACACAGTTATTAGGCTTCATTATTAATCATAAATGTTGTGAACTCTACGACTACAACATATATCTCTAGCTTATTTATCACTCCCTTGCAACTCCCTTTCAAGAATAATGAGCAATACAACAACAATAAAAAACCTTATCCCACTAAATAAAGTCAGCTATATAAATCACACAACATTATTCGACTCGACTAAAGACCAAAACATCAAAGGTATTATATTTAACATAATATCTCTCTTAATAACTTTTCCTAATTTCATTCTTAGTCTTTCACCTCTTCTTCACAAGACTAAAAATCATGCTTCCAAATGAACTTTGTAGGTATAATGTATCCAAAACTACCTTAAACCTATTTTTTATTATCTTTTCTTTAATCGTTGCTGCACCAATATTGTTGGGGACTAGAGGGAAAAGAAAACTTCATAGCAGAAGCACACACAACGAGAGAAACAAAAATAGAAAAACAAACTCAGAAATTAACGTGGTTCGACACTTCTTGCCTACATCCACAAACACACTCAACAAATTATTTTATTTCTCCACTTACAATTTTTACAAGGATAAAATTGCAAACCCTCTCACACAATTTTTGCACAAAAAATTACAAACCCTCTCACACAATTTTTGCACGGAAAAATTGTAAACCCTCTCTCGACACACAACTACCCAAGTCCCCAATACACCCAAAGACTAGGGTTGTTGTGGTAAGTAGACCCAAACTATCACCCCTTATTTATAGTAGTAGTCTACCACTTCCCTTCTTCAAAACTACCCGACGTGGGACTTTGGAGGATACCCACACACTTTGGGCACAACATATCCTCCCTTCATCTAAAGTCTCACATTAATCCATAATCATTCACAAGTTTTCTGGCGAAACTTGGAAACCTCTTCCTCACAAGTTTTATGGGTGAAACTTGGAAACCCCTTCCTCACAAGTTTTTTTCTGTCGAAACAAACCCCTTTATCACAAGTTTTTCTGGCGAAACTTGGAAATCCCTTCTTCCATATAACCTCCTTGGTACACTGCTTCTCTTCCTCCCAGGGTCAAAACCTCAATTCTTTTTCTGATGTGGAAGATCAGACAATGCTACAACCACAGAGCATACTAAGAATTAAGAATCTCATAGAGTCCCACCACACCAACCTAGCTCTGATACCACTTGTTGGGGACCAGAGGGAAAAGAAAACTTCATAGCGGAAGCACACACAACGAGAGAAACAAAAATAGAGAAATAAACTCATAAATTAACGTGGTTCGACACTTCTTGCCTACTTCCACAAACACACTCAATAAATTATTTTATTTCTCCGCTTGCAATTTTCACAAGGATAAAATTACAAACCCTCTCACACAATTTTTGCACGGAAAAATTGCAAACTCTCTCACACAATTTTTGCACGGAAAAATTGCAAATCCTCTCTCGACACACAACTACCCAAGTCCCCAATACACCCAAAGACTAGTGTTGTTGTGGTAAGTAGACCCAAACCAGTGGCGGATCTTCTTGGGGTGGCTCCCCCAAATTTTTCTAAAAAAAAAATTATATATATTTAATATTATATTTATATAATTATTTTATAAAATAATTAGTGAATGATAATAAATTTTTGAGATTTTATTATCATGTATATTCAATTTGAGTAAAAAAAAGATGAGGAATATTTTTTTAATTAATAAAAAATTTAATTTATATATAAAAATTAATTTGGCACCTCCAAAATTTTAATCTAAGTTCCGCCACTGACTCAAATTATCACCTCTTATTTATATAGTAGTAGTCTACCACTTCCCTTCTTCAAAATTACCCGATGTTAGACTTTGGAGGATACCCATACACTTTGGGCATAACAAATATCTCTTCGTAAACGATCATTATATATCTGTCTTTTTGTTGTGTGGCCATGTATTCACCTTAATCTCATTTATGCTGATCTCACCTTTTATCTCTTATGTCCCTTAAAGTCCAACATCCACCACCATAAAAATCAAACTTTTGATTTATCCTATGCACTCCTCTTAAGTCTTAACTAGGAATCTTGAAGGGTTATTTTCACAAGTTAAAATGAAGAAAATGACAAATGTTGTTTTATTTGTATCTTATTGATTGATTGGCGAGTTTGTGTGACAGATCCGTATTGTTGGAATGCCTGGTGATATTGCAAAGAGGAAAACAAAGGTTATCATGGACAACTGGTTTCCTGTTTGGGATGAAGAATTTGAATTCTCATTAAGTGTTCCAGAGCTTGCATTGCTTCTGATACAAGTAAAGGATAAAGATCAGGGAAAGGATGACTTTGCTGGACAAACATGTTTGCCACTGTCAGAGCTAAAACTTGGATTTCGTTCAGTCCCTTTATATAACAGAAAGGGAGAGAAATTTAAGTCTGTAAAGCTATTGATGCGGTTTCAGTTTGAATGAATAGCACAAAATAGAGATCAACCTCTAACATTACATGGTTTCACCACATGAATGCTACACTTGTCATAATTAATCAATGAAAAATTTATACTGCATGTTGCTAATTTGAATTTAATTGCGTACAGTTTTTAAACAAGTTTTGGAATTCCACAAAACAAAACAAACTGGCTTCTTTACTTCTTACTCTTGTTCTTTCTAATTGTCTAAGTGGACTAAATGGTTATTGACAATTCTTTATGACAATGATGCAAGAAAAATGAAATATATATTCGAAATATAGCAACATAGACGCATGCATGCACCTAGACTAAAGCATTCAGCAAGTATCCCTGACCTGGCATTTGAAATTAAATTTGGTGAAGGAAAAAAAACCTTAGACCGTATATATTGAAATTCTAGTCATTTATGTTGTGGGGTAAATATTCTGTTGGACCATAAAACTGGTCAACTCGGTATCTTCCTTTGGAATGAGGTTCTTCCTCTCTCGTCCTTGTTAGGGAAGCTAACTTATATAATTGGAAAAGAGACACTAGTAAAGGTGATAGTGATACTTGAATAAACTTTTTCATATAAAATTGTCACAAACACATCACAATGATGCCATGAAAAGTGAAAACTGGAGGAGCTGATTGATCATTATGGAAAGGTAGCCCGGGATAAATGTGGAAAAGCCTGCAATTTCAAACTCGGGTTGGGCTCTTGGGCCAGGATGAAAGATTGACACAACGAAATGTTAGGAATAGCTTTTAAAGGCCACAACTTTTTACTAATCACACCACTCTTTCAATTTTTACACTGTTTTGGATTGGTGGAAATATCAACATATAAGTGGTCATGATTTGTATGTGTTTGATTGGAGTGGAAATTGTAGGAAAAGTTGCAGAAATTTGTGTTCTTTTCTGAAAATCTTTGAACTGTACTCATCCAAGGTCCTCTTGTTGTCCCCCATATAAGGCACATACTGCAAAAGCAATAACTCAACCAAATAGTCAAATTAACAACCAATGGTTCAACTCTCATGGTGACGGTGCCATAAATAAATGATAGAGGCCAATCATAAAAATTAAATTTCATCCCATAAATACATATAAGTTAAATTTTATTTAATATTTATAATTTTAAAACATTGCAAGAAAATATATTTATATATAAGAAAAACTAAATATTTTTAAAAATTAACTAACATTATAATTGTCAAATGTTAGTTTCACGTGTCACCAAAAACTTGTACAAATTTATAATTTTTTGGTCCGTAAAAATTTATAATTTAAATTTGGTATTTACATTATCTATAATTGTTTAGAAAAACATCTTATTAGTTATGTTCTAAGTTTCTTCTAAATTAAAATAGGTTATATTACTTGTCAATTTATCTTTTATGACAACAACAGCACATTGACATGCGCTCATGAAGCCAAAAATACACCGAAGCCTTGCAAATAATGTTAAAAAAGAAGATAAAAGGAGATACATAAATGAAAATATATAATGAATAGTGTTAAGAAGAGATAATATTTTTTTTACAGGAGGAGATAATATTTGTCGGTGTGCGTAAAAGTTAAATCTGCAATCTTTTTATATAATGTCTATAAACTAGTCCCATTGACAAAAGTTAACAAATATCCTCTAATTCTTAAATTAATTATAATTAAATTAATAATTTAATCATAATCAATATAATAAAAAATAACTAACAAATTGTAAAAGTAAGTAAATTTTGTATGATAAATTTAATAATAATTTATCATTATTTGTCAAGTTCATTAACGATATTTGAGTCGAAGAAATAAAATATTTTTTATTTTCAAATTACAAAAAAAATTTAATTTTAATTTTGAGATATCAAAAATATAAATCTTATATTTGATGAACTAAAATATAAACAACCCATAATTATAATTTTACCTAAAAAAATTACCAATGAATATAAATTGGGCACTTTTTGAATTTATTAATTTATATGTTGTGGTGATATTATTGTTTGAATGTTGAAAAACCTTGAAAATTTAGGAAATTTTATAAGTTTTGGTTATTTAGAAGTTTTTTTAAACAAAAGTTAAGTTTAACTTTTAGGAGAAGGTATATAAGATCTTTTTTAAGAAGTTGACCTCAAATTCAATTTTTTAAGAAAGTTAAAGAGAGTTTATGAAGAAAAGCTTTGAAGTCAAAGTGAACTATCTTCCTTTCGACTTCACAAATCTCTCCCATCACTTCCCCTATAGTGGTTTTGGAGGCTGACTTGTGATTCAAGCATGTAGAATTGGGAATCCAAGTTGTTAGAGTGATTGTGTGGAGTAGTTGGGAGAACCCCATTTCCTTTTCTTCCTCTAATTCTTGTGGGTTTAGAGGTAAAAGAAGTTAGAATCTTAATTCTTAATGAATTGTTTGAGTTGTATGTTGGTTGATTTCCATAAAACTGTGGTTATGTTGGGTGATTTTAAGTTTTGAATGTTGAAGTTGGGTTTTGTTGCTTATGAAGTGTGTCGAGATGAAGTTGATGATTCTAGTCATTTTGCAGTTACATGTTGCTAATATAATTTGATTCGAGTTGTTTATGATGCTTATGGATGTTTTAGCACATTGCATGTTTGGATTCTTTTGAGTTACATATGGTTTGGACCAATTTTGTGGTTCTGTTAAGTGTAGATTTCACCATCATGTTAGGCCCAACCTCAAGGCGTCGAACATGATACAGGTTAAAGACTCTTTACTTCACTGACTTCGAGTAAAATTGGTAGCATCAAATGTGAGTTAAAGAGAGCTCTTTAACTTGGTTACATTGAACTTGGGTTGAATGACACTAAACATAATGCTCTTAGTACTCTCTAACTTGGTGACGTCAGACCCTAGTTAAGTGACGTCAGGTGTGATCAAGATAGAGGCTCTCTACCTAGATGACGATGAGTGTTATTGTTGTGACAATGGACGTGAGTCAGACAAAGACACTCTACCTAAATGAGGTCGTACATGGATTTTGACCAAGTCGCTCTTTACCTCATTCACGCCAGACACTGATAGATTGGTGCAAGACATCGATGAGCCAAAGGCTCTTTACCCCAATAACGTCGAGCACAAGGAGAATGGTAATAGACGTGGGTTGTCTAATTAATGTATTGAATTGTTGACTAAGTGTTGAACATGTATATGTTGTTAAACTTTATCACGTTGTATGTTGTGGTAAGATGTTAATTCTTTATACATTGATATCGGATAATGTATATATATGATTAAACTGTTGAAAGTTGTAAGTTGTGTTGTATATTGTATGGTTGAGGTGATTGTGTTGAGAATCCTTAAGACATTAAATTGTGTTGTGTTGATTGATTTAGGATTAGGGAATAGGTTGTTTTAAAAGTTGAATATCCCTTTGTGAAGATATTGTGTTGAAGTATTCTGAGTCTAGTTGTTGAAAACTCTTTTTGAGAAATTGACTCTTAAAGTAGATTGTAATGTCTCATATAAGACCTTAATTAATATGGTATAAGGGCGAAGTCGAGCCATACTATTTATAAGTGCCCACAATAGGAGTTAGGTCGAGTTATACTGATCATAAAGTGACCAAATGTTAATCCGTATAAAGACCGAACCAAATGTGTATAAAGCAACCAAATAAAGTAAGGTATAAGGTCAAAGACTAAATTCCTAACTAAGTAATCGAAAGGGCATGGTATTTGGAGGGTAGTCAAAGAATTAATCTCATAAGAGATTTAGTTATGGATATTAAGGTCGTGGTAGACTCACACACAAATTAATTTACCTCGATAAGAATACTAGTCTTTCCTAGTTTAAGTGGCGAAATCTAAAAAATCATGTTGTTGTGGATTTTTATCCAAATTAATTGTTGGTCTAGCTGATGTTAAAAGATCGCATTATTAGTTGGTTCGATAAGGAGGGTCAAACCACTTAAACTGCTCACTTGTATTTATAAGAGATCTCTTGGTTATAATATGTGACGATGCATTTAGTTGTATAGTGCATGTGTTGTTGAGTTGATGAAAGGTGTCGTGCATATGTTATGTTGTTGTTTGGATAAGTTGCAATGTTGTTGTGTTGTTCAAGTTAAAAAATGTTGACATGTTGATGGGTTGCCTAGTTATGTTGAAAATTGAACATGTTGTAATATTGTGAAATGGTGATTGTATACTATTAAATTGATTACATGTGTTGATAAATGATAGTATTTGTATGGTAAAGTGGAGGTGTTATTGTGCTGTTAGTATAGTTGTAATTTTCTTCTATAGTTGTTGATTATTTTTAAATATTAACATACCTTTTGCATATTTCATTGTGATTAAATTACGATGATCATACTTGATATTAAAGTAAAACATGAAAGGCAGGAGGAAAAATACCTTTAAGTCCATGTTGGCAGATGGTGTTGTAGATATTCTTTTGGACTACTCTTATGTGGTTGATTGATAGATGTTGCTTAATTGATAATTAAATTTTCATATTTTCAGTTGGGATTTTGTGTGTAAGTGTGTATATATATATATATATATATATATATATATATATGTAATTTTGAGGAGAAACTTTTATGTTTGTAGTATATATTTTCTATACATATGTATATATTATTGCATGTATATCAAGGAACTATTTGTATGTTAATTTTAGTAATTAGTTATATTTTCCTCTATAATTTTCAATTTTAAAATGTAGTGATCTTACATTATAATGAATATTAAACAAAGAGTTATACATAATAAAAACTCATTTTAGTAGTTACAAATCCATTTTTTTATATTAAAAGTATCTGACGACCATTTTCTACAAAAATCACATTATTTCAAACTCATTTTTGAAACAAATAGGTGTTTGATTTTGTGTTACCATTGGATGGAAGTGCGTTGTTTGAAGCTAGAAGAAGTTCTGCATTTTTGTTCACTTTTCTAACGTGAAATGTTAAGTGAACGTGTGTAAAAGATGCACAAACAAGCAAACTAAAATTAATTTCACAAAACCACTTCAATCCACAAACAATTTTATCGAAGCACGTTAAAACATTAATAATTCTTTAAAGATTTAAATTCACTTTTGATTTTTCAGAAATGTATAATTTTTGTAGTCCATGACTTTTTATTACAAATTTGGTTTTACAACTTTCAAAATTAAATAATGTCAATTTATTGTTAACATGTCATCTAAAATATTAAAAAAATATTGATGTGAGTAATACTATTTGAAAGTTAACTATATAAAAAAATAATGTTATTAAAAATTAAAAATAAAATTACTTTAATAAATTATAATTTTAATTGAAGTAAAAAAATATTTTAATTTTTTACATGAAAGTTAACATGATTAAATAACCATAAAATAGTATCACTCACAAACATTTAAACATTTTTAATTTTGAATGACACACCAATTATAAACAAAAAATTGCTTAATTATGAAAAATATAAAGATCAAATTTGTAATAAAAATATTATAAGGACTAAAATTAAACATTCACACAAGTATTAAGATTAAAGGTGAATTTAAGTTATTTTAAAGATATATTTTAAATGCCACACTATTAAATAAGCCTAAAGCTATATATCAAGAATTACTTATTTGATAATAGCCTAAACATGGAAAAAATGTAAATAACATACTTTTTAATATATATTTTTTATTATTATAAACCAAAATCTATTAAAAAATTATAAAATTTTATGAATTTCACTTATTTAATACGTATCATTCATAATTTTATAATTTTGATTTTTATTCATAAAAATTAAACTTGACATATAAAAAAAAAATTAAACACATTGATCAAACAATTGAGTCAGACAAAAACTCTTGTTTAGCAAACAACATTTTAAAATCTACTACTTCCAATTGTAAATATAAGAAACAAAAATCTTATATTTGTTAGTCTCAAATTAACATATTTCAACTAATTTCATTCTATTCAACGTTGTTATATCTAAAATATTTATTCATTGAATTGAAATTGTGTTTCTAATATATTTTTTTAATTTTTATATATATCTAGTTCAAAGGAAAAATAGTTTAATTTTTTATATATTTATTTTATTGAAATTAACAAAACTAAATTCCATGGTTACAGTTACGAAACCTCTATTTATTTTTTTATTTTTCAACAATAGTAAAATTAAAATAAAAATAAAAAAAAGAGTAAAATCTACGTGGCAGTCTAAATCCAAACGAGAATGATCCCGCTTAAACCGCATTGTTCCATTTATGGAAGCCTTTTCTCTCTCTCTCTCTCTCTCTCTCTTTCTCAAACTCCCAACTCAAAACTTGCATTCCCATTTGCATTTCAATTTCATCGCCAATCCTTTCTCATCTGCCAAACAATGAGCAACGTCCATGAGTACAGAATGTTCAAGTACTTCAACAGAAAGTTCGCCGTCTCCGATCAATCCCCTCCGCCGGACGTCAAGGAACTCTTCTCCTCCTTCGCCGACGGAGCCCCCGCCATGTCCGCCGACCAGCTCCTCCGCTTCCTCCACGACCACCAACTCGAACCCCACTACACCGCTGAGGATTCCGCCCGCATCCTCCAAAACGTCTTGCAATCGCGCCAACAAAACGACGACGCAGAATGCGACCCCCCAGACGGACTCACCCTCGACGAGTTCTTCCGCTTCTTGTTCCTCGTCGATTACAACGATCCTCTCAAATCACAGGTCTCTCTTAACCACCCCTTTTTGCTTTCCCCGAAAACGTGCAACAAAAACAAAACAAAAAAAAAAAAACTTTTTTTTCTTCTTAGTTATGTTAACGATGTTAACGAAGGATGTTTTGATTACTCATTAGGATTTAGGAACATACGTCAACTTTTCGTTTTATTTCCTATATTTCTAGTTGGAGCGATTACTTTTATGAATTGGTTGTTATGCCTCTAGTTGTGGCGATTATTACAATAACAAGACTAAAGCATACAACAATAGTTGGTGTACATATTGAAACTTAGAATTTGTTGGTTTAGATATAGGATCAAAACTAAAACAAAAGTTGACAAATAATTATTTAAATCAGTGATTTTTTAAAATAATAAACCAGTAAAATCTAACAAGGTTGGTAGATAGCATGTCCTTAGCCCAATAACAGTACATGGTTGTTCCAGATTACATGTGGTTTTGAGTTCGAGTTCTAAATATCAACTCTATTGAATATTTGAAGAGAGAGGTTTGTTGTCCATAATACTCCAACAGGAAGACACATGAAGTTTACACCAAAAGATAGCTAGTCCTTAAAATTTAAATATATTAACAAGGGTTTCATTTCCGGCTGCATATGAAAATGGTAAAATTAACTTCGATGATTTCTATGTTTTGAAAGAATTAGTTTATGAGAAAAATATATACACTTTAAGGAATTCGTTAAAAATGGGTGGTTGTTGTCATACGGATATTTTTATGGGGTGTGTTTTTAATGGATTATTTGTTGTTGTACTTGTTTGTTTGCTTTATTGTCTGATTTTGACATGTTGTATTTCTTTATCCTCTTTTTACTGCACAAAGAGTAGGAGCAAAGGAAAAAAAAGAGGGAAAGTTTATATAACGTACAAGAAATGGGACCCGTTTTTAATAACTTTTTAAAAGATATGGAATTTAGCTTCCTAGCCATTGCTTTGAGTCCTTTCATTCATTGATGGTAGCAAAAAAATTGTTAAGATGATGGCAAGAATTGAAATAGAAGTAGTGAACAGTGTAACATTAGATTACTGTACCAGCATAGGGAAGTCTAACTTATTTACAACCTTTATCAGTTGTTGTCAGGTAGCAAATAGGCAAGGATGAGATTAGATGAATTTTGGAAAAGAAATTATCATAGAGTATTTCCATTTTTTAAATTACCTTTCTATGATAAAAAAAAGTTTTTAAAAAAACATTTTTTCATTATAAAAATTTTAAGGATATTTTTTAACAGAAAATGTTGGTTCTTTGTTAAGATTTTTACATGAAAAACACATCAGTCTTTGTAGTATAATAAATGTAGAGTTGTCGAACTTCATGGACTTGTAAGATTTTAATAAATTATTATTTTTAAATAAAACTTGATAAGGATAAATTTATACGAGACAAAATCATATTATTGCAAGTAGAAATAATATTTCTAGCAACTAGAATACACATAAAGCAAGGCCAGAATAGAAATTTATCGAAATAGAGCTGTTGAGATTAAATTTTACCAATGATATTTATATATAATTTCCATTATCCAATATCCTTAAATTCTATGAATTCATTTAAAACCAATTTCTTGATTTAGAAATTCTATGAAGTACAACTTAACAATTGATTCCTCAAGTTATCAAGTTAAAATCCTGTATCAAGTATTAGAACTTTTACAATTAATAGCTTCAAATTTTTTCTTAATTTTTGAGACTATTAGGTGATTTGATTCAGAACTAAGTTCAGAAAACGTTTTGTAACTAAAATCCAAACTAAAGATAAAAAATGGGTGATTAGATCATCCAAGCATTCAGAATACGAACCCATTGATACCGAATAATAGATCATATATATGAAAATCAAAAGGAATACATGAAAGGGAAAAACTAAAGAACCCCTGTTCTCAGCTGGTTCCAAGTCCTTTTTCAAGCTCTACTCTGCTCATGCTCTGTTTTGCTTCCTCCTCCTTTTCCTTTTTTTCTTCCCCTCTTTTCCGTTTTAAATGTCAGCTAAAATAAAACAAAGTAGGGAAGAGAGAGTAAACTGCTCAGCCGTTTGGAAATGGTTAAGTACCTGAGAGTTCTTCTGGGTGAAGTAACTTGCAATGGCGGAGTCCCTGGCCCAACGGTTGAGCGCCTGGGAGCTCCAAAAATTCTGCCTCTCGGACCCTAAACCGCTCAGTCCTTTTTCAACCTTTGAGCGGCTTAGGGCTTTCTCCTACATGCTTCTCGGCCTCCAAACCATTCAGCCCTTTTGTAACCGTTGAGTGGTTTGGGTCAAAGCCGCAACCTTCATCTTTTCTACATCTACAAAACAAAAACACCTCAAAAATTAATAAAAACTTTCATCAACTCTCAACAAAAAGTCTTACTTCATGCCCTTTTGATTCTATTTACAAGCTTAGGAGTTTACTTATAAATTTCATAGTAAAATAACTAGATAAGTGTCAAGATTGATTAAACTAATTACGTAAATTTGACACTTATCATTCCTTAATTAAAAGTTCAAACAAACATACAAAACAGCAAATAAAACTGACTTTTGCAAGCTCGGGACAGTAGTATGTATATATTGTATAGTGATTTTTTATTTTTTTTTATTTGTGCCATAATTTTGATGTCATGATCTAAACTAAAAGGGGGCAAGTTTGAATATGGAGTGAAATTGACTTGGACTAAACTTCTGCAGTTTAGTAGTTACATGTTATGTTTGTGAATGTTGACTAACATTGACTTATAATGGTCAATATTTAGATTGGGAATCAATTAAGGATAATATCTAGTTTATAGTGTTGTTATTTTAAGGAATGTTTTTGGTCTCCTCTTGATAATATGAATAATGTGTCATGCCAGGTACATCATGATATGAATGCTCCGTTATCACATTATTTCATATATACCGGGCACAATTCCTATCTGACTGGGAATCAGCTGAGCAGCGATTGCAGTGATGTGCCAATCATAAAGTCTTTGCAACGAGGTGTTCGAGTAATTGAACTTGATTTATGGCCAAATTCAACTAAAGATGATATCGACGTAGTTCATGGAAGGTGTTGATCCTTTTGAGTTCAATATTGTAGAGTTGGATGACTATTTTCTTTGTCTTTTGATCTTTTATTCATTTAAGACATTCATGGATCAGTTTATTAAATACATATTTGCTTTGGAACCTTTTTCTGAAATATTTCAGGACACTTACTGCTCCTGTCTCACTTATCCAATGTTTGAAGTCCATAAAAGAGTATGCTTTTGTTAAATCTGAATACCCAGTCATTATAACCTTAGAAGACCACCTTACACCATTTCTTCAAGCTAAAGCTGCAGAGGTAAGGTCCTATTGTTACACACAAAAGAAGAATCTACTTCAAGTCCCTATTTTTTAGGTAATGAATGCAAATTTAATCTTGTTTGCAGATGATAACTCAAATATTTGGAGATATGCTCTATTATCCTCAGACAGATCTTGTGACAGAATTCCCCACACCAGAATCTGTGAAAGGTCGAATTCTTATATCAACCAAACCACCAAAAGAATATCTTGAATCCAAGCAATTCAAGGATAGTGACAGTGAAAGGGAATCTGTTGATGAAGGGTCGGCCTCACCATGCATTATCGGTGAAGTGGAAGTTGATGAGAAGGTGAGCATAAAGAAATATTTGTTTCTAATCTGATTTACATTTATAAGTGATCTTGAAGCATGCTTATGCCATCTTTTCTCTCCCCTAACTGGATAGCTGAATGGAAGTGATCTTGAAGAGGAAGGCTTGACTACTCGTGATAAAAAACCAGACCAACCTAGTGCATTTGAATACAAGCGTTTGATCACAATCCATGCTGGGAAGCCAAAGGGTCCTGTAAGAGACCACTTAAACATTGCTGGGGATGTAAAACGCTTGAGCTTGAGTGAACAGGAACTTGAAAGGGCCTCTGCCTCATATGGTTCTGATATTGTTAGGTATTCTACTTAGTACGTACTACATAGTAGTGCTAACTGCTAATATATTCAACCTATCAACTAAGACAATTACATTTTATGCTTTCAGATTTACTCAGAAGAATATTATCAGGGTATATCCAAGGGGAACACGTGTCACCTCCTCAAATTACAGGCCTCATATAGGGTGGATGTACGGAGCTCAGATGGTTGCATTTAACATGCAGGTCAGGGACTTATGGCCAAGGTTGTTTCAAATAAAAGGTTTTAATTATCCTAGTGTTTTCTATTTCCAATCTTGATGCACTCTACGCGTCCATGTGAAGATTTTATCATACAGTTTATTTATCTGGGTACTTGGATGTTCAGGAAATTAGTGAAGCATGGCTATTTTTTGTTGTGGAGCAATCTTGATGCATATTGAATTAATATTTCTAAACTGTTGTGCCCACATGCATTTAATTATTTGTTACTATATATTATTTTAGTGGTATCTAACAATCATTGTTAATGCTATCTGGCTTTTTTGACATTTTTATCGGTAAGATATTTTGTTAATAGTCATAGGTCACTATGGTCTTATTTTTCAAGTTTTTATGTTTTTGTTTAATGCATCCCTTAGTATTAACATTTTAGTATATGTTTATCTTTGTCAGGGGCATGGAAAATCACTCTGGTACATGCAAGGGATGTTTAGAGCAAATGGAGGGTGTGGTTATGTGAAAAAGCCTTTATTTCTAATAGAAGAAGACCCAGAAAATAAGGTTTTTGATCCTAAAAGAACATCGCCGGTGAAGACGACATTAAAGGTAAGAAACTATTTTGAAAAAGAAACCAATTGGTTTGGTGACATCTTGTGAGCTTCTCCCATATAACCTGTAGGTTAAAGTATACATGGGGAACGGGTGGAGCACAGATTTTAGCAAAACATACTTTGATGCATTTTCTCCTCCGGACTTTTATACAAAGGTGAGTTCGATAATTTTATTAATATTGCACAGTGCACACTAGGGGGCAGTTAGTCAGCGGATGGACATAGTTGAACATCTGTAGGTGTAAAGAGAAATTTTTGGCAATCGAATTTGAAAAATTGGTCTAGCCTTCATGTTTCAATATTGTTAAAATCCCTTATAACTTTTTATAACCATTTTCCTACAACTTCATCTCACTCACAATTTGTGTGAGATGCTATACCTTGAAGAGCAGATTACAGTGTTTCAAGATTGTGTAAAAGTTACTGCTAGAAACTCCTTAAAGTTATTTTGTTGATAATGTTAGAATCTTAAAGAGTTAATTGTGTGATTGCACTTATCAACATGAAAAAAGAGAGAGAAACAAAAATATTTTATACTAAGCATTTGATTTATTTATTTAATAACAGGTATGCATTGTTGGAGTACCAGCTGATAAAGCCAATAAGAAGACCAAGGTAATTCAAGATGATTGGTTTCCTGTGTGGGACGAAGAGTTTGAATTTCCCTTGACTGTTCCAGAACTAGCCTTGCTTCGAATTGAAGTTCGGGAGTATGATAAGCATGAAAAGGATGACTTTGGCGGGCAAACATGTTTGCCAATCTCTGAGCTAAAATCTGGTTTCCGGGCAATCCCTTTACATGATGAGAAAGGCGAGCAATTAAAATCTGTAAAGCTTTTAATGCGGTTTCAGTTCACATGAACTATAGGAATATGACATGCTCTCATATTCCTAGGTGCTTTTCCTTTTAACTAGTGACTAGGGCCATCAAAAAGATCGTTGTAACTATAGATTATCTTCTTCTGTAACTGTTTGAAACAATATTATGATCAAGAAGATTGTTGTAACTATAGATTATCGCTTGAAAAAATATTTTGGCTTCAAGGTTATTTAACTTATCTTTCCCTTAAACCAAAGTTTTAAAAATCGAACTAGTCATCAAATTAAGTAAAGTATTGGATTAGTGAGTCAGAGTTGAATTGTTAAATCACTTATTAAATCATATACATTGGTCTCTATTAAGTTTTTAAAAATATTAATGTCATAAATAATTTTTTATCTATAAAATTTACATCATACCTTAAAAGAGTTTTGAAAGAAATTATAGTTAATATAACATTAATAAAACAATTAAATTATAGATTTGTTGAAGCGCATATATTAATATATAATTCTAAATTAAGAATATATTATATAAATTATATAAGTTAATTAATTGTATAACAATAAAATATTTAGATTTAATGGTCACTAAAGTAGTAAATAATCTTAATTACTCATAAATTAATATATAATTAAATGTATAATTTTACAAGTCAAATACAATATTAAAATTATTTAGCCCATGCACTTGTTAATTAAAACCTATTAGAACAGAGGTAAGGAAGTTATCTTTCAATTAGAGATTCATGGGATCAAATTTTGTCTTAGTTACAAAGAACCATTTCTTAAACAAACTCATATGTCATCAATCCATCCATATAATTGAGTTTTTACTGATTTCAACTGATTCAATTGCATAAATAATCTAATATAGATTTGAACCGATTATGCAACCAATTCAATTGACAGATCTAAATCGTTTACGCAAGCATATTAACAACACCATTTTTTTTTTATCAACAAAACAATAAATATTGTATATATGTAAAAAGGTATAAGTAATACCCAAATGTATTACAAGAATCATACCATAACATTAGTCTCCTATAGCATAAATCTATCAATGGTTACAACATATATTAGCAAATACCCCATTTAAATATTGCGTAACCACCAAGTTGCACCACTTGTTATGTTACTAACTTGCAACACATATACATTGCATTATATGATTTCAGGCATTCCTAGAAGATATACAAACAAATGCATTAATATAGAGTAACCATATTACATAACTTTGTCCCACGAAGTCACAACATGTGAGATCACTACCTATATATCTTAGATGACTATACAATCGAAAAGGCAAAAAACATACCGTACAAATGAATAACCAAAAGTTGGTACATAAGTATTCATCCACAATCAACCATGAAAAAGAATCAGGTGCAACACAAATTCCTTGTCAAATGATTTTCTATGAAAAATAATATGGTTTCTAGTGTTCCAAATAATCCAATTAGTAGCACACCACATATAGGTCCACCTCAAATTTTCCCTTTTGTTGACCATATTCAAGTATTCAACACATGTTATACCAATTTTGTACCTTAGTGTTTACATCTTGTGCTGAGAGCCATGCGAGTTTTAAGGTGTATGCTGATGGGAGACCTGAAACCAGAATGCCACAATATAGATGCAAACTTGATGTTATACCGTTACAATGAAGACATCGATAAATAAATCACTATGAGGAAGATGCTGGATGGTGAATCTCTGTCCATGTTAGTGGAGGTGTTGCATCACAATTCAACCATTCACCTTTGCAACTCTCTCGAAAGAGACCATTGCATTGCTTGTATTTGATAATGAAAGGTCAAGTGTCTAGTCCTCTGTTATTTTTTGTCGTATTTTTAAACATGCATTCTGAATAGAACTATTTGTTTTGGAAACTAGCAAGGAGGGGAAAAGTTGAGGAAGAAAATAAGCTTTCCCCTTCCTTTACTTTGAATTATTAATTTCAAGAAAATCGAAATTAAAACTTACTATATAACTTTATTTATCTCCGAAACAAACAGATAAATTTTTCTAAAAGAAAAAACAACTTAGATATTCAAATAATAGGAAATAACCATACCAAAAAATAATAGGAAATAAAAAAGGATTTTATTTAATTTATAACTGTGTGTTTTCCGGAAATAAAGAAATTGACATATGTTAGGAGTTGTATATACACCAAAGTTAACTTTTTGTCACCATTATTTTGTTTTTAAGGAGCTATATAAGTGATTTTTTTTTATCAACAATTAAATAAAAACTAATAAATCCAGAGTTTCTAATACAATTATTAGAATTTATACAAAATGTTGATAAAAACTCGTTAAATTGTTAGAAAAATTTAATTAAACGGATCATATAAAATATATGGTTAATAAATAATAAATTCTAACGGCTAATATTTATTAACTACAAAGTTATGTAATTTATTATTGATTTAATGTCAATTATATTATTATCACCACAAGATTATTATTAAAAGTTATTATTTTTAAGTAGTGATAGGCACTTGTCACACATTCTTTAATAATAAAAAAATCTAAATTATTTTATTATATTATTCCGAAGCAGTTTATGGTATAAACCATAACTGGAAACGTTCTAATAAAGGCATATAAAGCTAAACGACACAAATGAAGCCAAATAGTGGCAAATAACGAGAAAAGGGAATCCAAATTAACATAGATACCCTACCAAGTAGAAATAAATATCTCAAAAGCTAACCCAGACAAATTCAAATTAATCAGATCTGTACCTGTATAAGGATACACTAATAGTCTTCCTGAGTTCTGAAGGCCGAACGAACGCTCCAATCCGATATGAGTGAAAGGGTTTGTACCTGCAAAAGGTGTAACGACCCACCCTAGGCCGTCACATCAATAACCAACCAAAATAAAATAATATAAAATAAAGAAAATAGAGCAAAAGCCAGCTACGCTAGAGTGTAATTATACAATAACATATAAATTGTTTCCAAAATATATAATATAATCTTCTATAGCAGAGTCATCATCCTTAGTAAAGTTATACAGTAATCCAAAAAGATAATATAATTACAATGTCATGAAAACATCAAAATAAGACACCCTAGGTGCTGGTCAAGCTCTAAACCTAGCCACTTCTCAAAGCAGCTATCCAAAAGACTCCTTGTTATCCCAAAGACTCATACCTGATCTGCTCCCCCACATAGTGAGATCATCACAGTCCACATCATGGAAATATAAGGGTTAGCACATATAAAATCAATCATAGTACATCATAATAAAATATCATTAAACAAATATTTATCCACAGTATTTATCCAGACCAACAAGTCATTTTCAAGCTAAATATAGACCAACCCAAAATATAATGTATACACGTCCATGCCAATGTATACATATTTTATGATAATAAAATAATCCATAACCAATGTATACAATCCATACCATATGTATACATATTCCATATCCAAAACAAAGTCACACCACTGTATAATCCATGATGTAACCAACACATCCAAACCAAATGTTGGCCTCAACACCATCCAAACCAAGTGTTGATACGGTGAAACATGTCAGCAACCCATGTCCCACGCCTAACCTCTCATGGAAAATATACAGTTGGATTACGTCGTCACGTAACCCTGGTGGGGCCACCTCATCCATCGGTATGACTCGGCCTAGACCCATACCGGTAGCAAATAGAATACTTAGAGGAGTATTTCAGAATCCACCTAACATCTGAAGTGGTTTATTATATAACCTTTGGAAAAGTTCCACATTGGAATCCTCACCATGGGATTCCCAAATTTCATATTTTTCCAAAGATTATATCCTGATCTCACCAAGAGATCTAATCCATACCATAACCTTACTCCTTTAAGTCCTATTTACTTTTCCAAACCACATACACATAGCATATTCCATAATTAAACATAACCATAATCATGCCAATTTGTCAATATAATAATAATATAAATAATTAAATATCCAAAACAACCATCAATTGATCTAAATTATACTATATGAAATGAAAATCTCCATATAAAATAGCATATTAAAATTATACTATTCCTATCATGCTCATATATACTAGATTAATTTTATAAGCACTAACCTTACTTGGATAAACCTGAACTGAAACTCGGGCAGAACCTTCTCCTCTTTCTTGCTTAAACAAGAACTGAAACTCGGGCAGAACCTCCACCTCTCTTCTTAAGCAAGGACCGAAACTCGGGCAGAATCTCCTCTTCTCCCTCCTCTTTTCTCTCCCCTGGCAGAACCTCCTCTACTAGATTCCTCTTTCTCTCTCCTCTTTTCTTTTCTTTCTCTCTCTCTCTCCCTTCTCTTTCTCTCTCTCTCTCTTCTCTTTCTCTCTCTCTAAGATTTTCACTTCCCTCAGTATATTTTTTTTCACCCCCCTGGCCCCTATTTATAGGCAACCAGAGTCACCCGGAACGGCCCGTATTGAATTCGGAACGGCCCGTTCCGAATCTTTCAAATGTACGCAAATTTTTAAACTGGAACGGCCCGTTCCAAAATCGAAACGGCCCGTTCCCAAAAAGCAGAACGGCCCGTTCTAAAATCAGAACGGCCCGTTCCGAGACTCATCCAGAACGGCCCGTTCTCCCTCCGGAACGGCCCGTTCTCCCTCCATAACGGCTCGTTCCAAAACCAGAACGGCTTGTTCTCCTTTTGGAACGGCCCGTTCTGGGCCCGTTCTCACTAAAAAAATTTAGTATAATTTTTAAGCTTGGAACGACCCGTTTTGCTTTTGGAACGGCCCGTTCCAAGTTACCAAAACACCCCTTAAATTTTTTTAAAATTGCGAAAATGTCATCAGTAATAAAATTACAAGAATACCCCTATACCTTTATAAAATTTACGAAAATGCCATTGATAATTAATAATAATAAAAAAATGGGTATTACAAAAGGCACTCCAACGCTCAAGTCAGCACGGGCACAGAAATCTAGGGTAATTAATGAACAGTAACGTTACCTTTTGACCTGAGCTATTTATACTGACATTCGTGGGCCCTGGACCTTATGGGCCCTGTAAAGACTTACCGTGCTAGGTAATACTTCTTAATCAGTTAATTAACCTTTGATGGTTTATTAATGATAACTAATAGAGATGAGCCGAACCAGGTAACCGATTGGCGATCGGCCACCTGATTTGGCCTTTCGGCGACCGATAAGAAGGTGGCTAAACATCCCTACCCGTACAAGATCGTTATGTTTGGACATGAGACATTAAAAAGAAAAGCAAGGTAGGAAAAATAAGAACATAAAACAAATAAATAAATTTTTAAAATATTTAAATTGAAATAAGTATTTTTTTTTATCTAGTTATTAGATTGAATAAAAATAATAAAGCAATAAAATGAAATTGTAAAGTGCGCAGTGAAGCGTATGAAAACTAATATTATTAGTATCAACTAAATGTTTGTAATAATTTTATTGAAGATATTTATAATTAAATCGATAATTTAATAATTACGGTTTTTTAAGTTCAAAGAGTTTGTATTATAATGATATTTTATTTTCAGCTTGTATAAGTGTAAAATTATGATACTACTATTAAGTTTGTTTGATATTATTATTTATAGAATTTAATGGTGATACTGTCAACCAATGAGAAAAAAATTTACAGTGAAGCAATAAAAAATTACTATTTGTATGACAATATATTTATTACTATAAAAATCAATTATAATAGATTCTGATTAAATGATATTATAAGACTGTTATATGTAAACATTGAACTTAAAAGATGCACTCACCAATTCAGTCATAAAAACTTTGATAGTTTCTTTCTCTTAATCAAAGCTCGACCCAGTACTCAATAATTTTTTTTCAGTAAATTAAAGTCCTTTATGGCATTACTCTTAATCATGGACCTTTTGGATATTGGAATTTGGAATGTAATTTTCTTACCTCTCTTCTCCTATGTAATTTATTATTATAAAGAAAAAAATATCTTATTATCAATTTACCCAATTTCTCTTTCTCAACTTATATAACTAAATAAAGAAAAATAAATATTTTTCTTCCTTTTTCTTTTAATTTTACCAATCTAAACAATACAAGTTTCCACTTAAAATATAACTTTATTTTCATCTTTTAATTGTTTTCTTCTATATTTATTTTTCGGTTTCAAACAAATTAAAGTGTAAGAATCTTCTATCAACTAGAACTAAATAAGAGAATAATATGCGGCGACAATATACGATGTATACGAGATATCATAATATCAAATATCGAAATATCACATGCTTAAACATTTATTCTACTTGATAATTTAATCTACCAAAAATCTCGTCAAATAAAAAATAAAAAATAGGGGTGCAACGTGTGTGTCCTCGTGGAAGCAAAGAATTCACGAGGCTCTATATTATAAAGGACATGAATGACAAGGCAAAGTCTTTAAGATAAAATGAGCTTAAGAGCTAAGAACGGATGGAACAAAGATAGTAAAATTCAACGGACAATTAGAAGTTCGAAGACATCATACAGGGCAATTAGAGGACAACTGTACCTCGTGCTTCAATTTAATCATATAGAAAGATGGTCTTGACTTTCCAATAAAAATATGCCTAGGCTTGAGTGTAATGTGCCACCAACACCCCTGTGTTGGTACAAAGGGTAGGTGTCATTTTTATGACATATCTAATGAGATCATTGTCACCAACAACAAGGGAATTAACTTGCTTAAGTAAAATGGCAAGGTAATTTTGCCTTGACAGTTAAAATTAATGAAAAAACCCTATGGATAGTAAGGATTTAATGATTATGCATGTCAATGTAAAGAATCTTGATTTGTTATTAGACAATAATATAAGATCATTTTATTATATAACATTATTTTCTGTGTTATGAATGAGTTAGGGGTAGTAGCTTATAAAATTTGGTTTCAAATGCTAGCTAGTAAGGATAGGATAAGGAGTTCTTGTTGTGTAATGAGACTTTAACAACTGAAATTTTGTATTAATTCAAAAAAGAGATGTGTACAAAGTATGCATACAAGCTTTGCTTTCAGACCTAAACGATAAATATTCCACTAAAACTCCCAAAGTACGTAGGAAAATACAAGATGTTGGTTACAACTTTCAAAAATATCTTAGTAGTGGCTCGGTCAATATTTTTCATAAGTTGCATGATGCCTCAGTAGGACCAAATTATTGTTTGTGTTTTACCTGTTATTTTTTTTTAAAAAGAAAACCCATATATGCATGGCATGTGAATTTATATACCTCACCTAAATTTCTCGTGCTTTGCGTGCAAATAGATAGATAAGGTTGCATGCACCATGTTGACAATTCTTTACAGACGAATGGTTAGATCTAGTCCTTTACAGGGTTGAAATTGAACTATCATGGTCTTATCAATGCTTATTTATTGTTATTAGCATGTGGACACAAGAAAACCGACAATGCTGTGAAAATTAGTTCAGACCAAAGTGCGTGGGGCACCTCATGATTTTGAAATTAATCATGTTTAGCTATCTTTTCCGGTTAACTTATTCAATAATGCTATACCAAATATAGTACACGAATACTACATGAATTTAACATTTACTGCATGCATAGAGGGAAAATCATCTATTTTTCTATTAGTGCAATTTTAGAAAGTAAGTCGTTATTCAGTTTTTTAGTAATTAAGTTATTTTAAATAAATAAAAATAATAATAAACAATCACTTTTAAAATAATAATATTATTAGGAATATAAATAAAAAAGTAATTAATATCATATTAAAAAATTAATCTAACATTTATTTTAAAATTTATTCTTTCTTTTAACACAACTTATTATGGGATAAAGAAAGTAATTAATTTTTTAAAACAAAATATTCTAAATACTATACAATCTTAAAATATTGTTAGTTGTTGACTAGATCCAACTTGAATTCTAATATATTTTTTATTTATAGCTTTTTATAAAATTATTTTCACTTGTTATTATGAAAATAATAAATTATAATCATATATTTTAAGGATATTTTTTTACTGTCTAAGTGAGATAATTTGTTGTTATTGTTAATATATAATTAATATATTAAGATTAGTTAATGTAAGTGATAATAATTTGTATCCTTTTATTTTTATTTTATAGTGAATATTATATATATATATATATATATATATATATATATATATATATATTATAAAAAGTAAGTGAGACTGAGATATTTCTATAAGGTGTCAACTATGACCTATGGGATACGTTAATTGACAAGGATTCATGATGGTGTTAGTTGTTAACACTAGCAAAATTTAAAACCTGGTTTAATTTTCTTCAATTTTAATTTTTAATATTATTTTTTATTTACAAAATGGGTAAAACAGTAATTACATGTATTTTGATATTAAATTTGATATAAAAAAAGTCTGTCCAAATTGAAAAACAACTCAATCAACTATTTTTTACTTAATAAAATAATTATAAATATATTATTAATAAGATTTTACTTATCTAATTATATAAAATTGTTATATTGGAATAATTTTCTCTCTCAAAAAAGTCCACCCAAATTAAGACACAATTTAATCAACTATTTTTTTACTCAATAAAAATATTATAAATACATTATTAATAAAATTGTATTTATCTTATTTTATAAAATTGTTAATATTAAAACAATTTTTCTTCAAAAAAACCTATCAGAGACAGTTCAGTTTATTACTTTTTACTCGATAAAAGAATTATAAATATATTGTTAACAAGATATATTTAATTTATAAATTAGTTATAATTATGACATAAATTTTGTCTATAATGTCCTTATAGAATTAATTATAATTGATTTATAAATAAAATTATATTAATAACATATCTATAATTCTTTTATTTAATAATAATAAATTGATTGAATTATCTCTCAATTTGGAAAGATTTTTTTTTTTTGAGAGAAAACTTGTTCTTAACAACTTTATATAATAAGATAAATTAGTTATAATTAATTATAGGTAAGAATAGGTGTACCAAATATGGTCAATAAACATTTTATTTATTAAATTTTAAATAAATTTTTATTGATTAAGTTGTTGCAACATATTATAGTGTTAATAATTTTAATTAGCACTCTCTTAATAATTTTGCTAATAAAAAAATTAGTATTTTTTTAATAGTTTATTGATAAAAATTTTGAAATATATTATTTTTTGTTGCAAAAAAAAATTAAATCGAGACTATTAACACTTTATAATCTTGTATTACAACAACTTAATTATTTTCACCTATAATTTTATTCTACAATTAATTGTAATTAGTTTATAAATAAAATTTTGTTATTAATGTATTTATAATTCTTTGTTCGAGGAAAAAATAATTGATCGAATGGTTTTTTTAATTTGAGTTAATTACTTTTGAAGTGTTAACAATTTTAGATTATAAAATAAATTTAATGTTTTATATTAAATTTAATATCATGTAAACTTTGACAACAATTTCATTCCATAATTAATTACAAGTAAATATTGACAATAAAATTACATAATTAAAAAAAATTAATTACGTAAAGTTTGATATTTATGATAGTTGACTTTTTTGTTGACCGTATTTGTTTTTTTGACTATCATTGTTATATTAATATAGAATATAAAAAAGTGACATGAAAAATAATTTTTATACATAGACAAGAATAACTTTTTAAAAAAAATTTACTGCCCTTTTTTTTTTCCACGACGTATGTCACGTCACGATTTTACTTTTTCTGTGATTTCTTCTCATGGGTTCAGGAGGAATTTGTAAAAGTAAATAAAATAAAATGTGATGAATAGTGTTAGTCTTAAATTATGCATTTAATTTAAGTTTTAATTTAACTGTATGGGTTTAATCAGAATCGTTGATTGGTTGAAGTGTCGATCGACTTCACCTCTCTCACTGACTACACAACTTCTTTGAGCTTCATCAACCAAAGCAACACAACACCAACGTTAAAATAAAAACGACACAGCACAGAGCACAGAGCACAGAGCACAGAGCACAGTGACAGCGTGGTCATGTCGAAACAGACATACAGCGTGTGCTTCTGCTGGCGGCGGCGCTTCAAGCTGGCTCTGGCGGAGGCGCCGTCGGAGATCAAGACCCTCTTTGACCAATACTCCGAGAATGAGGTGATGACGCCTTCCCTTCTTCAACGCTTCCTCGTCCAAGTGCAGAGGCAAGAGAAGGCCACCGAAGAAGAGGCCCAAGCCATCATCGACCGCTTCAGGCATTTCCATCGCAGGGGCGTTGGCCTCAACCTCGAAAGTTTCTTCAAGTTTCTCTTCAGTGACGATAACCCTCCTCTCCTTTCTTCTCATGGGGTATGCAAAAAATCTCAGCTTTTTCTCTTTTTCTATCAAAGCCTGCGAGATCTGGATTTGCCTTTCTTTACTTTCCTATTGGGCTGTTCTTCTTCCTAGATTCGGTTTGGATTTTGCTAGATTCATTACCTTAGTTAAGACCCCTTTTTCTAAACGTAATTGTTTGGTGTACTTTCCCATTGGGGTCTTTGATTTGATTTTACTTTCATTTTTTTTTTTTTTTGCAATTAGTCTACTCGTGCTAGTTCTCGTTTAGTGTGTGCGTGATCTTTACTGAACTTATTGTGAGTTGGCTTCTTGTTGGTATTTCCATGTCTGTACTTTTGGACTCACCCCCACAAAAAAAGTTTCAATTTTGGTCTTTTGTTGCATTTGGTTGACCCGTTGACTATTAGGATTTGTAACTGAAGTTGATAACAGAAATGATGATTAGCGTTTTTTTCTCCGTTTATTTTCAGAATCGATTTGTCATTTATGCAGTTGATTGAAACTTTGTCTTAAGGGTTCTTCTTTTGCGAAGGATAGGCATTGCTCCGACTATGGAGCCTTTTGCTTTGTATTTCATTCTATGGAATGGAAATACCGTTTATTGTAGGATAAGCTATATGGTGTCACACTATATTCAGGATATGTCATTTCTTTTGACCTTGTATGTGGAAATCAGTCATTTGGTTTAGGATCTTGCATTAATTTGGTAAAAATCAAGCCCCAAGGTATTTCACATGACCGGATTTAGGGCCAAAGCTTTGATTAACATATTGAATTTCGTCCCAACTTTTACAACTCATTGTTAGTTTCATAAATATTGATTTTGTGCCATGCTATGCATTTTCTTGTTCTGATCAGTTTGGGTTGTGTAATTATTTCTTCCGTTCCAGGTGCACCATGATATGACTTTACCCTTGTCACATTATTTCATATATACTGGCCATAATTCCTATTTAACTGGGAATCAGTTGAGCAGCGACTGCAGTGATGTCCCCATCATAAATGCACTGAAGAGAGGTGTGAGAGTGATTGAATTGGACATATGGCCTAATGCATCAAAGGATAATATCGATGTTCTTCATGGAAGGTAAGTATAGTAGTTTACTGGTAGAATGATGCTGACTTTCATACATGAACTTATGCCAGCTCCTTCGTCTCTTTTCCCATATTTTTCTTAAGTGATCAGGCAGAAGTTGAAAAAATAAATTTAACCGTTTTGAATATTAAATGTATTAAAGATATCTTTTTCTGCTTTGATTTGCTGCCTTGGGTCAAGTGTAAACATCAATTGCCTTGAATTGTAAAGGATGAACAAACTTTTGCAAACAATATATTATATCAATATATTTGTTTATTATTGTCAACTGATATATAGTTGTGTACGTGTCTATTTGTGTTAATACAGGACATTGACTACTCCTGTAGAGCTCATCAGATGTTTGAGGTCTATTAAGGAACATGCTTTTGAGGCATCAGATTATCCAGTTGTGATAACCCTAGAAGACCACCTTACGCCAGAACTTCAGGCTAAAGTGGCTGAGGTTAGTTACTTGGGAGTTTTATTGGAATTCATAATGCTTACTTACATTCTTAACTAGATGTTATTTAATTTGAACAATTTAATTCTTCATTAAATATAATTAGATCCATTAAATTTGATTAGATCCGATCAATGACTATTGTAATATTTAAATTTCCATCAATGTTACATTAGTTTAAGTCTACTTTACATGTATAGATAGTTGACAATCCTATCCAATTTTTTAGATGGTTTCTCATACATTTGGAGACATACTATTTACTCCTAACTCGGAAAGTGTGAAGGAATTCCCCTCTCCTGAATCACTTAAAAAGAGGATTATTATATCAACCAAACCACCTAAGGAATACCTCGAGGCAAAAGAAAAGGAAAAAGGGGATGAGTCACAGCAAGGAAAGGAAAAAGGGGATGATTCACAGCACGAAAAGGCATCAGGCGAAGATGAAGCTTGGGGGAAGGAAGTCCCAAGCTTGAGAGGTGATACTATAGCTGATTACAAGGTCAGAGACTAAATCAATCCTGTATAATTGTGACCGCATTTAATTTTCTAACATAAATTTGTTAATTGAATTTCTGGTTTGCCATCTTTAGGACAACAATGTGGATGAAGATCTTAATGATGATGAAGAATTTGATGAATCAGACAAGTTACAGCATAATGAAGCTCCAGAATATAGACGCCTAATTGCCATTCATGCTGGGAAGCCTAAAGGGGGATTAACGGAATGCCTCAAAGTGGATCCTGACAAAGTGAGACGTCTAAGTTTAAGTGAGCAACAGCTTGAAAAGGCTGCTACAAGTCATGGAAAAGAAATTGTCAGGTATTGTTAAATGTTTCTAGCAAGTCCTTTTAAGGTTGAATTCAATTCGTCTCTGAATGAATGACCATTTTATTGCCAAACAAAGCTGTATAAAACTGTTATATATTGTGCTTCCGTGATGGTGCATTGCATAAGTGTTTGACACATTAGTTATTAATGTTAATAGTTGGTTTACTTATCATCTTGTCTTACAGATTATAAGAGGTGTGTGATGTGTCTGTGTATTTGAATTTATTTTTTATTTTCTGATTGCTGGCTTGCTGTAGGTTTACTCAGCGGAATATATTGAGGGTGTATCCCAAAGGTACTCGCATTGACTCATCAAATTATAACCCATTAATTGGGTGGATGCATGGAGCTCAGATGGTTGCATTTAACATGCAGGTATTTACTTCATTCCCCATTTCGTATTTGCCTTATTTAATATTTTTTCTGTTTGGGAATTTTTATTTTAACTATTGCTTTGTATTTTCATTTTCATTGGTTCGTTTCTTCTGAGGGGGCAAGGGAAAGCAGAAATTGATAACCTTAAAGCTACCAACAAAATTCAATAAACGGTTGACATCTAGTGATACAAATTATAAAATGAACATTTGATGTCTAGCAATGTGATTTTTGACAAATTGGGCAACCCTTATTTAGCACGGTTTTTATAATTTATTAAATCCCTTGATGTGTGTTATTGCATGCAAGATTCCACAATTTAGTATGTGAGATTCAATTCACACTTCGTCCACCTATGTTGTAGCACGCCATTACACGCATCATGTCATGAAGTATATTATTGATTACGATATAGCTTTACATAACTCGGTTGTTATTGTGGTTGGTTTCATGACCAGGGTTATGGGAGATCACTTTGGTTGATGCATGGAATGTTCAGAGCCAATGGAGGGTGTGGTTATGTTAAAAAACCAGATTTTCTATTAAAGACTGGTCCAAATAATGAGGTCTTTGATCCTAAAGCTAAGTTACCTGTGAAGACTACTTTGAAGGCAAGGGTGTTTCCATCAATCTGCTGCCTCATTCAAGTATCATCTCTAGTTTAATACTAACAATGTTCATACTCTTCCTATTCTTAGGTGACTGTATATATGGGGGAAGGATGGTACTATGATTTCAAGCATACCCACTTCGATCAATACTCACCTCCAGACTTCTACACTAGAGTAAGTTAAGATGATATAGGACTTGTTTCGATAGAAGTTTAAAGGCATTTTTGAGAGTTTTTCTCCTTAAAAAATAAAAAATTCTACTTTCAGTAGAGAAATTTTCAAAAACATTTATATCTTGTATCCATGCGGAAATATACTTAGTGCACGAGATTGTTATCATAGCAATTCGTTTTCAATTCATAAGAGGGTAGTTGTACCTTTGTATATATTGCATATGATACCTTCCCTTTAGTTTTCACCTAGTTCATGGCTCATTTGTTGTGTAATGTGATGAACTTTGTATGTAGGTGGGGATTGCTGGAGTCCCCAGTGATACTGTAATGAAGAGAACTAAAGCAATAGAGGATAATTGGTTGCCTACATGGAATGAGGTATTCGAGTTCCCTCTTACAGTTCCAGAACTCGCCTTGCTTCGCATAGAAGTTCATGAGTATGACATGTCTGAGAAAGATGACTTTGGTGGACAAACATGTCTACCTATCGCGGAGCTAAGAAGTGGCATTCGAGCAATTCCACTGTATAGCCAAAAGGGAGAAAAATACACCTCAGTAAAGCTTCTCATGCGCTTTGAATTTGTTTGATTCTGTGCATCCTTCTGCTCCACATTAATGTGTACAGTCATTAAGATGTGTTAGTTTGTATGTAGTGATGATATCGTGAATGATATGAGAAATAAAATTTGTCGTGTATTTTGTTTTCTTGTGGAGACTCGTTTGTTTTGCAAGGCTTGTCTTGTCAATATATACTTATAATATAAAAATAAGGAAATTATTTGTGTTGTGTATGAGAATGCCTTTTAGTCATCTGTTCCCAAATGATGGTTTTGGTCTTTGATGTTTTCTCGGGATACAAATTTTATTTTAAAAGCAGAAAGTTATTTTAAAAGACAATTTCAATGATTTTGACAATTAGCTTGAATACGTCATATGCAAGGTTGTTTAACACCAACAGAGATACGTGTTCAGATATCTTGGTCAAAGACAAAAAAAAATGTTATCGCTTCTCCAAGTAAACCGAAGACTTGAAGGAAGAAATCCATGTTTAAAACCTAAAGAAATAGTAGGGTTAACAAATGATTTTTGTTCAGGACTGACATGGATCATGTCATTATCAGAATAAGTTTCCGAATTTTAAAGTCACCGTTATATTAGTTTTTTAAATTAAAAATTATTAAATAAATCTTTAAAATGAAAAATAAGATTTTGAATTTAATTATTTATCGGTATTTTCACTCTATATAATGTTATCATCATTTTAGTCACATTTTTTTAATTTTGAATTAATGATTATTTAAATTTTTAAAAATTTATTTGACAATTTTTTAATTTAATCTTTCAAATTTAGCAACCAGTGCAGCTATTTACTCATTATTCTTAGCATCTTTTTCTCTATTTTTAACATCCTAATTTTATAGTTTTAATTCAGGTTTCATTTCTTTTCCTTCCTTCCCCACTCTATTCTTTCATTTCACCTTAACCTTTTTTTCCTCATTCAAACAGCCATTTTTGTCACTTCTCTTCACACACATCTAGTTCTCTTCATTTTGTTTTATCTTTTCCTGCATTTCGACAATACAAGGTAAATTAGCTTTTGTTGTATAGAATATTACAATAAAAATGGGTTTAATGAATAGGGATGGAATGGGATGATTGTGAATCCTAATACTTCTGTTCCCATTTCAATATTCGATGGTGCGAAATTTGTGTACCTATCCAGAAATTATTTTTTTTTCAAAAAATATATATAAAAGCAAGAATTTCAAGTAATTAAAAATTACATTAATTAAGTTTCATCTAACATAAATTTTAAATAGAATAAGAATTATATAAATCTCAAATAATTTTTAAAACAACAACTAAACTTTTAGAAATTGAAAGCGATGACATATATTCATCTTTTTCCAATCTCTTTCCATTCTCAATTTAATAATCCGTATTTGATCAAACTAAATATTCTCCATTAAAATCGGAATGAATTCAAACATTACTCATGAATATATATTTATGTCATCTCTATTCATGATAGGTTAATAGAAAAAGTTAAGGGGTGGTTATATTTTATTGTGTCTATATCTTGTCTAGCTAGTGGTAAATATTATTAAATTTAGATTTTGTATTTTACTTTTAATAAAAAAATATGCATTAATTATTTAACATGTTTAAAAATATTCAATAATATTAATTTAGAGTTCGTTAAAAGTTGACTGAGTTCTCTCTATTGCTATCTCTTTTTAGTTATATTTATCTATCTTATTTGTCCAAATATTAGTTATTAGATATTGAATTTAATTAGAATAAACTAATAATATAAACTATTATTTAATTTATAAATTATTATCTGTAATAATTATTTTAAAAATCATACTCTGATAGAGGATAAAAGTAAAACTCTTGAGTTATTTATTTGTTTCTAAATATAATTAGTCTCACATAATGATTTTCTCTATGTTGACCTGCAAGTTTTCCAAGTAACCACTTAGTTAAGTGGGATCAATTTCATATTCTTGCTGTCTTGTCGTAAAATTCAATAAAATAGATTCAAATATCATATTAATGAATCATTCAAATGATTTTTTTTTATCATAATATCTACTTTTTGAGTTTATAGACACACAAAAAAAAAAAAATAGTGATATATGGAGCCTTTCTGTTTCTGAGCTGGGGCTCACAGTTTATATGCATATCTGTAAAGTTAGCCTTTACATTACATTACACCATAAACAGCCTTGGATTGGGTACTGCCTTGACCTATAAGCATTCATAGCAAACACAAATGGACAAAACCGAGTTGGGTCACTAATTACAAAGGACACACTCATCATCACTTCAGAAACCCATTAGGCCTATGGCCCAGGACCCTAAGCCCAGCATGTGTCATTTATTTTGTGCCGTTCCACATTTGACTAGTCTAGTGAAAAATTCGAGTTGAATTATTTCCTTCACGAGGAAGAGCAAAATGTTTCAGAACGAGTCTTCAAAATGTGTACTCAAAGCCTGTGTTGGTCATTACTCTTGACCCCATCACCTAGCTGACGTGTGATTAGAAAGCAGCAATAGCCATCAAAGTCATCAACCAATCCACTTCTTAAATTCGTTCCTTTTCTTCAGTCAGACTTGCACCCATCATAGAATTCAGCAATGTCTTTATAAGTAATAAAAAAAATGCTTAGACCAGCCTATTTTTGATGGGGTCCATGTTTGGAAAGGTGATAAAGAAGAAAAATGGTTAATTATAGCACTTCATGGTCCAATAGCTCAACCACTCACTCAAACAAAGAGCTACCTAAGGCCACACTAGCATTGTGTTTTCAATTTTTGTTCACACTCTTTCACACCTTTTCTTTCACACAATTGTCAATTTTGCATTAGACTTGGTAAACTACAAGTAGCTTCCTAGTCAACGCGTAACCAGATAAGTTGTTCATGACGGTGCCTTCCCCTCCGACCAAATTTAAATGTAAACAAATTAACGCACAATAGCTAATACGTTCATGATTTTGTTCCAAGTGTTCTAAACTAACACGTAACATCAAATGCAATGCCTTAAACGCATAGCACAAACCTTAACACATAGGTTACATCAAGTACGTTGCTTTAACGCGTAGCATAAAGGACAAGAAGAGGTTACAAAAATTTGGAGCGTACTCGCACACCCAGTCACATGCATAGACACAAATGATACTTTTAAGTTTTAATCAGCAACCTCGTACGATAAAGAAAAATATTGCAAAAGAAAATTTATAACTGATCAATTTTGCTACTAGCTGTTAGTGTTTAACAAAATTCTACACTTCAGCTTGGTGTTAGGTGACATAACTAGTCTTTACAAACCCCAAGAGTAAACTATACCCATATAATAATTTATCAGAAAGAATCAAAAATAAGAATCAGGGAACATTTTCTATTTTGTTTCCCTTTACCAGGGTTTGAAAAATGTCAGTCAGATACAATGGAAATTGTACCACTGGAAATGCTGCCATGACTGCTATCACAAAGAGCCAAAGCACGCTCCAAATTTGCCACTATATCAGCCATCGTTGGTCTGTCCTTACCTTCCAAATTCACACAATGCATGGCAGTATATGCCACTAGCTCCACTGCTTCTGTTTCATTCAACTCTGGTGCTGCAACCCTTGGATCCAAAATCTTTGCCAATTCTCCTGCCATGATCACTGGCACTGCAAAGTCTACCACACTTACTGGTGTGCCTCCACTTTCATCACCCTTGAATATAGCCCTCTTTCCTGTTAACAATTCTAGTAGTACTACTCCAAGTCCATAGACATCACTCTTTGCTGTCAACACATTTAGGCCATAATATTCAGGATCAATGTATCCAACTGTTCCTGCTGCCTTCACTGGCCGGTAATCATGGTCAGATTCTGGACTCATCATTGACAATCCAAAATCGGACACTCTTGCCGTCCATGTCGCGTCAATTAGAATGTTGGAAGATTTGATATCTCTGTGAATTATGGATGGAACTGCATAGTTGTGGAGATACTCAATTCCTCGCGAAGCATCCAGCGCAATTTTGATCCTCATTCTCCATGAGTTCAAGACACTGCTACTCTTGTCCACATTCTTCTTGTCATGCAAATGATCATACAAGGCACCATTCTTCATGTACTCATACACCAAGAGCCTCTCATCTTTCTCCTCACAGAACCCCACCAGCCTGACCAAGTGCTTGTGATGTAGCCTGGACAAGAAGGCCAATTCTGACTCAAATGCACTCTCTTTCTCTTGAAACTTCTTCATCTTGGTGCCGGTTTCACCCCTTTTGATCGCCACCTCGCGACCATCCACGAGTTTGCCTCTATAAACAACACCATAGCTTCCAGCACCAATCTTGTTTTCAAGGGAGAAATTATCAGTGGCTGCAACAAGCTCAGCCAGGGTGAACTCCTCAGCTCTATCAGCATGCTTTGTGGACGAGGTTCCACTCCGTTGGCGCCTCATTATCCGCGACCCTTGACGCCTAATGGTGGATGATCTCGAAGGAGGACTATTGCTATTATTAGAACCACCACCACCATTTATACTACCACCTCTAGTGATTCTTGGCTGCACAGAATTGTGAATTTTCTTCTTCCCTAAACAAACACCAGTCCACAAGCAATAAATCACAGTGCATATCCCAGCAACACCTCCCACAGATCCAACAATGACAAATGCCAATAACCCCTTTGTCAAGGTATTCGACTTAGAAGTCGGTGGCGCCGCCACCGCAGGCGGCGGTGCCATTTGCGGTGGCGCCAGCCCCCCCATTTGTGGCCAACAAGGTTTTGGCTTACAAATGTTACCAAAGCCAGAACACAGAGTCTCAGATTGAGGGTATATCCCACACTCACTACAAGAGGATTGAACACAAGGCCCTGGAAGAATAGGAGGCAAGGGAACCTCAAAAGCTGAACCATTAGCCCAACCAGGACCCCAACAAATGACTGAAAAATTGTTAGTTGTCAATCCACAAGTAAAATTAAAACCAGAAACAATAACCTCAAAAGAAACACCTTCCGTAACATTGACCGAAAACAAACCTCTCCCACCCCAACAAATCACAGAACCATTGGATCTCCGAATAGCACAACTATGCTCCGCTCCAAGAGCCAAACCAGAAAACTCCAAAGCCCCTCCTTCAGGAACATCAATTTGACCAAAATCGTTACTTCCTCTGCAAACCAAATACCCACTTGAATTCAACCCACAAACATGCGATTCCCCAGCTACAAGACTCACCATAGACACGTTCCCAAACTCACCCTCCATTTTCCTCGCCACAGACCCAACCCCCCAACACCGAACCCGATCACTACCCTTCAAAATTCCGCAGGAAAAGCCCGACCCAGATGAAATAGAGGAAAATCGGTCCGACCCAGAAGGCAATTCGAACGCGGCGTTCGTCCTCCAACACGACGCCGTGCCGGCGCCGACCACGGTGGCGCAAACCTGGGAGTCTCCGACGGCGAGATTCTCGAATAGAACAGTGTCATTGTTGTAAAGCCTCTTGCTTTGGAAGCCAGCAAGGGCGTCCCAGCAGAGGAGGCTGTAGTTTCCGGACCGGAGGCCGCAGAAGTAGCTCCGGCCGCCGGAGATCGCCGAGAACGAGACATTGGGGGCGACGGCGACGACGCGGCCGGAGAGATAGCACGCAATGCGCCGCGTCGGCTCGGACGCCACCACGCCACAGACGGCGGCGGGGGCGGCGGTGACGGCGAGGGTGGCGGCGGAACCGAGGGCGCGGGATAGGGGCAGCGAAGAGAGGAGGAAGAGGGCGAAGAGAGTGACGGAGAAAGGTGATTTATTATTCTTCATTGATGGGTTTTGACTTCGGGATTGGGAGTTGCGGTGGTTTCTGCGTCATTGGCAGAAGAGAGAGAATTGAAGGGTCTGATGAGTGATGACAAGTACGGTGAAACTTCTCAGGGTGTTTGATGCAGCCTCTGTTGACATCAGATAACGTGGGTTTTGATTTTGAACATGTTTTTGGAGTTTCACTTTTTCTTTCATTTAGGCCATGTTTGGTTCCGCTATGCTTATGCCCAATTTATCTTTTATTACATTAAATTTTTTTATCTTTATATGTATAACTTTTTTTAAAGTTTATATATCTTTTTAATTGATTAAATTTAAAATAAATTTATTTTTAATTTTTTAAATTTAAAATTATTATTTTTAGTCTTTATAATTTTAAAAAATATATATTTTAACCTCTTATGTCTTTAAGTATTAATTGATTTAATATAAAATTTTTATTAACAATAATATCAATACTTAAATTTTATAGAAGTGACAAATTGATATGTAATATCAACTATATCTAATATGACATTTTTACTAATAAAAACATCAATATATAAATTTTATATAAAATTTGAACATAAAGATTAAAATAATTTTTTAAAAGAATTATTGGAATTATAAAATCAACTTTAAATTTGAAAGATTAAAAATAAATTTATTTTAAATTTGAAAAATTAAAAACATATTTAAACCATTTTTATCATTTATTCATTTTAATTTATTATCTTTTATCTTTATTTTTAATTAAAAATAACTAAAACTAACTTTATATATCATAAATATAAAATATCAACTTCTATATATTAAACATGAATGTTATTTTTGTGCAAGGATATTTTTAAAAGTTTTTTTATGACAAGAGAATTTTTAGGGATTCTTTTGACTTTTTATTTAATAATTTCCTATGTATTAAACACAAACAAATGTTACACAATAGTATTTTTATGAATTTTTTTTGTAACGAGAAGATTTTTATGGATTTTTTTAATTTTTTATTTAATTAGTAAGTAACTCATGCATATTTATTGGTTTATATATTATTATTCTTATTATAACTTGTAAAATAGGCATTATTTTTTAGATATTTATGTTTAATAAGTATTACAATTTTTATTGTTAAATTCATAACACTTGTTATGAAAAATTGTTTTGTTTGCCAAAATAATAAATAATAGAAAAGTGGAAAATAGAAAAAAAAAAATCAAACAAATGTAAATACATTACCATAATAAATTATACTATATATAAATGTTATACCATTTTTTTATTTCTATTTTCTTAAAACTCATTTATCCTTTAACTTATTTATCTATATTTGTTTAAAATATTTTTATTTTTATCTCTATTTATCATTATAACCAAAGCTTCTTTTAGTGACTACATGTTATCTTTTATAATAATAACCATTATTGAATAATTATTTTCTTTCACTAAATAATATTACCATCATTATATTTTTAATAATTTCTATTGTTTTTATATTTTGAACAAATATAGAGACACAATATTCATATTTTCCTCTTCTATACTCTATTATATATAAGGGGTATACCGATTGTATAATTTATTTTTATCTCTACTTTTCATTATATTTCTTATAACTATTTTATCTTCAATTTATATTTTTGATGGACATAATACTTTATATAGAAGGTAAATTTCAATTATAATGTCACATGAACTTTTATCATCTAAGCAATACATATGAATCAAGGTTCACGTACTAAAATTATAAAAAAAATATTGAAATAAAAAATATAAATAAATAAATAAAAACTAATTGATCATTATTTCCTATGCATAGTTATTTTATACAAACTTGAAAGACAAATTCTCACAATATGCTTTTGAAAATATGATGTTGATAGTCTTTTTTTCCTAATATCCAAAGCTTTTCCTGTAAGTGCCTCTTTTTTTCTTTCTTATTTGTATTTATTTTATAGCTAAATTTTGAGGTAGAACTACTAAGCATTATCTCCTAGTTTTGTAACTACTAACTATCATATTGATTTAAATTTTTTAACAACATTATTGAACCAAACATTTAGTTTTATTTTATAATTAGGAATACTATATGTTCTCGAAGTGTTAAGAATTTACTTGGAAGAGCTTCAAATATTAACTTGATTGTCTTACGTATTTGACTTGTCAATTGAATATGAACTTTGACATGCCCTTTCATGAGCTGAAATAATCTAGATTAATATAACTGATGAAAACTCAAAAATATATCTAGTGTTAATATTAAGTTTGCATTCAATTAATATATTCAATAAAATAGTTGGAGTTAAAGACAAAACATAGTGACTAATTTGATTAATGGTCTTGATGGATGCCAACTGTGAAATAATCAAAGTATATTATTAAAAGTTCTTGTGGAATACCAATGGAAAGATAACCATCATTTAATTAAGATATTCTTCCATTTTCAATATCTAATATTACTTGTGAAAATTGATTCCAAAGCACTTATGCTCACTATAAAAAAATTGTTTTGCAGTGATACACATTCTATAATAACACAATACTTGTCACTAAAAATTACTTTTACTTATAATATATGTTGGTATGTGTTAGTAAATTTTTTTGTAACACCCATTCTTCATAAAATATAATATAAGTATTTAAAAAATATTTTTGGTGTTTTTGTTTTAAGTAATAGAGTTGTGTTAATAATTATTTTAATTATTTGACATGTTTTGAAACATTATCTAAGGTATTTAATTAAATATTTTATTTTAATTAAATAAAAGGAAAGGAAATTAGTAACTATAGTTAAATATTTTTAACTATGGGGTTAAAGGGAGATTCAATTTTTAAAAGAGTGTTTCCCATGAACAATTTCACACTCCTTATTTTCATGTATACGCTTACACTCCAAAACTTGAAAAACCCAAAGTAAAGGGAAGTCGCCCTGGAGTTTTACATTCATCGTCTAGTCCTTATCCAGTTAAGTGAGGTGAGAAATCTCGCTCTTGGTGTGAGACTATATGCTGAATAGTGAGATTAATCCACAATCCTATGTATGTTTTATGCCTATGTATGAGGAATTTTCCCCAAATGCGTATGTTTTGTCTCTTACTCTTCTTGCACGTTCCTAACTACATGAATTGTTGAATATATGATCAATTATATGTTTTGGATTGTAATTGTTTGATCTGAGATTCTTATGAGTTGTTGTGTGAAACCCTAAGGGAACTTATTATGATAGTTAAGATATTGATTGATATGTGTAAATTGAGTGATTTGAAATGTTAATTGCATGTTATACAATAATTTTATTGCTTGTATATGTGTTTATGTATGAAATTGGATATGGGTAACTTGTAATCGTTAAGGAGACATGATTTCCAAGGAGGAAGATCACGTTCTCTCTCAACAAGACGTGTTGGGTCGCTCAACGAGAAGTCTTAAGGGCTCAACTCGCTCAATCAAATGTGGTCTCTCAACAAGAAGTCTCAAGGAGCTCAACTCACTCAAATAAATGTTGGTCGCTCAACGAGAAGTCATAAGAAGCTCAGCTCTCTCAGCTAGATGTTGGTCGCTTAATTAGATATTGGTGGCTTAGCTAGATATTATTCACTCAACGAGGGGCTTTAGGGTGCTTAGCTCGCTTAGTGACTATTAGATGGTTGTTTTATCCTTGTGATCTTGATTCTACCTTTTTACTAATGATTAGTTAATGTTTTTGAGAATGTACATGAGATACATGAAGTGATATGAGGAATATGTGATATGTGAAGTGAGATCATATGTATGTTATCGCATCGAGTCTTTTTAACATGCATCATTCGCATAAAAATGTGTTTTAAGGAAACGATATGGGATACACTATCAGGAAGGCCCCCTTATGTAAAAGTTTGGGGATTAATCTTTGGAAATATATAGCTCGATTTAGAAGTCTCAGTCCTACCCTCATGTACAGGTATGGCCCAACATGTACTCATAGACTACTCTACGTGTATTGTTAACGATAATGCATAATAGTATGATGTTTTTACTAGTGTCATATGCATGATAACATGCAGTTTGTGGCCATTGCATATGCATTACAATCTTAATTATTATTGTTTATTATATAATGAATGAACTAAGTGTGATAATGATATTATCTGTGTATGTTATGTCTTGTTGTATTCCTTATTTGTGTTTGACTATCCAATTTGCATTTTTGCCCCATGAATCAGAGTGAGATGTTTTTCACTCCCTTTTTAATTGTGTTATTTTCTTGTGGTTTCTGTAGAAACATGATACTGAGGATGTTGGTGGTGAGACCTAGTTCTCAATGTTGGGTTTTGTTCTGATAAGACGTGTGACACCAGAGATTAATTAAGATTAGTTAGGATTTGATTCATGTTATTTACATTAAGTAGTTAATTTTAATTCATTTGTAATTTGTTATTTTCGTAAGTTAGTTTATGTTAAATTGTGATCCTCCCTGGTTGTTTGAATTTTGAGTCCATTTATTATATCGAGGTTATTCAATTTATATTATTTATATTTTATAACATACAGGATAAAGGGTGTCATATTTTTCATAATTGTTAAAAAGTATAGGTATAAACTGTAGTGATACACAATATATGTTGTTGAAACTTATTTAAATAAATAATAAAATTGTGTATAGGTATGTGTCAAATTGATTTATATAGTGATATTTTTGCATGTCACTATATGTAATATTTCTAGTAATGATTGTCTAAGCTTATTTGTATCTGCATACTTATTGTGAAAATTAATGCCTGGACAATGATCCAAAATATAAGATAAATTAATTGTTATATGAACAATATCTAAGTGAATTATCTTGGCATGACTGATTAAATTTGTTTCAATTTTATTTTCTAAATTTAAATATTTTATCTTTAAGTGTTAATGTTTAGAGTTTAAGATAAATCATCAGACAATATCAAAATTTAATAATAAATGAACAACAAATTGACAGTAGGATCAAAATTATGTATTTTAAAATATAGGGAGACAAAATATTTCAATTTTAAAATAGAAAATTAAAATTATATATCGATAAAAATAGAGAGACAAAAAGTACAACTTAATTTTTTTCTTTCTAATTTTAGATAAGGTACATTGGATAAAATAAAAATAAAATAGTACAAAATTAAAGATAAAAAAGTTAAATACTTTTCTATTTAACTCCAAATATATTTATTTTTTAAGCATTTTCATTTTTAAACTTTAACTATAAACTACACATAAATTTTTAAATAAGTTTTTTACTTTAGTTGTTTTATTTTCTTATAACAGATATATCTTCCAGTGAAAAGGGTTTAAAGATTTCATAATCATTCCTCTGATTATTTTTTGTAACTTTTTTAATATTTAATTAATTTGATAAATTTAAAAAGATTTATTATTTAAGTTTTAAGGTTTAGGATTTTAAGATTTAAACTTTAGACATTATGAAAAAAAAAAATAGGATTTAAAATTTAGTTTAGAGACTTAATTTTCTTATAATCAAATTATTTTTAATGAAAATAATTTACAAATATCGTGATTATTTTAGTGGTTATTTTATAATTGACATATTTTAAATTTAGATAATTTTATAAACCAATTTTTTATAATATTTTTTGGTAAAAAATATTATAATTATTTTTGTGATTATTTTGTAATTGACATGTTTAAAATTTTAATTTTTAGATAATTTAATAAAAGTTTTATCATAGAATTATCTTTGATTAAAAATGATTTACAAATCTTATAATTATTCTTGTAATTTTTTTTAGTTGACATATGTTAAAAAAAATAATTTAAAATTTTAGATAATTTGGTAATTTAAAAAATTAAAAATACATTAATTTCAATTTTTACACGTGGCGTATAATAAATAGAAGTCTAATAATGTAAATTTGTTAGTCTGTACCTATTAATTAAAAATCAACAATGACAATGGTTTGTTTTTATTTATGATATATGTTACAAAATATTTTGAATTTGCATTATATAAGGAGCAAGTTAACATTGATATTGGATCCTTGTCGAAGACATAGTTAGATGGTTGTTGGAGAGAGTGAAGATGAAGAAATATGCTTTTTAGTTAAGAATAAATGTGAAAATAAAGATAAAATACATGAAAAAATTGTGAACATGGAGATGAAAAAAAATTAATAGAGAAATTAAGAATAAAGAAAAATAAGAGAATAAGTAAGAAAAAAATAAGAAAATAATAATTATTATATGAAAATGACAGTAAACCTATTTGTGAAATTGTATGTCGCATAAAGAAAAAAAATAATGAGAGAAAAAAAATGTGAATATAAGATAAACATGAAGATGAAGGCAAAAAATAAAATGAATAGAAAATTGAGAGAATAAGTAAAAAAGAAAAATAAAAAGGAAAAAATATGTATCAAGAAGAAACTTCTTCAAGAAAAAAAAAAAAAAGAAAAAAGAAATGTATCAAATAAAAACTTCTTCAAGAAATCTTTTGTGTGAGAATGTGGGAGAAAACATCAAAGAAGTATATGAAAATACTAGAGAATGATGATTTTGAGAATGATGATGATTTTAAAGAAAATAAAAAATTTAAGATTTAAGATTTAGATTAATTTAGTTACAAAATAAAATATTTCTATTTTGTTATAATTAATTTCAATGAGAATTCCAAACAAATTTCATTTTTAAAATTAAAAAATGTTAAAACTAAAAAATAGTCTCAAGACTTTAATAAACCTAATATAAAGAGGTGTAATTTTGTAAATTTATTAACCTATTATATATATATATATATATATATATATATATATGTTCTTACCGGAAATCTGTTCTAGAGATGATCCTCCGAGTAAGATTGGTGAGCCTCCTTCGCTGGTACGCTTGATACTCCAAGATGGGGGTGGTACCTGCAAAAGAGACTCCGATGCTAAAGTTAGTGTTTGTGGGTGTATGAGTCTCGTATAAGTAATTAATGCACGTACCTTTGTGTGTATTAGGGTTTTGTTGGGCCTTGGGCTCGAGATCAGTTTATGACCTAATTGGATAGCGAGTCGATGTCGCCTAGCGCGTGTCCGAGGTCACTCCGCGCTGTGATGCCGAGCTCAAGCTCGGCATAGCGGTACGGATAATACACTAGCCCCCCGAGCTCCGAAGACCGTAGGTCTTCGGAGTTAAGACCGAGCTTGACAAGGGGTCGTGACTTTTCGTGTACGCCTATTTGTCATGACGCCATGTGTCATAATCATCACCTCGTTCCCATAACGCATGGGCAGCGCGGTGACAAGTGTATTTTTATTTGTTTGATGACGTGGCCTCTTTGGGCCGATATGATGTTCCGATGTCCATGTTTCATAGTCGGGCTAAGGAGCTCGGCAATAATGAGCTTACTGCATGGTTAGGCTGGTAAAACTTTAACCGAGTCAGCAGATTGGTGAGGGACAAGTCGGCAACTCGGCTGGCCAGTACACTAGCCCCCCAAGCACCGAGTGATGTAAGAGCAAAGGGGCTTCTGAGGAGTTCCCAAATTTGTTGTTTGAAGGTTCAAATTTGACCTTGTTAAGTAGATGTGATCTCAAGGTTCGGACTCGACCTTGGCATATCAAGGTTCAAACTCGACCTTGGTTAAGAAAATGTGATCTCAAGGTTCGGACTCGACCTTGGCATATCAAGGTTCGAACTCGACCTTGGTTAACAAAATGTGATCTCAAGGTTCGGACTCGACCTTCGCATATCAAGGTTCGAACTCGACCTTGGTTAAGAAAATGTGATCTCAAGGTTCGGACTCGACCTTGGCATATCAAGGTTCGAACTCGACCTTAGTTAACAAAATGTGATCTCAAGGTTCGGACTCGACCTTCGCATATCAAGGTTCGAACTCGACCTTGGTTAAGAAAATGTGATCTCAAGGTTCGGACTCGACCTTGGCATATCAAGGTTCGAACTCGACCTTGGCATATCAAGGTTCGAATTCGACCTTGGTTAAGAAAATGTGATCTCAAGGTTCGGACTCGACCATGTCATATCAAGGTTCGGACTCGACCTTGGCATATCAAGGTTCGAACTCGACCTTGGTTAAGATAATGTGATCTCAAGGTTCGAACTCGACCTTGGCATCAAGGTTCGGATTCGACCTTGGCATATCAAGGTTCGAACTCAACCTTGGTTAAGAAAATGTGATCTCAAGGTTCGAACTCGACCTTGGCATCAAGGTTCGGATTCGACCTTGGCATATCAAGGTTCAAACTCGACCTTAATTAAGAAAATGTGATCTCAAGGTTCGAACTCGACCTTGGCATATCAAGGTTCGAACTCAACCTTGGTTAAGAAAATGTGATCTCAAGGTTCGGACTCGACCTTGGCATATCAAGGTTCGGACTCGACCTTGGCATATCAAGGTTCGAACTTGACCTTGGTTAAGAAAATGTGATCTCAAGGTTCGGACTCGACCTTGGCATATCAAGGTTCGAACTCGACCTTGGTTAAGAAAATGTGATCTCAAGGTTCGGACTCGACCTTGGCATATCAAGGTTCGGACTCGACCTTGGCATATCAAGGTTCCAACTCGACCTTAGTTAAGAAAATGTGATCTCAAGGTTCGGACTCGACCTTGGCATATCAAGGTTCGAACTCGACCTTGGTTAAGAAAATGTGATCTCAAGGTTCGGACTCGACCTTGGCATATCAAGGTTTGAACTCGACCTTGGTTAAGAAAATGTGATCTCAAGGTTCAGACTCGACCTTGGCATATCAAGGTTCGGACTCGACCTTGGCATATCAAGGTTCGAATTCGACCTTGGCATATCAAGGTTCGGACTCGACCTTGGCATATCAAGGTTCGAACTCGACCTTGGCATATCAAGGTTCGAACTCGACCTTGGTTAAGAAAATGTGATCTCAAGGTTCGGACTCGACCTTGGCATATCAAGGTTCGAACTCGACCTTGGTTAAGAAAATGTGATCTCAAGGTTCGGACTCGACCTTGGCATATCAAGGTTCGAACTCCACCTTGGTTAAGAAAATGTGATCTCAAGGTTTGAACTCGACCTTGGCATCAAGGTTCGGATTCGACCTTGGCATATCAAGGTTCGAACTCGACCTTAGTTAAGAAAATGTGATCTCAAGGTTCGAACTTGACCTTGGCATCAAGGTTCGGATTCGACCTTGGCATATGAAGGTTCGAACTCGACCTTGGTTAAGAAAATGTGATCTCAAGGTTCAGACTCGACCTTGGCATATCAAGGTTCGAACTCGACCTTGGTTAAGAAAATGTGATCTCAAGGTTCGGACTCGACCTGGGTATATCAAGGTTCGGACTCGACCTTGGCATATCAAGGTTCAGACTCGACCTTGGCATATCAAGGTTCGGACTCGACCTTGGCATATCAAGGTTCGAACTCGACCTTGGCATATCAAGGTTCGAACTCGACCTTGGTTAAGAAAATGTGATCTCAAGGTTCAGACTCGACCTTGGCATATCAAGGTTCGAACTCGAACTTGGTTAAGAAAATGTGATCTCAAGGTTCGGACTCGACCTTGGCATATCAAGGTTCGAACTCGACCTTGGTTAAGAAAATGTGATCTCAAGGTTCGAACTCGACCTTGGCATCAAGGTTCGGATTCGACCTTGGCATATCAAGGTTTGAACTCGACCTTGGTTAGTCGTCATGGTTAATGTGCCAATACCGAAAATGTATGGGAATGAAGTTGCTTTGTTGATTTATTTCTGAGGGGTGCCTCGTTAAAACCTTCCTTGGCCAAAAACCCTTTTCTTTAGTGGGAAAAAAGGCTCAGGAGGAAAAAGAGTACATCCCCTGAATTTACAAGTTAAGAGAATTAAAATTTGAGGTGGGTGGAATTCCAAGTTCCAAATTTTCCTTTGGAGGGGTCTGTTCTTGCTTCTCCCCATAATCGCCAAACAAGGTCGCCAACTTTAAATGTTCGTGGCCTGACCTTGGTCTTGCTTTCCTTGTGGTTTGTCACGAATTGCCTTGCGGAACTCGGCATGCTCCTCCATCTGGATGTACCCAACAGCGCGAGCTCGGAGGTCATCCATGTCGGGAGGAGGTCGTCGACAAAGGCTGTCGACGAAAGGTCCTGGCTTCAACGCCATGAGCATGGAGTGCAGTCCGACCTCGGGGTTTAAGTTGCGGATTTTGACGGAGATGCCAGCGAAGCGCTCCATGAATGTTCTTAATGGTTCGTCGTCGCCCTGTCTGAGGATGGCTAAGGCGGCGGATGTGATGTGATGAGGTCGGCTCGTTGCGTATTGCGCCGTGAACCGTTTGACCAGGGTGTTGAAGCTGTCAATTGACTCGGCAGGTAGCTGGGTGTACCAGTTGAGCGCGGCCCCTTTGAGCGAGGTCGGAAAAACCCTACACAGAATAACATCGTTATTGGTGTAGAGGTTTACCTGTGTGGTGTACAGGTTGATGTGCTCGTCTGGGTCTGTCGTGTCGTCGTAGCGGTCGAGGTGGAGAGGCTTCCATCCGAGAGGGAGTGGCGTCTCCATAATGCCATCCACAAAAGGATGACGGCGAAAGGTTGGTTGATCCCCCACGACATGAATAGGAGCATTGCTGACCTCATGGGCCGATTTGTGTGTCGGTGCATGAGATCGATGTGTGGCAGGCTTTGGACTCGGTGTCCTATGCGCTATTGGCGGTTGAGAAACCGAGTGCCCCTCTTCCTCGTTTAGGTGACTCGGTTGAGGGGGTTGATCAGAGGTGCGCCGTGGTAGCTGAGCGCGGATACGCTCATTCTCGGCGCGCAGCGCCGCTAGGTCAGTTTCGTGCTTGGCACGCATGTTTTGCAGATCAGCAGTGTGTTTCTGCCGCATTTCCTCGACCTGCTCGATCAGCCTTCTCAATGCTGCTTCGTTGTCCATGGTAGTTGCGTGATCTAGGTCGTCTGTTGCGCGTCTGCTATGGCTTCTAGTAGAAACCATAAGAGTGGCCGATAAGAACTGTCTTGATCGGCCCAACGGTGGGCGCCAAATGTTCTTACCGGAAATCTGCTGTAGAGATGATCCTCCGAGTAAGATTGGTGAGCCTCCTTCGCTGGTACGCTTGATGCTCCAAGATGGGGGTGGTACCTGCAAAAGAGACTCTGATGCTAAAGTTAGTGTTTGTGGGTGTATGAGTCTCGTATAAGTAATGCACGTACCTCTGTCTGTATTAGGGTTTTGTTGGGCCTTGGGCCCGAGATCAGTTTGTGACCTAATTGGATAGCGAGTCGATGTCGCCTAGCGCGTGTCCGAGGTCACTCCGCAGAGCTCGGCATAGCGGTAGGGATAGTACAATATATATATATATATATATATATTAGATTTGATTTTTATTTATCAATTAAATTTTAATAATTTTATTTTACAATATAAAATATTTATCATAAATCTAAAATATAATTAATATGATTAAAAATATTGATTTATACAAATATTAAATATAACTTATGTATTCAAACATAGAATTTATTTGTATGTATAATTTATTATAAATTTTAGTTATATATAATAAATATTTAACATGTAAATTACACATACTAAAATACTAATTTTATATATTTAAATATACTTTTTCCCATTCTTTAGAGAATGGATTTGCGTGAAACTCTCTCTCCGCAACACACCAACGGTGATCTACCTCTGAAGCCTCCTGATGGGATTAGGATTGGCGAGACGTCTTTTCGAGACAAAGTTATTGGAAAACAGACGAAGCTGAAGGCGATCAAAGACTTGCTCAAGGAGGGCGATATGCAGGTAGAGTGGGATAATGGGAATCGACTCCTTCCCAAATTCAAGATCAACGATTCTATGTTTGATAGGCTATGCCAGCCATGGAAAAAGTGCCTTGTTGTGAAATTATTTGGGAAGAAACTGGGATTTTTTACGTTACAGGAGAAGATTAAGCAGTTATGGAAACTCACAGGAGGATTCAAATTGATGGACGTGGATCACTGATATTTTATGGCTAGCTTTGACCTCGATGATGACAGGGAAAAAGTCATTAATGGCGGACCGTGGATGATCTTCGATCACTATCTCACGGTACGCCCATGGTCGCCAGATTTTTCAGCCCAAGACGACTTCATCAACAAGACCTTAGTGTGGGTGCGCTTCCCAAACTTGAATATGATGTTCTACGATGAGAGCGTATTATTAACTATAGCCTCCGTTATTGGGAAACCGTTAAAGGTGGTCCTGCACACTGCCAACATGTTGCGCGGCAGATTTGCACGCGTTTGCGTGGAGGTTGATTTGAATACCCCTGTTGTGGGTAAGTTTAATTTGAATGGAAAGTGGTATAACATCGAATACGAAGGCCTACATTTACTATGTTCTAATTGCGGCTGTTATGGTCATGTTAATCGGAACTGCTCATTGAAGACGATGGAGGAACAAGGGCCAACTCCAACAGGCGAGGCTACTGCTCCAGGGAATGATTCTGTTTCCAGAAATAATGCAAAATCTATCTCATGCAATATCTCTGCCACAAATCAAGATAAGTCTGTTATCTCCGCTCACGGTGATTGGCTCGTTATTAGGAGGAAAAAGAAATCAAATATTCAGAAATCCTCCAAAGATTTTGTTCAAAATAACTCAAATTCGAACAAAGGCTTCACTTTCCAATCTAGAGCGGGTTTGAGCACCGCTAATAACCCTAAAGCTACACCCATGCATGCAATCCCCAAACCCACCTCGTCACGTGGGATTAAACAAACCTCGTCACGTGGGTTCATTAAAAAGATTGACCCCACCACCTTAATGGGGTCCACTCGTCAAACTTCCACACAACAAGGGAGTCAAGAAAAAAAGCGTCCTCGTATGGATTCAAGTCCACTTTCTACTAGGCCTACTTTACCTAAACAAATGACGTCAACTGCTGGGCTCCCTCTACTCACTCAAATGACGTCGACTTTCTCCTCTACTCAAGTCATGCATGATGATGAGGTCCAGGTCATGTCAGATGGGGGGAAAACAGTGCATGCTTTAACACATGTTGAAGGTAATCGGTATTCAATGAAGTTGGATGATGTTGACACTACAGATGAGTGCAAAGGTATCCCTGATTCTAGCTGTATTGAGGTCCATGGGCCAGATATTATGGTGGTCTAATCTGGGTTTCCCACTTATTCCCTTCTATGCCATAATGAATACTTTAGCTAATTTAAATATTTTGGCTTGGAACATTCGTGGTGCTGTCAACGCTAAAGGTAGACGACTCACAAAGGAGCTTCTTCATGGGTTTCAACCTGACATTGTCATCCTAGTTGAAACACATTGTAATTTTTCTGCTGCTAAAACATTCTGGACTGGCATGGGGTACGAGTTATGTGGGGTATCTGAAGCCCAGGGGCATGCTGGCGGCATCTGGATTCTTTACTAAGTGTCTTCGTACCTTTCAAATTAAACCCTTGGAATGCTTTCATCAGGCAGTCTTTGTTACAATTCACAAAGGTCTGCCATCCTTTGTTTGCACTGCGATATATGCGAGTCTTGTACCCCACAATAGGGAAGCCCTCTGGTCATATCTACGTGAGATTCGCATTCGTATTTCCACACCATGGCTCTTGATTGGTGACTATAATGAAGTCCTATCACCCAATGAGGTTCGTGGCGGCTCCTTTTCATTAAGACGTGTTGATCGCCTTCTTGATACGATGGAAGCTTGTCATTTATTAGACATGGGTTCTTCGGGATATAAATATACTTGGTATAGAGGCCACACTCACACTCGAACTGCCAAGAAGCTTGACAGGGGCCTTTGTGACGATTCTTGGCGTCTCCTCTTTCCGGAAGCTTATGTTGAAAACCTTCATCGTGCTTACTCCGATCACTCACCCTTATTGTTGCGTTGTGGGGGCCTTCCAGAAACCAAAGGGGATCGCCCTTTTCGATTTCAAGCAGCATGGACTACACATAAATACTATTCTAATGTTGTCTCTACTGCATGTTCCAAAGGTTCACATAGGGTTGCCGAAAGTTTGAAGAATGTAATGGATGATTCTATCCGTTTCAATAAACAAGTGTTCGGTAACATCAAACAAAGGAAGCATCGTATTCAGAAACGTCTTCAAGGCATTCAACGTAGCCTGGAGTTGCATGCTACGGAGGCTTCCATCAGACTAGAAAGAGATCTCCAACAACAATACGACGATGTTCTTGTCCAAGAAAAGTTTTTCTGGTTCCAAAAATCCCGTGAAAAATGGGTCAAATTTGGTGATAGGAATACAAAATTCTTTCACGCGCAAACCTTGATCCGTCGGAATCGGAACAAGATACACGGCTTATTCCTTGAGGATGGATCATGGAGCACTGACCCCACTGTTCTTCGAAGGGAAACGCAACGCTTTTACATGTCTCTCTTTTCAGCTGATGTTCAACAACAACCTTCCTCATTATTGCTAGACCAGTTTCCCCAGCTCGATAGTCTAGCTATTCCAACTTTATTGGCACATGTCTCCTTGGATGAAGTGCGCAAAGCAGTAATGGCCATGAAATCATTTAAGGCCCCTGGACCTGATGGTTTTCAACCATTTTTTTTCAAACATTTCTGGCACATTGTGGGCACTGATTTGTGGCGAATGGTGAATGAGGCATTTCAGCATGGCAAGGGGGACTCTAAACTACTCGACACTCTCATCACGTTGATTCCTAAAACCAGCAATCCTACATGTTGGATGGAATTACATCCTATTAGTTTATGCAATGTTAGCTACAAAATTATCAGCAAGGTCTTGGTTAACCGCCTCCGTCCCTTACTTCAGGACCTCATCAGCCCCTTACAAGGCAGCTTCCTCCCTGGACGGGGCACTCGCGATAACTCTATCATTGCCCAAGAGGTTCTCCATCATATTAACCGCCATAGGGGGAAGAAGGGCTTATTAGCCATTAAGATAGACTTGGAGAAAGCCTATGATCGCGTTAGTTGGGATTTCCTACAACAAACACTTTTAGAGTTTGGGTTTCCTGGCAGGATTGTAAGCCTTATTATGTGGGGGGTTCGCGAGACCTCTCTATCTATACTATGGAATGGTTCAAAACTGGACCCTTTCACTCCCTCTCGAGGCTTGCGCCAAGGTGATCCCCTGGCTCCTTATTTGTTCCTTCTTTGTATGGAGAAGTTGGGCCTGCTTATTCATCAACAAATTCGGGACGATAATTGGATTCCAGTCACAATCTCAAAAGGAGGTCCCTCTCTTTCCCAACTTTTTTTTGCTGATGATATTCTTCTATTTTGTCAAGCTTCTAGGAAACAATTGCAAGTGATCTATTCTACTCTTGATGCCTTTTGTGCCGCTTCTGGGCTAAAAGTTACCCTGGAAAAGTCTAGGTTTGTGTGTTCAAAAGGTGTAAATGGACCTCTTAAGTCCATAGTAGACTAGCCTCTTGGAAGAATAAGCTTCTCAACAAAGCTGGTCGCCTCTGCTTAACACGATCTGTTCTTGCTTCCATACCTGCATACATGATGCAACTCTATTGGCTTCCTCAATCCGTTTGTACAACCATTGATCACCTTTGTAGATCGATGTTGTGGTCACAAGGCACACGGACGCGGCAGTGGAACTTGGTGAGTTGGAAGGACGTGATTAAACCCAAAGACTATGGTGGTCTTGCCATGCGTGATACCCGCTCTGCTAACACTTCTCTGCTAGGAAAGCTTATTTGGGACCTCATGCATCATCCTGACAAACCTTGGGTATCTCTTTTGACCCATAAATATCTTCATTCCTCCCCATTGTTGAATTATGTCGTGCCTCCAGGGGCTTCCCAGGTATGGCGAAGCATTCATAAAGCTTTGAGTGTACTTCGTTCAGGCTATGGACCATGTCTAGGAGATGGAAATTCCAGTTTCTTGTACAATAATTGGACGGGCACAGGGTCACTTTGTCATGTAGTACCTTATGTTGACATTCACGATTCACATCTAAAAGTTTCAGACTTATGGTTGGACAACACGTGGAATCTATCTATGCTCTACACCTCTTTACCGGCACCTTTATGCGCCCAACTAACTACTATTTCTATTCCTGCTCATCCAGTAGGGGCGGACACCATTTCATGGTATGGTAGTAATAATGGTATCTATACTGCAGCTTCAGGCTACAGGTGGTGCTTGGTCCTTTAGAGGGGTTTAGTCATATGTGGAAGAGGATTTGGAAGCTCCCCGTACCAGAGAAAATACGTTTCTTCCTGTGGCAGGGATCTAAGGAAGCGTTACCCACCAACAGTAAACGAATGGCTTGTCATTTAGCCACTAGCTCTATTTGTACACGATGTACTGTAGGGGAAGAATTCATACTTCATGCACTCCGTGATTGCATCCACGCTAAGGTTGTTTGGACTCGTATTGGCATCGACACTCCAATGTTGATGTCCTTTACGCATATAGTACCTTGGATGCAACATATCCTTCAACATAAGGACAAATTACTAATCATTTCAACCCTATGGTGTTTATGGAGATGGCGAAACAACACAGTGTTAGCACATGAAACTTGGCCTCTTCAGTATGTCCTTCACCTAGTTCATCAAACCAGCATGGAGTTACGACTATATTGCGAAAAGAATCCACCTCTGTCTACACTTACTTGGAGTCCTCCAACTGTAGATGTTGTCAAAGTTAACGTGGATGGTTCATGTATCCCGCCCCATTCAATGGGTGGAGGAGGATTTATTCGTGATACCCATGGGGAGTGGTTGTGAGGCTTCTCCAAGGCTTTTGGTCAAGGTAATGCATACATGGCTGAACTTTTGGCCATTAAGCATGGTATTGAATTAGCTTGGAGCCTGGGTTACCGCAAAGTGGTGTGTGAATCTGACTGCCTAGAAGCTGTGGAAGCAATCACTCATTTTACTTTGGCCTCCATGGCTTCCCCCTCTGTGCGAGATCTCTTGATAGATATTCGTCTTCTTCTTTCCAGAACGTGGCAAACTCAGCTTTTATGTATTCCCCGTGAAGCTAACACTGTTGCAGACCGCTTGGCAACTTTTGGAAGTCACAATGTGACACGTGAATTTATTGTGCCACCGCCGTCAGTTATGGAGGCTTTCTTGCATGATTTATTAGCCCTAGGCTAGCTGTCATTCTTTATGTTTTGAGTTCTTTCGTTCTTTTGTAATTCCTTATTCTACAAAAAAAAAAAAAAGATAATTTTTCTTATATCATATAGAAAGATACTCATTTATTGTAAATTTTAACTATAATATAATTTATATATTTAAAATATTTATTTATTATCAATATCAACTACATAAAACTAAACATTTATTATGTATCAGAATAAAAAAAGATCATCATAATCTAAACATTTATCGTGTTTAGTATGTTATTTGAAAAATTATTTATTTTTAAAGTTATTAACTCTACTAATTTTTAAAAATGAAAATATCTACAAATTTCTTTTGCTTTCTACTTCCACTCTTCTATCACTCTTTTTTTTTCCTTTATGTGTTATCTTTCTGTATTAGTTGATGATTTTTATCACTATTTCACAATCAAACAATATAGTACGGAATTATACACCATATGAAATGAAGATTAATTGGATAAGCTTCTTATGTTTAGTGTTGGTGTATTATGATAATAAAGTTATCTTTACCTTCGATGATGGGGAGGCTTATAAGAGTTGGTAACCATGAATGTGACATGAGGAAAGTTTGTCAGTGTGTGTGGATATTGACATGAGATCGTAATAAATGGTGATATAGGTTTGGTTCCGTAATCATTGGTTCAACATCGAGTATGAAGGCCTTCATCTAATTTGAAAATATTGTGGTTTCTATGAACATATTGCCAAAAACCCAAAAAGAAAAAGGAATTCGTAGTTTTTTCGAAAAGCTCCACTAGCAATACTGAGAGAGCATTGGATGCAAAGAAGGAAAAAACAACATGCAATCCCTACATCCATGCACGTCAATCATTTGAATCAGAGACATAATGACATGTATAACGATCATCAGAGGTAACAAAAGAAAGAGATTAAAAAAAATGCTCAAAACAAGACAATAGCATGAATTTTGGACTGAATGGAGGTAGGGAGACATACCACATTAAAAATATGGCGATAAATTAGACATTTAATGCTAGTAGTACGGAAGGACAAGGTAAATTGGGTAGGTTTTCCTTTTCGTGTACAATAATTGTATTGAGGTTTAAATTTTTGAAGTCATGTAGACTGTCTAACCGCTAAACCAACTATAATAGGTTAAATTAGGTAAGATTTGATATATAAAAAAACAAAATTGTAATGAACAAAACAAAATAACTAAGGCTACATCACCAAGGGCGCAAAACTTGATTATAAAATATGTAATTTCTTTAATTTTTGCATCAAAAGTGGTCCGATTTAGAACTTATAATGGTGACACATGTAAGAGGACACAAAGATTACGTCAACTTATTTACAATCTAGGAAAATAATTTGTACCAACATAATCACGACTGTTACAATATGTATATATATACCCCTTCTCCCCTTCTTTGTAATATACACAACTATTCAATACACATATTTTCATTTCTCTCTTTCTCTCTTCACATGGTATCAGAGCTTAATCCTCCACCCGCTCCGGGACCGCTTCTCCGACCTCAGGCGCGACATCCAGCGCGACCTCCGCCGGTGCCACTCGCGGATCTGGATCCCCTCTTCCGCCTCGCTGCCTGGTCGCCGCCGCTGCTGCCACCGTCATCATTGTAGTCGCACACTCCGCGGTAGGGTTTGCCGCCTTCACCGCTGCGTTCGCCGCGCGCGCCTCCTCTACGCGCCGCTCTCCGACGTCCTCGCCGCCCTCCCTCGCCTCTTCCTGCACCAGATCGAGCCGCACCTACGCGGCTGCCTCCGCTCTGCCGCCGCCGCCGCCTCCGTGCTGACCTCCCCGCCGCCCTCAGAGAGTGCGTGGATCCGGCCAAGTTCGTCAACTCGGAGGTCTTCCCCGTCGACAAGAGACGTTCTCGAGTCCCTTGTTCCGATCTTTGTCGATCCCGTCGTCGGAAAATCCAGGCTCGCCGTCACGCCGCTGCCGCCCCTCGCTCTCCGGCTCCGACCAGGATGACATCAAGAGCTATGCTGAATATCGAGATGGTACTAAACTCATTCAGTTCCTGATGGCCTTGACTGATGATTATGAGCCTGTTCGTGCTTCACTGTTACATCAGGAACCTCTCCCTACTCTTGAAGATGCTCTTCCTCGCCTTCAGTCCGAAGAAACTCGTCTAGGCGTCCTTTGTGCCAAACCTGATCTGGCCTTTGCTGTTTCTACTTCTAAGGGCAACTACTGTGGCAATTGTCGACAATCTGGTCATGTCTACATTGAGTGTCCCATTATTGAGTGTCATCATTGCAGAAAGAAGGGTCACATTGCTCCTAATTGTCCTACTCGCGATCCTAATCGCAGCTCTACTCTCTTCTGTCGATACTGTAAACTTTCTGGACACATAATTGATCATTGTCCTACTCGCCCGCCTCGCTCGGCTCACACTCGATCCCAACGTCGTTCTGCTGGCTCTTCTTCTTCTTCTAGGCCTGTTCTTGCCACTCCTCCAACCAATGAAGGGCAATCTTCTGATGCACAAGCACTTGTTTCTGTTGGTGATCTCGAGTCTATTCTCAAGCAAGTTCTCTCCATTTCCTCCGATAACCCTCCTACTGCTTTAGCCACCACACCAGGTAACACACGTTGGTATTTTGATTCTGCCTGTTGCAACCATATGACTTCCTCATCAAATGTTTTCTCTGACTTGTCCTCTAGAGATCGTATTAGTCATATTCACACTGCAGATGGCTCTCTAATGGAAGTGAGCCATAAGGGACCTATTTCTACACCTTCTCTTAGTATGCCTGATGCGTATCTAATTCCCAAATTGAACTTTAACCTTGTTTCCGTTGGTCAACTTTGTGATCTTGGTTATATTCTCACATTTTCTTCCACTGGTTGTTCTGTACAGGATCCGCGGACGGGGAAGATCATTGGGAATGGGCGTAAGATCGGAAGGATGTTTGAACTTACCACACTTCATGTTCCCTCATCTAATAATCTATGTGCTGCTTTGACGCCATCTTCCATCCATCTTTGGCACCAACGTCTTGGTCACACCTCTCTTAGTAAATTGCGTCCTCTTATTTCCATGGGTAGTTTAGGCTCCATTAAAGCAGATAAACTTGATTGTACTGCTTGTCAAATTGCTAAACAACCTGCTTTACCTTTTAATGACAGTATTTCTTCTTCTGTTTCTCCTTTTGATCTTGTGCATTCTGATGTTTGGGGACCGGCTCCAACCCCAACAATGGGTGGTTGTCGGTACTTTGTTATTTTCATTGATGATTTTTCTCGTTTTACATGGATATATTTGATGAAATCTAGATCAGAAATTCCTCAAATTTATATTAACTTTGCCACTATGATTAGAACTCAATTTTCAAAGTGTATCAAAACCTTTCGTCGCGACAATGCCTCTGAATATCGTGATTCTAAGCTTTTGCATTTTCTTGCTGAACAGGGCACTACATCTGAGTTTTCTTGTCCAGGTACATCTCAACAGAATGGGCGTGCTGAACGAAAGCATCGTCACATTCTTGATTCCATCCGTGCCATGCTTATTTCCTCCTCTTGTCCAGAACGCACTTGGGGTGAAGCTGCCCTTACTGCTGTTTATGTCATTAATCGTCTTCCCTCCTCTGTTTTGGGTAATAAGACTCCTTTCGAGTGTCTTTTTGGGACTCCTCCAAGTTATGAGTCTCTTAGAGTCTTTGGTTGTGCATGTTTTGTTCTTCTTCAGCCTCATGAATATACCAAACTTCAGCCTCGCGCTCGTCTTTGTTGTTTTCTTGGCTATGGTACCGAACACAAAGGTTATCGTGTTTGGGATCCCATATCTCAACGTATTCGTATCTCACGTCATGTTGTCTTTTGGGAACTCAAAATGTTCTCCTCTCTCTCCACGTTCAAGTCTATTCCATCCACCTCTACTCCATTGTTCACTAATCCTTCTATAGATCTTTTTCCTCATGACTTTGGTACAGGTTCTTCTGATGAACTTCCAGGGGCTTCCGATCTTCCCATAATTCCGAATGAGCTCGCCCCTGCCGTTGATCCTGTGGTTCAAGATCCAGTTCTTCCACCGCCTTCTGATCTTCCTCCTAGGGTAAGAAAACCCCCTTCTTATCTTCATGATTACCATTGTTTTTCTACCATAATGTCTCACTATGAACCCCAGACATATCGAGAGGCTTCTGCAGATCCTAAGTGGCGAGAGGCCATGCAAGCTGAACTACAGGCTTTAGAAAATACCAACACATGGGATCTTGTCGATCATCCTCCTGACAAGAATCTTATGAGCTGCAAATGGGTTTTCAAGGTAAAGACTTATTCTGATGGTTCCATTGAGCGCTATAAGGCGCGTTTGGTTGCAAGGGGTTTTACTCAAGAATATGGCATTGATTATGAAGAGACTTTTGCTCCTGTTGCTCGTCTCACTTCTCTTCGTACTCTTCTTGCTATTGCTGCCTCCAAGAAATGGTTTATTGATCAAATGGATGTCAAGAATGCCTTCCTTAATGGTGATTTAGATGCAGAAGTCTACATGCAACCTCCACCAGGTTACTCTTGTCCTCCGCATAAGGTATGCCTCCTTCGTAAGGCTCTCTATGGTCTTAAACAGGCTCCTCGTTCCTGGTTTGCTAAATTTCATGACACCATTGCTCAACTTGGGTTCACTTCTAGCACTTATGACAATGCACTTTTTATCCGTCGCAATGATCATGGTACTGTTATACTTCTTTTGTATGTTGATGATATGATTATCACGGGTGATGACTCTAATGGTATCTCTGAGCTTAAGCAATTCTTAAATCTGCACTTTGAGATGAAGGATCTTGGTTCACTCAGCTACTTCTTGGGCATCCAGATTCTCTCTTGTGATGATGGTTTATTCCTCTCCCAGGCCAAATATGCTTCTGATCTTATCTCTCGAGCAGGACTCACAGATTGCAAAACTGAGTCTACTCCTCTCGAAACTCGTGCTCACTTCACTCCCCTTGATGGTACTCCGCTTGAAGACCCGACACTTTATCGACAGTTGGTTGGGAGCTTGATTTATCTCACAGTCACTAGACCAGATATTGCATATGCTGTTCATTTGGTTAGTCAGTTCATGTGTGCCCCACGATCCACACACTTTGCTGCTGTTCTTCGTATCATCAGATATGTCAAGGGCACTATCTTTCACGGTCTCCATTACTCAGTTGATTCCCCATTGATCCTTCGTGCTTACTCCGATGCTGATTGGGGTGGTGATCCCACTGACCGCCGTTCTGTTACTGGTTTTTGCATTTTTCTTGGTGACTCCCTTATTTCTTGGCGTAGCAAGAAGCAACAACTTGTTGCACGTTCTAGCACTGAGGCCGAATATCGTGCTATGGCTGATACCACTTCTGAGATTGTCTGGATTCGTTGGCTTTTAGGTGATCTTGGGTTTCCCCAATCTTCTCCTACTGATCTTTTTTGCGACAATCGTAGTGCTCTTCAGATTGCTCACAATGATGTTTTTCATGAGCGCACCAAGCACATTGAGATTGATTGTCATATTACTAGACAACACGTTGTTCGTGGTACTCTTAATCTCATTCCGATTAGCACTGTTGATCAACCAGCTGACTTGCTTACTAAAGCACATCATCCTGGTCGTTTTCGCACATTAGTTTCCAAACTCAAGTTGGTATCTTCCTTACCTACTTGAGTTTGAGGGGGGATGTTACAATATGTATATATATACCCCTTCTCCCCTTCTTTGTAATATACACAACTATTCAATACACATATTTTCATTTCTCTCTTTCTCTCTTCACAACGACCATGAACACATGTACTTAAAAGAATTGTTGTGGAATTAAATCAACTTAAATTCATGCTACATGATGTTCTACTTTTGCAACTCCACTAAAGTTAAATCAAGCATTGAGAATAAAATCTATAAGAACATGTATTTAGAAGTGCTATTCCTAGTATTACATGGTGATTTCATTTAAATCATAATACATATATATAATTCCTCATCATGCAGATATTCAATATATCAATCTTAACAATGGTTAGTTGCAAGAAACATTACAAAGTAGATTACTCCAATCACAAATGAACTATATTAAATCAAAGATCCACACAGGGAAATTTCATAAAGTTTACCTAACCATGACTACAAAGAACTTAGCGAAATATGGTAGAAATATAAATGGAAAAGAAAGGGGATCATAGACAAAGGTGAATCTATTGAAATTTCAATACCTTCTCATAAGGGTTGAATCTCTAAGGACAAAATGTATAAAATGTTCTAAGAATTAGGATGGGTGTTTCTTGAGGTCACAGGGAGAAATGTATTGTTGTTAACAACATCCATTTCACAATAAGGTTGAATAAGTATATGTGAGTTAGGGTTTTTCACAAAAGGTTGGCCATGGAAGATTATGTTGACTTCCTGGATCAACTATGAACTAAGTTGGCAACATGGAAAGGTCATTTGTTGAACAAGATTGGTAGGCTTACAGTAGCCAATGTGGTACTATCATCCATGCCCATTTATAGCATGAAAATCAATTGGTTTTCCCAAATAAGTTTGTGATCATTTAGATAAAACAACCAAATAAGTTCATATGGAAGGGAGGATGTGATTAAGGATGCATATTGTGCGTTTGAAGTATGTCACCGAAGCTAAGAAGAATGATAGCTAAAGAATGCACATATCAAGGCACCAAAATGTGGCACTTCTTGGTAAACTTGTGAAGGAATTTTTACAACGAAGCCATAAATTATCGGTATCAATAATTACAACTAAATATATTTAAAATGGTGATCTTTTTTAAAGCCTGACGTGTCATATATATGTTCCACTACTTCATTATCAAAGCTCTAGATGGCATGAAGGATGGATGTATGGTGAAATTAGGAGACAATAATTCAAGTTTCTACCGATCACTCATAGGCCCTCTCTAGCGCCCTTTTATGTTAGTTGATCCTTATACTTCACATTTCAAACATAAACATCATTGTCTCAAACATGTGGCAGAACAACGACTGGAGGCTCTCTCAAATATCACCTGCCTGATATGCATACCACGTGATTCAAATGGATGGTAGATAAGAAAGAGCGTGGTGTTATTATATTTGCTGCCACGTGACTATTAAGGAGTAAATGCATATCTTCGATAATGTCACAAAAGATGTTCCCTTTATCATAACCAAAAAGGGTTATGATAAGTGTTATTGTATCTGCTGCCTTGTTAGTCATATGACTATTAAGGAGTAAATTTATGTTCGATAATGTCACTGAACATGTTCCTTTTATCATAACCAAAAAGGGTGTGCGAATGTAGTGGATACATTATGCATATAAAGCAAACACTCTTCCATTGAATATTATACGTGTAATTCCTTGAAGTTGATGGCAAAGACCATTCAACTACATTGCTTTAAACGTGGAAAGCAACGTGCTAATAAATTTGACCCAAGTCAATTTTAGGATGGTTTTTAAGAGACTAATCAAGGGCTTTCTTGAGGGATTCATTGGCACATGGAGATCTCCGATATTCTCCATGCGAGAAATCAAGAGTTCTTGACTATGTTCTACAAGCTTTAAATTTGTTGGGAAGCATGCTATCACAAATTGAGTTGTTATTCAAATTCAAAGAACATGATCCAATTGGTTCATGAGTTACCCATCTATCATCGTTATAGGAATAACACAGCTATAATTAAGTTATGCAATGTAACTAGCTAGAAAGTGTAATCCATACACTAAATTTTAGACGTGTGTGCACAAGTTTGTTTATATTATATATTTATCTATTTATATTATAAATATTGTATTTAATAAAATTGTTAACGTTAACTATATATTATATTTAGTAAATATAAAATTTAATTCTATATAATTTTCAAAAATATATATAAACAAATTTTTAAACAGTAATAAAATTATGTTTATTTTAAAATATATATATGTGTGTGTGAATTCGTTATCATTACTTTCTTATTTTAAAATGTTTTAATATATTGTACAAGCTAGTGATTTTATAGATTGTTGCAATTAATGTTTTAATATCATTTAATTTTAATTTAATATAATTAGGTAACTAATTTATACATAATATAAATTATTTGTTAAATAAATTTCAATGTAAATAATTTAAAAAATAAACTTGGACACTTGGACGTAAATATTAATATAATACTAAATTTTATTTTATAATATTTATATATCTAATAACTTTTTCTATCATTTTTTGGTTTTCAAATACATATTATTAATATCAATATATGTATCAAATTTTATAATAGTTACCTTTTATTTGGTAATATATTTTTATATGTATAATTTGTGATGAAAACCGTGTATTTACTAAATATATATTTTAATTATTTAATTTGACAAATGAAAACTTTAATATTTATTTAAATAAAAATTATTTATCTATTTATAAAAATTTTACATTAATAATATTAAATGTTAATTAATATCTATGTAATAAATATTATTAATGTGGACAATTTAATTCTTCTTTTAAATATAATAAAGTACATTAAATTTGATTAAATTTAACTGCTATTGTGATGGTTAAGCTTCGATCAATATATATGTATACGTTAATGAAATTTAACAATAAATATCACCATGTAGATCAATTGTCGTGCGATTATTCTGTTAACTAATTGTCCCGAGTTCGAGTTCGAGTTATAGATATGATGCATTAAATAGAAGAAGAAAAAAATACTAATCAGAATGATCTACATGATATTTTGATAGTGATGCTAAAACACGCACAAGTTAATCATAATTAATGAGATAAAATAATATCTTATAATATTTTCAAAAACAATAAATTCAACTAATAATAATTATTTTTATTAGTGTGTGCAATTTTGTTACTAGTGCTTCATATTAAGGAACAAAATGAGTAATATATATACACATATATCAATGAAAAGTCATATATTAAATAAATTCATCTTTTAACTATTAAATTTACTAAATACAATATTTAATATTATTAAAATAAAATATTTATTTATATGTTTCTAAAAATGTTATATTAATAACATTAATTGTCACATACATTAATATTTATATATCTCTGATTCTTAAGAGGTGTATTATTGAATTGAAATTTTATAAGATTTTTTTAGTAAAAACAGTTGTTGTGAATTTTAAAAATTTTTATAGAAATTTACTAACTTTTTAAAAGAATTTAAAAGAATTTGTAGAAAGTACTGACTTATATATTTTTTAAGCATTTTTTAATTAAGATTTTGTAATATAAATTTTAATGGATTTGTATCTTAAGAATTTATAAGATTAGAAAAGATTTTATTAGATTTTAAAGGATAATATAAATTTTAAAAAAATAACATAAATCACAAATTTTGAATAAAGAAAATAAAATTATTAAATTTTCCTATCTTTTTCATTCTTTTTTCACATACAATCCTCTATATATTTATATTTTCTCATTCATATTTTTAAATTTAAATAATATGTTAAAATTTATAATACTCATTAATTAGAAGAATTGTTAAAATATATTTTTAATACGTGTTTAAAATTTTGATATTTCAATATTAAATTTTATTAAAATTACACATTTGTTAAATTTTAATAATTTAATAAATTTAATAATATAATAATTAATAGTTAAAAACAAATATTAATAAATCATACATTAATATTGATAAACAAAAATATATAAAAAATATATTGATAGATAAAAAATATTTAAAAAAAAGGATAGGAAAAAAATAGAAAGAAGAAGAAGAAACAAATTATAAATGAGAAACATGAACAAAAAGAGAAAAAAAAAATAAATTAGAAGATAGAAAGAGAAAGAGAGAGAGAGAGGGAGAGAGAAAAGAAAAGATGAGAGAGAGTGAGAGAGGAGCAAAAAAGGAAGAAGAAAAAAAATATGCCAAATCTTAATAGTTTTGGTGAAATTGTTGAATGGGTGAATTATATGTAAATTCTACTAAAAAAAGTCTTGCAAAATTCATCCATCAAAATAATATATTATAATTTATATATTTTTAATATCAACAAACTTTTTTAAGTAAAAAAAATCTTAATTGAATATCATCATATTTTAACATACTTCTAAAAAAATTTAACTATTTTAATTAAATATCACGAAATTTTGATATACTCTTAAAATATTTTAATTATTTTAATTAAATATTACATAATTTTTATAATAAAAAAATCTTTTGAAATATCGATCTAATATATAAATCCCTTGATATAAGATAAAAGTAATAAAATTGCGCATACTAATAAAAAATAGTTGTTATTAGTTTGTTTTATGGTTTGTTTTTAATGTTATAACATAGTGATTTTACCCTCCTTAATTCATCATTGACTTCTTACAAGTGAACACATTTTGAAGTATGAAAGCATTATGCATTACTATCAATAAACCCTATTATTTTAAGAAAAACATTTTTCATTGAAGTTATTCCTTTGTTATATATTAAGTGTAATTTAGAGATTATTTTATATAGATAAAAAAGTTAATAAATAGATTAAAAATAATAATTTTACAAAATTAATCATATAATTATTCTTTTTTATTATAAACAATGTAAAAATTTAATTATTTTCTAAATAATATTAGTAAGGATATAAATAAAATAATAATAATAATAATAATAAATATTACATTAAAAAATTAACATAAAACTTATTTTGATACTTATTTTTAACATGACACTTATTAGGAAAAGTAAAAAAGTAAAAGGGGAACTTGTGAACATGTCACTCAATGTTTTTCCTTGTTTATGAACAACAACAAAAACACAAATACTCAAAGTTTTTAATGAGAACAAAAAAAAAAAAAAGGTTAAATGTTTCATAGAAATTATAAATTACCTTATAAAAAGTTCACCAATACCTTCTAGAAGATGACTTATATTAAGCACTATATAGTATCATTAACGTGAGTTATTTAATATAATTAAATACATTAAATTTTATTAGACCGAAATATTATTGTAAAATTTATATATCGATTCTTGTCTAATGTTAGTGTAAGTATAATTTACACACCTACAAAAAATAAATAGATAGATATAAAAGAATCATTGAATAAATTATTTGATTTAGATATGCTATAGTAGATTTAAGCAAAAATTTGTATATTTAATTTTACATAATAAGAATTTCTAATTTAATAATTATATCATTTTGAAATTTATTATATATCGTAAGTTATTAATTGAAATAATCTTATAAAAAATATCGTACAAGCATGTAATATGTTTAATAATATTGTGCATTTTTATTAATTATTGTTATTTTATTAATAATTATGTGTTGTGGTGTTTTAAGATGTGATGTTAAGAGACTCTAGAAATTAAGGAACTCTTGAGAAATTTTAGGTGTTTAGATGATTTCAGTGGATAGGGGTCTAGTTTGACCCTAAAAGGAAAGTATATAAGGTTTCTTTTAAAAATTGAGTTTTATATGTCTAATTCTTAAGAATTTTAAAGATAAATTAGAGAGAAGCGCTATGGAGTCAGTGAGTTTTATCTATATTTTTGAATCTTTTATTGAGATGGTAATTCTTTCCCTGGAATATTGACTGAGTGTGATTGTTGATTTAGGTCAGTATAATCATGAATCAAATTTGTTGAGTCGTACGGAGTTTCCTTATAGAAGCTCGAAGTTCTTCATCTTCCTTATTCCTCTTGAATTTTGAAGAAGGGGTAGCTAGAATAGAACTAGACTCTTGGTTGATTTTGCTTTTTGTATGTTGTTAAATTTCATGTAATTTGTGCTTGTGTAGAGGATTGAGTGATGAAATTCATGTTTTTGTTATAAGTTTTGGGTGGGTGAAACATGTTGAGATTCTCTTGATGATTTTAGCTTATATGTTGTTGCATGTTGTTATATTGGTGTGGGTTGAGTTACGGATGATGTATATGTATGGTATCTCACATTGCATGTTGTAAAAAATTTTATTTTAAGGTGACAAAAGCAATTTTGTGAATCTGCAAATGCATTATTCACCATCACATCGAGCACATCTTCATCGTGTTGAACGTGACTCAAATCAGGTGCCCTTTGTCTTACTCACGTTGGGCGTAAGATTGACATTGTCAAGCATAAGGAGAAAGGATTGTCTTTGACTTGGTCACATCAGACACTAAGTTGAATGGTGTCAGGCATGAGAGGAGAGAATCATCTCTACCTGGATTGATGTCCAGAGCCAATAGAGTGACACCGAGCGTGTCACATAAAGACGTTCTACCTAAAATAGGATCGGAAGTGGACTTTGTCATGCCAGGCATGAAAGTATAGGGGTTTCGCACCCCATTTATGTTGAGTGTAGGCTAAATGGTGTTGGGTGTGGGCAAGGTAGAAAGCTCTATGTCTCAATGGTGTTGGACGTAAGGCGAATGGTGTTGTGTGTGGACTTCCTTATGAACACTTGTTGATTGAATGCTTAAATGGTGAACATGAATAGGTTAGTTGAATTTATTACATTTTGTATGATGATTAAGTTGTATTATATATTGTATGTTGATGTACGATGTTGAATCTTTATATATTGATCTAGAATAATGTATAAACATGGTTAAATGGTTGAAAATTTAGTTGGGTTGTATATTGTTTAGTTGAGTAATTGTGTTGAGAATGTTTAAGGCATGGTATTGGAGTTTTGTTGATAGACGAACTATTGGAAATGTTATTTTTAAAGATCATATCTCATTGTGAAGATATTATGTTGTAGTGCTTTACAAGCCTAGTTGTTGAAAATTCTTCTTGGGAAGTTGACCCTTGAAGCGGATCGTTGAGTCTCTTATAGGACTTGAGTTGATGTTGGTATGTGGGTCAAGTCGAGGCATATCAACTATAAGCAACCAAAGTATAGAGGCTAGGTTGAGCTATACTAATTACAAGAAACCATTTGTTGATTCGTATGTGCACAAGGTCAAGACATACATCTATAAAGTGACCAAATTAAAGTAAGGTACAAGGTCAATGACCCAAATCCCTAACCAAGTATTGGAAGAATGTAGTATTTGAGGTAGACTCACACCCAAGTTATTTTACCCTAACAAAAATACTAGACTTCCTAATTTAAGTGACAAAATCCGAGAAACCATGTTATTATGGATTCTTATCCAAATTTGTTGTTAATCTAGTTGGATTAAAAAGATTGTGTTATTGTGGTTTATCATAATCAAGTCACTTAGATTGTTCACCTATGTTGTAGGAGATCTTCGAGTCAAAATGCATGATGATGTATATAGTTGGATTGTGTTTCATTTGTGGTTGAGTTGTTGTGTTGTTTGATGTATATGCGATGTTGGAGTGTTATTCAAGTTGAATAATAAGTTATGCATGAGATGTGTTGTTGCTTATGTTAGTAGTATAGTAGTACTTAATTCTATTGTTGATTTTTTTGAACTCTAACTTACCCTTGTATGTCTGCATGTGATTAGACTGCGATCATACTCGTATGGGAGCAAAATAGGGATAGATATGAAGAGAAGTACATTTAAGACCATGCAAACAAATGACAATGTACATATTATTTTGTGCTTTTATCTTATAGCTGGTACAATAGAGCTCTCAATTGATAACTATATTTTTTTATACTTAGTATTGGATTACTATATATATATATAGATGAGGGTTCAAACGACACCGTGTAACTTTTACTAAGTGTTACACCGCCCAATAACTTTATATTAAATGTGAATTTTGTAAATCCAACCGTTAGATGGAAAGTTCATATCTCTTAGATCATATATATCAAATTTTGTTAAAATTGAACAACAACTTGAAGGTAATCAAAGTGTTCATATTTTAGTATATTTTGAAATGTATATATTACGTCAATTTTATTTTATGAGAATGAAGTATCAAATCATCTTAGATTAATATAAAATTTGATATATATGATCTAAGAGATATGAACTTTCAATCTAACGGTTGAGTTTACAAAATTCACATTTAATATAAAGTTATTGAGCGGTGTAACACTTAGTTAAAGTTATATATTAGTAATACTAATATTTGTAACAATTTATTAAGATATTACACTTAACGGTTCTACTATTACTGTTAGCAGAAAAATAAATGATTTATCTAGTATTAGTATACACAATAAATATATATATATATATATATCAACAGTGTAAATTAATTTGAGTTTGCTGATGATCAAATTCACATAAACAAAGAGAAAAGTCCAAATTAAATATAGTTAAATTCAAATTTGATTGATTTATGAAGTTGCTATTACAATAAAATTATGAATATTGATGAACTATTCTCATGAATCATTGCTATTGTGTAACTTAAGAGAATTGTGTCTGTTAAAAAAGAAGTTAAATTATGGTAAACAAAATGAAATTTTTAAAATAAAATATTTTTTAAAATTCAATTTTCAATTAAATATCGTTAAAAAAAATCAACTGAATTCAATTCACTGAGTGTCTTATTGTTTTATAAAAGTTTAAGCTTTTAATTTAACAATTCCTACAAAAAGTTCAGTAAAAAAATTCGTATAATAAGGTGACAATGATTAATTATTAGAGTGAAACTTTAATTTTAATTAAAAATAATATTAAAAACGTATAAGAAACTGTATTTAAGTTTCATGCTTTCTTTTTCTCCTCTCACTTGTAAAACTCACAAGTAGTCTCCCTCAAGAAAAATGAAACTTCTTTCTATTCAAAAAATATCTTTTAATTGTCTAATGGCAAAATCAACCTGACAATGGTTTTAGGAATTTTTATTTATTAGATTTTTTATGAATTCTTTTAATTTCATATTTATTTGAATTTTATTTATCATAATTATTATGAATAAAATTTTAATATTTTAAAAAAAATTATTAATAAATTTATGTTATAGAATAAATTATTTATCATAAATCTAAAATATAATTTATATATTTAAAAGTAATATTTATCTATATATATAATTTATTTTAAATTATAATTATAAATGATAAACATTTAAGTCGTACATTTCATAAAGTACTAGTGAAAGCAAAATAATAACTCGTAAAAAGCCAAACAAATCCTTCGGACTTCGGAGGAAGAGGATCGAAACATAAATATTATATTAACACCAGCCACGTGACTTGGCCTGCAACACGTGCTCTCCGTATCCACTGGATTGGAAAAGCGTAGGGGAGTGTATAATTTGGATTTTGCAAAAAAAAAAATAATAATAATAATAATCGTATCACATCATTTTATTAAATTGAATTGATTTAACTTTAATAAATTAATTTAAAATTGAATTATTTTAATAAACAGATTTAATCGATTTAAAAGCCAAATCGATTATTAAAACCGGTTTTAAGAAATAAAATGAGAAACGTACCTATTTTAAAAAATTAATTTTCCTATATTTTTTCTTCTATAAAAAAATAGAAACCAGTTTATTGACTTTTCTTATATTAAACCAATTTCAAAACTTATATTTTTTCTGCTATAAAAACATCCAATTGCAAAACTATCGTAATATAGTATAAGTGCAGTATTATAGTCCTAATAATTGGTATTTGCAGTTTAGTGTTTACTATAAAAAAAAGTTGCACGAAATAGAGGAGCTCTGAATTTCTAGATTCTTTGGTAAAAATTTTGGTCAAAATAATTTTTTAAAATTCCTGATATCTTTACTAAATATATAGACAAGAAGTGTCCAATTGAGAATGAGTGTGAGGTGGAGGTGCGACTGTGCGAGACGAGATCAATTGCGACCATATTGCATCTCTGTGACAGTATAAACTGAACCTTATTTAAGTGAATTGATATTCTCTTATAAAATAGATTCAGTTTTTAAAATCAATAAGAGTTGAGTTGAGATTCGAAATTGAGAATCATATATTGAAGTTGTCGTATGGCAGGAGCTTGAAAGACGGAGCTTGAAAGACTGCATTCTTCACCATTTTTCGTCTCTTTTTCTTAATTATAAGAGATTCAAGATAAGGAAATCTTGTAAATTAATTAGTGTTGTGTTGTATGTGCTGATTTTTGTTTGAATTCATCTATATTTGGTTGTATTGTTGAATTGAGAGGTAAAGAACCTTGTTGTTTGGTTTTTGTTGTTCTTGATACAAGGAAAAGGAAAAGGAAATTCATCCGTGAACTCTTCTTGGTTGCATGTTGTAAATTTTGTGGCATTTGAGTTGCTTATAATGTATATGTGTTGTTTTGTGTTTCAATGTTGGATTGGAATGAGATTTCAAGTGGTTTGGGTCAAATTGAGTTGCTTAAGTTAGGTTTTAAAATTTTAAAAAGATAAACACATCAATTTTACTCATGTTCTTATTTTCTTTTTACGCACTAATTAAGGGGAGAGGAGTCAAGAGAAGATCATCTGGGAGATCCAACTTCTTCACTTTCTACTATCATGGTAAAGGGAATGAGAATTCTCATTCTAAAGTGTGGGAAGGGGTTTTTCTAAAAGTTTTCTATTCTTGATTTTGATTCTTCCTAATGATTCCTTAGTGCCTATAGTTGCTAAATATGTATTTGTTCTTGATTTTGTTTCATAGTGTTTGTAGATGATATATATATATATATATATATATATATATATATATATATATAATTAGACTTATGTTTTGAAGCCTGTTTGATATAGATTAAGTTGCCTGTGAATTCTTATGAAAATCATTAGGTAAGCATTTTGGGTAAATTACATGTTTGATTGTAATCGGGTTGTTTTTGGGTCATAAAAGTGTTATATGTGTAATACATAATGTTTCTCTTATTGAATTGAGAAAATTTGCATGTCTGAATAATTGTTGCATGATTTAGGTTTGCTACTAGTGTTGGCGTTTGCAATAGCGTTGGGTGTAGATGATATGATTTTGTTTCATAGTGTTTTTAGATGATATATATATATATATATATATATATATATATATATATATATATATATATATATATAGTTAGACTTATGTTTTGAAGCCTATTTGGTATAGATTAAGTTGCCTATGAATTCTTATGAAAATCATAAGGTAAGCATTTTAGGTAAATTACATGTTTGATTGTAATCGGGTTGTTTTTGGGTCATAGAAGTGTTATATGTGTAATACATAATGTTTCTCTGATTGAATTGAGAAAATTTGCATGTCTGAATAATTGTTGCATGATTTAGGTTTGCTAGTGTTGGTGTTTGCAACAGCGTTGGGTGTAGATGATATGATTTTGTTTCATAGTGTTTGTAGATGATATATATATATATATATATATATATATATATATATATATATATATATATATATATATATATATATATATATAATTAGACTTATGTTTTGAAGCCTTTTTGCTTAGTGTTGGTGTTTGCAACAACGTTGGGTGTAGACTCATGCCATTCGACACCAATGCAAAGCGCCAAGGGTGGGAAGGTCTAGTTAGGTGCAGAGAGGATTCCATCAAGCACTATGTGTACGGAATTGTTTTTTATGCAAACTTGAATGATGGATGACTTATGTTAGCTATACATGTTATATGATGAGTGTTGATGATATAAGAGCATGTTGACATAGTTATACAAGTATATTTTAATTGACGTGATTGTTTTTTTATATGTTTGAAAATATTGATATGTGTATGTACATGGAAAATTGTACATATGAATGGGATTGAACATGATAGAGTTAGTGGTGACATGCAACATATGCATACAAATAGGCAAATCATTTTATATGCACTATGTATATCTTGAGATTGATACCACATGAATGCAAGTTAAGAGTCCATGTTTATTGCATTACATAATTGCACATAAATGAATTTTTTATAATTGATGCGTTATGAATGAGTAATTGTGTTGTTGATGGTGATGAATGAGTTATTATATTTGATAAAGATAAGTATTTGTTAATATGCTAATGTATAAGTGTTGTATGAAGTGCATTAGCTATTCATCTTTTATTTTATACCATGAACTAGCGGAAAAGTTTTTTCACTTCCTTTATTTCTATATCTTGATTGTATGTATGTTGTTATAACTTATAAGTAATACTCATCAGGATCTTAATGATGTTGGTGACGAAGCTTAATTCTTGTCTTGGGAGTACTATGATAGAATATGTGAAATTGAGGTTTAGATATCTATAGATACTTTTTATTAATTCTTAGGACAAGTTCGTGTTTAGTTTCATTTTTTCACATTAATATGAAGTTTGTTATGTGAAACTCTTTACCCTATGATAAAAGTTTCACCTTGCTTGTTTATGCATAAATTTGAAAAATTTTAGTTGTGTTATTAAGTTTTGAATTATCTACGTATCTGAAATAGAAGGATCAAATTTAATAGTTTCAAAATCTAGTTAATTCAAATCAGACATAAGTATCATGTGTTTTGCTATGTTTCCTTGTTTTTCTAATAACATACCTGAGATATATTATATTTCATGATAGTTAATGTGTTTGTTTAAAAATAATTACTAAAATTATTTCTGAATTGATTCGTATTTAATATTCTATGTACAAAGAGAATTATTTTATCTTATACTTTTCATTTCTTTTTTTATCACTTAAAAATTTAAAGCTAAATCTGTCGGTCAAATTTGAATTTCCATTTGTGTGGCTATTCAGAATGAATTAATGAGTTATTCAAAAAAAATATTAATAAATTGATAAATATTCCGTTTTGCTCTGTTACAAATTTTGAATTTAGTCGTCAAAATGTCGTTGCATTAATAGTATTTTTGGTTTTCGAAAATTTTCAAATTTTAGTTTTAAGTTTCAATTTTAAAATTGAAATACTTAAACTAAGTTTGATTTTTAACCTCTATATAAATAGAAAAAGTAAGGACTATATTTTAAAATTGACTCTTATATATTAAATACTTTCAATGTTTTAAGAGTTTTTTTTTTAATGAGAAGATTTATAAATTTTTTAATTGTTTATATAATTTTATTTTATTTATCATAATTACATATAAATTAAATATTAATAATTTAAAAAAAATTATCAATAAATTAATTAAATATTTTTAAATATTAATTTTAAATATAATTTATATATTCAAATATATCATATATATATATATATAATCCCCTAAATATATATATATATATATATATATATAATTTATTATAAATTTTAATCAATTCATATAAATTAAATATGAGTCTCTAGATTATTTTTAAGGTTTTTTTTTATGAGATTTTTAGAAATTTTTTAATTTTTTTTATCTAATTTAATTTTTATTTATCCTAATCATTTATGAATTAAATTTTAATATTTTTAAAATAAATTATCAATAGGTAAAAATAATATTATATTATAATATAAATTATTTATCTTAAATCTTAAATATATCTTATATATTTAAAATTGTCTATTTATATAAATTTTAAATATAATTTATCTATTTAAATATAATATTTATTTATATATTTTATTTATTATAAAATTTAGTACATATAATAAATATTTAATTTTTGCATTTTACATACTAGTATTTTAAAAGTGCAAGAACAAAAATATTTGACTAAATACACTATTCCATGAGTTGTTTATTTATGATAACGAATTTTTTTAAAAAAAAGATGTGATATTTTTAAAATTTAAATCTGACATGTACACGCAGAATCAGATATTCAAATTAAATAATATCTTTGTCGAGAAATATTAATTAATATGGATTTTAAAAAACGAGAAAGAGACAGAAAATGAGAGAAGAGTATTTTCGCACTTTGCTGGCTACGAAGAACTTGGCCACACGACTGTATCAAATAATGTAAAATATTTTGATATTTTTTTTCTCGGAAGTGTCATGAAAGAAAATATACATTTTCCTATAAATGGATTCATATACAAGTTTTATTATTAGATCATAAAACAAAATTAGACATAACGTTATTTAATTTTAAAAACAATCATAGACCAATCGAGAAAATTATAATTAATTATTAATAAAAACAATAGACTTAGATATATTTTTATTTCCTTGATTTTGTCCCTTGTAAAAATAACATTTGTTTTTATCCTTGAAAACTTCACCTTTAATTCACTTAACTAATGGTCTAATACTAGTTATGAGTATATGATGATCAAACAAATAAATGTAGAATAACATTTTATTTATCACTTTTTATTTATTTATATACTTATCGAAATAAATTTCATCCTATAACCATGTTTATACTTCTTTCTTATTCACCAATTTCACTGAAATTAACGATCCAAACCTAACTCCAAGAATATCATGTTTTTGGCGCAACATTAACGCCGTTCACGTGCATATGTGACTTAAATTCGTTCAAAAAATTAATTAATTTTTTTTATGAGAGGAAATTAAATATGGAATAAGTGGAACGGGGGACCATTTACTTGAAACTAGTTCGAAGTTGAATTCTCCAAAGTTTATATAATTAGATGCGTAGTAGATTTATAGAAATTTCTTGTTGCAAGCACCTCATAATTATGAAAGGAACGGGGAAAAATCACAATGGAACATGAGCGTTTGTTTTTAATACGACAACATGATTATTAAAAATATAATACAAAATTATTTATTTTTCTTCACTTAATAATTTAGGTTAATAACGTCATACTAAAACTTTCATAAATTAATAAGTAATCTAAATTCTCATTTTTACCTTTTCAGCCTCTCCTAACCAAAAAATTGAATTTTTTGTCTAATTACAAGTATTTTTTATTGTCTGTTTAAACTTAATATAATACAATTATATATTATTGGTGGCAAAGTATTCCTTTAACATATAAGTCTCTTCGTGCTCAATCTTATAACAACCGATAAAGTTTTGTAAATATTGTTTTATCTTACAAACAAGACGTGATACAACCAATTAAGAGCAATATCTACACAGAAAGAATGAGTATTAATTTGTACAAGAGTTCTAATGAAAAAAATTTCTTCTTTTTGTTCTTGAAATTCATTATATAGTAGCCTAGATAAAGATGATTGTTGCAAAATCTTAAGGGTTCCTCACAAACTTACATTGCCTGTCTTCGTTACCGGTCCCTTGATACGAGAAGTGTCACCTGAAGTATTAAATATTTGCATTAATTGCATCTCATCAAATTGTCATTTCTTATCTAATCAAGGAGACTACTTCTCAATTTTAAGAAATTAAACTGACTTTTAGTGACATATGTCACGAAAAGTAGATTCTACATCAACTTTTATGGACTTTCTCTATGATTTTAGGAATCCACCTATCCTTGTTTCTCATGCATAACATGACTTCATTCACTCTAACAAATTTATGAGTTCTAATGAGTTTTCTTTGTTCAATTTGTTAAGAATCTGGTTAACCATGCATCAAGTAGTCATTACTCATTATAAATAATATGCATTTAAAACTTTGAGATAAGAATGTATGTTTTGTTTGATGGCACATTATTTGTCTAAAGTTTTGCATCTTATGCTTCGTCTATTTGTATATTGTAAAAATACTTTTCCTTTAGAAAAATGTTCTATTTGTTATCATTAAAACTTAAAAGTTTGAGGGATTTAAGATTTTCTTTTAACTTAACAATCTCCTCCTTTTTTATGGTGACAAACATGTCTTTGAAACTAAGGTTTATAAGCTAAAATTTGATATTTAGAGTTGCATGAGAAGTTAAGCAAGTTGTTTATGTTGTATTGTTGTAAGTTGATGTTGTATATGTATGTTTATATTTTTTAAGCTTACCCTTTCTTTTCCTTATAGCTGAAACTACATTGATCATATTTGATGTAGAAGCAGGGCAAGATTAGCTTGTTTGGTTGGATGGTGACTGGTGAATCATGCTGGTGATGACTTTTTTGTTGATACTACTCTGATGTAGCATAGTTGTTGTATAAACATTTGATCGACGATTAGTATTATTTTATGTGCAATGATGTAGTTCATGTGTATGTAACCCCTTAGGGGTTGTTTTTGGTTTTAAATCTTTGTACCATTTACTTATATCTACTCCATGAATATTCAAGTGACTATTACATGGTATTCCTAAGTTAGTTATATGTCATTTAAATCTTTTCGTTATATTTTAATTATACTGTACTAAGTGTAATAACATATCAAATCGTTACAATAGATATCATATTTTTTAATTCTTAAGAATATAAAAAAACTTATAAATTAGTTTGATCATTTAATCACATGTCTTCTTTATTCTTTTATATATGAGTTTAATAAAGTTTTATATTAAATTAAATAAATAATTCTTTAACAAAAAAATAATTTTTTAATACTTAAATTTCTTTATTTCATAATAATCTTAAAATGTTTATAAATCATCACCAAAATAATATTTAATTAATGAAATTGAGATAGAGACACAAACAAGTGAGCTTCAATATTATATATTTCTCAACATAATTAACACACCTAATCCTTTCAAGAAATATTATATCGAGCTTCCAATATGTACGAACAAAATGTTGGGGCCTTGATTTCAAACTCTAACACATATAAAAGGCTATAGCCTAAAGCAAGCAAACAATAAGGTTACTTTTGACCATTATTTGTAGCAACACATAAAGAAAGAGAAAGCGCCAACTGTTAGGACAACTAAAATGTGTAGGACGAATCATACATAATTCTTCAGAAACCAAATATTATGGTCAGAAAAAACCTGTGAAAAAGCAACACTATAAAACGACATTATTTGTTGCAAGTACAATCATGACTGCTGCAAAAGCTTGGTACAATGGGAATGCAAATTAAATATAAACATAATTAAATACCATAGGAAGACAAACATCCTTCACACGTATACACTTTACAATCAAATCTTCATTGTAATCAATTATATTAATTTATAAGTCATATAATTAGTATAAAACTTACCCTTGTCTATTCTTTTGGGTAAATCATGTCTGCATTCTACAATCGATAAGCACAAACCACGCGAGCTCCATGAATTTTGTAACACGATTTCTTTTTCTTTAATTTTTAATGTGGACTTCTACTTTTAACAAAACTCTGGTAAGAGCTCATATTGACTATGACAAAAAGAAAGTAAACAAATAAAGAATAATTATTATTTTATAAATTAATTTTGTAAAATTAAATTAATTCTATAACTTATATTTTAAAATGATATGAAAATTTATCTTAACAATTATTATTAAATTTACTAAATTGTTCGTTATCGGTTATTATCGAACTACTCTCATATGTTTAATTCTAATCATAAAAAAAATATTAGAAATTTTAACCGATGATATAACAAAAATAAAGTGTATGAATCAATGTAACATGAATTCGAGAAAAAGATTAATCTCTTACAATATAATGAATTGAAGTTTAAATTTTTATTAGAAGTAATGATCATGTATGCATATCTGATATTTGATCATGGAATAAAAGAGGATACATATATTTGTGGGAAGAAAAGAAGAAACTGGAGGATTTAAATGTGGAAATTAAAGAAGTAAAACGAATACCCTTTTACGAAAAGAGCAAACAAATCATTTCCTTAAGACAAAAAGTAGTGTAAGTTCCAATCAATATTTTATTATACACGAAATTGTGCACTGCCAGTGACTAATTCTCTGGAATTCCATGTATCCAATAATTATAATAATTACAGAGCAAAAATGAAGCCTAGCCCTATGATATCACCTATTGCTAACAATGATATACCAACCACAAGAATAGGATAATTTGCATGGAAAGTTTTTCGTTTTGAAGTCAAAAGAAAACATTTTGACAACGCAACTGAATTAGTGTTTAAGAATAAATAAAGGGTACAAAAGTAGACAAGCAGAAGAGAAGAGAAGCAGAGACAAAGTATCACCCTGAGAATGAAAAAAGGATTCTTTATGTTTCTGCTCCTTTTGTCATGGTTTTGAGAAATACTGGATAGAGCTTTAAGGACATGTCAAGCTGGAAAGATTTTTTATTTATTTTTTATTTTTTACAACCTAAATACCTAACATGATGTTGGGCTTCTATCCAATCATTAATTGATTTTATATCTTTTACAAAATAAGGCATATGACCATACTCTAAGTCACTTGGGTTGCCTTGCCAGTTGCTACCCATCTTGTGGAGGGAGACTTTAAGACAAACAGATACCATCTAATAAATGTTGGAATCTATACAACGAACAGTATAATTGATTCGAGAGGAGGACTAAAAATACACTCTTTTAACATGTTCTTTCAAACACACCTTCAATTATTAGTTAAATTTTATTAGAAATATGACAACACATGAGCATATGAATGCTCCAAAACTTTATATTGAAAAATATCCCTGAAATCAGTGGAAGATTTTGAGTTAATATTGGGGGGGGAAACTGTGCATTCAACTCCGGTATATAAATATATGAACTAAAGAGGAAGGTACTTGTTGGGTTAATGCATATTACTGGGTTAAAAGCTATAATTAACAATATGGGACCATTTATTAGAGCAACCTTTACCAGACAAAAGCTGTAACTAATAGTTGGGTTTAGTTTATCTAACCTAAAGGGATGTACTTTAGAAAAACAAATGCAATATAATCACTGGTCGGGAAAGTAAGTGGTTCCAATTTTAATAACTTCATGATTTATTGTTTATTATTGTTTTAGTACAAAAATTACTTACAAATATCTATTGGTTGTTCATATCCAAAATACTCAAAAAGTATAATTTATCGTCTCTTAATTCTAGGAGGTCATAAACTTGTGCTTAAATGTATCAAAATGTCATATTTTTTTAGAAATAATTTCAAAAAATTTCGACATGTGATCTTAATTGTAGTAAATATTTATGGTTCTTTGATTTAAATCATTAGGTATTTGTGTTGGTTAATTGGATAAATAATTATCATAATGTTCCATATATTTCCAACTTAAATAATTTGCTTTAATCAATTTTGGACTCGAGAGTTTATACTTCTCAAGCCTCAAACACATAAGTATAAAAAAATTAAGAGTTAATCATGCATACACTACCCGTGTAAAGTTTTTTACACTGGCAACTAATCATATCTTTTAAATTATTTTGTTTTATGTTTATTTCATTAAATAAGCAACTAACATGACACTATTAAAAGATATGATTGGTTGTCAGTGTAAAAAAAAATTTATACTAACAATGTATAGATGATTAACTCAAAAATTAATGTAACTGATATATTCAACTTATCTTGATTGACTTTAAGGATACAATTACAATAAGTGAAAAAATATCAAATTACATAAGTATAACTTTTATTATTATATTATTCAATAACTTAAAAAGTTCTCTTACTTAAATCAAATCATATATAAAAAATTTATATTAATATGAAATTATTACACGTCTCTTTCATATAAATTAAAATTCACATAATATATATATATATATATAATGCATTAAATTATGAATAATATGATTACATTTTTATTATAATTTAACTTTTAAAAAATTTGATATAAATATTTAAGATAATATAAAATTTTAATTTAAAGATTGAATCGATAAAATTCATCTTTAATATAAAATTATTAATTATTTAATAACTAGTAAAATTTACATAAAGATAATTTAATTTCTCTCAATTAAATCAATAAAATTTACTTTGATATGAAACTATTAACTGTATAATTGTTAATAAAAAATTACAGTTTATATATTTAAAATCAATTTTGTTAACACTAATCTGACAGTCAATTTCACTCAGCGTCGAATATTCCGAGTTTCCAATGCAGGCACCACCAGTTCAATCCATCCAAACTCCAAAGCAGGTCTAAACAGTAAGTTCAACGTACACATCATACATCGTTATCCTTATACTCTAATTTTTTAATACCAGTCAAAGGAGGGGGAAAAAAAGCCATCAAACTCCAGGTTAGCACACAATAAGGAAGTAGGATTTAAATTGTTTTCTTTTGGCCAATCACACCTACCTAACACCAAAAATATTTTCTCAACTCACCAAATAAAAATAAAAATAAAAACTTGCCAGACTTGCCAATATGCCGTAGTATTATGACTTAGTGAGCAGCCTATACTAATGTCAAGCTATGAGTTGCCACTTACCAAGGAAACTAGCTAGGGGAGTTGAATTCTCATCATAAATCAGTAGTTTTAAAAGTTTAATATTCCCCCATCTCATAATAAGTTCAGTGTCGAAAGGAAAAAAAAATTATAATAATATTTTGATATAATATTAACTAGCTTTTTTATTTTTACTCGTGATAATATTATTTTGTACCGTCTTTTGCAAAAATTAATCATAAAATTAATTTAATAAATTTACTATTCCCTTCAATCCATTTATTACTTTTTCTATAACCTAAAACACACTAATTAAAGTGATGGAGTAGTAACCATCTTGAGCCTTTCAAGCTTTCTTGAACTAATTAAAGCACTTGACCCTAACAAAAGAAAACACGAAAGCAGATCATTATTGTAATTTAATTAGCTTTATTTATTTTACATGCTTCACTAACACTGGTCACAACAAACTTTGCAATGTAATGAATGTTTAAACGGTTAATTATTGATGATAATTTTACAATATACTAGGAGATACTTTCCAACAGACTGCAAGCCTATAAACAAGAATCAGAATTCTGGCAATCTACATACACAAGTCGAGAACTGATTTGACTTCAAGAAGCAGCATTTGAAACCTTTGGGTGATCCATAAACAAATTGATGCTATACAAAAAAACTATTTCAACCAATCAGCAGCTGCCCTTCCAGCAAAATAACTAAGAATTTTCACCCAAAAAAAACAGAGCTTAATGGCAAATTATTTTAATCCTACAATGTCCAACTGGAAGCTGGAATCCCTTGTTTCTGGAACCAATCAGGCATGTGGAACTTTTCATAGAGCACAGGCCTAACATCATTCTGCTCAGAAAGTTGCTTAAGAAGTGGAAGAATGACATCTAGAAGCTGTTACACGTCAAAACACAGAAGATGGTGAACAATTTAACAAAATATCACATGATTTTATTTTATTTACTTGGCATTGGTGGCTTTAATTTTCAAAAGCACAGATCTTTGTACCTGTGTGTCATGAGGTTGTCCAGCGGAAAATGGAATGCAAGGAATTCCATTCACTGGTTGCAATACAAAGCTAAAGGGATTATTGTCTACAATAACAATGCGGCAAAGATCCTTTGAGATACAGGTGAGATCCTTAACATGTTCCCGATATTCCCTGCAAGCAACAAGCATTTATGAGAGTGCTTGTACAAATTCATCCAGCAGACTCCACTCCGAACTTCAAACTTAAAGACAGAGACCCCAAAATAACTTAAAAATTACAGAAACGATTCAGATTACTTAATAACACATTGTTAAAAAAACTACAAAGAACACCTCGCAGTCTGAAAACACTGAAAAAGAAGCAACTAAATTGTAACATCAATGACAAATACAATGATTCCAGTAACTGCTTATTGAGAATTTTTTTTTCAAACTGGCTCTAAAGAGTTTTGTCTGTCTCGTCCATATTCATCTCTAGTGATTATAGTAAAACCAACAAAAGAATGAAGACATTAAACCAGAAAATCCAATGCATGTAATCCCTCGGGAGTCTGAAGATATTACAAAAAGCCTTTAGGGGGGGGAGGAGGAGGGGAAGGCAACCACACTCTGCATAACAAACAATATTTATATGACCACGAGGAAACATTCAACTTGTTGAAGTAACATCACAACCACACATATATAAAATAAACATATAGCTGAAAACAAAAAATAATTAACACATTTAGAAATAATTAAAGAGAATGATTGCTGCATGGTTCATCTATAATTAGCACAAAACTTTCATCCATTTAACCATGCAGCACACTGCAGTCTAGCATAGGCTTGTTCAGTCCACTAGAGTTGGGCGTCATTATATTTATAGAGAAGACGGGCATAGAACATGAATAAACAAGGAATAAAGAATCATAAAGATTAAATGAATTATAATATTAATTCACATAGTAGGCTGGCTGCCAGCAACAAAACAGAAAGATTAGTCACATAAAAACAGAATAGTGGATTGGAAACAAGGTAGATGCATCTTACGTGCTAATTGTTGAGGGCCGATAAAGTCGTAGACTGAATCGATTTTCCACATCTATTCTGTCAACAAGGGGTCTAGCATAGCCTGTGACAATTTAGGGGCATGTCATGTTCAGAAATGTCAAACATAATTTCCAAAAGATGAATATACACACAAGTGCAGCAGCTTAATATTTTGAAACAAACCTTCAAGACCAGCAGTAAACAGCACCAATTCAGCAAATTCACTGAGTTTTTTTAAGAATTCCTTCAACCCAGGGCGTTCAAATACTGTAACATAATTGATTTTTGGTTTGGCTTCTCCTTCCTTGAAAATCCAACATGCCCAATTGAGGATATTATATTCTAGTAATGGACAAGCAATCAAATACAAGTTACAAAGTAACTTACCTTGTCTATCGATACACATTCCAGCTCAAACCAATTCAAACCACCTTCAATTGCTTGAGTCCGTAGAGCAGCTGGCAAACTTGATGTCTCATATGCACATACCAGTGTTTCATCCAAGTCCAGCACCACCTACAAGTGCACATGAAAGATCAAAATCTGCATTAGCAACTGGAAATTTGTGATAAATGGTAATAGAAGATTTGAGGAGCAGAAGTAACAAGGAAACAACATAGAGAATGACTTCATCAGCATTCTTCTAACAACTCATCAAAAGAATACCCTTTATACCACTTTTCCTTCTTTTCTGACTAACAAAAAACAGGGTTGCTTTTCCATTCTATTCATGAATTCGCTTCAGAAACTTTATTCATTCAAATGTTAAAAATCAAAACACCGTGCATCTCATATTCAACATGGCACTCTTGGACTTCAACCACAAAGTGCGTACATAGTAGCATTAGTTGCATGCCAAATTTGGGCATTTCTAAGTTCATGCCAAAGGTTGATGTAAAGATATGAAAATTAAAACAAAACAACAACTCAATGAGAGAAGCTACAAGCTAAATATCAATAAGAGAGTTTACAAAACAAACCAAGGAATCAGTGCAGTACACAGCTATATCCGAACAAAATAAAAAACATCATAATTCCCTCCATCATAACAATCCGAAACGTAAGGGGCTTCAGCATGAACTGCATGTGATATGACAAGTGCGACTCAACTTTGAGGCAAGCAACAGAAATTGGTACCCGCAATCAAACCCAGAGCACAAGCTTCTACAATCACAGTTTTAATATCCCCAAACAAGAGAAAGCATTTAAAAGCCATTTCTAATGTCTTATCTTCTGTCTTAGGTGCTTCGAAAACCCTTTGAGCAAGTCAACAAGACCATCACAATAAATATGCATGTCCGTGTAAAATAAAACCAAACCACGACCACAGAACATCCAGCTCTTCGCGTTTAACAAAATCCAAACACAAAAACAAAAAAGCATGAAACTGAAAAGAAAAGGAAAAAAAACACACACACACACACACACACACACAAAAAAGCAAATGAAACCGCAGAAAAGAATATATCTTTGCAAAAAAAAAAAACAAAGAAAGTTGAAGAATAAACAATCATCTCCATCCCCAAAACACGGATACAGCCGTGTAACACACTCAGTGATCTTTATTCACTACAAGTATTTCAGCACCCTTTTCAAACCCAACTCAGATCAAACAAGCTAGAACCAAAAATAAACTAAAATCCTGAAAAGAAAGAACTCCAGCGCGAGAGAAACAATCAATTAAAAAAAATAATAAAAAAAAAGAGTAGATACCGTGAGTTTCTGAAGAGGACGATGATCGGCGGGGGAATAATGAAGGGGTGAGATTTGAACAGCGGAGGGAGGCGGCGAATCGTGGTCGACAAGCTCAACCGACGGAAGAGGCTTGAAGGAAGAAGAAGAGGAAGCGGAAGAAGAGAGTAAAGGGTAGTGACCTAAGGCTCTTATAATCTGATAGAAGATCTGAAAGAAGAAGGCCAACCAACTCAACAGTGCCCTCCACACCTGCTGAGTCCTCGGCGAGTACACCTCCGCCTGAGTCAACTCGCCCATCTCCCTAACCCTAACCCTAACCCTAACCCTAACCAAACCAATAATTATTATCCGATTCTTCTCTGCCTTTAAACAGCGATTGTGCCGTGCTGCGTACGCCCTTCTCTCTCTCTCTCTCTTTCTTTTGCGTGTGATTGATTTTCAGAGAGATGTGGTCATGCTACTGCAAGAGAGAGAGAGAAGGAAAAGGGCAACGGAGTTCCGCACGCGCTGCGGTTGCGCGTCACTCCCCTTGCTGCCGCGTTCGTCTTCGTCACAATAACAATAACACTTTTTTTTTTTTAAGTAATTTCGAATTTTGCTTTTTCTGCGCTCATCCACCATTCATTAATACGGACTATGCCACAAAAATCAACTTCCTTCGCCCTCTTCCATGCAAAATATTGTTTTCCAACTTTTCGGTTATGTTTTTTTTAGAAATAATTTGTTTGCTAAAAAGTAATTTGTTTTTTTTATGCTACATAAGAATTGTAGATATCAAATGACTCGTCAAAACTATCCCGTATAATGATGTTACAATCCTCCAATTAAATACTATTATCTATTTTCATGATTCATAATTTTTGGACACAAAAAAAAATTTCTTCTATCAATTTTTTTTAATGATTAGTAAAAGTTTAGTAGTATTTAATTTAACATAAAATTTTATTAAAAAAACTTACCTTTAATATTAAAGAATATCTTTAAATAGATTTGTCTAGTAAGATTTTAATAATGATAGAGAATATCGAATTCTTAACTATTTATGTTAATTCATGATGATAAATAAATTATATGTCTAGAATAATAACTCAAATTTATAAATTAAAAAATTTAATTTTTTTATGCCTAAATATTTTTTAATGAAAACATTTTATTTTGTATTTTCAAACAACTTTGTTTAACTCCAAGCGTATGGTTTAGTGGTAGGGGTTGATCCACGCTTAAGCAAGGTCAGAGGTTCGAATCCTGCCTTGTATATGCAGCCGCGTTAAATCTTGAAGCCAGCTATCCCACCCTTTGAGGTGCCTCCAACGTAGCGAGGATACTCCAGGACGAAACAAAAAAAAAACAACTTTGTTTTATGCATTGACCATTTAAAGGTCAATTTGTCAAACCACTTGTCGGAATTAAATATTAAAAAAAATATATCGTAAACCTTACCATTTGGAATTTTCGATTTTCAATCAAAAGTAAGTATTTTATTATTATTTTTCTGCTGAACATATCCTGATTTGTTCATTTTTATTCTCTACATAAATATATTTTTGCATAGATTGTTATTTATGAATCATTTAAACTGAAATTATTATACAACTGATCAACTAAATTATCGCTTGAATTTAGTCGTGTTTATATTAACAAACTTTGACAATATTACATAAAACTGATATATATTGAAAGTTCATGATCAGAATAAATTCACAAAATGTCATAATTATATACTTTTAAATATGTACATTACTCATAAATATTTGTTTAATGTTGATTTCATACTACTGTGTTAATTTTATTCACATATGGTAATAGTATTATTTTGAAAATCAGATTAAATTGGTGAACGGGTTAGGTGATTTGATCAAATAAATTATAGAATTGACCTGAAAGAAAAATTAGTCAAACAATCAAAAAATTCGGTAAATTAATATATTAACAGATGATTAATAACTTAATACATATTAATATAATTTGATAAAAAAATATATCGTATATGGTATAAATATATTAGTGGAAGATTAAGTGAAAAATTATTATATAAATATAAATTTTGTTATATGTTCTTACCATAATATAATAAGATTGGATATTAAAATTCTTTATCTTTAGGGTTTAGGGTTTAGGGTTTCATGTTCGATCTTTTTGTCAATCTTAATTTCTTTTGAGTTATTTGTATGAGAGATGAGTACTTATAAAAGGAATTTTGATGATTAAGGTAGTCTATATCGACCCATTTATCATATTTTATTAATATACATACCATGATTCTTAGTAACCATTCAACTACCCTTTCATAATTTATTAATATACATATTTTTGTTTTTTAGTAACTACTCAACTACTCCTTCAATTCAAGTAACCAGTCTCATATAGTTTTTTTTTTCTATATCATAATGTTTATCATTATAAACGTCTATTCAGACTTACGTAGTTTTAAATCATACTAGTCTACTAAGGTTGAATTAGCTAACCAATCTCTCAAGGTTGGATTAGTCAAACTTATTTATTCAAGTTAGTACACTAACTAAAATATACAAATTAGATATTCAATATTTTATATCATATACTTTTATTTAAATTATTCTAATACATTTATATTTATTAAATTATTAATTATCTATTATTATGCTAATAATATTATTAATACAAATAGTATATATGCTATAATTTCTTCTTTTTTTTTAATGGTGATAAATGTATCTTCAATTTCACTTTTTATGTATTACAAGTTATTACTTCCATTTATATATCATAAAAGAAATGTTAGCAAAAACATCTTTAAACATATTATTCCTAACATACTCTATATTAGGAACTAAAATTTGTTGAAAATCATAAATTTTTGTGTCTCAATTCTTATTCAGTATAGTTCACTTATATTTTTAATTTTTAAATAAAATTTAATTAATAAAAAAAGTTCTTGCAAAAAATTGTAATAAAGAGTATATTTCTAATATTTTTATGTAAAAAAACCAATTAACTTTGAGTTCATCACCTTTTTATTTATCTCTATTTTACTTTTTCTCAATCAAATAACATCGCTTATTTTTATTCTCCTATTTTTACTTTCTCTATCATATTCTATTTCTTTGCTACCAAACAAAACATAAAAGGACAAAAATCATACATAGGTTAATTGATTTATTTGATATAGAAAAATCATTAAAAACCCTGGTTAAAGTTGATGAAATAATTCGTTTTTAAAATTTGATATTGATAATTAGCATAATAAAAAAACAACACTAAGCAGGTGTAATTGTGATAGATTTATAATAATGATTATGATAGAGATTTGAGGGAAGGTGGAAACGCGTGAGGGAAGAGGAAGGTAGAGACTAGAGAGATAGAGAATGAGGCCATAACAAAAGACAATCTTTGAGTCTTTAAAGACTCTGTCCTTCTTCTTAAATTATAATTACAATTTCAGAATCACAGACACCACTCAGTATCTCAAACTCAAAACAAAGCTGCCTACACCAATGCCTCTTCTTCATAAACATGTCATTCAACATTTTCACCATTCATTGTTTTTTTTATTTTTTTATTTTGCGTACCATATATAAATTCAGGAATTTAATACTATTCATGCCGTAAGCAACTCCTGTGCTACATCATTGTCATATTAATTTTAATTCATTTTATAGATTGTTTAAATTTTAGCAAAATTGCTTGTAGAAGTAATTTTGTTAAAAAAATGAGATAGTAATAAGGTCAAAATTATAATTGTTATTTAATACTAAATTTATGATATATATAGGATATTATATAATCAAATATATCGAATATGGAATGTATATATTCGATTATATACATATAGTCAATTGTATATAATTTATGTTAAATTAATTATTCATTTAAAATAATTATTTTGCTTAAATAATAAATAAATATTTTATCAATAATTCTCTTCAGAAAAAATTTATCAATAATTATATAAATATTCATGTTTAATTATAAACTATTTAACAATTGTAATCCACTATATGAAACCACGATTAATTATAGTTTTAGTTAAAGTACTCATAGTCGATTATGACTCTTTTATAAATAAAGTGTTGATAATTTTGACCCAATAAATTTTTATTGATAAATTTATGTAAATTCAACTTTTGAAGAATAGAATTAAATTCTTTTGAGATCCATACCTATTTGTTCTATAATTTACATGAATCATCTCTTTCAAATACATTTTTTTCTCTCAAAATTTAACACTTTTAATGTGATAAAATGTACTTTAAAAAATAAAATACATTCATAATTGTTAATTATAAAATTTAAAATTAAAAATCATGATAAAAAAATTCTAATAAAATAAAATATAAAATTAATTATAATATCAATCATTAATTTTTAATTAATAATTTTTATTACACTTTATTTTCTAAAATACAATTTGTTACTTTAGAAGAATTAGATCGTTCAACAAACTATTGTTAATTCTAGCTCCTATTCATCCTCTCAATTTCATACTAAACCACCTCAAACACGTTTATATATGGAATAAAAAAATTATATTTTTAATAATAAAAAATATAACATTTTAGTTTATATAATTTAGTTTAGTCTTTATAATTATATGAATTTTATTTTTTAATTTATATAAAAATAAATGATAAATATAAAAATTAATATTATAATTTTAACAGTTAATGCTTGAATATTTATTGTAAAAAATTACAAATTTTATAAAATTAAGACTAAAATTATGAAATTAAAAAATAAAATTATAGATGAAATATTGTAAAAAAATGAATTGTGTAACTCAATTAAAATAAATCTATTTAATTCCTATATTTTCAGTTTTTTAATCTTTTTAATTTTTATTATTAACTTTTCTATATATAATATTATTTGTTTTATGTTAGTATGTAGAGATTTTCAACAAAGTTGAACTGATTTATAATAATTTCAATAATGAGTGTCATAAGTAAATGTACAAAAGATTTAAGAAATATAAAAAAAACTTAATTTATAATAATTTTAACAAAATAAATTCAATATAAAATATATAAAATTAAATTAATATATTTTTATATCAATACAATAGAAAAAATGTTTAAAAAAATAAAGTTTGAAATGATTAAAAAATTATAAGTATAAAAACTAAAAAAATATATATTTTAAATTATAGAAATTTAAAATAATTAAAATATATATATATATATATATATATAATTAAAAAAATATTTTAAATTATGATAGGAACTATTTAATCTATATTTTGTTAAATAAGAAATATTTATTTTAAAAATTTACAAAGGTTTAACACTTTTTATTCTGATAAACATTAATGCAGTTACCAACGCATCATCTCGAATTCTGTTTTGATGGAAGATGTGCAATGATCAATGCAATTGCAAGTTGTGTATGGGAACTGGCAAGGAAATGGTTTGGTCATTATCAAAGTGATATAAAAAATTCAAATGCTTATCAAGAGAATCTTTTTATAATAAAAATATTAATGTGCGATGAATAATTCAGTATTCACTGTAAATATCAAAAGTACTGATAATTAAAAGGTCGAATTCATTTGATAAATAAATATTCAATTTTCTAAACATCTTTCATTACACTATAAATTTTGTAAAACATAAAAATAATTTTTAAAAATTTAATAAGGTAAATAATTTTTTTAACAAGACACTTTTACTTATTTTTAGCAGAATTGATAAATATATTTGATTATTTATGAATGAGTGGAAATTTATGGAGACATTCGCACATCCATATTACATAAGTGTGTGTTATCAGTTCCATGAGTGGTCAACGTTGTTGGTCATTGCCATAGACTTGCATTTATGGTCTGGTCGTTAAAAATCATTAAAGTGGTAGATGTGTCACTATTTATGACTCATTACTCAAGCACATCACCTTGTTTTCTCAATTAGTAGACATTATTCTTTTTCCTCCTTTAGCAATGTAGTAGGACAGTAGGAGTATTCTTTTGTGTTGCATATTTTTTTTATGTTGAATTAATATTTTAACTATTTATTTATAATGAAGTTTTTCTTTTATTATTTTACTTATTTAAATATTACGTGTTGTTCTAAAATGAAGAATTTATCAACAAAAAACAGATCTAGGGGATTGTCCAAAAAACAAAGCACTCAAAGTGTGTTTTGTGATTTATACGCATTTAATAAGAAGTGTCACATGTAACTGTAAAATTATATTTATAATGGTTAGTTTTATTAATTTAATTGATATTGTGATTAATTGTTTAATTATTGTAAAATTCTAAGGATTTATAAATTTTAATGAGTTTTATTATTTTATGAATTATTTTAAACTAATGTCAAGTTGATCAGTTAAAGGAGGGTATATAATGTCTTTTTAAAAAAAATAAATTTCATAATTTTTTTTTTAAGTTAGGGAGAGAAACTTTAGAACTCGAAGAAAACTATCTTCTCTTCCAACTTCACGAAATTCTTCAACCTTTCTCCTGAGAATATAATTGTTGTTGATTGAAGATTCAAAGCTCTCAAAGCCAAGAATCAGAAAGTTGTAGCAATTGTGCAGAGTTAGCTCGAGAGACTCCATTTCCTTCTTCTTCCTCTATCTAGAGTGATCAGAGGCGAGGGGAGTTTGTAATTTTTTGATTACTTATTATCCTTGTTGATTTCTACTTGAATTGTTCTTGAATTGGATGAGTAAATTTTGTTGATTGGAGTTGAGTTTAAGTTTTGTGGTTTACTCTTATGAGAGGTAAATTGAGGATAGCTAGTGATAGATGGTTGCATGTTGAATCTAAAGTTAAATATGAGTTGCTTATGATCTATAGTAGTAATATTTGGTATTGCATGTTGTAATTTTTTTAAGATTTATGTGGATTGACCTAAAACGTTAATTTGTTAAGTGCACAATTCATCATCATGCTGAACACAACTTCATAACATTGAGTGTGATGAAGGATAAAGGCTCTCTGCCTCATTGATGTCGAACACAAGATTGGTACAACTAGTTTTAGTAGTTGTTTGACTGGCAACCTAGGTTTATGATTTTAGTTTTGGATTATTGTAGATGTGTGTGTGTAGAAGATTGTGATGTAGTTCCATTAAGGAACATTTATGTATTCAGTAGGCTATCTCCTCAACATATATGTTATTACATGTATATCTACGAACTATTTGCATGGTAAACCTTATGTAATTATATTTATATTTTTTTGTTGCGTTAGTTGTTGGGCTAAAAAGTGCATGAACCTATTAGATCATTACATTAAAGTCAACCAATTTGGTTCATTTGGGTTGGGTTACCATGGGTTGGTACTTTAAACATGTCAGTCAATTCCAGCTCACTTTCTAATGAGTCAAGAAAATTCTAACTTGACTCAACCCACCATAGGATGGTGGTTAGGTGGGTTGATTCGCCAAATTCTTTTAAATAAAAACAAGAAAAATAATTATGTGTTTCTATTTTTAATAAATAAAATAAAAAAGTTACATTTGTTCTATCAACAAATCAAGTCAATCAATGATTCAAATGCATAAAAAGAAAAAATCAATAAAAAATTTAAATAAATATGTAATTTTTTTAACTGTATTAGGTTAAATGGGTCAACCTAGCTCACTTTGGGTCAAAATCACTTGACTCGTAGTTTAAGTGAGTTTGGGTGGAATTTAGCAAACAATTGGTACACATTTTTATTTTCTGACTCAACCTAAACTGGATTCGTAATGAGCCAAGTTGACCCATGTTGAGATTTTCGTTAAAACTATTTTTATTAACACTTTAAATCACTTTTGTTCTATCAACGGTCTCAAACACGACAAGTATACCGGCCGTTCAAGTAGTAAAATTATCGTATCCATAGGGATTAGTAGGTAAAATAAGCATTTATTGACTATTCGTGACTAAAGAATAATTCCAAATTCATAGTTTGTCATGCAAGTTGAATTAAAGGTTATGACTATTGGAATGTAAGCTATAAAAATATTTGATTGTGAGTGGAAAAAGGTAGAAATGGTATTATGATTTTTGTGAGATTGTGGGGTCAGATTTCACCAAACGTCAGACTAATGTATCCTTAATCTCTTGTTACATACATTGCTTAGTCAACCCATAAGTTTACTCAAACCTAATCCCTTAGAGCAAGAGCCTAGGTGCGGATATTGAATATTAATTCCTTGAGTACCCAATATCTACACCTGCATTACGAGTTAGGGTTTAAGACTACTAATGGGCCAAGCTCCATTCCTAGATACATTTCCCACTAGGCATTTGTTTCAGGGCTAGTTTCAAAGGTTATTTTCCAATACCCAATGGAACCTATATCATGCAAGGAGAATCAATCAAAAGCAAGCATTAAGAATAGAAACATACACAACAATGAATGAAACAACATATATATATCATAAAAGCGTAAGGATTACAATAGAATTTGTTGGTTACATCTAACCCCACAAACAATGGGTAGAACCACTCAAAACAATGAGGGTAAACACAAAATAGAGATGAAGAGAGAATGAAGAACCGAAGGAAAGACCCACACACGAACGGCTCCAAGCTCTGGGAATCCCTTTCACAGCTCCTAAAACGCGCCCAATGTGTGAATGAGGAAGAAGCCCTCGAAAATGTCTTCAAATACGAGCTTGGGGAGTCAGATTAGGGTTACGCGCCCGACGCATAAGTCTTTGCGCTCGGCGTAGGGCCTTCCAGAGAAGTTGAGCACTATCTGCCTCAAGACACGCTCGGCGCAATTTCCTTTTAGGCCCGGCGCAATGTCTTCTAGAGAGTTTGAGTTACTCTCTGTCGCGATCACGCCCGGCACGGGTAGTCTCGCACCCGGTGCACATATGGCTTGCAAAGATGAGGCACTCTGTTCTTATCAAGCCCAGCGCGGGTCATCTTGCGCTCGGCGCAGTCACTCTTCTCTGCTCCTTAGCTCCTTAGGTTTCCAATCCTAAGGTCTTCAATCCTCAATTCTCTAGCTCAATACCTGCACAAAAAATGAGGTGTATTAGGGTATTGTTAGCTAAATTATGGGTAAGCTATATATGCACACAAAATGGATCAAAAAGAGAACAATTATATTGCAGTAGTTCAAAGAATGAGTGGAATTGCTCATTAAGTCTTGTCCAAAAAGAAGTATAATTGAGACTTAACAACCCACTAGGTTGGAGCTTATTTTAACACCTCAGCCGTTTGTGTCACATTTATGAATCCCAACTTTTCAAAGAATTACCCTCATAATCTTAGGGTGATTGCCATTTTGTTTTGATACCAAATCTATACATTAACTTATAAATCTGTTGGTATTAAATGTCTTGTTTCAGTAAACCATCAATAACCAGGTTCAACCTAGACTGATTCCTTAAGTTGTATTGTATAACATGTAGACATTGATGAAACTTGTAACCAAAATAAAAAAATATATCGATTGACTAAGATATTTGCGGTTTATTTTTAGGATAATTCAATTATAAGTGACAAATTTATGATTTTTTATTATTAATTTTATTAAGATTTAAAAAAAATTATTTGCACCAAAGGTTTTGTTATAAGTAAAACTAGTACGAGTAACTATTTTCAAGGCAAAGAAATTAATAAGTTAGTTTTGTTTTTATTTTTAAAGTTTTCTTTATACATATGACTAAATTAAGGATATGTGGTCAGAAAATGATAAAATATGATAAATAAATAAAAAAGATAAACTTAAACCTTATCTAAAGTTTGATGCACATCATAATAACAAACCGTAAAACATTATTATATATATTTTATATTTAATATATACAGATAAGATATTATATAAATTATATTTAAGTAACAAAATTTATCATTTATTAAAATTACATATAATTTTTACAAAAAAATTAGTACTAATTTAATTTTTAAAATTTTAAGCTAAAAATATAACTTGAATCATATAATATGAATTTATTTATTTATTTACGTTAGTTACTTTCTTAAAATAATATAATATCTTTAAAATTAAATTGTTTACAAATATTTTTCTAAAAACTATTCAAATGATTTTTTTTATATTTTAATATATATAAAATAAAGAACTGGGTGTAAATTTTATAATATGTATTATATAAATTAATATTATATAATATATTGTTATATATTTTATAGATTAATATTATATATTATATTTGTTATATTTATTATATATTTTTTATTTTATATAATATAATATTATATATAACATAATGCATAAAGAGAAAAATGAAAACTTATTCTATCCTATTACTTTTTAATCCAACTATCTTATTGGGATAGAAAAAATACACTAGATTATCAGGATATGATAATAAGACTCATATTCTGTTGACACAATAAACAATGAATTATAACATGATAAGATACCATCTTATCATATCTTGACAACTAATTGAACTTTAAGCATATGAAGATATGATTAAAGAATTTAGTTATCTATCAATTGTGGTAAATATTATTGATTAAGTTTTTTTTTAAATTATTTTATATTTTAAATTTTCAATTAATTAAATAAAATTTTGTTTGAATTATTCTTCTCTTAAGTAAACATTTTTTTTGGTTAGAAAATACTTATATTTTATCAATGTTATTGGGGCTAGCTATCCCACCCTTTGAGGGGTTCGAATCTTGTCTTGTGTATGTAGTCGCGTTAAATCTTGGGACCAGCTATCCCACCTTTTGAGGTGCCTCCAACGTAGCGAGGAAATTAGTCACTACTATCAACGATAGATACTCTAGGGATGAACAAAAAAAAACACTATAGATCTTATATAGAATCATAATTCTCAGGTGAAAAAAGGAATAATATATATATGACTAATTATTCCTTTGGTTCGTGATATTATTCATGTAATGATCTCATGCCGTAACTCGTAAAGAGGGAATCTGATAGGGCAATTTCACGTAGGCCCAAGCTCCCACCATATTGGGCCAAAGATTACAAACTGGAATAGTTTTGTTTGTTTAAGTTTTGAGCCCAAAATGTTTATTCGTTTTCTTCCAAGGTCTCTTTAGACCATTGTAAGGGGTATTTAATACCTGGACATCTCTGGTTTGAGGATTATGATAAAATTTTGAATTAAATATTTCTTAGTTTTATTCTAGTAGTCCTAGTTCTTACGGTAGTTCCTATCAGAATCATAATTCATAAGTCATAAGGGGAGATTAGTTTTATGTAAAAATAAAAAATGAGAGAGAGAGATTAGGGGATAGTCATTTGATGATTAATTGTACTAATATTGTAAATGGGTTAATTACATGTGTATTAATATAGGTTAAATAGAGTCTTTAACTAGATTCGTATAAGACAGATATACGAATCACAACCTTTGAGTACCAAGCTTTATTTGAAGTCTAACTCAGGATCATCTAGGGGTAGAGGATCAATTTAATAGTCCAAATTAAAATTATTTCAAGTCACTTTTCTCTATAAAATTATAGACGATAGAATAGTAGATGCATGGCAAATAGTGAAGATACCTTATGTTTTTAATGCATAGAACAAAATTCTTAATTTTGTTTTTTCCCTTCTCATCATCATGGTTTGTTTGAGTGTTTTCTGGACATTAATCTTTGTAGTTATCATCGTCAATTTTTGTTTTTCATGCATTCCTGGACAATAGAATGTCAACCTATATTTTCATAAAATCATATGCCGATGGTGAGTATTAATGAGAGCACTCGGGAATCGATTTGATGAAAATAGTTAGCCTTGACCAAATGATTAATATGATCACGTTAGTCGTTGTGTCTACGATTCATAGTTTCATACTATGTCTATGTATGTTTATTTTCATTTTATTGTATAAATTATTAAACATTATGTATGTGAGTTTTCTTAATTCCTATGTAATTGGTACTTAATGCGATCAGCGTTAAGGAAATATAAGATCACAATACTAATTGTAAAAGTTGTCTAGAGCAAATTAAAAATCATGAACATCACTTTTTAATTACTCTACTATTTAAACTTGAAACCATTAAGTTATTCATCCCATTTGAGTTATAATAAGAATATCATTTTATATCTAATATAAATTTAAATATATTTTAATCTTTAAACTTAAGATAAATTTATTTTTAGTTCTTTAAATTTGAATTTGTTTTTATTTTAGTTCTTATAATCAAGTTTTGTTAAGAAATATATCATATTATAGTATAAAATCTACTTATTGATATATTTGTTAGTGAAAATATCACATTAAATTAATTGATTATGTATAATCCTATCTTAATCCATCACTTTCATATATGTTATTGATAACTTGAAAAAATTAAAATAAGATTTTTGAAAATTACAGGAAATAAAGATGATAATTTTAAATTTGAGAGATCAAAAATAAATTCATCCTATATTTAAGAGATTAAAAATATATTTCAACTTATAATATAATTCTGAGAGTTAATTATATTTTTAAAATGCTTATTTAATGTTTAATTTAGCTTAAAAATAATAAATATGAAATTCATATAATAAAATATAAAAAAATGAATAATAAAATATAATTTATTATTTAATATATTTTTCATATAATAATATAAATTTTCCAACGACTTTTTTCTTTTATTCCCTTTTTAATTTCATTGTCTTCTCATCTGGTTTAACACCTCATTATAATATATATATATATATATATATATATATATATATATTACTATTTATCATATGAAAAATATATTAAATAAAAAATACCAATATTATATTATCTATTTTATTTTATATTATAGATCTAATCTCCTTTGAATTTTTAAGCAATCATAGTTTGGAAATTCGACTTAAACCCATGGATTGATCCGATTTGACTGAAAATCAGACTTATAATCGATTCAAGCCAATTATAATATTTGAGTAATTAAAATTATTTAATTAAAAATTATAAAATAAAAAATTACATAATTATAATATTTGAGAAATTTAAATTGTTTAATTAAAATTTAAGAAATGAAAATCACACAATATTTTAAGATTAAAATTGTTTAATTTTAATTTTAGAGATAAAAAGTGTAATGAAAGCTTAGCAAACCTGCTCCAGTGATTTGGTCACTAACGTCCCCAAAGTGCATGTGGGCTCTCGACGTGGATACCTCATTCAATGTCATGGCTAATGCTTCCTACACCCACAGCAATTCTCCTATTTCAAACCCAAAATGAGAAGACTGAAAAGTACACATAAAAGCCCATTATCCAGCAACTATAATTGACGGGTACTGCCGAATCCCACAGCCCATATCGTCAGTTTCTTTACTATCGGGCTAGGAAAGCTGTGGAAAAAACATTTAAAGTTAAAAACAACAATAATAAGAAACAAATAAATACGTGAATAAAAATAAGTCAGAAAAATAATAAAAATAACTACTAAGTCTAAGTGTCACACTTTTTCCTTTTTCTCTTCTCTAATTTTTCCTGCGCTAAACACGGAGCAAATGATTAATAGTAATTGGTGATCCATTATAGTTAAAGTGTGGATGACGTTAAAAGTAAATGGTTAATTGACAACTTGCAAACTTAATTATAATGTTTTATACTGTGATGCAATAACAAGTAAAGCTGTTGAGATAGATAGATATTATGAACCAAAGTTTTTATTTTAAATTCTTTGGATGTGTAAAAAATTCTTATATTATGAATTTAAATTACGTTAAAAAAATCATTTCATAAACAATCATGTGTTAATAAAATAATGCCATTGTCTCTATATAATAGTAATGAATAAATTCTCTTATAAAAAAAATAGTAAAATCATTAGTGGGATTAATGGATTGGTAATAAGATTACATAACTAGTCTTAAATTTAAAATACTATCACAAAACTAGTCTTAATTTAAGCGGAAAAAAAAATTGTCTCTAGACTACCTTATTTTTATATATTATATATCAAGATACGTGTATTTTATTTTTCATTTATTCTAAATTTATTTTCTTTAAATTTTATAAACTTACAAGTATATCTATTTTCTTTTGTTTCAAAAATTATGTTTCCATAATTTTAAAATATTTTAAAAATATATTTGAAAAATCTAATTTAATTTTGTATGGCATAAATGTTTAAGAACAAAATTATAATTTTCACGAAACTGCTAAATATCTTATATATTATACGAAGACATTAATTGAATTAAATTTCAAAATAAAAATAAAACATTTTAAATTATGAGAAAATAACTTAAATATAATAAACAAGTAAAATAACTAGTTAACTTAAAAGAAGGAATAAATTTGAATTTTTTTTAAGAGTATGAATAACTGAAATTTAAGATGAAAGAGAAGATTTTAATATAGAGAAAGCGAAAGTAATTTAAGCTAAGATTTGAGAGGAAATTTTTTAATATAAAATAAAAATTGAAAAACAATTAATAATTGAATTTAAAACTATGGAAAATAAGTGATAAATACTAAGAAATTCTTATAGTATAAGGAAAAAAAAATATAATAGGAGATTTTTACGTTCAAAAGAATTTATTTATTTTGCTATAATCATAGAAATAAGGTTAAGTCTATGATCCCAAGCAAATCATTTAAGCATGTCACAAATAGCCCAATCTTTGTGGCTGGAACTTACATTTATAATATAAAGGTGGCATCCTGAATTATCAGCTCTGATCACTGAGAAAGTTTCATAGCTTTTGCAATGAAACTAAATTAATTCAAATCCAGTGAACTCATGAAACCCCTGGATTATGTTAGAACCAAATGGGGTGACACGAAAATGTTATTCTCATAACCTCCCAATTCATGGAAGGCAAAAAAATAATGGGAAGAAATTCTGTACAAAAACAAACTATAAATCACCAGGGGAAAAAAAATATACAGCATGAGAAAGAGAATTCACTTGTTATAGCTTATAAACAAACCAAAACTGTGACTGCAAGCTTTGCCATATGCGGTAAAAAAGCTCAAGGGATCATGAATGATGTTGATAACTCCAGTAGAATTACTGAACCTTCCAAGAAAGGACTAGTAGACATAAGAAAGCCATGGATGCTTTAGTGCTTGTCTTGCAGTAGGCCTTCTTTTGGGGTTGATGCTAAGCAAGTGTCTGACAAAGTCTATAAACATAGTATCAGTAACCTGTAGGTGCTGCTCCAATGATGTCTCTTCTGGAATTATGTACTCCAATTGATCAGTGTCCTGTGTAGTGGGTACAATATTAAAGATTAGTTGGAAACGACTAAAATGGAAATTGAAAGGATTCAATTATGCAGATGAATTAAAGCCTTATTTGATTTTATTGTGCATAGTTAGTACATATGTGTACTCCCCTTTCAATTACCTCTTCTTTCTCACTCAAAATACTTGTACTAATCCATCTGAGTTTTTATTCACATCAACTTTACCTTGTTGGCTAACATATTCTGAGAAAGATAGTGGATTTTCATTGGCAAATTTGAAATTGACCACAATTTGGATGGATTAATATGAATATAAGATTATTTTGGTAAGAAGAACATATGATTTAATCAGCGCCCCTAAAGAAAATGAAGATAGATGTATTGCATTTTCATGTCAAATAGATCATATAGCAAGCTAATACTTCAAGAAACAAGAAGGGAACTTTTTTGCTGTTTTTCTCTACAAATTAATGAGTCAATAGACCTGTATTCAGCAGCAACAAGAAAAAGGTTTTACACCTATGATTTCATGAAAAACGACAAATAAAAAAAAAAAGGAACAGCCATGAAGAGGAAAAGTATAGGGGAAACAAACCTCATTTACAAAATAAATATCATATTCTTTGGTGAAGTACTTGTGCGTTTCTTGCCCCTTCACCAACATCTCCATATCAATGGAACCAAGCATTCCAATCATGCGTGCCAGAATCATCACAACTGCATCATTTGGAAACAGCACCTGCAAAAGACATAAGAATTTAGGAAGAGAAAATAACATTTTTTTAAAATAAATTATTCCTCAATCATATTAGCTTACCAAACTGAAAATATGGCTAAACAAAAATGTATTTCATTAATATCATAAAAAAGGCAAATTAGAACATACTTCACCAGAGCATAGTTCAGCCAAGATACAGCCGAGAGACCATATATCAATCTTTTCATCATATTGAAGGCCTAACATCACTTCAGGAGCTCTATAGGATCGGGACTGTACATATAGGCACAGAGTGTCTGTTTGGAAGCAACTACTTCCAAGATCAATAACCTTTATCTCACATCTTCTGTAACTTTTGATTAGAATGTTTTCTGGCTTCAAGTCACAGTGAACAATTCCCAAGCTATGCAAGTATTGCAATGCTTCCAAACACTGACGAGTAATGAGCTGCAAGAAGGATAACAAGTTAGAAACAACCCTCATCATTTAGACAACTTCTCTATTTCTTACAAGAAGTAATTATACTCAAATTGCTGAATTAACTATCCAAGAATGGATGACAATGGATTAACAGGAGGCACATATATTGGTCAGCATGCAGGTGTAAAGGATCAAGGGTTCTTTAGAGTCTAGACAACTAACTCTTGCAATATAACAACTGAATAAGTAATCATGTGTAAGAGGTACAAAAAGTATTGTTCTGTGTGAACAAACCTGCAATCTGTTCAATGTAAAATAGGCTTCCCCTTCAGATTCTTGGTTGAATTTCTGAAATTCATATAAGTTTGCCCGCAGAAGTTCAGTTACGATGAATAAATGCTCCTGTGAAGTTTTCATTCAAGATAAGCGACTTAAGACTTAATGGAACGGGAGAGGATATAGAAAGAAATGTTAATCATAAATTTCCGCTAGATCATTATAAAAGCTGTATAAAAAGGATTTATTTCATTATTTGTGCTCATAGTATATAGTCCAAAGTTTCCCTGTTAAGCATGTATTATTTCGCCAATATTTTGGCTACAGCTTGAACTAAACATTTCTACACATTATATGAAATCAATCCAGCTGTATATGACATACCTGATGGTAGAAATAGTCATAAAGGCGCAAAATGTGGTGTTTATCTGCTGGGTCATGCTTGTTGACAAGTTTTAGAAGCTTGATTTCATCCAAACTTTGATCAAAAAAGTCTTTGTCATTTTTAATAATCTTCAAGCAAACATCTATTCCCGTCTGAAGATCATGTGCCTGAACAACCCTACTGAAGGCAGCTGAACCAAGATATTCTGTTACATAATACCTTCCAGCCAACACTGTATTTAGCACAATGGGCAGTTCCTTGTTTTCTTCAAATCCAGTCCTGTAGATGCAAGGATTCATGATAGGAAATTATACTCAAATATAACATAAGTTTATTGAAATACCTAAAGAGCAAAATTGAAAAGCCATAATACAAATTCCATAATAAATAAACAGAGCCAAAATCATCATGCACTCAGTTAATGCCAACAAAGAATAGTTGAAGGCTCAAATATAAGAAAGTAAAAGCCAACAAAGTGGTATATTATTTCAAATTTTACTAACTCCTAGTCTCTTACACATTCAAGATCAACTTATTCCCAGCATTACCAGGAATATTTGGTAGATATGAAAATTTAGGATACAAAATCATCTTTAAAGCTAACCTGTTCTTTCTATGTATAATTCTCAGATCAAATACTTCGTATTCTTCCTCTTGAGTATACTTTAAGAGCTCATCATCTGTAGTATCATCTCCATCTGCAGCAACTTCTTGATCTTGACACTCTTCAGCTAATTCTCCATCATCTGCTTCATAGGTGTCAAGTCCATTTGTTAGATCTTTTTCAGTAACTTTGATAGTTAAGTCATAGGGACCCTTGTACTCCTTATTGCTGTCATTTTTAGTGTAGTAGTCAAAACTTTGATTCACAGTTAGCTCTGAAGTAGAATCAAAAGAGTTAATGTCCCCAACAACCTTCAAGTGAAAATCATTCAGACGGATTTCCTTCAAATTAGGGTAGCTGAAGTTTGTAGGATCCAAACTGCAAGATTCTCCTGAACCTGGACTGCTTTTGCAAAATGGAACTTCACAACTACAGGAAACAGTGTGATTTTTAGCCTTGCCCTCTAATTCCCCTTTAAACTGGTCATTGCTATCAACATGACAATTGCCTTCTGAAAAAGTCACAGTTCCATCCCCCACAGAGGAATGATTATAAAGGCATGCCTTGTCCATGTAACCACCATTACTATTTCCCTCTAATCGAAACTCCTCATTGTTGTAACTAAGCTCCAAATTGCCATGCTGGTTTTCCGTTTCTGCTGTCATGACAAACTTATCCTCACTTTGACACGCGAAGAAATCCGGCCCTTCAAAATTAGGAGTCATGAAGTGATCATCATCCTTTTCATTATACCAATATGGCTCATTTTGCATATCAAAATCGTGATAATCACGCGCTGTGCCAAACTGAGATAATCTTTCAGACGAAGAATCAGAATCATTCTGAGTCTGGGACGAGGAACGGATTCCATATGGATTTATAAATTCTGCAAAAACAACTAGGCTTTAGGGTGTTCTATTCTCCCACATTAGCGAATGGCACGCACCACTCAACCAAATTGATATTTCCAGAAATCACTAAATCATATATTTCTGACATAAATTAACGATTAACATTTGCATCCACTAAAACATAATTCCTACATAAACTCCTAAATACTGAATATAGTATGCAATTGAATTGTGATCGACAAAACCAAACACAAGAATTCAAATCCTGGTGATCAATTACGCGATTCAAATATAGAAATTGAAAAAAAAAAAAAATAACAACAAAAAAACATTAAAAAAATCCAAATCCAATTCAAGAATAGCAACAGCAGAGTAGAAAAACCATAATACAGTAACTAACTAACTGTTGAGGTCTCCCTTACTTCGAACGGAGTGTGATCACTAATCACTAATCACTAATCAGTGGTCAATTATCAGCACATGCAAATTGAGCATTAGCACCAAATAATTGAATTGAATTCGAAGAGCGAGAGAGACTTTGGAGTTAGGAGTACCTGCAGAAGAGACGCGAGAAGTGGAGGAGGCGGAGGCGATGCTGACGAACTCGTCGGAGCTGGATTTGGAGCAGTCGGCGGCGGCGGCGGCGAGGAGCGAGGGTTGCGAGAAGGATCGGAGTCTGACCGGCGGCGGCGGCGGGACCATGGGGAAGAAGAACTTCTCGTAGTCGAAGTTTCCGAGGTCGGTGTTCTGGATGATGTCTTCTCTGAGCGCGGACTCTGCTTCCGACAAGCCATTCTTCCTTAAAAAGTCTAACACTGCTTCGACGCCGTTGGACACAGCCATGGACACGACAAGACCAACGCAGAACTAACGTTGTTGTTGGTGAGCGCGGAGGGCAGTGACATGTGAATTAAGAAATACGGAAGGGACAAAAGCGTAATAAAACGCATGGTTTATGATGTGCATGCTCTCTCTCAAACACAAACGGGGAACATTATTCTCTCTCTTTGTTTTCTGTGTAAAACATAAGCCAAACCATGGGTGCTTAATGCTTATGCTTATGCTTATGCCTTACCAACCTTCAAAACACCAAGAGAGAGAGAGGTTTCTGTTTGGTTGGGGCCCAGAGACGTCGTCAGTTGTCGGATTCGACACGTGTAATCATCGTGTGCTGCCCACGTCATCTAAATGTTTTCTCTTTTCTTTTATGGTGAGAAGTCAACATGGCATGGGGACCTCGTTTTACTTTTTTTTTTTTTTTTTTCTCCTTTACCCATTTTTTACTTTTTATTTCCAGAACGTCTTTTTTGGGCATCCTTCCTAGCTTTTTCGTTCCAGACTTCATTCTTTTTCCTGAAAAAAATTAAATAACTACGTCAATAAAATTTCTAATCATAATAATACTTTTGATTTTCTTTTCAGTTTCATAAACATGTATTATTAGGGTAATACGGTTAACTAATAGAAATTATTTACTAAAAACATAATTAAAATTAATAATAAAATACTTTTAAATAATTCATAACTGTAATTTTTGGGGCTCTAAAATTAATCATACATCAACAAATTTTCATTTCTTTATCTATACATTTTAGTAATCACTCTTTTAGTCTTCATATTTTAATGAACCTTTATATCCTTGAATATAAAAAAAAAATTCTTATATTTTTTACAATTTAATATTTATATGTGTATAATTATTAGAGATACAAAGTACATTGATCCCTCTAATGAAGATAAAAGTAGTTTGTAAATATATTCTACCATTCGGATGAAAAAATATCTTATTATCACTAAATTTGAGTACTAACCTTTTAAACTTCTGTTGTGATTTTTAAATAGTTAGTATTTTAGTTAGTATATTTTATAAAAATAATTTTTAATCATATATAATTAAAACTTATAATAAATTATATATAAATAAATATTATATTTGACTATATAAATTGTATTTAAAATTTATATAGATAAATATTATTAAATATAAAAATCATTCTTTAAATTTAAGATAAATAATTTAAATTATAATATAGGATTATTTTGAGTTATTATTGATAATTTATTTATTAAAAATAATTAAAATTAATAATATTTTTTTAAAATAATTCATATCTGTACATCAACAAATTTTTATCTCTTTAGGAATATAAAAGTAGTTTATAAATATTATGATGAAAAATATATCTCCTTAGTTCGCATTACTAAATTTGATCACTGATCTTATAATTTTTTATTGTTGTTTTTATATAATTTTTAAGACAATTAATATAAAAGTTAATAAGCTTAAAGAATTGTAATTGAGTGCTACAGCATGAGTGGATATTATTTATTTGGTTTGACCAAATGAAAATATTGATAGTTATCGTTTTATTATTATTGAGCCGCCTTGACAATCTTCCTTATGCTTCGAATATTCTTCTTTGATTTTTTTTGTTTTTGTTTGTTTTGATTATAAAACATTAGAAATAAGCAGCATTCAAAATAACTGCACCATTAAAAATCAATCCAATGAATGAATACAATAAGAGTGTGTTTGCCAATATGGACAAAATGCTTTCATAAGCAAATGTGGCGCAGCGCAAAGAATGAAACATCTTAAAGAAGTGGTCACTGGTCAGAGAGAGCATTTTTCTTTGCCGTTTCGCAAATATGGATATCTAAAGCAGCTGATTTTAGAATGGATATGTTTTTGAGAATATAATATATAATTGTGATTGATTATAAAGGAAAGAGAGAGAGAGATATATAATTGAGAAAGAAGCAAAGATTAATAATATAATTATGCATGAGTAGGACCACATGCACATGTTGAATCTTAAGAGTAAATTGAACTTTTTACTGGTATAACCTACTTTTGATTAGAGGTTCGTGAAATCAATAGGTCAGACCCACCATACATCATAATGTTGTTTCTCTTTTTTCTATTGTTAGATACTGTTATATGTCTAAAACAATGATTAATCTGCGTTAAATATAGAAAACATAAAAAATAAAAAATAAAACATTCTAACACAATTTTACTTTATACCGAAAATTAAAATTTAAAAATTAAACAACTTAATTATTAGACATGTGTGGCTACTACTTGTGATAACTTGTTTCACAAATCTATGAAACTGAGTCGCCACCCACTCCTTTCTTTTCCAGGTGATCAGTCACCACACCACACTCACCACTGCTGGTACGAAGAATCATTAACCTCTTTTTCCTTCTTTTATTTGTACCCTTTATAATTATTGCTGTCCTCACCTTCCTTTTTGTTTTCTTTTTTATCTTTTTTATTTTCATTTTTCTCTCTCTGGCCATGGACACCATTTGAATTTCAAACGAGTTGCCCGTTAGCTAGTGAGATCACACGAAACATGCCAAGTTCATAAAAATATGTCACTTTATATTTAAGAGGATGATAAGTGACAGCTTGTACACATTGCATGGTTGAAGCTCAAAGCATATACCGTGACTAATTTCAAATAAATGTAACAGGTGAAAAATTTAGTGGCATCAATTAATCTTCAGATTGCACAACAAAGAACCTAAGCTAAATCTAGGAAGTAATATTGCTTCTTAAATGGGGTGCCAATGTTGTTGGCAGTGTCACTTCTTAGGTTAATAGGTAATTTCATGGTTTAAAAGCTCATGAGCTTCAAAATATAAACAAATAGGGTCCATAATCCATATAGATGCAATTTTTGCCATGTTACTTGTAATGTTGGAAAAGGGTTATTTTTCTCCTTTGTCAATCTTTGATTGCTTCTTTGTAAGGACAAGACCCCGACCTTAATGGTCAAGTATATAATGACATAATCCCTAACAAAATAATTGACTTTTCTTTTTTTTCTCTCTCTTTAAATTCAATCAGGGACTGGGGGAATATGGTAACGAAACCAACGTATGGACAAGAAAGAAAAAGAAACAGTTGTTTGAGTTGTTCTCTGTCCCTCAGATCCAAAGTAGAGAATTTTGAAAGTGAATATTTTAAAGGGTGCAGGAACCATTATTTATGATGATAATTTTATTTTGGTTTTATTATACCATATATTAATTTATGTTGCTGAATGTGGGGGAGTTGTGCGTAGTAATAGCTATCCTGAAATCCCACATATGACTAGAATAATGATTATCAACATCTTTGGATGCCCATGTTATGAAGCACCATGCGGGGATTGAGGAGTGGAAGAAAATAGAGCAAAGAATTGATAGTTTCCTAATCCCATTCAAAATGAAAGTGACACAAGGAATAGTTGTAGACCAACAAAAATAAATTACAAAATTATTTTGGGTAATCATTGCTCTGCTTAATGTCTAATCAGAGATACAATTTTGGGGCATAATGACCATCATGAATCCCCCATCCCCCAAAGAGATGAGATCTAGGAATGGATCATTCCTGATTCAACATTGTATAAACTAGAAGTATGTTTATTTGCATTTTTAATAAAAAAAATATTTTAAATTGCTAAAAATTATGATAATCATGTAATTTGATGAATTAAATATTAAAATTTTTAAAATATCAACTTGAGTATATATATATATAATAAATTATTTTTTATAGATTAAAATATTAAATAAGTCGGCCTAAGATTTCAAATCGAAACCCGAAGAAATCAAATATATGAACATTTTTCCAACAGTTCATTAAAATTCAACAAAGTGAAAATGAAAATGATTGATAGAAAGTATTATATGAAAATTACGGGCGTGTTATTTTCAAAAATTATTATATGTTTTTGCTTCTTATTTTTATTTCTTTAAATGTTTGTATAACGAGGAGAATAAATGTTTCTATAATGACTAATAATAGATAGTAAAAATTATTTTTTATACATGTATTTTAAAAAGTAAAATAGAAATAGGAAAATATTTTTGTAATAAAAGTATATATATATATATATATATATATATATATATATATATATATATATATATATATATATATATATATATATATATATCAAATCAACGAGAAGGTGATGACTGATGACTGAAGAAGATAAGATGTAACTAAAGGCCCAAACCAAAAACATAAAACATTGAAAATTTGGACTGATGAGTTGAAATTGCAACTTTGGGCCCGTGAGGCCCGAGTAAGTTTCAGAGCACAATTTTTGGTTCATGATATATCATTTCCTTTTTTCTATAAGTAGACCTCCTTTTTTTAAAAAAAATTAAAATTTTAAATTTTTTTTTTAATTTTACACTCACAACATTTAATTTAGTACTTTTTTTTTATACATCTTTCTTTCTTATTTTCAATTTTCACATGCACTCCCTTACCTTTTCTTCACCTCACCTATTTTGATAAATAATTTTAATTCTTTTAGTTATACCTTACTCTCCCCATCCTTTTTCAGTTTTCTTACTCTTATCTCCTTTCTTCCCACTTTTAAGTTTCATACAAATGTAAAATGTAGAACTATTTTTTAATAATATTATAGGTGTGTGTAGCTTCCTTGACAATAAATAAAAATTTAGAAGAAGACGAAATGGTGCATGTGAAAACTAAAAAAAAAAGAAAAATGTGTGGAAATTTTTTTTGGGGAGATTAAGAAAAAATATTTAAAAAATTATTTATACCCAGAAAAAGATAGGCTGAAACCGGTCCAAGCCAAAACATAAACATTGAAAATTTGAATTTGCATTTATAATTTAAATTTGTTATTGTTGGCTGACTCTTGTGGTCGGTGTCTCACCGTCACTTTTCTTTTTATAGAGATTCTTGATTTTGGGATTTTTAGTTCTTTTTTATATAAATAAATAAATAAATTTTAATATTATCATATATTAATTTAATACGAAACTTTAAAATATTAATACAAAATAAAATAAATATTAGTCCATTTAACAAGACCTATATGTTCTACCCTGAATTAAGATAGGTTAGCTTTTTATTTAAATGAATTGGATGGAGATTTTAGTATAAAAATCTATTTGTTGAGGGTTTTTTTTTCTTCTTATTATAGTAATAGTACTAAGTAATCATAAAGTTAAAATTCGAATCCCAGGTAATTTGATTAAACAACACACACGTGATTATTATTTCTACCAGCTATTTTATTGAGTATGTTTAATTAGTTAAAAAAATAAAATAGTTATTTTTATATAAATTTAGTAACTATTTTACCTGTTGAAAATACTATTCACAATAATTGCGATATATGAATTGATTGTTGTGTATGTGATTTACTAATTGAGTATTTTAATGGTTGAAAATACAAATGATATCTATGAGCAATTAGCACTAGAAATTCTCTGTTATAATATAAAAAACAGAAGAGTGAAAAAGTGAGGAAACAGCAGAAAGTGGAGAAAAGAATGAGCTAACTAACTAAGGAATGGCTCCAACTAACTAATTGATAGTTGGAAGCATGCGTGTGAGCATGTGCAATGCAGCATCACGTGGGAATCAACGCAATACCTATCTCATCATAATAATGTTAGAATCTGCTATTAAATTATATGTATTGTGTATATGTACCCAAAGTTATATATTCTGATTTCTATATATATGTGTTAAAGCGTGTTATTAAAGTGTTGATTATTTTTCTCTAAACCATGTCTTATAATAAAGATTAAAAAATAATTTTTTTCAATTAGTCAAATATAATTATTTATATATTTTATCTTTTATTATAAAAATTAATAACTTATCATAAATAATAATTTATATTTTATAATTAGATGATCATATAAAATATTTTATACTATAAGTATATCACTTTTTTTTTATAATAAAATATTGATTCATGACTAAAATAGTTACTCAACTATTATGAGTTTATTGACTTAATAAGAGGAATGTTGGTTTTGTTTAAATAAAGTATAGTGCTGGTAGATAGATTAGCTTTCGGAGTTATTGTATGTTAATCAATGATTTGATATTTGAAATCTTATAAGTGTATCTCTATTAAAAATATTAAGATTAAAATTTTTTAGTGTTTTTATTCTTCGATAATTTACTTAAAATTTATTGTTATTATTTTTTCATTCGTTAATTTCTTAAAAGTTTACATTGTTTATTTTTTATTTTAACTAAATATTTTGTCACTATAAACAAAATTTGATAAAGAATTAATTTTTAAGAAATAATAGTCATCATTTTTGTATTAAAATAATATTGTTAAAAAATAATATTAAATAATATAAATTTATTTAGTTAAATTAATTTTTCTTATAAAAAGAAAGAAATATATCAAAACAACTAAACTTATTTATTAATCTAAAAATTAATAGATTGTTATACTCAAGGATATGATTGTTAAAAAAAAAAATCAACCTTTATCATTTTATATATATATATATATATAAAGTTATCATTTCTCCATAATATAAAACTTAAAATTATTCTCCTAATTTTTAAGAAAATAAGTTATTAAAAATTAAATTTAATAAATAGTATATATAGTTATAGAAAAATAACTAAATATATCCTATTATATATATACACACACATATACATACACATGGAGGGATTAAATGACATTAATATTGTAGCAACCTCAGTCGCGACGGGACGGCGAAAAATAAATTGAAAAGAGGAGTCGCCACCAATGTTATTTTTATATGGAAAAACATTGGAAAAACCATAAAGTAGAAAACAGTCTACGAAAACCAAATTTTGAGTTCGGGAGTCAATTACGTGTGAGGAAGGTATTAGCACCTCACAACGTTCGTCCTAAGACGATTACCTTTAATTAATTAAACTAATTATTTATAATTTATAAAAATATTTATCTCACTAAAATAATCAAATATATATTTTTTTTTTGGCTCGACAAGATTTAATTCTTGCTCCTACGTATCTTCATGTGTAATGAAGAATCAGAGTCACGTAGTTCTTTGTAAAAAATATTTGTGTGTTGATATTTTTTAATTAAATTTTATTTTTGTTAAATATAAGATTCTTGAACTGTCTCAGCTCATTCATCTTAAAAATATAAAATTAACTAAGGTGTACACCAAAGTCAATTCAATAAAATTTTAATTATAATTATTGCTAGAGATTGTTATGAGGTTTTAGACGAAATTAAAGATAAATAGAGTAAAGTAGAAAGCTTAAAAGGAAATAACAGAGGATAAGAGAAAATAAGGAGGCTCGGCCTTCCATTTAAATATGATTACAATTCATAAATTAATAGGAGGCTCAGCCTTCCATTCAATGAATATTTTGGAATAATAAACTTGAAATTGATTATTAAAAATGTCTTAGATATTTAAATGGAGAGTATGACAAATAGAACTGTACACAAAAGATGACGAACGTGACTTCCACCACGGATCTCCCTCCCTTTCTCTCTATTTCCTCTTTCTCTCTTTCTCTCCTCTTTCTCTCTCTAGAATTCCTTTCTCTCCCCCTTATTTTTCTCTTTCAGCTACTAGCCTCTGGATAAACAGAAACTTCGGGCAGAACCTCCTCCTCTCTTAGGGATCAGAACTAGGGCAGAACCTCCTCTCTCTTTCTCTCTCTCTCTCTCTCTCTCTCTTTCTCTTTCTCTCTCTCTCTCTCTCTCTTTCTCTTTTTTTTTTTTTTTCTTCCGCTCCCTCCTCTATTTATAGGAATTACGAAGTTACTATTCAAGTACTATTCACTCACGAAAATACTATTCAATAATAGTAAAAATACTATTCACTCACGAAAATACTATTCACTCACGAAAATACTATTTACACCGAAATTACTGTTCACATTTTTTTTTTTTTAAATATACCTTTTTTGCTATATATATATATATATATATTTTTTTTTTTTTTTTTAAAACAAAAATTGACATTTTTCGGACGAAATTGGGTTACTACAGTTGCCCCTCTTTACTTAATTTTACTAGATAATATAAACAACTCTTGTTTCCATATTATCGTAGTAAAATATAAGTAAAGAAGACACCAATTTCGTCCTTGAGCTTGAAACATTAAGAAACATGAGCGCGAGAGACACGAAACATTAAAAAACATGAGCGCAAGAGCTCGAAACATTAAAAGACATGAGCGCGGGGACTCAAAACATTAAAAGAGCGAGCATGAAGGCTCGAAACATTAAAATAGAGTGAGCATGGGGGGTCGAAAGATTGATATGTGAGCATAGAGGCTTGAAAATTTAAAAGAGTGAGCACAGCGGCTCGAAAGATTGATAAAGGCTTGAAAATTAAAAGAGTGAGTACGGGGACCCAAAGGATTGATAGAGGCTTGAAAATTAAAAGCATGGGCACGGGGACCCGAAAGATTTATAGAGGCTTGAAAATTAAAAGCATGGGCACGGGGACCCGAAAGATTGATAGAGGCTTGAAAATTAAAAGCATGGGCACGGGGACCCGAAAGATTAATAGAGTGGACATAGAGGCTTGAAAATTAAAAACATGGGCTCGGGGACCCGAAAGATTGATAGAGGCTTGAAAATTAAAAACATGGGCACGGGGACCCAAAAGATTGATAGAGGCTTAAAAATTAAAAACATGGGCACGGGGACCCAAAAGATTAATAGAGTGGACATAGAGGCTTGAAAATTAAAAACATGGGCTCGGGGACCCAAAAGATTGATAGAGGCTTGAAAATTAAAAACATGGGCACAAGGACCCGAAAGATTGATAGAAGCTTGAAAATTAAAGAGTGAGCACGGGAGCTCGAAACATTAAGAATCGGGACAACAACCAAGTAAGTATAGGAAAATTCAAATTTAGAAATTGTAATAAACATTCAATCGGTTCATGATGTATGCATGACATGCAATGAAATGGTTTTAATGGAAAAATAATAACAAGATGAGTTTTGACCTTTCATCCCGTTATTATTATTATTATTATTATTATTATTATTATTATTATTATTATTTTTCCAACCTTTGACCCCCTCACGAGCATGAGTGTTCAGACTGACCTTTTGTCAAATTATTGCGTCGCTAGATAAGCTATCTTGTCTGATAGTACAATTCAAAATTGTCAACATTTGTAATCTTCTCAATAAAGTTAGCTAGGGATCTTTCATTTCTTTGTGACTCTTAGAATCAATCATCGTAATTGAGATATTTTAGCCTATTTTTGACTTTATTTATTGGTTTTTCTTGCATCGCATGTTGCACTTTTAGCATATAATAATGAAATAAACACACAAAAATGACGAATGGTGGGGAATATGGGCTTTTATTGCTTCAAGGAAGAAAGCACAAGTATATGAGAGTGGAGATAAACAAAACAATGGGAGAGTAACATATCATATTTTTGGGGAAAGCAACACTAATTCCCCACATCAACAATTTTGAGAACCCCATTAATTGGCCTCTAAAGGTGTGAAATGCTTGTTGAGCATCTTAATGTTGCCTTGGCCTTCCAGTTTGCCCCGGCTTCGCACTTTGGTTGTCATATCTACTTCCTCTTTCTCCGCCTTTCTTTAGAAAAGTTGCATTTGTTAAAGTTGCCCCTTCAGTCTAATGGGTATTTCTTTTATTTTTTTTTAGACCTTAACTTTTGCATAGGCCGCTCTTTTCGAGTTTTCAGCCTATCAGGTCACTCTAAATTTTGCCTAAGCTGCCTTTTCAGGTTTTCAGCCTAGCGAGCCTTTTCTTTTTGTTATTATTTTGTGCTCTCCTTTATGCATAGTATTTCTTGACTGCATCAGAGTTTATCGGATTCAACAGATCTTCTCCATTCATATTTGTGAGAATCAAAGCTCCTCCTGAAAAAGCCTTTTTTACCATATAGGGCCCTTCATAATTCGGGGTCCATTTCCCTCTATGATCTCTTTGGGGTGGCAATATCTTTTTTAATACCAAATCTCCTTCTTGAAACTCTCGCGGATGAACCTTTTTGTCAAAAGCTCTCTTGATCCTTTTTTGATATAATTGACCATGACATAAGGCATTCAATCTTTTCTCTTCAATGAGGTTCAACTGATCATAGCGAGCCTGAACCCATTCCGCTTCCTCAAGTTTGGTTTCAGCCAATACTCTTAGAGAAGGTATCTCAACCTCAATGGGAAGTACTGCTTCCATACCATAAACCAGCGAATATGGAGTTGCCCCAGTAGAGGTGCGAACGAAAGTGCGATATCCATGTAGGGCAAAAAAAAGCATTTCGTGCCAATCCCTGTAGGTGACCACCATCTTTTGAATAATCTTTTTAATATTCTTGTTTGCTGCTTCCACTGCCCCATTCATCTTAGGGCGATATGGTGAAGAATTGTGATGTTGAATCTTGAAACTTTCACACAACTCTTTCATCATTTTGTTGTTCAAATTGGTCCCATTGTCAGTAATGATCCGACTTGGCAACCCGTATCTACAAATTAAATCTCTCTTGATGAATTTGACCACCACATTTCTGGTCACACTGGCATAAGAAGCTGCTTCAACCCATTTAGTGAAATAGTCGATAGCAACAAGAATGAATCGATGCCCATTGGATGCTTTTGGTTCTATTGGACCAATCACGTCTATTCCCCACATTGAAAAGGGCCATGGAGCGGCCAATACATTCAAAGATGTTGGGGGAACATGAATATTATCTGCATAAATTTGGCACTTGTGACACTTCCTCACATGACTACAGCAATCAGCCTCCATGGTTAACCAATAATAGCCAGATCTTAGGATCTTTCTTGCCATTACATGTCCATTTGCATGTGTTCCAAATGAACCTTCATGGATTTCTTCCATGATTTCCATAGCTTCTTTAGCATCAACGCATCTAAGCAATACCATGTCATGATTTCTTTTATAAAGTACTTCTCCATTTAAGAAGAAACTCATTGCCAACCTCCTTAAAGTTTTCTTGTCATTTTCTGAAGCTCTAGGAGGGTATTCTCTGTCTTTTAGATAGCGTTTGATGTCATAAAACCATGGTTTTCCATCTGGTTCTTCTTCTATTGCTTGACAATATGCTGGTTGACCTTGATTATGTATTCTTATCAGTGGAACCTCTTTTCCTTGACTAATCTTGAACATCGAAGACAATGTAGCCAAGGCATCAGCCAGTTGATTTTCCTCGCGAGGGATGTGATGGAAAGTTATTTCCTCAAATTGTTCCATTAAATTTTTGATGTATGAGTGGTATGGGATTAATTTAGAATCCCGAGTTTCCCATTCATCTCTGAGTTGATGAACAACCAATGCTGAGTCTCCATAAACTTCTAACACTTTAGCTTTAAATTCCAAAGCTGCTAGAATCCCCATTGCACATGCTTCATACTCTGCCACATTGTTAGTACAACCAAAACCCAACCTTGCAGTGAAAGGGATTAATCGGTCCTCTGGAGTGATCAACACTGCCCCAATTCCATGCCCCAGTGCATTAGAAGCTCCATCAAATAACAACATCCACTTCTTTCTATTTATGGACTCTCCCTCCTCAAACAAAGCCATGATATCTTCATCTGGAAAATCATATTGTATTGATTGATAATCGTCTATGGGTTGATGAGCCAAATACTCAGCCAACGCACTGCCTTTAACAGCCTTTTGGGTTACATACACAATATCATACTCTGATAATAACATTTGCCAGCGAGCGATTCGACCCGTTAAAGCAGGCTTTTCAAATATATACTTGATCGGATCCATCTTGGACACTAACCAAGTAGTGTGACTTAACATGTATTGTCTTAAACGTCGAGTAACCCAAGCCAAAGCACAACAGGTTCGCTCTACCAGAGAGTACCTTCTTTCACAATCTGTAAACTTTTTGCTCAAGTAATAGATTGCTTGTTCTTTTCTTCCAGATGCATCATGTTGCCCCAGTGCACAACCCATAGATTCCTCAAGTACCGAGATATACAAAATGAGAGGTCTCCCCGAGGTGGGAGGTACCAAAACTGGAGGGTTTTGTAAATACTGCTTCATCTTCTCAAAAGCTTTTTGACAATCTTCATTCCATATCACTGGTTGACTCTTGCGCAGTAACTTGAAAATCGGATTGCAGGTTGCAGTTAATTGAGATATGAACCTGGCAATATAGTTCAACCTCCCCAAGAAACCACGAACTTCTTTTTCAGTACTTGGAGCTGGCATTTCTAAAATTGCTCTCACTTTGTCAGGATCCACCTCTATACCATTTTCATTAACCACAAATCCCAACAATTTTCCTGACTTCACACCAAAAGTACATTTGGCAGGGTTAAGTCGGAGCTTATACTTCCTTAGCCGCACAAATAGCTTTTGTAGATTTGTGATATGTTCTACCTCCGTCCTGGACTTAGCAATCATATCATCGACATAAACTTCAATCTCTTTATGCATCATATCATGAAACAAAGTCACCATAGCTCGTTGATAGGTTGCTCCAGCATTCTTCAATCCAAAGGGCATCACTTTATAACAAAATGTTCCCAATGATGTAATGAATGTAGTTTTCTCCATATCTTCAGGAGCCAGCCTTATTTGATTATATCCTGAAAATCCATCCATGAACGAAAAGAAAGCATGTCGGGCAGTGTTATCCACTAGAACATCTATATGTGGCAATGGAAAGTCATCTTTGGGACTAGCTCTGTTAAGGTCTCTATAGTCAACACACATTCGAACTTTTCCATCTTTCTTTGGGACAGGAACTATATTGGCAACCCATTGAGGGTACTTTGCCACTGCAAGGAATCCAACATCAAATTGTTTCTTTACTTCTTCTTTTATCTTTAAAGAGACCTCTGGCTTCATGCGCCTCAATTTTTGCTTAACTGGTGTGCATTCTGGGTTCAATGGCAAGTGATGCTCAACTATGCTAGAATCCAACCCAGGCATGTCTTGGTATGACCACGCGAAGACATCAGCATACTCAAATAACAACTTAAGCAACTTATTTCTTTCTTCCCCTTTTATAGCAACTCCTATTTTTATTTCTTTTTTATCATTTTCATTTCCCAGATTGATTACTTCAAGTTCCTCTTCATGGGGTTGGATCACCCGATCCTCTTGTTCTATCAACCTTTCTATTTCTGGTGGAGTGCTCAGGTCATTGTCATCTTCTTCAGCCTCATTAATGGGGTGATCAAAATCGTGACATGGGATATTAGCGTTATTATTTTTGGCATGGTTATTATTGAATCTGCAATTTAGGGTTGATGAAAGAAAATGAAGGTTGGAGCAATATGAGAGAAAAGAAAGATTAAAGGATAGAGAGAACATATGACAAAAAGATCAAAATGCATTTCATTCATATGATATACTGAAAGACAACATGCAAGCCCATTAACAAAAAGTCATACTAAAATTACGGGAATAATTGTAGAGTTTGTGTGACAATTACTTTGAAATTGAATTAAGAGTCACAGGAAATTCAATGATCTTCCAATTATGGAGCTCTTCACATGGATCACACGGACACACAAAGTTGGCGTGATTATCATCATTATCTTCCTTAATCATAGCCACTTGGTCTGCGTGCACCACCCCTCCACTTTGAAAGCTTTGATAAAGATGACAAATGGGAATCCTCTGAACTTTAGGCTCTCGATTCTCTAGACGAGCCAACCTTTTCTCTCTATTTTCTTCTGCCATTCTTCTTTTATCGGCTTGAGTAGGTTTGTACCCTAACCCCCATCGACCCTTGTTTTCTGGCAATTCTATTAATTTCGTGACTCCTTCCAAGCATGTTCCCAACCCAAGTCCTGGCTGATACCCTCCATTCATCATGACCTTTGCAACCATCATGGATGCACTTGATGGTTGTGGACTTCCCATTGGAGATTCAACATAAGCAGTACTAATTATTTCCAATGACTGAAACGAAGTTTCCAAAGCCTCCTCAGCTGCTTCAATATAACGGGTGGGAGCAGGACAACTCACCAACATGTCTTCCTCACCCGAGACAATCACTAGCTTGTCCTCCACAATAAATTTCAGCTTCTGATGTAAAGAAGAGGGAACAACCCCAGCTGAATGGATCCATGGTCTTCCCAATAAACAACTGTATGCAGGTTTAATATCCATGACTTGAAAAGTTATGTTGAAGGTGAATGGGCCAATTTGGACAGGGATTTCGATCTCCCCCATAACTTCCCTTCGTGATCCATCAAAGGCCCTCACAATCATAGAACTGGGTTTCATATGTGTCCCATCACAAGACAATCGATCCAGTGTTGACTTGGGCATCACATTTAATGAGGACCCATTATCGATAAGCACTCTAGCCAAAATGTGATTTGCGCATTTCACAGAGATGTGTAAAGCCTTGTTATGTCCCCTTCCTTCAGCTGGGACTTCATCATCTGTGAAAGTGAGGTGGTTATTGGCTGTAATGTTACCAACAATGCCGCCAAATGTGTCTAATGTGATGTCATTGGACACATGAGCTTCATTCAAGATCTTCATCAATAATTTTCTATGACTTTCAGAATTCATCAGCACTGATAACAAAGATACCCTTGCAGGAGTATGATTTAATTGATCAATGAGCTTGTACTCACTTTGTCGAATAAACTTAAGAAATTCTGAGACTTCTTCATCCGACACTTCCTTTTTCTTTTTCCCCATGACTTTTTCATCATCTCTCCTCTTAACACTTGAAACCTCTTCATTGATAATTGTATTTTCCTTTTGCTTATGGTTTTTTGTCAAGCCTTCTACTCTTAACTCTTCTGGAGTATAGACTCTACCACTACGGGTCATTCCACCTACTCTTGCGATATTTGTTACGTTGGTTTCTGTAGTGTCAATTCCTTCTTTTTGTTGGGCATTCACATATTCACTTTCTACCTTCATTTCGTAACACCATGGAACCGCCTTAGTGTCCTTGTAATGGAAAGGAGCTGGAATTTGCACAACAAGTGGCTTAAGGGTACTAGGTGTTGACGCGAAAGTGTTTTTTGTGAAAGTGATTACCAGTGGTTTTGGAGTAGTCATGCTGGACTTCTCGTTTGATTGAATCATCAATACATCCTCTTTTGTACGCACCTGGCTCACCTGAACAAAGTTTGAGTTAATCATGCCTTGTAATATTTCCTTGAATTTGCCACATTCCTCAATAGAATGTGTGGTTGTAGGGTGGAAATCGCATACTCCTACTTTGCGAGACTCTCCCTTAATCATCCCATATTTGCACAATTCTGAAAAAATGAATCTCATGGGGGTTCGGATCTTCTCTACTTCTGTCACTTGTGGAGTACATTCTTCTTTGATAGCATTAACCGATGAAGTCCCATGACCTGGAAGTGGATTATTTCTTACATTCGGCTCGCTTTCCTTAAAGCTTAATAATCCTGCATCTATCAAGTCTTGTACCTTGTGTTTCAAACCCCAACATTTCTCAGTTGAATGGCCTATTGCCCCAGCATGATATTCACATTTGGCATTTGAATCAAAACCTCTTGGATATGGAGGTTGGACAGACTTTATAGGAAGAGGCTCAACTAGAGCATTTTGAACCAGATGTGGTAGCAGTTCAGTGTAGGTCATAGGGATCGGAGCTAGAGTCCTTGGTTGATTATTTCCCCTTCTTTGAGCATTATTCACCATGGGAGGCGAAATTGCCGATTGATTTTCTTGGGGTACTTGAAATTGTGGTGGCGCTGTAGGTGGCCGATAAGGCATTCTAGATGGATAAGATTGCGGGTATGGTGGCAAAGAAACTGCTGCAATTTGTGGGTTATACATATATTGGGGTCTATAATTGGGTATGAAAGAAATAGGATTGTAGTTAGGTCTGACTGGTGTTGTCATCACTGCATTTGTTTCACCTCCTTTCCTCTTATTTGTGGTTTCTAAGGGTTTCTTGATGGTTGTGGATCCTGTTGTCATGTGTGCAATCTTCCCATTTCTAACTCCCATCTCAACCCTATCTCCAATGATGACCAAATCTGAAAAGTTTGATGATACATTTCCAATCATCCTGTCATAAAAGGGGGATTGGAGTGTATCAATGAACATCGTGACCATCTCTTTTTCCAATAATGGAGGTTGTACCTGAGCAGCTACCCCTCTCCATCGTTGGGCATATTCCTTGAAGGTCTCATTCTCTTTCTTTATCATATTTTGTAACTGTGTGCGATCTGGGGCCATGTCCATATTATACTTGTACTGTTTCAAGAAAGCCTCTGCCAAGTCTTTCCATGTGCGTACTCTTCCTCGCTCCAGGCTCATGTACCAACTTAATGATGCTCCAATAAGGCTTTCTTGGAAGAAGTGAATCAACAATTTGTCATCATGAGCACAGGAGGCCATCTTTCGACAATACATAGTGAGATGATTCCTTGGGCATGTATCTCCCTTGTATTTATCAAGTTCTGGAACTTTAAACTTGGGAGGAATTATAACATCAGGAACCAGACACAAGTCCACAGCATTGAAACCATAATTGTCGAATCCCTCTATGGCCTTTAATCTATCTTCCAACGATTGAAGCTTATCATCATGGGAAATATCTTCCGAATGACGATGGTGTACAATAACAGTTGGTGCAGGAACTAATCCCTGGTTATTAGGAGGCCTTTCGCCATGACTTACATTAGGTGGTGCATGAGCAATTGAGTGGGTTGGAATTTGTGGGTCATTAGCTTCAAGGGTTAGGTTTTGGGTTTGTGTTTGATGTGATGGGTTTAAGGTGGAGGTAGATGGATTACCCTCAGGAATATTAGCCATAGGTGGCGTGTATCCCGGAGGTAAACCATATGGAGGTAATGGAACTTGGCCTTGAAGGTTTGAAGTGGAAACATGATGGTCATTTTCTGAGGTCGTTAGGATGACAGGTGGTGTGTACCTTTGAACATTCGGGTTGGGTTGCGTGCGTGGAGTAAACCCAGGAGGGTAATCAGGTGACTCATGAGGCTGTTTAGACGACTCTCCATTTGCCCCTTTTTTTGGATTCCATTGACTGCAACAAGTCCAAAATTTTTCCCATTTATTCTTTCAACTGATTTACATCTCCTCTCAGCTCCTCATGCTGTTGCTCCAAGTCATTTACCATCCCTTCCATGATTTTGGTCTTTGTACGTGTCCCGTAAGGGTGTCGAAGGGATGCTTTCTTTGCCTCAATAATTGATTTCTTTTATAAAACTGTATAAGAAAATTTAATGAGTATGTAATGATATGAAAATGTGACTATGCATCATGTATGTGAAAATGTTAAATTGTTGGAGAGACATAAATCACATGAATCACGTGGATCATCTTTCTTTAATTGTTTCTTAGATCGTTGCGTTCTAGATACTAGGTCATGGAATCAGTGGATCTTTGTGATCATTATCAATTAAACTTTTCCTTTAGAATGTCACATTCTAAGTACTAAGCGTAATATGAAACGAGTAGCTTTTGCATGAACATCCTCTCTTAGCTGGCAAATTTTATTAATAACAATAGTATAATACATCATGATAACTTAAATTATTCACCGCTAACAACCATCTCTCTCATTTTTGCTATCATATCTCTACAGTATTCAAGGAAGTCATAAATTTCTTTGGGAGTGGAATGTGGGATTGCCATTCCCTCAGCTCGTTGTAGTAGGTGAGAAGTGTCATGGAGCATGTTTTTAACTTGCTGAACTCGATCCACAAGATTATATGCCCAAATTCTTTGATTTTCTTCATGTATTCCGATGACGTCCCTTAATTGCCTTATTTCTTCCTGTAGGCCCATAACCTGATGATTTTTCTCTCCCAATGTGGCTTGATAGTCCATATTCAGATTGAAATTTAGTCTTTTTTCATCTTGAACTCTACTTTCATACTCAGCCACTACCCTTTTGAGTTGTTCTTTCAAATCCTCCAGTTGTTTTTGTGCTGCTTTTTCAGCTTTTTTGGATGTTTCCCAAGCCTCTCTCCATCGTTCACCATCAACCCTAGCTTGATCACGTTCATTTCTTCGCATCTTTAATTCTGTGGAAGCGGCCTCTAAACAACTGCGGGTATTCAACTTACTTTCTTCTTCAATTCTCGCTCGCTTATTGGCTAGTTCAACACATTGTCTTACTTGGGAAATTTCTCTTTGCATTGCTTGATACTCTTGGCGGGCCTGTATTAACTCCCTCTTCATATCTTCTTTTTCTTTCTCAGATTTAGCCAACTCTTTTTTAAGTTTTTCTACCTCTTCTTGACTCATGGGTTCTTGAATTGGCATTTCTTTAATAACTGGAATAGGACCTTGGAATGGTAATTTAACATGTTGGACTCTCTCATTGAGCCACTGCTGATAACTCAACTCCACATTACAATTTCTTTTTCCCAATTCCCTCCCTTTTTTAATCACTTTATCCCAAGACTGTCTAATCTTGTTAAGCAAATCCAACTCCTTAGTCATATCATAGACCATGAAAGGAGTGATCGAATCTTCAACCGGTGGGCTCCTAATCGGATAACCGAGTTGTCTCAACGCAAGAGAGGGATTGTAGTTTACACATCCTTTTGTACCCATGAGTGGTACGTTTGGGAAATCTCCACATTGACAAATCACTTTATCGATGTTTTGTTCTCGCAAGTACCAAGAAATGGTCTTTTCGCTAAGATTAGCTATGCTGTAAGCCCATTCACTCTTATTTTTAATCTCAATCTGACTTCCTCTCTTGAACATGTAGGATGTGAACCACGAGTATAGTATTGGTATACAACACAAAATTGTCCCACCCTTTTTTTCATGACGCAAGGTAAGAGAATGATATGTATCTGCAAGAATGGCTGGTACAGGACTTCTTTTCTCATGTTTGAAAGCTAAGAAGACATCAATTGCAGCAAAGTCAATAAAGTTTTCAATGTTTGGGAATAAGACAATCCCATAAATAATGAGGGCGAGCACATCCATGAAAGCACCCCATCTCTCATTCTCTGCTAAGCTTAGCGCATATCGCTCAAGGTTAGTTCGCGAGAAACCTTCAATTCCCCCTTTCGTCTCTTTCTTGCTTGCTAGTTCTCTGACATTAGTCCCTAAGGAGATGGCAACTTTGGCTAATGAAGGATAATGTCCCATGTACATATACGGCTTTTTATTTCCTAAGCCAATACCTAGTATTTGTTCGAATTCCTCAAGTAATGGTGCCAGTTGAAAATCTTGAAAAAGGAAGGATCTCAAGGGAGGATCATAAAATTGGGCTAGGGCAGTGACAGCTCCCTCTTGTACGTCTACTTCCAATAGGTTAAGGATTTTTCCATATCGAACAACAAAAGTTCGTCGCTGACCGCCTTTTAACATGTTACTGAGAGTTCTCAAACTGCTTAAGTTAGTTTGTCTGACCTTTAACTTTAAAGTTTTCCTTAAACCTGATTCCATGACTTCTCGAAAGGTGTTCACAGCGACTTAAGTCTTTATGACTCTCCAACAACCTAGAAATGAATGCAGCATGCTATCAATGAAGTTATCTATTTTATTTTATGGGATTCTTTTTGAAATGCATGATAGGATGTAAGAGTTTATTTTTTAAAATTTTCACGAAATGAAATGCATGATACTTGTTATGAAGTGAAAAAAAAAATCTTTTTTTTTATGTTTTATGTAATTTGAAAATAGAGGTAGAATATTGCTCCTGTGATACTTAACAAGGGCATTCCTAAGTTGAAAGCTCTATAGACCCCTAATATGTGTTCCTCTCAAAAGGGTGGGACTATGGTTCTAAAACAGGTTCCTAGAGCCAATAACCCTTCTCAGGATATTAATCACAATAATAGGTAAACTATTAGAGATGATAATACCCTAGAAAGGATCAAACTCTAGGTGAGGCCTTCATAATAACCAAACAAGATGTTCATCAAGAAGGTTACTACTACTCAACCTCTTACTTATCATAAGTTGCACTCAAGTCCGGGCATAGGACCCCACTCATAAACGTGTGTGAAATTGTGTAAGTGAAGTGTGTGAAAGGAGCAGTCCTACACTATCCAATCTACAAAACACAACACAAATGATATAGAAAATAAAATTCTTCTACCCTAAAGTTCAAATTACACAACACATATTTAAAATTAATGCAAATAAAATAAACAACAAATAAGAGACATAAACCAAAGATAACAACAATAATAAAAATAAAACAAAAGTGAGAAAAGCATTTTTAAAAATTATTAATTAGTTTAACTAATTATTATAGGCTCGACTCTCAAACAGTCCCCAGTGGAGTTGCCATCTGTAGCAACCTCAGTCGCGACGGGACGGCGAAAAATAAATTGAAAAGAGGAGTTGCCACCAATGTTATTTTTATATGGAAAAACATTGGAAAAACCATAAAGTAGAAAACAGTCTACGAAAACCAAATTTTGAGTTCGGGAGTCAATTACGTGTGAGGAAGGTATTAGCACCTCACAACGTTCGTCCTAAGACGATTACCTTTAATTAATTAAACTAATTATTTATAATTTATAAAAATATTTATCTCACTAAAATAATCAAATATATATATATTTTTTTTTTTGGCTCGACAAGATTTAATTCTTGCTCCTACGTATCTTCATGTGTAATGAAGAATCAGAGTCACGTAGTTCTTTGTAAAAAATATTTGTGTGTTGATATTTTTTAATTAAATTTTATTTTTGTTAAATATAAGATTCTTGAACTGTCTCAGCTCATTTATCTTAAAAATATAAAATTAACTAAGGTGTACACCAAAGTCAATTCAATAAAATTTTAATTATAATTATTGCTAGAGATTGTTATGAGGTTTTAGACGAAATTAAAGATAAATAGAGTAAAGTAGAAAGCTTAAAAGGAAATAACAGAGGATAAGAGAAAATAAGGAGGCTCGGCCTTCCATTTAAATATGATTACAATTCATAAATTAATAGGAGGCTCAGCCTTCCATTCAATGAATATTTTGGAATAATAAACTTGAAATTGATTATTAAAAATGTCTTAGATATTTAAATGGAGAGTATGACAAATAGAACTGTACACAAAAGATGACGAACGTGACTTCCACCACGGATCTCCCTCCCTTTCTCTCTATTTCCTCTTTCTCTCTTTCTCTCCTCTTTCTCTCTCTAGAATTCCTTTCTCTCCCCCTTATTTTTCTCTTTCAGCTACTAGCCTCTGGATAAACAGAAACTTCGGGCAGAACCTCCTCCTCTCTTAGGGATCGGAACTAGGGCAGAACCTCCTCTCTCTTTCTCTCTCTCTCTCTCTCTCTCTCTTTCTCTTTCTCTCTCTCTCTCTCTCTTTCTCTTTTTTTTTTTTTTTCTTCCGCTCCCTCCTCTATTTATAGGAATTACGAAGTTACTATTCAAGTACTATTCACTCACGAAAATACTATTCAATAATAGTAAAAATACTATTCACTCACGAAAATACTATTCACTCACGAAAATACTATTTACACCGAAATTACTGTTCACATTTTTTTTTTTAAATATACCTTTTTTGCTATATATATATATATATATATTTTTTTTTTAAAACAAAAATTGACATTTTTCGGACGAAATTGGGTTACTACAGTTATAATTTTTACCAACTATTATATTGTTCAATAACTTTATATTAAATATAAATTTTGTCAATTTAATTGTTAAATTATAACTTATATGACATTGTGTGTTTAATATGTTGAATTTCATTAAAATTGAACAATAATTTGTAGTTGATAAAATTGTTCATATTTTAGTTTGTTTTGAAATGTATATATTAGATTAATTTTCATCCAACTGCAAGAGAGGGGGAGAAAATTCATTCCCTCCATCTTCCTTTAATTTTACTCTTTTATTTCTCCTTTAATTTAACTTAAGCTTGTTTTCCTTAAAGAAAATATATGGAAAAGTTTATTTCTTCGTCTCGTTTTGTAAAAGGTTTCTTTAAGATAATGGGAGTTGATCCCAACCTTTAAACTCTTATTTGTTGTATTATTATTTGAACTTGCAAATCAATCCAAAATTTTTGTCATTGTCTTGTTTTGGTATGTGTCATGATATGGTGCTTATTTTCATATTTTGATGTGAAAAATGGATTCCTTAGATATGAAAACCTTGGATTTGGTTCAATAGTCACTCAAAATGAAATTTTCTAGCAAAAAATATAATTAAAACAAATTTTAAATATTTTTTTGTGAAATATTATTCCTTGGCACGAAAATGATAATATTTTTGGGAATGAATATGATATTTTAACTTTGTTTTTAGTGTTTAAAATGATTTTACTAGGTGTGAAAATTTGTATTTACACTTTTCTTTTATAAAAACTAATTTGAGAGTGATTTAATACTTATAATGACAAACTAAAATAGGACAGTGATAAAAATTCTAAACAAATTTGCAAGTTCAACTAACAATACAACAAGTAATAGTTCAAATGTTGAGATCAACCTTCCTTAGCGTAAGGAAGTCTTTCACAAGATGAGATGAAGAAAGTAAGTATTTCCGTAAATTTCTCTTAAGAAGAACAAACTTGAGATAAATTAATAATAAAATAAAATAAAATAAAATCTAAATAAGATGAAGTTAGACACTAAAAAATTAATTCATTTACTTTATATTTGAGTGGAATAAAGAAAAGAGTTATAAAGATGAATAATAGATAAAGAGAATAATTACTTCCTTATAGTTGGAAGAAAATGATAAAAATGGAGTGGAAAGTGAGTTTTAATTTAGTTTCTAGGAGTGTATTAGTTTGGAGAATAAGATTACTTTATTATTTGGAGAATAAGATTACTTTATTATAATATATATTTTATCATTTTTCAATACAAACGAAAATGCTCCCGAGAAGAAATTGAGATATGTCTTGGTTTGGTAGGTATTTTTTGTTCTCAATTAAAAATAAATAGTGTAAAGAATATATGCTTCTAACATATTTCTAATACATATTTTTATTATAAATTATATTTACTAGAAAACATAAAATCACATGAAACATACTAATAAAAGCTGAAACTCATAAAATATTGTGATTTTAATAAATTTTAATTAATAATAAATATATTTGAAAGAGTATGTTAAAGAATATATCCATGACAGTTCTCCTTAAAATTAACTTAAAAGGTGACGTTTTCTATTGTTCTACTTTTTTCCTTTACCATCACTTTTTAAATTAAAGAGAAAAATATTTTTTTATCACCTAAATAAATTCGTCAGGCACATAGTTTACGTGTAAAAATAATTTTCCATTTCTACTTTCCCTTTCCCAATTTTCTCCTTTGCTTCTTAAAAAAAAAAAAAAACTAATGATATATACACCTCCTCTCTTTTATAAATATACTTCCAATCTCTTTTTTTTTTTAATAAAATTTATAAAATATCATTCTAACTAAATTCTTATTTTAAGTTTTACTTTTAAAATTGTTTTTTATTCACTCCCTTCTTTCATCATTCTTCTTCTTCTTCTGTTTCTCATTCTCCTTTTTTATCACTCTAGTCATTTTTTGATCATTTTATTATTTTTCGTTTTTCATTCTTGATTTTTCTTCTTTTACAATCAACATAATCATGTTTTATCTTTTTATCTTTTAAATTCTATTTTTCACTTTCTACTCTATTCTTTCTTAAACCCTAATTTTTCATTTAATCTTCATTATTCTCTACATTCAATACAAGGTACAAATTAACATATTAAATTACATTCTATATTTATAATTTTTTTAAATTTATTTAACATTACTTATGGACAACAGACTACTTTGATCGTAGACGACAGTGGTGAATGACGGAGATAAAAAAACATGTAAGTTAAATTTGTCATACTTCGAGAAAATAAGATTCGAAATGTTAATTTTAGCATTTCAGAAAGTACTTTCCGGAATAATAAAATTATTGTTCCAGAAAGTATTTTTTAGAATTGTGTTTCTTATATAATTCCGAAAGAACTTTCCGGAACAATAACTTTAGTATTATGGAAAGTATTTTCCGGAATTATGTAACAAAACATTTCCGGAAAATACTTTCCGAAATAAGAATTTACTATTATGGAAAGTATTTTCTGGAACAAAAACTTTATTATTCCGGAAAGTACTTTTTAGAACAAAAGTTTTACTATTTTAGAAAGTACTTTTCGGAACAAAATCTTATTATTCCCGTTTTTCGATCATATCCACAAACCTACTAATATATTATTTTTTAATTGAAAAAATTGAAGGGTAGAAGAGGAGGTAGAGAGGTCGGAGAAGAAAGTGACTAAGAAAAGAAGAAAAAAGGGGTGGAAAAGAAAGAAGAAGGGAGGTGCGGGGAAAAGAAAAAACAAGAGAGGTGCAAATATGAAAATTATAAGTTCCGAAAAATATTAAGGATAGTTTAGAGATTTAATATATTTATAATAAAAAAAAGGAGTGTACTTATACAAAAATGGAGGTGTATTTATCATCAGCAAAAAAAAAAACTATATTCATAGTTAAGCATCACCTCCCCAGGGCTTGGAAATGATAAGTCACATCATTTTAAGCTATCGGAGAAGGTTGATGATATATACACCTCCTTTTTTCTATAATTACACCTCCTTTTAAAAAAAATTAAAATTTTAAAATATTCTTAATTTTTTATTTTTTATTTTTTAATTTTACACTCACAACATTTAATTTAGTATTTTTTTACACATCTTTCCTCATTTTTTCAATTTTCACATGTACCCATTACATTTCCTTCACCTCACTTATTTTAGTAGGTAATTTTAATTTTTTTAGTTTTACATTACTCTTCCTCTCTCCTCTTTCAGTTTTCTTACTCTCATCTCCTTTCTTCCCGCTTTTAGTTTTCACACACATGTAAAACGTAGAACTAGTTTTCAATAATATTATAGGTGTGTGTGACTTTTTCGACAATAGGTAAAAAATTAGAAAAAGACGAAGTGGTGCATGTGAAAATTGAAAAAAAAAATGTGTGAAAAAGAAGAAAAAAATAATAAATTAAAAGTTGAAGATATAAAATAAAAAAAAACAAATATTTTATAATTTTAAAAAAATAATAAAGGAGATGTACTCATTAAAAAAAAGAGGTGTATATATCATGACCCATCGGAGAATTAATTAGAAGTTCAAAATGTATATGCTGTATTGAACATGCTCTTGATCCAATGCCTCAGATCAAGGCCCAAAATAAATGGGCTTAGGCCTAAGTTGTTGAGAGATGTAAACACACACTTATTAGTTACTGTAGTTGTTTTGTTTGACCATATTGTTCATCCCTTCACCAAAACAACGATAGTGTATAGTATATAATTTCTTATCTTTAGACTTATACTTATATGGGACAAAATTCGTATTAGATTAAAATTAATTAAAGTAGTGTGGGATTTGTTTAAGAGGACAGAATTCTTCTAACATCTTTTTTTTTTCTTTTCATTTATATGATTCAATCTGATACTTTGTTTCAAAAAAAGAAGAAGATTAAACTCCTTATCACTTAAGACCAATTTAGTAAATTCCTCTTTATTCGTTTTATAATTAGATAAGTGTATCCCCTAAAGCATTCAAGAAGAAGATTAATACTTTTGTAAGAAATTAAAATAAATTTCAAAGATTTTTTTTCTAGAATCTCATAAGTCAAATTTTCATAAAGTCATTGGGATGAATTTGAGGAATGCAAGAAAGCTACCGATACAACCATATATATTATACAATAAAGCTGCAAATTAATCGGTTTTGTGGAATGAAATATTTGAACCCGAAGAAGCTTGGCATGAAAAGTCATCTTGATGGGTTATACATGATAATGATATAGATGAACCTAGAGAAGACAGTGCAATTGAAACTCTAGTGATATTATTGATTGAATAAGATTTGTTGATGTATGGGTTTTCACGCGTATTTTAGAATACAGGAACTACAATAGAAGCTATATTGGACTGAAATTTATGTTACAAAGATACTCTAACATATATATTTATTTTATAATTAAAATTTATTTAAGATTATAAAATTATAGATAAAGGAATGGTAGATAATTTAATAATTTCTAAGAAATTTTAGTCATAATATAAATATATTTAAAAAATATTATTTATATTTATCATTTTTTAACTTTGATAGTCCTAAGAAAAATATCTATCATTAAACTCTTGTAAAAAAAATACATTTATCATTAGACTAATTTATTATTAGTGTAAATGGGCATATGCCCAATTTTAGAATACTATGAAAATTAAAGTAAGTTCAAATAATTAAAATTAAAGAAAATATATGTGTATGTCAACCTGTATACGCGAGTGTTATATATATATAGAGAGAGAGATAGATAAATAGATAGATAGATAGAGGTCTACTTATTTCAAAATTTGATCTATAAATTAAAAATTTTTAATTTAACGGTTGAATTATTTAAATTTGATGTAAAACATGAGTTATTGAATGAAATAACTCTATCATGACTTGCTATTGGAGTAAGTGAATCCCTTCATCTAATATATAATTTTTTTCAATTTAATTAATGATTTTGAGTATGTAATTGCATTAAATACTCAAAGAAAGATTTTTAACACTTATGATCTTATTCAATTTAGATATGATTGTTTTTGATAGAGAGAACTTGTAGTATAGATAAAAAAAAATACACAATCTTTAATAAAAGTGTTATTGAATATATTTGTTTAAACTTTGAAGAAAATGTTTCTAAATAAGTTAAAAAAATCTTTAAGAAACATATAAGAGTTGTTTCCAAAAGCAAAAAACTGTATATTTAAAAAAAGTTTAGATATATACATAAAAAGATATTAAAAATATGATTATTTTATTTACAAAAAGTGATTTTATAAGGAAAAAAATGTAACCAACAGACTCATTATTATTATTATTTTTTAATTAGGTAAAATATAATAAAAAATATATATAAATTTTAAATGTTCATTTTATTATGGCATAAAAGTGGTGTTGTATTTAGGAAGTAATTTTTAAAGTTGGGAAAATTTTTAAAAATATTTTTTTTTTTAATTTTTATAATTTAACATTTTTTTCATGATACATTTAAGTAAAATAAACTGTATTTTTAAACGCATATGTCAAAAGTGAGCTAGCTCACCCTAGCTTACTTTAGCAAGTTAATGATAAGATTGGTAAAAATATGTTAAGGTAGCTTGTTTTATCATTTCTAATGCGATACTATAAGCGATATAAGATGATTTATAGTCAATAGACCATAATGATCAAAGTTATAACATAAAGACAACAAGAAGAAAAAACTCAAGTAATAGACACCTATAAGGATTTTAATGCTCAAGTCAATGAGAATAAGAGGTGGATAGAATGAAGGACCGAAATACCAACATATCATAAAGGCATTAAGACAGGGAGCTCTTTGTCTCGCTCATGCCTGATGCCCTCCAAATCACGTCCGGTGTGACCGAGGTGAAAATCTCCTTGGACCTCTCACTTGACCTCATATCAAGTAGAATATCTCTGCCTGGCGTCACCTCAATGGTGTTTGGTGTCACCAAGTCAAAGAATTTCATACATCCACGCTCAACGCCATTCAAATCGCGTCCAATGTTATCCTAACTCGAGATGAGTCTCTCTTCTTACATCCGATGTCGTTGATCTTGCCCCAATGTCACCGAGACAAAGCCCTCTGGTTGAAACTGCACCTGACACCACAAAGGGGTGTCCGACATCATATAAGAAATTTGCACTTGTAGATCACGAAAAATTCCTCCAAGACTTAAAATATAGAAAATCCAAGCATACAAAACATCATAACATACATTTACAACCCCACCACTTAGTTTTGGTAATAGAAATCACATGTAACCACAAATCAAAGAAATCACTCATTTCCACCTTCATGAACCAAACTATTTGAGTTCAGCATAACCAAAACAAAATCATGCGACTTCAACACCTAAAAGCATGTAATCCATAACTCATTCAATGCATTCAACTCAATCATTCAGTAACGCACTTCTTTGTTTTCTTATCTCAACTTCGAGCTAACCGAATTGAAGAAGATCAAAAGGAAGAACTCTAAGCTTCAACAATCTCCACAACCACCCAAATCAACCTCTTAACCTCGAATGCTTGAATCGCCACATTGAGGATTCAAAAAACTTCTCATGCCCTCGAGAAATCTAGAAGAAGAAGAAGAAAAAATTAAAAATCCCCAAAGTCTATCTCTCTTATTTCTCACTCTAAGGTCTGCAGATCACAAGCTTATAAAGCTTAATTCTAAACAAAATCGTATATATCTTTCCCTTTCAAGATCAACTGGACATGTAGTCAAAGACCCTCACAACTTACCCAATTCAATCTTAGCATAATGTTACAAATTTCATTTTTAAATGTAGTAGATTTGTTGACCTTAAATAAATGGACAACTTTCATTTTCAAGCACGTGGTGTTTGACTATACATAATATATTTTCGATGTGCGTGTTAGACACAACTGCCTCAAAAACAAAGGCAAAGGACGGACCAAATCAAATCATGTTTTCAACTTGGACATGGAAATGGAATTACTATACCCCTTTTTATCGTATGCCAATTTGTAATTTTGAATCCCTCCCTACGAAATTGCATTCACTAATATTTTTATAAGCATAAATAATATACTTTTAATAATATAATATAATAATATACAAAGTTCTTTTGATGAAATTTTAAATACAATTTGTTGAAATTCACTAACTTTCGAGTCTTTAATCTTAAAAGTTTTACAGTCACATTAATAAAAGTTTTATTATTTTTTACAAATTAAATCCATTTTCCCTTTTCAATTAGTTGTATATCGGATTAGATGGTTTTAGCCCGCCCCCACCCCATTCTTATTTTTACTATTACAAGACTCCCACAATAATTATATAGATATTGAATTTTATGAATGTGAGTGGGGAAAGTGGGAATAATGTGAGTTGAGGCGACAGATGAGAAGTGGTTTAATCACTGCGATGACTAAATATTTATTATATATAGGTAAGATTTATAATACATTTTATATATAAATAAATATTATATGTTTAAATATATAAATTATATTTAAAATTTATATAAATAGATAGTTTTAAATATATAATTTATATTTTAAATTTATGATAAATTATTTATATCGTAACATAAAATTATTTTTATTTACTAATTTATTGATAATTTGTTTTTAAAATATCAAAATTTAGTTTATAATAAATAAAAATTAAATTAGATAAAAAATTATTTTTTAAAAAAATCTCTTCATTGATAAAAAATCTCTAAAAATATTTTTTTTCAAAATATCGGTTGGTATTTTATATATAAGAGTTGTTCATTTGTAAATGGAGATAGTTGGTTAGGAGTGTGTTGATTTAAGGAATTAAATTAAATGAGTTGAATAAATTAATTAGAAACCTAGGATTTTTTCAATTATTTATAAATACCATTTTCCATTCCATTAATATGTGAGAATTATTTTTATAGGAAATAAAGTATAATTTATAATTATTTAAAAATGAAATTAGGTAAAAAATAGAAAAAAATTATGATTTTAAAATTATATTTTTATTGTATTCAACCATTATTTAGTCAAATGAGACAAAGAAAACAAAATAATGAATTTTTGTTTCTTTCAAAATTTCAAGCAAATCCCCTTTATTTAGGAATAATTTAAAATTTATTCTAAAAATATACATAAAATTAAATAATATAAATAATAATTATATTTAATAAAATTATTCAAAAGTCAAATGAATAATTTTTCAACCCACAAGCATGACTAAAAAGTCAGTGAATTATTTATGTTTGAATAATATTTTCTCTATTTGTTTTATTTTTCTGCTTGGAAATAATACATATGTGATTAATAAATGTAATTAATATTTTTTGTAATATTTTTGGATTTTGAATATAAATTTTATTATTATTTCCTTTTCATTTATGTCAAATACTAGAATATTTAAAAATTATATAAAAATAAATGTAAAATTAAAATAATATTTAATATCATTTTAAACTTTTACATGAACAAATACATTGTAATAATTTTTTTGGCCTTTTAATATAAATTTTTATTATTACCAACTCTTCAATTAATTGGTTTAAATTTTCTCAGCTTAATTAATAGTCTCAAATTTGAGTCCTAAATATATAATTATAAAAATATTATTATTTATAATAAATATGAGAGTATTTAAAAATCAAATAAATATACAATTAAAAATAGTAATTAATATCTCTTTGAACTTTTAAATGAACAAATAAATTATTTTTTTTTATAAAAATTAACAAGTAGAATAAATAAATGAAATATTATCTTGATAGAATATAAAATATTATCTTGATAGAATATGACGTGCAACATTTATATTCAATGAAACTAATTAGGCACTTAATTAATTTGCTAAATTATCACTTCTTTTAATTCATATACAAACTAAAATCAATAGACTAACATAACTAAATATATTTTAAAAAATTATAAAGACCATATTTGAATTAATTTCTCCATAACTACTAGAAGAAAATAATTAAAAAGATAAAATGAATTGAGTCTAATTTAAAAATTAAAATAAAATTACATACCCCAACTTTTGGATAAGTTAGATGAGACAATTTCTATAAAAGCAAGCTATAATTTCAACTCAAGAAAGAAGTTGAATTCATTTTATCTCAGTATTTTATTGTCTTATAATTATTTATAAATCACTTATCAATTTTATAATTTTTAAATGAATATAAGATTAATTAAACTCATTTATAAATTAACATTAATTTACATACCTAAACTTTTAGATAAGTTAAATGAGAATATTTCTAAGTTAAATATTAATGCACATATATATATATATATATATATATATATTATTTTTTCTATCGTATCATCTTTTGGTGAGATAATGTTGTTTAAAGCACCATCAAACACTAAATGAAGATATTTACGAAATTAAAAAAATGTGAATATTTTTCTTAGCAAAGACACTACTAGAATTTCTCTTATTACATGCAACTTTTCCTGCGAATTTTTTATAAAAATTTGCAGGAAACGTTGTTCTTGCAAATTTTTCTGCGAAATTTTATTTGCAGGTAATACCTTCGTGGATAATATATTTTTGCGAATTTTAAAATTCGCAGGAAATTTTCCTGCGAAATTTCCTGCGAAAAAAATTCGCAGGAAAGTTTCCTGCAAAAAAAAATTTGCAGGAAATTTTCCTGCAAAAAAAAAAATCGCAGGAAAATTCGCAGGAAACTTTCCTGCGAATTTTTTCGCAAGAAATTCTGCAGGAATATTTTTTACGAAAAAATTAAAAAAAATTATTATAAATTCTATATTTTAAGAATTCATAATCTTTTATTTTCATGCCTCATACATAATCTTTTAAATTCTAAGATTGTAGATTACAAGTCTAACACTCAACCATACAATTCTACTTGTAAGGTAAGTGTTATTCCAACTTATATACTCTTTAATTGTTTTATTTTCAATCGATGTGGGACTTGAAGATTTTTTAAAATATTAATCTTATTAATTTAAATATATTTTTTATTTTTCCTGCGAATTAAAATTTGCAAGAAAATCCGCAGGAAAAGTTACCTGCAAAATTTTTCTACCATTTAGTAAACATTACTTGCAAATTTATTTTTGCAAGAAAATCTGCAAGAAACAAAATAAAATTCTTACAATATTTTCTGCAAATTTTTACCATGAAATTTTTTTCCCCATGATTATTAAAATTGTAGCAAAATTTGTAAGAAATATCTGTAAATTATTTTTTGTAGGAAAATTCGCAAAAAATTTCTGCGAATATTTTTTTGTAGGAAAATTCGCAAAAAATTTTCTGCAAATATTTTTTTGCATGAAAATTCGCAAAAATTTTCTGCAAATATTTTTTTGCAAGAAAATTTGCAAAAAAATAACACTTTTCTAGTAGTGAGATTTGAACCACAATTCGTTACATTATAGTCATCAGATATTAAATAAATATATTTATAAAAAAAAAATGTAGATATTTCTTCTCTCAAAAATTTGAACCTTAATTCATTATATTGTAGGAGATTAATTAGCCCCTTTTGTAGACCCAATCCTTGTTTTAATTTATTTACTGTTTTTGTTATTTTATTGTTTTATATTTATTTGGTTCTCTATTATTATAAAAAAGACATATATTTTTAAATATAAATAAATTTTAACTATTTTTGTCTCAATTAATAATATATTTCTTAAAATATCTCTAATTAATCCATCAACTATACAAAGTTTAACGTTCTGAATATTTTACCAATCAACTTTATATATATATATATATATATATATATATATATATATATATATATATATTAAAGGTATAATGAGAATAATAGAGTTCGAATATAAATTTTTGTAGATATAGTCCAACCTCTTCATTTGATCGATCCTATCGATTGAAATCCATAACTTGTTTGAGTCTTATTTTTAACAGAATAGCAAACCGAAACTTAACACATAATTGTAATTTGAATTGGTTTGAATCCTTATGTACTTATTTTGTCCAATACGGTAGTTACCATCCCTAATATAAGCCATATATCAATAATGCCTTGTCTTTTACATTAAAATTTGGCCACTCCATCGGTGCATGTGCTGTGTTTCCCGTAGGGTATGTAATGAAATGACCTTTTACCAATCAATTACTTACATGATGTGACTTTTCTAATGCGACTGAATGGCTAAATTTCAGACAACGACCAGTTAGCAAACCATTTATTCAATGAACCTTATATTTAAGAAAAAATATTATTAAAAATAATAAAATTTAAACTCGTGTTGTGACCTCTTTCTCTCCGTTTGATCGTGATTGATATAATTAAATGCGACGAAAATTATGCAAATATGTTGTTCATATATGGCAGTGCCATTACCTTTTCAGACTTTGCTTAGGCACCTACAAGCACCTATATTAGAGACATTTCACGACATCACATACAAAATATAGTTAATTAACATATCGCTGTCATATCTTAATTTTCGTAAATAAACCTTGACAGAATCCAAAGGTGTGATAATACTTTTCTTTTCTTTTCTTTTTTTAGTGAAATAGGTGATAATATTTTGAGTTAATCATTTATATATTATTAATGTAAAAAAATTTTATATTGATAATTAATTATATCTTTTAATTATATCATATCACTGTTAAAAATAAATATTTGTATAATAACATGATATAATTAAAAAATTTAATTAATTATTAATATAAAAAACTTTAGTCTAATAATATATATGATTAACTCTAATACTTTTCTTATTTGAAAAGACGATAGAAATGTTACCATGGATTTGTCCCGCAATTTCATGCCATGATGCAGACGTTAAACTACCATTTAGAGTTCACCAAATTCAAAGATTTCAAATCATGCCAACGACATATATGATAAAAATTAATGCCTTAATTTTATAATTTTGGTTCTGTTTATGTTATTTCATTAATAAAACTATTTTGATTGGTTTGATTTTTAACAAAAAATAATCATAAACAAAAATTTGTAAATATTTCATATAACGAAATTTGTACAAGAGTTTGTGGCATGACTTTCCCTCTTTAAATAATTTTCTTGCAAAGAAAAGTTTCAAACCAATTAAACGACCCTATCATGGTACGTAATCCCAAATGAACAATTCCAGATTAGGGTGACTCACTTTCACTACGAGACAACATGAGTGGGCTTTTGAAATTAGACAAAATGTGTCAGTAGCTAGTTGAACAGTTTGAAGCACGTGATTAAAAAAATTGTAGCGATTGAATGTTTCTTTATGGTGAAAACCCTTATAAATAGTTGACAATGCTGACTTATTGAGCATGAAGGGGCTCTAGAATATTCAACATAATAGTTACTACTCCCTCCATTTCATTTTTTTTCATATAGTTATTTAAGGTTTTACACGGGAATTAAAGAAATCATTAATAATTTAGTTTCCACAAATATTTATTACTTACTTTCCTATTTTACCTTTTTTTTATACATTTTTTAGACTGTTGAACTATTCCATTAAATAGTTGTCCAATTTTTTGTTTTTTTATAGTATTTTGTTGGGAACATATTGCTCTTATAAATGAACATTAACTTTATATGAGTAGTTAGAGAAAAATTAGGTAGATATTAAAAATAAATACACACATTGTTCAGGAAACATGTATTAATTATTAAGGGTAAAGTTGGAAAAAAAAATTAATAACTTATTAATTTTAGTAATATGACAATGAAAAAAAAAACAACAAACTCTGACAAAATGACTACGAAAAAAAATGGAGGGAGTATAGTTTTGTTGCGAGATAAAGGTCACAGGTGACATTTATTAATTAGGCAGGCATTTAATTAAGGACAACTTTTGTGAATACTAAGATAGGAGCATTATCCCACGTTGTTGAACAGTCTGGTTCAACATTGGCTACTGGCTAGCTAGTTGGAGAAATCTAGTCTGATTCATGAATCCATTGTTGTAAAATATAATCCAATTAACTGAAGACAATCATCCAGATAATCTCCTTCTGTCATTATACTATTCTTTGAGAATCTGCAACCGCCCATTCCCACCCAAATAATATTCAAAAGATAAAATTAATTTCATGGATGCCTTTTTGGAGTTGAGAGATGTTTATTATTATAAACTATATACTTTTATTGTCTGCTTACTGTAGTGGATCATCGAGGATTTGCATTTAAAAGGCATCACTGAAGTGGTTTGAGGATGTACTGGTGTACCAGAAAAGGTGTAAAACTATAAAATAAAATAAAAAAGAAAAAAAAAACAACTATTTGAAAATAAGGTTATTTAGTTTGAGAGAATTAAGTAAAAAATAGAAGAGAAATAATATTATGAAATTGTTTGATTTGAATGAATGAAGAGGAAAGAAATTATAATTAATAAAAAAATTATAATATTACCTTTTTGTTACATTAGTGAAATTGTTATTTATTCCAATAAACAATATATTTACGTGAATAAAATCTCAAAATAAAAGAACCCGTTTGAATAACAAGTCAATCACATTCCAATAAAGCAAATAATTTGAATAAAATGAATATATTCAAATAAAAAAAATACAAATTCAAATAAAGCATCCATGTATATATTCAAATATCAAACAAATCATTCAAATAAAGTATAAGACATCCGAATAAAAGGATCCACATATTTGAATAAATCTAAGTCATTTAAATAGAAGACAAACCATTCGAATAAAAGTTATTACGTACCCATTCTGATAAAGGAGTCCACGTTTTGAAAGATAATATTGTTAAAATAAAATAATTTTGATCTTTCCTCCAAGTTTTACTCATTTTTGCAAAAAAAATTATAGACATAAATTTCACACCTATAAATTTTGGCTATAACTCATTTCTTATTAAACAAACCAATAAAATTATTTCTTAATTTTTTTTCTCCTCATTATCTTCATTCTTTCTCTTTCATAATAGACAAACACAGCGTAAAGGAAAAAAAGATTTACAATATAGTTACCATATAAGTTTTTTTTTTTTCCTTAATTTTTCCGTTTTATCCAGTGGACAAGATACTAGATACCTCTCACTATATCACACTTCTTTTCAGTTGTATGATTCATCTCCCTCTACCCATATATTTCAAGTGACCATTCTCTTATATACCCATCCAATCTTCCTTTTTACTATTTCATCACATAATGCTAAGTCAATGGTTTTATTCCAGATGGTAACTAGTGGATCTACCAAAGGTCGTCAGATCATCAGGTGTTTGAAATCTCCACAACCGTCTCCATCAAAGTGGTGTTCAAATCTTGCCCTCATAATTTAAGGAGACAAATAAATCAATCTATTTATTTTCAATTCAATCAATTCACAAATAAATTTACTTAATTTATTTATTATAATGAAAATTAATAATAGATCAAATCTATCTATTTAATTTCTCATTCACTAATTTTTCAAAATTTTGTTGAATCAAATATGAAACATTTATTAGATTGAAAATTTAAAAGATTATTATAATATAAAAAAAATATCTTGTAAATTTTAAAAGACTATATAATAATTTAATAATTTATAAAAAATAAAAAAAAATATTTTTAAAATAAAAATTATTTAATTTTTAAATATTATTTTTATTGATGGATCAGATATCCATTCATAGAAAAAAAATTATTAATGAATGGTTTGGATGAATTTTTTACTTTAAATAAATTTGATGAATTAAATTTTTATGTGAATTTTTAATAAATTTAAATGGATTAATAAATTATTTTTAGTTTATTATCATCCATTTAAAATTAAAGATATTAAATCTATTTATTTGTCACCTTTGCTTATAATTAAGTATTGTGTTTGTTTACCGTTCAAGTTCTATAATGAAAATTTTGATTGCATGTTAGATTTATCTTATTGATGGTTACAAAAATGAAATTTTAACTTAAGTCAATTTTACAAAATAATCTAATATATAAGATAAGAAAATGATATTTACGGTATGTTACTGTATCCACTTCTCCTTGCTGCTTACATATATACAGGGCTGATTCAAGCATAAGATTGCTCAAGTTCTAGCATTTAGACCCTCAAAATATTTTTTTTTTACTTATAAAACTTAATAAATCGCTTGTATGAATATTAACTTTAGTTTGTTAATTATTGTCTAAGCCTAACATTATAAAAACTTGGTTTAATCCTACTATAATAATTTTTTGCTAAAAGTTCATTTTTTATAGGTGATTGTTGATTTTCTTGCTACTTTCTCTCATCTTCAAAAATATCAAACTTCAAAACTCGTTTTAGGCCTTAAAATATGTTGGATCAAACCTGCGTTGCATATATAGCTGTTGAATATAACTGATGTAGAACTTCTTTAATTGTTAAGCCCGTAGTGATAAATTATAGAATTTTAGTCGATACAAAAATCTATACTAATAAGAATACTCTGCGAATAAAATATCTTTTTTTCCTTCTAAAATGACAATGAGAATTAACAAAAAAGTAGTGGAGTTCAATAATTAATATATAGTGCATTGAATTTGAAGCAGGCTTGTCTAGCATCGCATCATAATACACAGTAGATACACAGAATACATATATTGCCCCCTAAAATTATGCGACCGTCATCTGTTGGGAATGTGGGGACACAAATCTCTAATAATTATTCAACTAGGAATGATCTTTGTGGACCACCCAAATTTAGCCATTACAATCTGGAGGAAGATATATAGCATAAATAGTTTATTTTCACATCAATTTCATATATCTATATAAATATCCAATCATCGTCCCTCGTTTTGTGGCTTAACTAATAATAGGCAAATTGTTTTGACAAGTACAAGACTAGGTACAAGATTTACATTATCTGAATATGAACGACAGAGATTGTTTGGTGGACGATTAATTATCTGAACATGAATCGATCATCTTGGAGATTTTAAAGATTCGACGTGAGATTTTCCACATGGTCCTCTCAATCTTATGAAGAGCCTGTATTCATCGAAGGTCATGGCCGTGTAGAGTGGAGGTTTGTCTGGCTTTACCAGCTCCTTTGCTGGCCCAATGGGTATGTTACTTTTGGGATTGTAGAAGAAGGCTAGGGAAACTCTCTCTTTATTTGAATTCACTACCACCCTGTGTTCCACACTCTTGTAGTTTGCATTGCTTACAACCTTGCCAAACACAAAATAACCTAAGTTAGTATCATTCACAATGATAACAGATAAGTTAGAAAAGATCTAACATTGAATATTCCACGGTGAATTAATAAGATGATAAAAAAAAATTATATGAGGGAAAAATAATTCTTACATTATAATTTAAATTTATAAGATTAATTTAAATTTATATTTATTTATCTTAATAAAAATATGAAGATAATGATGATGACAATATATTAATGTCATTCGCACTGTGGATAACCAAATTTTTAAAAACCATCACTAATTCATGCAGTAGTATTCTGTTATTTTTTTAGTCATGATAGAAATAATACCGTGATGCACTGATTTATGTGTTTTGCATATTTATTTTATTTTCACAAAGTTCATAAGAGTTTAATCGATGTACTGCTTTTTTTTTTGTTGAAATTTTTTATTAGAATCTAAACAAGGATAGATTATAGGAATCTAAACAGTACTTTTTAGTTGAAGTCTCAATTATTGGAGTGTGCTCGAACCTTTTTTAGTATAGTCAACATAATTTAGATATTTCATCTTATATGGTCATCATCGAAATAATATTTTACTAGGTGCAATGTTTGGTCTTTTGATCATAGTAAAAAATGCAATTATGTACTAGTTACATCACATATAATTGGTAGATCATTGATCTTAGCTTTCTATATGATGAGGGTATGATTGGTCACGAGGCCACTATAGAGGATATATAGAACTTCACAATCACAATAACTCAGAAAGAGGAAGGTAAAAAGCATAATATTGAACTCAAGGTATGAAATCATTCGTTCAGAAATGTCATGCCAAATTGCCAATAAGAGAACGATCTTATCCTTAATTATGTGGCCAACAAGCCAAATGTATATCCATTTACGTGTGCGAGCTGATTCTGCGACAGTAAAAATTTTTTTTTTTTAATGATAAAGATCTCTTTCAAGTTTCAATCAAACTATCACCATTAAAAAAATAATTTACCACTAATTTATAATTGAAAATATTTTTAATGATATTCGTTTTTTATAGTATAAAACATTTATTACGAGTTTATATTAACAGTCATTCTAACAAATAATTCTATTCCCGTAAAAAAAAATTTATTAATATAATAAATTAATATACATATATCATCATATTACTAGTATATATATATATATATAGATATATTTACGGTTAATGACATATTAATGTATCCCAAGACAATTATGCTAATAATTTAATTTCCATTAAAAAAATCTACACTAACGAAAACTAACCAAACAACAAACCACGTAATCCTTGGCTTGAACTAATTAATCTGACGTCAGAAGTGTAAACTAAAAAAATGCAATTAATTATATATTTCGGTTATTACCAAATTAATGTATAAATAAATAAAATGAGATCATATATGTGCAATTTTATTTTATTTTTTAAAAAGACTAACTAAAATGTATTAGTTTGACGTTTGGGTTCTTCGATTAAAGAATGCATAAGGTTTGATTCCGACGTGAAGTAGCAATTAAAATTAAGCAAACTTTACCTCCAAAATAAACCACGGAAGAGAATTATATATAAAATAAAATAAAAATGTTTACAGAAACATATTGAAAAGGCCACATCCACATGCATCAAAAAAATCCGACGAAGAACAAAAGGAAAGAAAAAAAAAAGAATGAAAGGCTGAATTTGATATGTCCCCTCCATGTGGCAGATGCATGCATGATGAAAAATGAATCTGTAGCTAGCGAAACATTCTCTAAAAGGAAGAGAGAGAGAGAGAGAGTAGTGACCTGAATTTGGTCTCCAATATTGACAATAAAGGCATGGGGAAGAGGCTTCACGGTGATCCAATTGTCACCTTTGCGGACTTGAAGACCAGGGACTTGGTCATCTGAAAGTAAGAGTGTCATGCCACCTGGATCTGAGTGCGATGACAAACCCAACGTCAACTCTGGCCGTGGACACTTAGGGTAAAAATTCACCCTCAGGCACGCTCCAATATCTTCTCCTCCAAATGATTTCTGAAGAAAATCCTCTTCCAATCCAAGGTTTATGGACAGAACCTTCATCAACCTCCCACATAACTTCACCAACTCTCTCCCATACTCATCACACACTTCCCTGCATTCATTTTAAGATTATTCCCTATTTATACATCTTACTAATTCATAGGTGAACTAATTACGATCTAACAAACCTAGTGAGTTTTGATATACCATATTAAGAAAGTAATATTATAAGTTTAATTCAGTTTTACAGAACTAATTGTATAAAACTGTTTTTCACTTATATATTAGATTCCGGCTATATTAATGGTTAATATGAAAATTTCAACGCAATAAATACAAAATAACTCACACGTATATGAAGCAAAGATACATAATAAAAATATTCATTATTAGTTTATATATAAGAAAATAGTTCATACACTATTATACCGTCATTGATGAATACATTTTATAATAATTATGTTTAAAAGCATGGTTATCGTCATCTATAATCATAATCTTAATTAACCTCTTATTATTAATATGTTGTACCTGCAAGAGGGAGGGTGAGTGGGCCATTTGCTGTAGTTCTTCAATGGCAAGGGAAGGTAATGAAGAAAATAGTAATCACTCCAATCAAGAATGGCACCTTTCTCAACTCCAAGCCTGCTACCATAGCCCTCATAAGTTTTTGGGGAGTTTGCATATTGCTGTTTGAGCTCCGAAGGCAAGTGAAAAAACTGGCGCCAAGTTTCCCTAGCCATGTCCATCAAGTCGTGGCTAACACCATGGTTGACTATTTGGAAGAAACCCCAGTCATTACAAGCCTGAGAGATTTGGGTGAGAGTGGAGGCTCGTGCATCAGGGTCACCATAAAGACCCGAAAGGTCAATAACTGGGATATTGGCATCATCAGCATGAAGTTGAGGAGATGGACGGTCACTAGGGGGCTTGATATACCTCTCGGGGATTGAATCTATGCAGGTTTGGGACAAGGACTGAACCCGAACAATTGGCTCAGGCCAATCTTGTGGGCTATTGACATTCATGATTTTTGCTACAACTTTAATATTCCTAGGCTTGCTCTCCAACGTACATCATGGTCGTGTATATATATAATATGACATGTGTGTGACAAAGTACTAAGAAACAAAAGGTGTTGATATAATTGTAAGAGTTAGAGGTACGTGTGTGATAGGGAAATTAAGGGGAGAGGTGGGCGCAAGTAGCTAGGAATGAGAGAAGGGACATTGGGGGATGGGGGCTGATAAGGACTTTGAATGAAACGTGGAATTCGTGGGGGTTTAATATAGGTGTGAATGCTGCAAAGAAAAATTAGATGAGACAATTTGGTGGGTATTTTTGCATAGGTGGGGTGCCAAGTCTTGTTGAAGTTGACGTTAAACAATTTAAATTTAGCTGTATCCGTTCTGAATTTACTGGCTCTGCTTATTCACTATATTTTTTTTAAAAAAAATGTTTCACGTACACCATATTTTTTAATAAATGAGATGTATGTCGGTATAAAAGTTTTTTATATTGTTTTCAATTAAAAAAAAAATATATATATATATATATATAACTTACTAGCTTTTATAAAAAAAATGGGAAAGGGAAACTCATTTTTTAAGGATAAAAAATAAGTATAGAAGAACATGGCATATAAAAAATAATGACGATAAAAATAGTGTTATTATTCACGTTATTTTTAAGCTAATATCTATATTTATTGAAACTATTAGGGTTAGCCTAATGGTTAGTGGAGAAAAGTTATGGTAAATAGAAGCTTGAGGATCTAAGTTCAATCTTCATTGTGACTATCTTTGTAATCTATATTTACTGAAAACAAAAAAAATATTATCTCGTCATCTTATTTTTTTTCCTTCTTTTTATCAAGTGATTGGATATTTTTCAAGAATTAAATATTTTATCTAGTGCTTATAATATATTTTTATTTGTTTTTGTCCTTTTATAAAAAAAATATAATCTTTTTATTTTTGTGATGTAAATAGGATACATCGACTATGTTGGAGAAGATATTTGAGAGAAGTTTATAAGTTGTTTTGTTTAACTTATAAACTAATTTAACAAAAAAATAAGATTGTTTGTTACATTAGTTTATTTTCTAAGTTTATAGTTTATTTTCATGAGTTAATTTAAGTAATTTACAACTTATAAGTTTATAACTTTTTTTTTTATCTTTATTAATTTATTTTAATTTTTTTTTATAAACTTCTAATTTTTTAACTCCTATCTTATAAGTTTTTAGTTAATATAAAGTAATTTCACAGAACACACATCTTTATATATAAAGTGAAGTAGATCTTTTATCTATTTTATCACGTAAATTGTCACATTATAAAACATAAGTACATCGGTATATTCTTTAGGAATTAGAAGGTTTAATAAATATTAGTTTTTCTTATACCATACACCATCACACTAAGGGGGGCGTATTGGTTTAGGATTTTGTAAAATTTTAAAAGACTTTTTTTGAGTAAAAAAATTCATTGGTATTCAATCAAGATTTTATGTCACTTAAAAACAATCCAGTGATATTCAATCTGGATTTTCAAGATTTTTTAAAGAGTCCATTAAAATCCACTAGTATTCATTTGAGATTTTTTACAACTTAAAAACAATCCATTGGTATTCAAAAATATAAGGATTTTAAAGGATTGTTGTGTGAGAGAGATTTTGAAGGACTTTCTAGTGTTATCTATAAATACCAGATTCATAAAACAATCTCATCCAAACCCATCAGATTTTGAGGATTGTTTGAAGTGATTTTTCAAGTGTTTCAAGAATTTTCAAGTGAGTTTTTCATTTTTTTTCTATGCTCCTGTCTTCTCCATTTTTTCTCTACTAATAATACTACATTATTGTTCATTGCTCATATATAATATTGTAGTACTGTTCTCATCTCATTCCCCTATTTTGTGAAACTCTGATATGTAAATGATAGTATTATTTATTGACTTGCTCTATTTTTCTGTTCGTTCTCTTTAATTGACTTGCTTTATTTATTCTATGCAGTTGAATTTGTTCTTTTATATAACACAAAAAAATGCTTGAAATTTCAAATTTTGTGACAATTTTTTTTATAACACACGTCAAGAAAAGAAAAAGGTGAAAGATGAAATTGATATCATAATCTCTACAATATATATATATATATATATATATATATATATATATATATATATAAGATGAATTTGTTAGGGTTTCTGTGAGTAGAATGAGATGAAAATGGATTTTAGTTGGGGAAAGAACCCTCTCAACATAAAAATTGCAAACTCTCTCCTTCCCTTAAATTTGTTACTTTTATCCCTCATCCTTTTATGATTCAACAATTATTTTATTTTATTTACTATGAATTTTCTTTTTTATTTTTATATTGTGAAATTAAGATTTTTTTATATTTTAAAAAAAGAAAATTAACATAAGACATTGCAGTATCTAATTTTTTAGGGTTTAGGATTTATGCCTTCATTAGCTTATTTTTTTAAAAAAGAAAATATTGTTAAAATATTTGTTAGAATAATTTACATTTATAAATATCGTTAAAAATTATTATATAATATATAACTAAAATAATATATATATATATATATATATATTCTCTATATCTAAATACTTTCATTTTTATAAAAAAAATTATATATCTAAATATTTTCTTAGTATCGAATATACTAATTTCTTTTTTATATAAAAAATTATCTTATGTTTCTATATTTCCGTTTTTACATATTTTTTTTATAATGACTGAGGTATTTGATCCATTTAGATAGCCAAGATATATTCGATCTTGTATGATTGGTATGCTTCTAAAAATAATAATATAATATAATTTTATTGATTTTGTCTCTTATCCATAATTATTTATATAACTAGTTTTCAACATATATTATTTTAGTAATTCAAATGGGAGATTCACGAGGAAATAATAAAGAAAAAGGAAAAGAGAAAGAAAATTATGAAGCTTGGACCAAGGAGGATTCCGATGAATTGTTACAATTGATAGTGGATGCTATAAAAAGAGGATATATAAGATATTATGGAGAATTATCATTATTATTTATCTAGACATTATTATTTTTTTTATTATTTTTGTCTTTGACTCTTTTGAAATTTGAATGTATGCATTTTTTTTAAATCTTATCAAATGTCAAAAACTCCACAAAATCCCATAGAATCCATTAAAATCCTGATTTAAAAGTCTTGCAGAATCCATTAAAATCCTGATTTTAAATCTTATAGAATCCTGTAAAATCTTAAAAGTCATGAAAATCCTGCAAAATCTTTTAAAACCCGCAAGATTTTTTTTAACTAAAAAAGTCCTTTAAAATCCTAATCCAATACACCCCCCTAAATGTTAATTTTTTTATAACAATAACTTTGAATGCCTATTTAGTGTCCTATGTCCATTACTACACACTCATTTGAATGTCTATATATTAACATCCCTCTTATTGATCATATAAAAAAAAGATATTATAATCTGACTAAATAATGTTTCATTGTTCTTAGTTAATTTTAATTTGTAAGATATTGTTACATATTCTTATCACATTTTCTATTTTATAAACTCTCGTATCATTATTTCTCACTTCCAATTATAATTTGACTCTTATATAATTCATTCTATTTTTTAAAGTTACATATCAGCCTTATTTCCACCTCTTTTCCTTCTCATAACATTTGTGTTTTTTTTTTTTTTTAATATTTACAGAGGAAATAATGGTTTAGATATGATCGTAAGAATAACAACAAATATAAGAAATATGAAAAACTAAACTTTCCATTGTGAATATGTTTCACAATATGTAATTTCATATTGTCGTTCTCTATTTTATATATAATTAATTATTGCAGATTAATGTGTTTCGTGTTAAACATGACTTATTCTTTTTTAGTGTAGAATGAAATTATATTGCTTCAATTGTTCTCTTTTGATTTTTATAATGTCATTCCAAATATTCTCACTCTTATAAATCTTTTTATTAGAAATGATTTTGATGTATTTATTATCTTAAGGTTCCTAGAGTTTGTCTATAGTCTGGTATAATGGTTTGCTTATTGCAATACCATTGTAAAGTCTTAGGTTCGAAACATGACATGTCCTTATCTAAACCAAACTATCAAATTAAGGTTTCCAAGTAATAGGTATTTTTATGGGTTTGAGAAAGGAGATTTGGCTTACTCTCTAACCTATATATCCAAAAACGCATTTGTTATGGTTGTAAAAAAAGATTAGGTGATAAAGTTGATTATTCAAAGAAAAAAAATTTCAAACTTGAAAATCATTCTTTACCAACATGTCTTGATCTAAAAGAGAAGCAAACAAGAAAACAAATAGAAATTTCACATCCTTCTAAATATTTTCACAAATTGTTCAAAAATTTGAACGAATTGGGCATTTCTTTAAATGTTTTGGCATGGAATCCTTTTCATTTTCTATATATCATGTTTTATTTTTAAGCCTTTACATAATCACTAGTTTTCTTCTTCTATATATATATATATGGGTTTGCCTATTAGATTTTGTCATCATGTTCTATATTCATAGTTTATTTTTATTTTTTGGATTAAATTCATAGGTTATTTGAAATTATAAAAAAATTAATATGATTATATACTAAAACTTTAATAAATTAAAAAATAAAATAATTCATGTATCACACGTACGGTCACCGTACTTTTTATTTTTAGAAAGTTATTAAGGTACCCATATAAATTAGGATATTTTGATACAATTAATTTTTTAAATAAATAAAAATGAAGTAATGTGTGATTTTTTTCTTCATTTTTACTTTTTTTTTTCTCTCATAAGTAATATGTTTTTGGCAAATAGATAATATAAGCCAACTTACATTTTTCTCTCAGAAAATATTGACCCAAATGTTTTAAATCTTTTTTGTAAAAATTAAAATAACAGCAAACAAAACATAATAAAATTATGTTTATTGAAGAGAGAGATTTTTAAAAAAAAATTATTTAACTTGCTTCTTATAAAAATTTGTTAAATTTAATATGAAACTTACGAATATAAATAAACTAAAACATTGATAACATATATCATATTTTATACGATCAACAAAAAATCCTTACCAAGCCAAAAATTACTCGATTGATTGCAGATGAAAATTCACAATATATTTTAGAAAAGATGGTTCTAACAAACAGTTAAAATCTGTAGAGAAAGGAAAAACTGCTCCATGCACAAACATAGATAAATAATGAACAGTAAAAATAAGTAAAAGAGAAGATAAAAGTTTTTTTTTCCTTTTATTAATTGATAAGGTTAGTTGAGTTAGTTTCGATAAAATTGACGTGGAGCATTACTCTGGATGAAAGGGCTGCATAATAATTATTAATTGAATTCGAATTGCATTTATTTATTAATTTTTAGAGAATTCAAATTGCATTTTTATAATTTATATTTATAATCATATACATATAAGAGAGTTAGTAGATTACACTGATTATTCCAATCAAAATTAAAATAGTATTTTTAATTGAATAAATATAAATAAATTATTATTTTATAGTTTACGTACATACAGATGATATTGATAATAAGTTATAATATTTCATAATAAAATTAACAAAATAATTATTATATTTTGTATGAAATCGTAATCTTATTTGACACGTACCAAAAGGTATTATTTATGCATATCTTTCCATACCAATAATTTATAAGATCACATACCTTATACCATATCATATCCATATCAAATACCAGAAAAAGTATCTACAGTAGAAACTCTTTAAATTAATATTCGGTAAATTAATAAACTCTCTAAAATAATAAATTTATCCGATCCTGACTTGGGCCAATGTAAAAAATTGAAAAACTCGATAAAATAATAAGATAATAATTTTTCGGGAGATCCCTTTATAATTTTCGGTTCCCAGAAAATCATAAATTAATAATTCATAGAAACTGAAAAATATATATTACACTCTATTGAAATATGATTCAATAGTTGTCTTTTTATACATTGAACACATTTATTCCTCTTGTTTACATTTACTGTACTTCAAAAGTCATTATTGATTTCCAATGCATATGTACTTCAAAAGTCATTATGTAACGATCCGCCTGGTCAATACACACAACGCAACACACCAGAATACTACACAGAAACGAACAAGTATATACATATAAGATCTAGAATATATATATATACAGGGTCCAAATCCATCTAGAATCAAAGTGTACAAAATACATCCAGCAAATACTAACTAAGTAGCTAAATACATCAAAAGAATAAAACTCTATCTGCTAGCTGCAGACTCTCCTCAGCAAACACCAACCTAACCCTGCCCTGCTCCCATACATAGTATGATCATCGCAGTCCAAATTACATGAAAACAACAAAGGGTAAGCTAGTGAAAGAAACAACATCCATATATAAATATATGAATAATAAACAGCTACAACTATCAGCACATCAATCATCTTAACAACATCAGCTTAATATATATAACAGCACACCTTTCACATCATTCAGCAATAACAGCAGAGAACAGCAGTACACAGCGGTAAACAACAGTAAACACACAATGCGTCGTCACGCATATAAGTTAGTATTGGTCGCTTGTAAGCGGTATAGCTCGACCTGGCCCCTATACCGTGGTCGCTTTGTACACGGGTGCCTCGACCTTGCCCACACACGGGACCACTAAGACTTAAAGGAGAACAACAAGTTACCACTCCAAGGGTCAGCTTTCCAAGGAGGGTTTTCAACAAATTGGGCTCGAAGAGCACCACAGCCGCTGCATCCACACAATGGGATGAGGTAAATTTCGAAAACAACTCCTCTAGTTTTAGTGATCAACAGCTCAGCCTTACGGCCTACAATAGCTCCTAACAGCACGGAGCACAGCACTGCATAACAGCAATAACAGCACCGACTTAGCGGCTATAACAGCACCACATTAGTGGCTATAACAGCACCGACATAGCGGCTATAGTACCACAATAGTGGCTAATAACAGCACCGGCATAGCGGCTATAACAGCACCACAATAGTCGCTAATAACAGCACCGACATAGCGGCTATAGTACCACAATAGTGGCTAATAACAGCACCGACATAGCGACTATAACAGCACCACAATAGTAGCTAATAACAGCACCAACATAGCGGCTATAATACCACAATAGTGGCTAATAACAGCACACAACTCAGCACAGCACAACAATATCAGCATACAGCAATAGCGGCTTACAGCTCAGCTAAACAACTTATAGCACAACAATATCAGCATACAGCAATAGCGACTTACAGCTCAGCTAAACAACTTACAGCACAGCAATATCAGCATACAACAATAGCGGCTTACGGCTCAGCTAAACAACTTACAACACAGCAATATCAACATACAGCAATAGCGGCTTACGGCTCATCTAAACAACTTACAGCACAGCAATATCAGCATACAGCAATAGCGGCTTACGGCTCAGCTAAACAACTTACAACACAGCAATATCAACATACAGCAATAGCGGCTTACGACTCAGCTAAAGAACTTACAGCACAACCTAAACATCCTTAATTAGCAATAACATCTAACAGCACAACATATTCATCAATTTCAGCTCAACACCATAATTCAGCATTATCAACTAGTCAGCACAACAATATTTAACAACTACAACTCAGCTCAACGTATCTATCATCACATTTCTACACATAACAACTTAACATCAACTATCATGTCTGCGCCCGACGCGCTCATGGTCGTGCCCAGCATGGCACAACTAGAGAGCATCAGGGCTCAGTGCACCCGGCGCAATGATTCCCATTGCGCTCGGCGTGCTAGGAGGCAAAGACCTCAAAAGGTCTCACACGCCCGACGTGCAAACCCTCGCTCAGCGCAGGGTAAGCAGAGACTTCCCCAAAATCTCACGCTCGGCGCAATATAAATTGTGCCCGGCGCCACCTCTGACAGAGACTCCCAAGAAGTCTCCACACTCGGCAAGACAAGGTCACGCCCGGCGCCACACTAGAAATCCCCAAGCAATGTCACTTACTGATATCGCGCCCAGTGCGGTCCAACCACGCCCGGCGTGGGCCATCTAGAGGCTCACACCCTCAAGCTCGCCTGGCGCATACACCACTGCGCCCGGCGAGCTTGCCCAATGGAGCCCTCTGATGGTCACGCGCCCGGCGCGAAGAATTGCGCCCAGCGTGATACCCAGCAGCAACCCTCAAACTTCGAAAATCTCTTCCAAACCTGCACCAAATCAGCTTTCCAAACACATGCAATCGGCCCAAAACATCACATTTTTATTAAACAACCCAAAAATCCCAATTTTACCCACATGCAACCATAAACAATGAAAATCCCAAATTTCACCAAAAACCCAAAAAATGAGTTTTCATCCAAAACAGCTCAAAATCTTTGAAAATCTCAGCAATTCGTGAGTCCTAGCTCACTACAACACACAACCGGCAAGAAATCCTAGCTTCCCTTACCTGAAGATTGGATCAGGATAGCCAAGAAGCAGAATTCCCTCTCCAAAGCTCAACCCGGAACTTCAATCCTTCAAAAGTAAGCTTTCTAGTCCAGAGCCCTTATCTCTAGAACTTCTCTCTAAAAACCTCCTCTCCTCAACTGCCCACAACCTCTATTTATAGGCATTCCGGAGTGGCCAGAACGGCCTGTACCGAATCCGGAACGGCCCATTCTGCATCCCTTCATCATGTGTAAAAATCACATGCAAAACGACCTGTTCTAAAATCAGAACGGCCCGTTCCGGAACTCATCCAGAACAGTCCATTCTTCATCTAGAACGGCCCGTACTCCCCTCCAGAACGACCCGTACTCCCCTCCAGAACGGTCCGTTCTCCCTCCAGAATGGCCCGTTCTCCAACCAGAACAGCCCGTTCTCAAAACGATTTTCAGGCCATTTTAATAGCTTGGAACGGCCCGTTCAAATTGGGAACGGCTCGTTCTGGGCTACTAAAACACCAACTTGCTACGTCACAATACCTCCCAACAAATAGGAATTTTCGTCCCCGAAAATAGGCTTACTTGGGAATAGAAACGAATATCGCTCCTTGCACTGCTGCTCAACCTCCCAAGTAGCCTCACCAGTAGCTGCATCCCACAACACCTTCACCAGAGCAATAGACTTGCCCCTCAGCTCCTTCAGCTTATGATCAACCACATCTACTGACAACTTCTCATACGTCAGATTCTCCTTCACTCGTACATCATCCAGCTCCACCACATGACTAGGGTCATGAACATACTTCCTTGGCTGGGACACATGAAATACTTCGTGTAGGTTTGAAAGAGACGATGGCAAAGCCAACCGATAAGCAACCGGACCCACACGCTGTATGATCTGATAGGGACCAACAAACCTCGGTGTCAACTTCCTTGCCCTCAGCACTCTACCTACACCAGAAGTCGAGATCACCTTCAGAAACACATGTTCCCCTTCAGCAGAATCTAAAGGCTTTCGCCTTTTATCAGCATATGATTTCTGCTTACTCTGAGCAGTCTTCATCCTCTCTTGAATCAGCTTCACCTCCTCAGTAGTCTGTAGGATTAGCTCCGATCCCACAACCACTGACTCACCATCTTGGTACCAGCATAGAGGAGTCCTACATCTTCTACCAAATAAGGCTTTAACGGCCCCAACCCAATACTAGCATGAAAGCTATTTGTATACGTGAACTCAGCCAGCGATAGGACCTCCTCCTAGCTTCCCAAATGGTCTAACACACAAGCCCTCAACAAATCCTCCAACACGACTTTCTTCAGCTCAGCATCATGAGGTAGGCAAATCCCGCCCTTGAACCTCAAGATTTCATCTTCTCCCAGCTCAAAACCAACAGCATTCTCGGTACCCAACAAACCAAAAAGCTTCACCAACTCAACGTCTTGCAACTGCTTTTGTCCAACCTGCCTCAAGAACTCACTAGTTATGGTAAGCATTCCACAACTAATGTGATCCTGAGCTAACTCCACACAAATATTCCGATCTCTGAACTCCTCAACCAGCTCCAACTCTTTCACCATCATACAAGACATGTGGATGGATTTCCTACTCAGCGCGTCCGCCACAACATTGGCCTTACCAGGATGATACATCAACTGAAAATCATAATTCTTCAAAAACTCCATCCACCGCCTCTGCCTCATGTTCAGCTCCTTCTAATCAAACAAGTACTTCAGACTCTTGTGATCACTGAAGACACTGAATCGAGCACCATAAGATAATGTCTCCATATCTTCAAGGCAAACACAATTGCTGCTAACTCCAAGTCATGAGTAGGATAATTCCTCTCATGGTTCTTCAGTTGCCTTGAAGCATATGCCACCACTTTCCTGTTCTACATCAGTACACACCCCAGACCCTGGTGAGAAGTACCACAATACACATCAAAGGGTTCACCAGAATCCGGCAGCACCAGCACAAGAGAAGTAGTCAACCTCCTCTTCAGCTCATCAAAACTCCGCTCACAAGCACCTGTCCAAACGAACGGCTGCTCCTTCCTTGTCAGCTAGGTTAGAGGCGCTACTATCTTAGAGAATCCCTCAATGAACCTTCGATAGTAACCCGCTATACCCATAAAACTATGAACATCAGTGACAGTTCTTGGGCGCTCCCACTGCAACACCGACTCCACCTAAGCCGGATCAACAGCAATCCCCTCAACTGAGATCACACGTCCCAAGAACTTCACTTCATCCAACCGAAACTCACATTTTGAAAGCTTGGTGTACAGCTGCTTTGCCTTCAAAATCTCCAGCACCAACCTCAAGTGCTCTTCATGCTCCTCCGGGTCCTTGAATAAATTAGGATGTCGTCAATAAACACCACCACAAATTTATCCAAGAACGGCCGAAAGATCCTGTTCATGTAATCCATGAACATAGCTGGGGCGTTGGTCACACCAAACGACATCATAACATACTCGTAGTGACCATACCTAGTCCTGAAAGCAGTCTTCGGTATGTCACCCTCCTTCACCCTGATTTGGTGATAGCCTGACCTCAAGTCAATCTTAAAAAATACATATGTTCCCCTCAGTTGATCCATTATGTCATCTATCCGGGGAAGTGAATATTTGTTCTTAATGGTCAACTTATTCAACTGCCGATAATCCACACAAAGTAGACTACCTCCATCCTTCTTCTTAACCAACAACACGGGAGCACCCCACGGCGATACACTCGACCGTACCAACTGCTTCTCCAATAGGTCCTTCAACTGACCTTTCAGCTCAACCAGTTCAGCAGGAGCCATCCCATAGGGAGCCACCGACACTGGCCCCGCACCTGGAACCAAGTCAATGTTGAACTCCATCTCCCTAACAGGAGGCAACCTAGGCACCTCATCAAGGAACACCTCAGCAATGACCCTCTCGGTCTCCACACTCATAGCAGCAAGCAGAAGACAGCACTCTGCTCGATCCCTCAACAACGATTCAGCTTGACAAGCTGAATCAACAACTCCTCCTCTAGCAGTAAGCATATGGTGAGTACCTCTCCATCAATGCTCAGCCTCCCCAACCAGCATGTAGACAGCATATGCCAGCCTCCTCTCCTGAGAACATCCTAACACAGTGAAGATCTTCTCCAGCTCATAGATCCAGTGGTCAGCTACCTCTAGGTCTGCATCTCCCTTGAACTGTGGAGGACGGCATTTTCGGAACCCAGCTAGATCCCGGCTCTCCTGCGACCCCACGGGCCTTGCTGCACTAGCTGCAGCTCTACCAGCGTCCATCCTAGCAAAATAAGCATTTTGCTGCTGCATAGCCATAGCATTCATCTCCATGGCACGGCCTATCTGCTCATTGGTTCTAGTCATTGTCTACAAAAGTAACAGCAGCATCTTCAGTATACAATAACTAAACCAAACAACCATCAATAGCACATCAATTAATGAAGAAATTAGCACAACAAAACAACACAGCAAAGCAACATAACACAGAGATCAGCACAACAAAAGCCTAAAGGAACCACTCCCACAGAGTGTCCACTAGACTCGAACTGCTCTGATACCACTAAAGTGTAACGACCAGCCTGGTCAATACACACAACACAGCACACCAGAATACTACACAGAAACGAACAAGTATATACATATAGGATCTAGAATATATATATATATATATACAGGGTCCAAATCCATCTAGAATCAAAGTGTACAAAATACATCCAGCAAATGCTAACTAAGTAGCTAAATACATCAAAAGAATAAAACTCCATCTGCTAGCTGCAGACTCTCCTCAGCAAATATCAACCTAACCTTGCCCTGCTCCCATACATAGTATGATCACCGCAGTCCAAATCACATGGAAACAACAAAGGGTAAGCTAGTGAAAGAAACAACATACATATATAAATATATGAATAATAAACAGCTACAGTTATCAGCACATCAATCATCTTAAGAACATCAGCTTAATATATATAACAGCACACCTTTCACATAATTCAGCAAAAACAGCAGAGAATAGCAGTACACAGCGGTAAACAGTAGTAAACACACAATGCGTCGTCACGCATATAAGTTAGTATTGGTCGCTTGTAAGCGGTATAGCTTGACCTGGCCCCTATACCGTGGTCGCTTTGTACATGTGTGTCTCAACCTTGCCCACACACAGGACCACTAAAACTTAAAGGAGAACAACAAGTTACCACTCCAAGGGTCAGCTTTCCAGGGAGGGTTTTCAACAAATTGGGCTCGAAGAGCACCATAGCCGCTGCATCCACACAATGGGATGAGGTAAATTTCGAAAACAACTCCTCTAGTCTTAGTGATCAACAGCTCAGCCTTACGGCCTACAACAGCTCCTAACAGCACGGAGCACAACACTGCATAGCAGCAATAACAGCACCGACTTAGCGGCTATAACAGCATCACATTAGTGGTTATAACAGCACCAACATAGCGGCTATAGTACCACAATAGTGGCTAATAACAGCACCGACATAGCGGCTATAACAGCACCACAATAGTGACTAATAATAGCACCGACATAGCGGCTATAACAGCACCACAATAGTGGCTAATAACAGCACCGACATAGCGGCTATAGTACCACAATAGTGGCTAATAACAGCACCGGCATAGCGGCTATAACAACACCACAATAGTGGCTAATAACAACACCGACATAGCGGCTATAATACCACAATAGTGGCTAATAACAGCACACAACTCAGCACAACACAACAATATCAGCATACAACAATAGCGGCTTACAGCTCAGCTAAACAACTTACAGCACAACAATATCAGCATACATCAATAGCGACTTACAGCTCAGCTAAACAACTTACAGCACAGCAATATCAGCATACAGCAATAGCGGCTTATGACTCAGCTAAACAACTACAGCACAACAATATCAGCATACAGCAATAGCGGCTTACGGTTCAGTTAAACAACTTACAACACAGCAATATCAACATATAGAAATAGCGGCTTACGGCTCAGCTAAACAACATACAGCACAACCTAAACATCCTTAATCAGCAATAACATCTAATAGCACGACATATTCATCAATTTCAGCTCAACACCATAATTCAGCATTATCAACTAGTCAACACAACAATATTTAACAACTACAGCTCAGCTCAACATATCTATCATCACATTTCTACACATAACAACTTAACATCAAATATCATGTTTGCGCCCGGCACGCTCATGGTCACGCCCGGCGTGGCACAACTAGAGAGCACCGTGGCTCAGCGCGCCCGGCGCAATGATTCCCATTGCGCCCGGCGTGCTAGGAGGCAGCGACCTCAAAAGGTCTCACACGCCCGGCGTGCAAACCCTCGCTCAGCGCAGGGTAAGCAGAGACTTCCCCAAAATCTCACGCCCGGCGTAATATAAATTGGCCCAGCGCCACCTCTGACAGAGACTCCCAAGAAGTCTCCACGCCCGGCGAGACAAGGTCACGTTCGGCGCCACACTAGAAATCTCCAAGCAATGTCACTTACTGATATCGCGCCCAGCGCGGTCCAACCACGCCCGGTGTGGGCCATCCAGAGGCTCACACCCTCAAGCTCGCCCGACGCTTACACCACTGCGCCCGGCGGGCTTGCCCAATGGAGCCCTCTGATGGTCACGCGCCCGGCGCGAAGAACTGCGCCCAGCGTGATACCCAGCAGCAACCCTCAAACTTCGAAAATCTCTTCCAAACCTGCACCAAATGAAATTTCCAAACACATGCAATCGGCCCAAAACATCACATTTTTATTAAACAACCCAAAAATCCCAATTTTACCCACATGCAACCATAAACAATGAAAATCCCAAATTTCACCAAAAACCCGAAAAATGAGTTTTCATCCAAAACAGCTCAAAATCTTTGAAAATCTCAGCAATTCGTGAGTCCTAGCTCACTACAACACACAACCGGCAAGAAATCCTAACTTCCCTTACCTGAAGATTGGATCAGGATAGCCAAGAAGCAGATTTCCCTCTCCAAAGCTCAACCCGGAACTTCAATCCTTCAAAAGTAAGCTTTCTAGTCCAGAGCCCTTCTCTCTAAAAACCTCCTTTCCTCAACTGCCCACAACCTCTATTTATAGGCATTTCGGAGTGGCCAGAACAGCTTGTACCGAATCCGGAACGACCCGTTATGCACCCCTTCATCATGTGTAAAAATCACATGCAGAACGGCCCGTTCCGGAACTCATCCAGAAGGGCCCGTTGATAAGTGTCTAATTAGTTTGATTTAATACTCACTTGAGACACTTATCTAGCACATTTTGTGTACATATTGATATTATTTTGATCTATATATACTTAGAATCAAAGAGGTGCTTTTGATTAATGTTAGTACAGGGAATAGGAAGCCTTTGATCCAATTTGGTGTTATTTTGTAGGTTTTGAAATCTGGAGGCAAACGGCTGAGCGCCTTGAAACGGCTGAGCGCCTTCAAGCCAGAGAGCTCAACAAATGCAGCAAAAGAGAGGCGCTCAGCCACTATAAGGCGCTGAGCGGATTTGGCCCTGGAAGAAGGAGTGCTCTCTGCCTCCTAGGCGCTGAGCGGATATGAAGCGCCCAGCCCCTTGTGCTTGCTTAACAATGAAGAATCTCTCAGGCGCTCAGCGGATTTGAATGGCTCAGCCATTTAGATTACTTCATGGTGAAGAATTCTTCAAACCGCTCAGCCGTTTCAAGGCGCTGAGCGGATTCTTCTCTTTCCTGCCTACTCTGTTTTAATTCTAGCAATTATAAAAGGGCAGGGGAGAGAGAAAAGGGAGAGGAGAGACGAAAACAAAGAGAAAAACAAGAGCGGGGAGCACAGGAGGAAGAAAGAACAGAGTGGGAACGAAGATTTGGAGGCTGGATCACTTGGGAACGAGGATCAACTCCTTTTTCTTCATCTCTTCCTTTGTAATTTCTTCTTCCACTCCTTTGATCTTGTAAATGGCCACGAGGGGTTAAATCTTTGAGGATTGGTCTAGATGTAACTACTAACTCTTCTTCTTCTTAAATATATATATGCATTTCATTTTCATTACTTGTGTTTGATTCTTCTCTTAATGCTTATATCGGCTTGATCACCCGTTGTATGATTTTTGGTTTTTGAATCCGGTTGGAAAACGTTTTTGAAAACCCGAACTGAATCTTGCACCTAAACATCTCTTGCTCTAGGAATAGACTTGATTTGTTTAGTCACCTTGTTCAAGTCATTGCTCTTAATGCAAAGTGTTAATCATAAAACATAGAGGAATCATGTTTTAGATTAATTACTTTAGGATTCAATTTTGAGGGATCTTGTTGAATTACTAAATGAACGTGGAAGTCATGAAGATGAAATCATATTTATTTTAAGGAAATTTAGGAGTTAGCAAGTGCTCTAGGGTCCAATCCTTGTTTCATATAATTGTTCTTATAACTTTTACATTACCGTTTTAATTTTGCCTCACATTAGCTCACTTCCAATCATATCAACATCTCTATATTAATCATTAGAGTAAGAATTACTAAATTCTCAAATCCCTGAGGACGATACTTAAATACTACATCGAAACTTGGTCCGCTTGCCAAGTGGAGAGATTGCGAAAATCTTCATCAAGTTTCTGGCGCCGTTGCCGGGGATTTGGTGTTATTTAGTAATTCTTGTTCTTGTGATTTTGTAATTTTGTAAATAATTTAGTTTGTGAATATTTATAATATATAGATATATTTGTTTTGTTGTGTTTTGTGGACTCACCTATATATTTACAAGTAAGTCAAATCATATGGGGCTATTGAACTTGAAAATCCTGCCACTGGAAGGATTTGGGTAGTAAATGGTCAAAGGCTCAAACAATATTTGGGTGGCGAGGTGAAAGACTCACCACCATTACTTATCTGAAGGAGCCATGGTCATACAGGAAGTGTCAAGCTAATGACAATAAAGAAGCGCTTACTGGGAGGCAACCCAGCTATTTTGGTTTGAATTCTCATTTTCATTTTAGTTTAATACTTTACATATGTAGTTATGCTTTTGAAGAGTTGAGTTTGTGATTTGATGTTTTGATGATGCATTCTATCAAATGTTTTGTTCCTTCAACATTCTCTTCTCTTGTGTTATGTTTTTTATAGTTTATTGAAGGTAACTGGAAGTGGGAGTGTGAAAGGAGAACAAAATGTGCTTCTTCCAGGTAAGTTTACAAAACTGACAAAACGGCTCAGCCATTAAAAACGGCTCAGCCGTTTGGCTGCAGTGTCTACTTTGTAGATAAATTTTCCTCACAGGGGGTAAACGGCTCAGCCGTTTCAAGGCGCTCAGCCGTTCATATCAGCAAAACATTTTAGTTGAGATTTCTGCATCAAATGGCTGAGCGTTTTCAAAGCGCTCAGCGCTTTTCTTTATAATGCTCTCTGTACCCAAATGGCTGAGCGCCTAAAAAGGGCTGAGCGCCTCAAAAAAAAAAAAAAAATTGAGAAAGACCAATCCAAGAACAGAAAAGAAGTTATCCCTTTATTTGTCTTTCATTCCCAACACTTTCAAACCTGGTCTTCTCATTTTCTCTCGCTTTCTTCTCTTTCATACACACCATCATTCTCTTTGATTCAAGGTAAGTTTTAAGTTCTCTCTTTTGATTTCTGTTGTGCTTTCATGCAAATATCGTATTAGTATCTAATGTGTTTTGTGTCCACTTGTGGTGATGACAAAATTCTTTTTGGGAATCAAATTGATAATCTTTCTGGAATGAGCATTTTCATGGTTCAAAGTTTTCAATGAGCATTGTTTGCTAATCTGGAAATCTACATTGTTGCACCAGTGGTTGTACATTTTTGACTTTAATTGTGTGCTTCAAGTATGTTCAAGTGAAATTGAAATGAGTCTGAAGTTGTTGACATCCAGGGCACTTAACCAAGCCGTGTGAGGGAGTGAGCCAAACAGTTAAAATTCAATCATTGAGAGTCATCACTGATTCATGCAGTCAGTTTTGTTTGAGTCTCCCATGAGTTACAGTTAAGCTATGCTTGGAATTTACTAAGGCAATTGTTTATTATATGTAGCCAGTAGCCAAAAAGCAAACCCATGAACTACATAAACCTTTAATCAAACAGTTTTGAGCCTAAACAGAACCCCTAAGCTTAAAAAGAAAAACCATGATTGTCCTTAGCCTTGTTGGTAAGAGACATTCTCATGAAACAAGTGGGTTTTGAACCAAGTTGGGGGTAGCATGTATGAAGAGATCATATGGTTGGAGCTGAATTGCACAGGCAAAGTGTGTTTCCTGTGTATATCCATTACTTTAAAAAAAAATAGAGTTAATTTTATAATCAAGGTTCCTTGTTATCAGTTCATCAATTTGTGTACAGTCTGAAAGAGAAGGAACCAGTAAATTCAATCAAAAAGAGGGATGAAACATAAAGAGTCAAGAGAGTTCAAGTTAGTGCAAGAATTTGGAATTAACCCATATGAGTGAGAATGTCTCTTGTCAAACAGGCCTTCAGATTCCCAAAGAAAAACCAAATCTCTGATAGCCAGGCCACATTACAACCCTCTTAAGCCCTTAGTGATCCATGCTTAGTCTTAACAATAGACTTGTGGGAGACGAGTAACAAATCAGACTTAGCGTGTTTTAGTGCATGAAATGAGAGAAACACTCACCCTTCACAACATATCATTGAGAGATACACATTGGTGAGGAAATTTGAGTGCTCTGGGTTGAAAACAATGGAAGATGAGTGAATATTTCCCTTGAGTGTGCTTGAGGTTCATAATTTTTGTTATCATGTGGGCACCATTTGTTGTAACATGTACTCACTGGATTTTGTAAACAAGTTCATTGGATTCTTTGTAATCATGTAAGTGCGTTAACATATTTTTTGTGGGTGAAACTTTTAGTGATTCACTGAATATATAAACTAGTTATATTATACTCTTAGTTAAGACTTTTTGTTTGAGGACAAACAAATTTCCAAGTTGGGGGTAGCTTGATAAGTGTCTAATTAGTTTGATTTAATACTCACTTGAGACACTTATCTAGCACATTTTGTGTACATATTGATATTATTTTGATCTATATATACTTAGAATCAAAGAGGTGCTTTTGATTAATGTTAGTACAGGGAATAGGAAGCCTTTGATCCAATTTGGTGTTATTTTGTAGGTTTTGAAATCTGGAGGCAAACGGCTGAGCGCCTTGAAACGGCTGAGCGCCTTCAAGCCAGAGAGCTCAACAAATGCAGCAAAAGAGAGGCGCTCAGCCACTATAAGGCGCTGAGCGGATTTGGCCCTGGAAGAAGGAGTGCTCTCTGCCTCCTAGGCGCTGAGCGGATATGAAGCGCCCAGCCCCTTGTGCTTGCTTAACAATGAAGAATCTCTCAGGCGCTCAGCGGATTTGAATGGCTCAGCCATTTAGATTACTTCATGGTGAAGAATTCTTCAAACCGCTCAGCCGTTTCAAGGCGCTGAGCGGATTCTTCTCTTTCCTGCCTACTCTGTTTTAATTCTAGCAATTATAAAAGGGCAGGGGAGAGAGAAAAGGGAGAGGAGAGACGAAAACAAAGAGAAAAACAAGAGCGGGGAGCACAGGAGGAAGAAAGAACAGAGTGGGAACGAAGATTTGGAGGCTGGATCACTTGGGAACGAGGATCAACTCCTTTTTCTTCATCTCTTCCTTTGTAATTTCTTCTTCCACTCCTTTGATCTTGTAAATGGCCACGAGGGGTTAAATCTTTGAGGATTGGTCTAGATGTAACTACTAACTCTTCTTCTTCTTAAATATATATATGCATTTCATTTTCATTACTTGTGTTTGATTCTTCTCTTAATGCTTATATCGGCTTGATCACCCGTTGTATGATTTTTGGTTTTTGAATCCGGTTGGAAAACGTTTTTGAAAACCCGAACTGAATCTTGCACCTAAACATCTCTTGCTCTAGGAATAGACTTGATTTGTTTAGTCACCTTGTTCAAGTCATTGCTCTTAATGCAAAGTGTTAATCATAAAACATAGAGGAATCATGTTTTAGATTAATTACTTTAGGATTCAATTTTGAGGGATCTTGTTGAATTACTAAATGAACGTGGAAGTCATGAAGATGAAATCATATTTATTTTAAGGAAATTTAGGAGTTAGCAAGTGCTCTAGGGTCCAATCCTTGTTTCATATAATTGTTCTTATAACTTTTACATTACCGTTTTAATTTTGCCTCACATTAGCTCACTTCCAATCATATCAACATCTCTATATTAATCATTAGAGTAAGAATTACTAAATTCTCAAATCCCTGAGGACGATACTTAAATACTACATCGAAACTTGGTTCTCCATCTAGAATGGCCCGTACTCCCCTCCAGAACGGCCTGTTCTCCCTCCAGAACGACCCGTTCTCCCTCCAGAACGGTCCGTTCTCACAACGATTTTCAGGCCATTTTAATAGCTTAGAACGGCCCGTTCCAGGTTGGGAACGGCCCGTTCTTGGCTACTAAAACACCAACTTGCTACGTCACACATTACGTATTGATTTTCAATGCATATGTACTTCAAAAGTTACTAATTTACATTGAGTCCCAAGGTTCGCTGCAACGTAATTCTAAGAGGCATAGACTAATTTGCCTTTTTGTTTGGTATGTACAGTATAATTACTTAAAAACTCTTTAAATTAATAATTATTAATTTATCGATAAATTAATAACTCTCTAAATTAATAAATTTCTCCGGTCCTGATATTATTAATTTAAAGAGTTTCTACTGTATATATAACATTAATAAAGAAATACCTTATTTTGATATTCACATTTTTTATCACTTCATTTTATAACTAATTTATTTAATTACCTTTTTATCCCTTAATTATCTCACTATTTTAAAATTAATTACACACTTTCTTAATTTCATATTTTTTTTTTCATTTTTCTTTTACGAGACACAAAATTCACACTTTCATTAGTTTTGAATTATGTGAATGTGCATTTAACACTAACATCACATAGTCATTGACGGGAAGGTTTTTGGAACTCGTCGTGGATGTTTACTGCAGCATTTAACACATTACTGAATTTTTAATCTGAGAAGTTTGACAATAATAGTGATCGATATTAATTGTTGGAAATGTATATTATATATTTTTATAGTATATTGTAGAGTATTAAAAAGAGGGTTGAATATGGGCACACCCCAGTTGGCGCCGTGCACAACTTGGTGTTTTCTTTTTATACTTAGTTATGTAATATGTTTGATTCTGAACCAGAAAATTTGTTAGTTCAATAACCATATCCAATAAGGTCCCCAACATAATAGTAGCTTTACGACAAGTTTTGAGGCTGGGATTTAAGTTGTCCCAAAGTGTTTGATGGGACTTCTACTTAATTCATTCACGTTTTTTTTTCTTTCATATATATTTTTCCCTCTCTAAAGACCAAAGTGTTTCCATATGTTATTATGTTAGGTACTTACAGTGGTCCAGCTAGCACCCTATGTCTCATAATCTTTTTAATCGATTCAATGTTTGGTGGTAATGTAATATGAAAGCTTTTTGTTTATTAAAATCTTCGATTCTTAACTGTAATTTTAATTCTTTATATTGTTAAGGTTTGATTTTGGTCCATTAATAGTTCTTTTCAGGTAAAATTAATTCCTCATTTTTTAACTATTAAAATTAAGACTTGTACATTGCAACTTTCTTCTTATTTTAAATTCTCATATTTTTGTTTTTCACTAAAATCACACATGATTGAATTGATTGAATTATTTTAAATCTTAGATTAAAAAACTCTTTGTGATTATCATCTTCTAATTTTTTTAGTTAATTAAATCTCTCTGTTGATTGAAATCAAATAAATTTTGCTTCAAGAGGTGTTATGGTGGGAAAACCTCTAATAAGAATAAGAGACTGTCATAACTAGCTTTCACATTTTGATAGGACTTTGATAAACATCATTTGATTGAGGGAGGTTCGAGGTAATTACTATAAATAAGTGGTCTCGTTGCATGATTTTTAGGTTATTCAGTATTGATGATGATGATAAGGAAGGAGATTAGTACCACATACATGTAGAGTTAAAAACATATGTATTACACGAATCTTGTTTTATGATTGAGTAAATTATACAACTTGTTGGTTGTAGATGTTGGATGAATGTATGATAATGGTTATTATATATGTATGGATAGAGGTTTACATGTATATGAAATGTTTTAATATTATAAATGTGTGTTTATTCTTATGTCTTATATGTGTTATGTATGGATGAGATGTATTATCATTTCTTATGTTTGTGTACTTGTGTTTGACTTGATCACCAATTACAGGAATAGACCATATATAAGAAAATTTAATATAAGAAAAGGAGTCTTGCTCTGATTAGTGACATCGAAGATGAAAATATAATTTCACTATTTCATTATACCAATTAGTATAATGATTAATTAGATGTGGAGATACTAACAAAATTAATAAAAAAAAATCTCTCATTTTAGTTCACAATATTATATTTGTGAAAATAATATTACATATATATATATATATATATATATATATATATATATATATATAAATAATATGAACACACAAAGTTTTAAATATATGAATTGTGATAAATAATTATAATATCTAAAATTAAATTACATAAGAATTTAAAAAAATTTAAAAATCTTTTAAATTTTTTAAAAGAAAAGCTTCTAAAAAAAATATTTATGTAAAATAAAAATTTATATTTAATATATAAGAGTTGATTTTAACTAATTATAAAATATGCGTTAAAAAAATTAAAGAATGTGTTGGTGTAATTATCGTTTCTCTTCCAATAATACTTTTTGTACAAGTCGAACATATTTTTAAGTTTACAGAAAACCCAACAACTTTATAAACCCAACCCAAATTCTATATTCAGCAACATAAATTCTACGCCCAAAACTGAAATTTTTACCAATTATTATTCAATGATTCCAGCAAATGCAAGAGCCTAACAATGGATTTGAATGATTCCTGAATGTCTGACCAAATAAATGAAAATTACAATGATTCCATAACGCCTTTCTTTTTTCTGACTGATCCATAAAAAATAAAAAAGAACTCCATTGAGCTGGTGGATACATTAATTCATTGGGGAAAATTACCCTTTGCTTGAAATAATTCTCTTTGATTTTACGTTTACAGCCACTTTTCCCTAATGATTGGTTAATGGAAAGGAATAAAATGAAATGATGGGAGTAAATTATAAGAACTGTAACTTCACGAGATGATTTCAATAAAATGTTACAAGCAAATATATTAAACTCTTTTATCACATAGTTTTATTTTGGTTAAACAACTTTTGAAGTTAGTAAAATAACTTAAAAATCTACTTCTTCAATTTTATCAAACACCTTCGTTTTTTTTTTTTTTTGTCTCAATCATAGTAAACTCGGATTAAAAAAATGAATAAGAACTAAAACAAAGTCATCCCATAAACACAGTTAATACCTTTTCAGTTTGTTTAAACTTAAAAAAAAAATTATAAAAAAAATATATAGAATTTTTTCGTAAAAAAAAAGACAGAAAATAATTTATTCTAATTACAACACTTTTAAATTTTTTTTAATAAAAGGCCCATTGAGCAAGGTTGCTTTTAGTGGGATATATGTTTTTTTTTTATGAATAGATTTGTTTGTTATTGGACTAGCAGGTGAGAAAACATGGGTAGGCCTGAAAAAGGTTTAAGTAAAAAAAAAACCTAGCGGGTCTGGATAAACTAGTATTGGACCGCATCATTAAGGCCCAATACTAGTTTGGACTCAACCTCATAGATAGACATGGACTCCCAAAACAGAAAAGCCTCATATTTAGATGGTCAATGAATTACTCATTACACAATCCAGCTCACACAGATTATGAATTAAACAAATTAGACCTTGGACTCTATATTTTTAATTTTTTTTAATATTAATTATTCTATATTTAGAAATTACAACAGTAATTAAATTGATATCGTTTAGAATATTACAATATTTTTAAAATATAATATTATAGTTTTTTTTATAAAAAAAAACACTCTTCCTATTTCTTTAAAGATAAAAAAAATGATCATTTTTGTTTCTTGTAATATTCGATACTTTTATTCGATACCACAAAAAAATAAAGAATTTCATTTTCATTCTAAGTGAATCCTTAGAGAGAAAAAAAACAATTTGGTAAAAAAAAAATAAAGTGAAAGTGATAAATTTTGAGTTATTAATATTTTTATGCATGCTGTGTTTCTTATAATATGATAATAAACAATAAAATATTACATACATAAAACAAAGAAAATAATTGCTTTTAAATATTTTCTTAAAGAGAGACAACAAATGCCGAACAACTGATAAACTGGTGTTTAAGGTTAATAATCTCTTTTATCGTTGTAACTTTCACTTACTCTCTAGAATTTCACTTATTGAAAACCTAAATTTTGAAGAACCGTGTGATCTAGTAAAGAAAAGTTTGGCTTCTCAGTTTCAATGATTCATATAATGTGTTGGTAATTTATGGCTCATCTAATCATGTATTTAGCAAGTAAGAATTTAATTTGATGTTCAACAACGTTATCATGTATTTAACAAAGAATTTAAAGTACGTGAAATGTGTTATTTTTTGTACGCTATTTGTTCAACAATGTTATCTCTCAGTACTTTATTTTAGACTAATGAAAGCAGTTTTAAGGGTTTAGGGTTCTTTAGACACACCAAGACCTTGTGGGGGCATTGATGAACCCCTTAAAGCCACTTCGCTTGAAGAAAATCTTGAACATATTGAAGATGTTTTTCCGCAAATTTCATAGTCAAAGAAAAATGAAGTGAATGTGTCTTTTAGACAGTTGCAACAATGAATTAAATAATTTCATCAAACACTTGCAAGAAAGGTTTATATTTTAAATTTTTAATGTTGTTGAGATTCGTTCAGACATGAATACAATTTTAATTTTTGGCCACGTGTCTTTTAGACAATGGGCAAATAATTAAACTCATAAAAGATATGAAATATAATCAAATTAATAATTACAAATTACAAAAGTTCAATTTAAAATCTTTATCATTGAATTTTATATTATTAAATTCTACTTTTCAAATATTTTTGTTCATTATAAATCATATTTATCGATGACTCATGCTAATTACTATTTGAAATTTTATTAGTTGTTAATAAAGAAAATACCGTATTTTGATGTTTAACTAATTTATCTCTATAATTACTTTTAAATCTAAGTCTCTTTCATCATCTTTGATTTATTTTTTTCTGTTTTTCTTTTTTACTTTAACAATACTCAATTTTTAAATTTTTATTTTTAAATAATCACTTATTATATTTTTTTTATTTTTAAGCAGAGAGACACGAAATACTTTTTTTTTTCTCCATAGTATCTATAACGTGAATCAAAATTATTCTGGTATAGAATTTCTTATATAAAGACTTAGCAGTTGTTATAATTCAGAACATTATATGTATATAAACTGTTTCTTTTGAATTGAAGCTCTTTATTTATACTGAAGATATATTCGAACCATGAATCTCTTTTTTTTTTTTACTGTAATTCCGTAAACCATAACACATTACTTATTATTATTAATAATTTCACAAATTATGTCATTCCGACTATTATTAGGTTTCGTTTCATTAATCTTTGTGAATTTTTAACCAAACTGGCCTCCTTAACTTTTTGATATGCATAATTGGCCTTTCTTTGAAATAATATACATCATTGGCCTCCATTCACTGCTAAACTTTAATTTAAATAAAAAAATTAAATAAATAATGAAATTTAATAACTATTGAGAAAAACCTAAGTCCCACATCGACTAGAAATTAGACAATTAAATAGTATATAAGTGAAAAACAACCCTCACTTTACAAGCTGGTTTTGTAAGGTTGAGTTAGATTTAAATTCACCATTCTAAGATGGTATCAGAGCTATCTTAGATTGGCTCACCCATCATTCATTGATACATGCACCATGGGCATGAAGGGATGTATTCGGAAAAATCCAAGTCCCACATTGACTAGAGATTAGGCACTTAAATAGTATATAAGTTTCATTGATACATGCACCATGGGCATGAAGAGGTGTATTCAAGTCCCGTCATTAAAATAGTGTTGGACGTGAGAGGGATGTATTCGGAAAAACCCAAGTCCCACATTGACTAGAGATTAGGCACTTAAATAGTATATAAGTGCAAAACAACCCTCACCTTACAAGCTGATTTTGTAGGGTTGAGTTAGGCTTAAATCCACTATTCTAAGAATAACTTTAATTTCTTATTTATTTCCTTATGGATTTCAGTTTTAAATGAAATAAAATTAAAATTTTGTATATGTTAAAAGAAGAGTGTAATTTAAATGTTGTGGAAAGTCAATTTTGTAATTTAACAAATGAAAATGCTAGTATAATATTTGAATATCTTAACAAATGAGAGTGTAATCTATGTTAACAACATTAAGTTAAATAGATAAAATTATTTTTCCTCTTATTATAAGATACTATTTTTAAGAATTTATTGGTCTTTTATGAAGTATTTAAATTTTTTTTAAAACGCATTAATTTTATTTTTCATATTTTACCCGTATTAAAAATTGTGTAGCGTGTGTTTTTTCACACACCTTTTAATCTCTTTAATTGTATTTACCATTTTTAGTAGTATTGATACATAAATATTTATGTGGAGTAATATCTTCACAATGAGAATGATAAACAAAAAACTAATAATTAGTAAATCATTATTTTATTTTAAAAATTTAATAAAATCAACGAATATAATTATATATAATTTTATATTAGTTTTTTAAATAAAATTAGCAAGAAGTATACTTTAATATTAAGTACAACAATCGTATATATGATAAAAGGATAATGTAACTGATGTTTAATTTTTATAAATAGAAATACTAAGGGGATGTATTGGATTATGATTTTAAAGGACTTTTTTAGTTAAATTTTTTTTACAGATTTTAAAAGACTTTCCAGGATTTTCATGACTTTTAAGATTTTACAGTCTACAAGACTTAAAATCAGGATTTTAATGGATTATGCAAGACTTTTAAATCAGAATTTTAATGGATTCTGTGAGATTTTGTAGATTTTGTAGAATTTTCGTGGATTTTTGACATTTGATAAGATTTCAAAAAAAAAATTCATACATTCAAATTTAAAAAGAGTCAAAGACAAAAATAATAAAAATAATAATGTCTAGATAAATAATAATAATAATAATTCTCCATAATATCTTATCTTCTTAAATAGCATTCACCCACATATCCATAGTTATACTAGTCCTTCAAGCATTAACGTCTTTTCGTTCTTGCTCCTGGGTTTGAATAATAGGCTCAAAAGTATGATCTTCATTAATTGGTAATGTTGAAGATGAAGGTTCATCTACCGCTTCAATTGAAAATTCATCAGAACGACATTCTTTGCATAGAGAGTTACGTAGTGCACACATACTAACACAAGTTCTACTTGTGTCTTAAATAAAAATGGAGGTGCTGACTTAAAAATTGTGAACCTTGATTTAAAAATACCAAATATTCTCTCGATCACATTCCTTAAAGACACATGACGAAGATTGAACAATTCTTTCTCATTTTCAGGGTCATTACCCTGACTTGCAAAATCTTGTAGATGATATCTTACACCTCGAAATGGAGCTAAAAATTGACATCGATTAGGTAATCCACAATCCACCAAAAAAATATTTACCTAATTACATATGCAATATATATAATATTAGTATAATAATAATTATTATTATTTAAAGAATAAGCATTTAGATATAGAGAATATATATATATATATATATATATATATATATTATTTTAGTTATATATTATATGATAATTTTTAACGATATTTATAAATGTAAATTATTCTAACAAAAATTTTAATAATATTTCCTTGTTTAAAAAATAAGTTAATGAAGGTATAAATCCTAAACCCTAAAAAATTAGATACTGCAATGTCTTATGTTAATTTTCTTTTTTTAAAATATAAAAAAATCCTAATTTCACAATATAAAAATAAAAAGAAAAATTAATAGTAAAAAAAAATAATTATTGAGTCATAAAAGGAGGAGGGATAAGAGTAACAAACTTAAAGGAAAGAGAGAGATCGTAGTTTTTATGTTGAGGGTTCTTCCCCTAACTAAGATGCATTTCATCTCATTCTACTCACAGAAACCCTAACAAATTCATCTTATATATATATATATATTGTAGAGATTATGATATCAATTTCATCTTTCACCTTTTTCTTTTCTTGACTTGTGTTATAAAAAAATATCACTTAAAAATTGAAATTTCAAGCATTTTTTTGTGTTATATAAAGGAACAAATTCAACTACATAGAATAAAATAAAGCAAGCCAATTAAAGAGAACGAACAGAAAAATAGAGCAAGTCAATGATATTATCATTTACATATCGGAGTTTCACAAAATAGGGGAATGAGATGAGAACAGTACTACAATATTATATATGAGCAATGAACAATAGTGTTGTATTATTAGCAAAGAAAAAATGGAGAAGACAGGAGCATAGAAAAAAAAAATGAAAAACTCACTTGAAAATTCTTGAAAAGTCACTTCAAACAATCTTTTAAAATCCGATGGGTTTGGATGAGATTGTTTTATGAATTTGGTATTTATAAATAACACTAGAAATTCCTTCAAAATCCCTCTCACACAACAATCCTTTAAAATCCTTATATTTTTTAATACCAATGGATTATTTTTAAGTTGTAAAAAATCTCAAATGAATACCAATGGATTTTAATGAACTATTTAAAAAATCTTGAAAATCCAGATTGAATACCACTTTGTTTTTAAGTGACATAAAATCCTGATTGAATACCAATGAATTTTTTTACTCAAAAAAAGTATTTTAAAATCCTACGAAATTCTAAACCAATACACTCCCCTAAAATTAAATATTTAAATTAAAATATAATTTCTTATTTTAAAAATTAAGTTAAAATAAATACCTTTAAAATTTTAAAAAATTTGGTATTCAGAATTATAGTTAGGGAACCTCAAATTTTACACGTAATCGTTCAATTTTTATGAAAATGGTGAAGATATTACTTCTATAAATGTTTATGTGACTTTTTTAATTTTTATTATAAAAAATAAATATGCATATTGATAGCACAAGTTGTATAATATTTATTAAATTAGGACATTTTACTATGTTTTAGAAAAGTCCCACTCCTCAATCTCGATTTTGCAAGGGAAGTGTTGATTTTTTATTATTTATAAATGTTGTTAAGAAATCGGGGTTGGCCACCCAAATTTCTCACAACAACCAGATTTGAAGTGAAGAACTTTTAAACGTTAATATAAAACGTGTTATTTTATGAATTGATATTAGTCATTAATGCGTAACAAAATTAAGAAAAAATTCATTAATTTCACAATAAACATAAACATTAAACATAACAAACATTACAAATCTTTAAAATTTGAGTGATAAAAGGTGGAAGAGTAAGCCAAAATCCTTATAGATACAAAACTAAGACAAATTAAGGAGGATGTGGATAATACTAATAATTTGTAAAATATTGAGTTAATCACTGTAAAAAAAATTATATTAACAATTAATCATATTTTTTAATAGTGTCATATTATTTTTTTATTTAATTAAATAAAAATAAAATAAAATAATTTTAAAATATAAATAATTATTAATATAAAAAATTTTATACTAATAATGTATAAATAATTAACTCTAAAATATTAGTGTTGGAGGCATAAAATATGATTAGGTATTTTATGAAGAGAGTAATAGTAATAGGAATTAGGAAGGTATAGTGGAAGGCTGAATCAGGAACTTATCCCTCTGTCTGTCACCCAACTGCGACCCACTCACTTAAGCATGCATAATACATTATATAATATAAAATACAAAAACCCAAAAGAAAACGCGTTCTAACTTCTAACTATTAATGCCTTCAACTGCATTACGCATTCTACTGTGGTCCCAACCATTCTCCAATCCTATTTATTATTTTAAAACACCCCGCTAAGTGCTAACAATATAAAATCAACCAACTCGATTCCCTCACTTTACCATCTTCAATCACCTTTCATTACTTATTTTCCACTTTCAATTCTTTAATATTAACTATCCCCTTCCAAATCAATTTAGTAGTAAGGCTTCTAGAGAATGAAATACCACAATACTAAGGGTCTTATAATTTATTTAAATAAATTTATCTTGACTAGTTCATACTTTATTTAATTTGATCAAAATAATTATCTTTGGTACACGAATTTGTTTTTGTGGTTCCGCGATTTAGCTAGATTTTACGTGACCTTACTCTTTGACCCATGAACTAATTGTGTTGCATGAATGTCTAGTTTTGCTGGATTTAAAAATTGAGCATGTGCAAATATTAAAAAGACTAGATGGGATAAATATGTGAGTGAGGTGCAATAATCTTCTTAGGAAATGATTGCGCGTCAAAATCTCACACTCTTTGCAACTTCTTCAAACCATTTGTTTTTATAATGCTTTCTTATCCATTATAACGGGCCGAACATGATGACTATAAAGAAGTTGGCAAAAAGATTTTGAGCATGGAAATTGCAAATTGATATTTTAACAAAATGAAAATGAAAAAAAAAAGAAAAAGAAAAAGAAAAGGAAAAAAGAAGGTAGTGTGGTCTAGCGCGTAGTGAAGAGGATGACAACTGAAAAGCGCACGTGAGAGAGTGAAGCGCCCGTTGTAATGGAGGGTGGGGTCCAGGGGAAATTTGAGTTGCATTTGAGCGTCATTTGGAGTTTCATTTGCGTTTGCGTTTGCATTTGCATTTGCATTTGCATTTGCATTTGCATTTGCATTTGCATTTAGGAAGATAGTGACATTAAGCAAACGCTGCCCCTGGGCCCTAGCTTGAGCATTGAATAATTGACTTTGACCAAAGAGAGAGAGAGAGAGAAAGAGTGAGGAAGAAAAGTCACACTTTCCTCCCTTCTTCCTGATTGCTGTGAGTCTGTGACAATAAAAAGGGCAACCCTTACCCCCCTTTCTCCCTCATCTTTGCTCAATCGAGGTCTTCTCGATTTTTTCATTCACGCTTTCTTACAACCATTTCACTCATACTACTCCCTCCCTACTACTCAAAAGGTATTTTTTTTTTATCTTCTTTTCGCGCTTTCACTCACTCAAAAAAAGCTCTTTTGCCTCTTCTTTGTTTTGATCTTTGGTTGTTTTCGGTGGGTTCTCAGGAATATGTTTTGTGGGTAGATCAAAGTTTTAAGCTTTGGTAGTTGTTTGGTTTTTAGCTACTTTATATGTTTCCTGTTGAGGTTTGGAACACCAAGTTGTTGTCTTGGATGGTATTAGTTGTGGATCTGATATTTGTTGGTAAAATTGGTGTAACAAAGTTTCATGGGACGTTACCTACCCGTGCTTCTTTAGGGATTTTGAACAAGGGTTGTTAATTGTTGTTGGGTATTGATGGAAATCGGGATTTTTGGCTTGTGAATTGGACGTTTAATTATTTTTCTGTTTCTGTGTGAATAATTTATTTTTTTTTTAAATTGATAGGCTTATTGAAATTATGCTATCTTATTCTGCAGGATTTGGGGCATGTGCAGTGATTCAAAGAGTAAGCTTTCTTCGCCAAACCTCGTCATGGAGAATGGTAATCTTCAGAAGCAGAATCTAGATGGTCTCTACAACTTCTCAGTTCTGCTGGAATTGTCTGCATCAGATGATTTTGAAGCTTTCAAAAGAGAAGTGGATGAGAAGGGGTTGGATGTGAACGAGGCAGGGTTTTGGTATGGTAGAAAAATTGGGTCAAAGAAGATGGGATCCGAAACAAGGACCCCTCTCATGATTGCTTCTTTGTTTGGAAGCACTAAGGTGGTCAACTATATTCTTGAGGCAGCAAGTGTTGATGTAAACAGGGTCTGTGGTTCTGATGGGGCCACTGCTCTCCATTGTGCTGTTGCTGGGGGCTCTGAATCCTCACTTGAGATTGTCAAGCTCTTGCTTGACGCTGGTGCTGATGCTGAATGCCTTGACGCCAGGGGCAATAAGCCGGTTGATCTGATTGCTCCCGCCTTCGATTCATCGTCCAAATCGCGAAGGAAGGCTATGGAGTTGTTCCTCAGAGGTGAGGAAAGGGATGAACTCATGAGCCAGGAGATGGAGCTGCAGATGTTCTCATCCAAAGAAGGTGCTGAGAAAAAGGAAGGAAGTGATAAGAAAGAATATCCTGTTGACATATCGTTGCCGGACATAAACAACGGTGTATACGGATCGGATGAGTTTAGGATGTACAGCTTCAAGGTGAAGCCATGCTCGAGGGCTTACTCCCATGACTGGACTGAGTGTCCATTTGTTCATCCAGGGGAGAATGCAAGGAGGAGAGACCCAAGGAAATACCCTTATAGCTGTGTTCCTTGCCCTGAGTTTCGCAAGGGAACCTGCCAGAAGGGGGATTCCTGCGAGTATGCTCATGGTGTTTTTGAGTCATGGCTCCATCCGGCCCAATACCGAACAAGGCTTTGCAAGGATGAGACTGGTTGCACTAGAAAAGTCTGCTTCTTTGCTCACAAACCTGAAGAGCTGCGCCCGGTGTATGCTTCCACTGGGTCGGCTATGCCTTCGCCGAAATCCTATTCAGCTAGCGGACTTGACATGAGTGCTATGAGTCCATTGGCTCTTAGTTCAACATCTTTGCCTATGCCAACTGTTTCAACCCCACCCATGTCTCCCTTGGCAGCTGCTTCCTCTCCCAAGAGTGGAAACCTGTGGCAGAACAAAATAAACCTCACTCCACCATCCCTGCAGCTCCAGGGTAGCCGGTTGAAGTCAGCTTTGAATGCCAGGGATCTGGATCTGGAGATGGAACTGCTAGGTCTAGAAAGCCCGGCTCGTCAACAACAGCAACAACAACAATTGATAGAAGAGATTGCCAGGATCTCTTCCCCCTCTTTCCGGAGCAAGGAATTCAATAGGATTGTTGACATGAGTCCAACTAACCTTGATGACCTGTTAGCATCTGCTGACCCTTGTGTGTTATCTCAACTACATGGACTTTCGGTGCAACCTTCAACACCTACACAGTTGCAACAATCTCCAAGCAGCCTTCAAATGCGCCAAAACATGAACCACCTTCGCGCCAGTTATCCATCCAACATCCCTTCCTCTCCTGTGAGGAAGCCTGCAGGATATGGGTTTGACTCATCGGCTGCTGTGGCCGCTGCGGTGATGAATTCCAGGTCGGCTGCTTTTGCAAAGCGAAGCCAAAGTTTCATCGACCGTGGAGCTGCAACCCACCATTTTGGGCTGTCTTCACCTTCCAACCCTTCCTGTAGGGTGTCCTCTGCCCTTTCAGATTGGAGTTCCCCCACCGGGAAACTCGATTGGGGTGTAAACGGAGACGAGCTGAACAAGCTGAGGAAATCTGCTTCATTTGGGTTCAGAAACAATGGGGTGACTGCATCCCCCATAGCACAGCCAGAACATGTTGAGCCTGATGTCTCATGGGTTCATTCATTGGTTAAAGATGTTCCCTCTGAGAGTTCTGAGATATTTGGTAAAGAGATGCTTTCACCATGGGGGGAGCAGCTGTACATAGAGCAGGAGCAGATGGTAGCATGAGTAAGGGCTACCATAGCAATGCTTCTTGGTTATGCTGACAAAAGTTTATTAATTTATTTATTGATTTTATTAATTTGAACTGCGACAACTATCCAACATTACACAAGAGTATAGATAGGGATAGGCCGAGATCTTATGTTGCAAAGAACAAAGTTCAGGTTAATCCAGAGATTTGAACGGAGTTTCAACTTCTAGATCAGAGAAGACTTGGAGAAAAGTTGGAAGAAGGATGCTGAATTTTTTTTTATTGTATAATAATATAATTTATAATTTATTCCCCCCTCTTTCTCTACGGGGGTGAATGTATTTTCTGTAGCAAGTGGACCCAAGGTGTTTGTCATTGATTAAGTAGCACAATTCTTTATATATATATATATATTGTTATGCCATTTGATCAATGCGTATCCGTTGTTGCGAAGTACTTTCATTGTCAAAATACTTCTTGTTTATTCATCTCGGCTTCTATATAATAAACACAATCATCTTATATATAATAAACACAATCGTACGTAATAATAAAAAAATGTGTGGTTTTATACTGTTTTTGCTGTCCTTGTACGTGTGAAAATTAGCAGCGTAAATGGACATGCGCCGGCTGCGATGAGTAAACGTAAGCATGAAAGGTTCAAATTCTTCGGATATAACTTGGCAACCTAGTCAAACATGATGGCTTCGTGTTTTCTTATGAGTAGAAGAAAAAACATGATGTATTGTTCTTGTTTAAAGATAAAATTAAACCACCATTAAAAGGTATACGAAGAATGTCAAATGAGGGGGTATACTGTCTGAAACAAAATAATAATCCAATAAGAGTACTCCACGTGAAAGAACTGTAGATGTATTTTTATTTTCCAAGGGAATAAGATTACAAGAGAATGATAAAGGAATCAAACAAACTGCAAGAGATCGAACTTGCAGGCTCACAATTCATGTCTCGCAATCAATTAATCAATTTAGATCAATCGAGGAGAGTACCAATATATATATATATATATATATTGGTTTACATAATACCGAGAATTGTTAGACACTTTATAGTTTTTTTTAATCAATGATATTATCTTCCATACCAGTTTCTTGAGATCAAAGTAAATTTTCTATTTATTCAATTTTATTAATTACTTATTTCATAATAATTTTTTATTATATCTAAGGATATAGAAAGAAAATTAGAGTATGTCCCTTTAGTTGGTTATATTTTATATTTTAGGAAAAAAAAAACTGGTGATGACTAACCTGCTGCTTCTTTTTCCAGAGCATTTGTTGGGACTTGGAATGCAATAGAATAAAAAAAATGTGTAAATTTTCTTCATCTCATTAAACTGCAATTATATGTACAGATACGATATTTACAGATTTTATATAAGTCATCAATGACCCTCAATAAAGAAAAGGAAAGCGGAATGAAAAAAGAATGGTATGAAATAATTCTGATTTAGATTTATTTTAAAATAATTAAGCATAAAAATTGCTCTCATTAGATATTTGGAAGACTTTATTAATGTATGCCATTATTTTAGAAAGATACAGCTTCGAAATGAAGGTAATGTCGGGAAACATTGTTATCCAGATTAGAGGGTTATGTGGCGCACAGGCGGCCAATGGTCCCTGAAGGTAGTTGGGTCCTTGGGAGAATGAGTTGGTTTAGAGTTGGTTTTGTAAGTTCAGCAACCCACATGCTTAAATTTGAAAGGGATAATGTTGAAGGCACATTAGAAAAATAGACAAGGTAAAAATGTATAAACATAAAGTTTTATGCAGATTTGTGCTGGAAGATATTAATATTATATGTATAAATCGAGATAAATATCCCCCATCGTCACATTGAGTTATTAATCGACTATAATACATATTTTTAGTTTTGAGGAAAAAAAAATATTGATATTCTTTCACATTTAATTCATCTGTGATTTTTTTAAAAAAATCTCAATTTACCTTCACATGCTTTATGCAGCATGCTATTTATTGAAGCTTATACAAAATTGCGTTATAAGTACACAATAATTAATAGCGTAGGTGACTCTTTCATTCTCAAGAAGTTTCTGAACACGCTATAAATACACTTATATGCGTGTAATAAAAATAAAATTATAAGAATAATTACATGCACATGTGAGACCAAACATGTTTACAAACACTAAGCAAGCAATGGAATCAGAGCTGCTTTTGAAAAAAGTGAGGCTACTTCTACAGTCCAGAACTTCAACTTCGAAACGAGCATAACGGGACGTATCGATGAAAATAAGAAAACCATGCACCCAATCATAACTGCCACCATTTACGATTTTCCATTCTTTTACGGAGTTCAGTTGCCATGGATGCAAAATCTTGTGCCCCATTTTGCAACTCTTCAGTACGTTCATTGAGCAGCTGGGATAAACCATGCAATTGGCAAGAGATGATTAGATAGAAAATCAATATAAACATTTGGGAAATAGAAGTAAAAAAATACTTTGATGTCTCAAAGTGGTCAATGAAATTGAGAGTTGGGAATCAGAATATGTCGTAAATCATGCTGCTAGGTGTGTCTACAGACTTCAACGGGTCAATGGGACCCTCAATCATATTAAGATAAACCCGAACCTATCATCTATTTAAATGAAACAAACAACGTCTATTTTTAGAAACTTCTAACAAATGGAGTTTGTTTTTGGTGATTCGGATTTTTATGTTCCTTGGAGAGAAGAGGTTTGAAATTGTGAAAAATATGATACGGGTAATGGAGAAAGAAGTCGAATAATACTCTACCTGGAGTTTTTCTTGACGCTCCATAAGTTTATCCTTTGCAAGTGCAGCTGCTGTGGAGGCATCCTGAAACAAATGACCAGGTCAAGACGTGAGCTAAAATGCTTAAAATACAGAATTTTCAGATCTAAGATTTACCCCCGCAGTCTTTCTGTATTTAGCCTTAATTTCGTCAGCCGTTCTAACTTTCGGTTTTGAGACGGTGCTTGCATCTTCAAATAATTTCTGTCTCTCTGTTCCTTTACCTTTATCTGCAAGGCAACCATTCAATAATCAGAAGATAAAATCATTCAATACTTTATGGAGAAAATAAAACAATATCTGTACCTCTCTTATCAATATCGTTTTTCTTAGGAGATGAATAGACTACAACAGGTTCATCAATCAGAATGTCATCTGCAAAAGATGAGGTAATATTTTAAGAAAGTAACTAGTAAAGAATAGTTGGCAGAAGAAAATGTTAAGGACAAACCTATGTCAAGCGCAAAAGCATCTAGCTTATCTACTGTACTCGAGGAAGACTTTAAGAAGGGAGGACTGGAGAATATTTGCTTTAAATTCTCCAATCTATTAGCATGAACTGCTTGATTTGCATGCTGATCGGCTTTCCCCATTTTAAAGTTCTTGGCTATATTAACAAAGATAGCAGAAGCTCCCTATAGCAAGATAAGTTGAATTACAAGTCCTGAAAAAAATAATGGGAGAAAAGCACTGCAAGCCTGAACAAACTAGACCTGTCTTTCATTTTGGTTTGGTGATAGACTTGCTGTAGAATCTACAGCAGCTGCAAGAACTTCATCATGGAGACAAGGAAAAGACTCTGGAATCCTACAAGAATTTGGAAGTTCATGTTGGAAACCAAAGTTCTAATTATTATGGAGATAGATTATACAGACAAACTAAAACTAATGTGTTAAATTCAAGGTCGAATCGTTCAAACATTGTCTAAATTTAATCTTTGGTGAAAACAATACTTGGCCAAACTTTATTTACCTTCTGACTAGACCAGATTAGTCTAAGACGAAGTCTTAAGATACTGATACTAAAGTAAAAAAAAAAAATGAGATAGACTACATATAATTTTCTCAAGCATTTTCTGTAGAGGTTGATAACATTCAGCAACCACCTGAGGGTTGTCCCGGGTCCTCTTTTATATCAGCCCTCAAATTTGATTTCATTTATTTTGTCATAAGCTGTTATGGTGAAACATTTAATCGGATACTTGGAATATGAAGAATAGTGCTCTAAATTGTGGGGTTAAGAATTGACGTCTAATTGCTAATAAAACATATATGGCCAGAAAAGGGAGGAATGATGAAGCTACCATAACTCATTTTCACAGTTCCACAGTGATATGCAAGCAATTTCATTCCCATTGACCTATAAAAAAAGATAGCCATGAGTTTGATTTTAAACCAAAAGAACCTTGAACTTCATTTGTAGGAACGCTAGGAATTATGCATGTAACATGTTTTCTTGCCCTTCCTGTACAAAAACTTTTTGAAGGATCCTAAACACATTAAAGGTAAATGTATGATGGTTTTAATTGTGGATTATATTGAACTCACTCTCCCAAAATCTTAAGCTGCTAGAAGAAAACTTACAAATGGTTGTATATCCAACACCCTAACACGAGCCATTATCTGAAGCATGGACTATGCACTGCCAACTAGTGGTGCTGAAATCCAATTTTTTTGGATAACTTACATTATGCTCAAATTACACTGTCCTCGCCTCTACTTCAAAAAAAAAATTACACTCCCTCCAACTTAAGATAAAATATACTATATTTTATTATGCCTAGTGGGGGGGCAGAATTTACCCCCTTTTCTATTTATTTTTTATTTTTTAGAATAACAAAGGTAGCAAGGGCCAAACATCTAACTAATATTCTTATTTTCTAAATCAGTATCCAACAGATATATGCTGAACTCAAAATACTAAACATTTGTAAGGAGACATATCAAGCTGAAGATAACAGACGAATCATGTAAACTTTTACAGCATAAAAGGAAATAACTTCATTTGAAAAAGGCTAAAAAATTCAAACCATAATAATTTTTCCATTTGATGAAGAACATATCATCTTCTCCATGTTGGTTTCTAAGTTCCATCTGAGGATTGACATTAAAGAGCTTTCTCCCAACACTTCCAAAGCTGGCAAGGACCTGCTCAATGTGAGATAACATCCATCAAAGCTACTACAGATTCTAGAATAACTACTACAGATTCAGAGCCAAAAGTGTATTTCTCGTACAGAGTATAAAGAATAAACAATCAGGAGAACAAAATATTAAATACTTTTCATGCAGCAAAACTGGGACTTTAATATTGGGATGTGGGGTAATCCAAGTCCCAGTCAAAAATAATATGAAATTGATGAAACTCCATAAAATACTATTTATTTGAAGGATAGCAATTTAATTTATAAAGGCCATCAAAAGTTCATTTTTTATTTATTAAGAAAAAAAGTTCAATTTTTCTTTTTCTTTTTAAAAGGGTTGGGGTTGCGTTGCGATGTTGTGTTGGCTATTTTCATTCAAATGTGATTCCAGTTCCACTTATGAACTGAGTAATGTCACCGTGGCCAAAGTATGAGAAGAACACATATTCATATAAGCACTTGACCTTAATTCAATGTCTCCACTTTGATACAGAAGAACCAAAACACACTCTTTCTCGTCTTTCTTGAAGGTTGTAGTCCAGCAGCATCGTTGAACAAGGTTCAGCTTCCGTACGTACTTGCTACTACCCTGTTATTAGGAAATTTCATTAACCAGTAGAAAGGAATGGGTTGAAATTTGAAGGAAGATAGATGTAAAGACCAGCACCTCCATCACAAAATTTAAAGAGTGTAAACTCAATTCACTCTCATAACAAAGTAAAATGAGCGAGTTTGATATTATCTGCCCAAAATGTGAATTTTCTATGGTAGTAGCAATTGCAACTTCAACTTGTGCATTTTCAGATTGGATGTTAGCTTGCATTCCACAATCACTCTTCTGAGGTGAGTTGGATGACAGTTTTTCAGCAGATTGATCACAAGTACTACCATCTAAAATAAAACAGCATCATAAGTAATAAAATTGGTGACAGATCATAATATCTAATTTTCTCATCCAAAATACATGCCTATAATGTGCATTGAAATTGCATTTGATTTTTCTTTAGGGCTCATTGTCCTATTGCAAACTGTATTCCCTGTCACGGTATCTATTGCAACAAAGTGTGCATCCCTTGTCATAACAAAGACTAGCCCCATTCCAAGATTGTCAGAAATATCAGATACAGATTCCTGTAGATTGTTTAAGTTGCATTCTAAAATTTTTACTCTCATAGAAACAACTGCCGAAGAAGTGTTAGTTTCATTTTTGGAAAGAGACAAAACTGATGATGAACTGATATCAAGCATAGCCACCTGTAAAGCGGGTTAGAAAAATATAAGTTGGAAGCTCATTGCTAGTTTAATTCAAACTGCCACTCAACCAAGTGACCGAAAACATAAAAACTATTTCCTTCAAAAAGGAAAAGAATTAATGCATGATCTCACCTGCCCATGTTCATACCCAACAGCAAGCGTCCCTCCAAGGTTTGCAAACTGTAGGCCACATACAGCAGAATTTTGAAGGGAAAACACAGCTTTGCAATGAGGTCCATCCCCTTGATGCATATTATGAACTGTCCCATTAGATAAAAACAGGTTAAAATCCGAGATTAGAAACATGAAATCATCTTTTAGCATAAACAGATACATGAAAAGTAAGTAAGCTCATTGTCAATTAAACTGTTCAACTTCCCCATGGCAATTGGGCAGCAAATCAGCAAAGTATCTTTTTTTATTGATAAGGCTAAGAAAGGGGTAGAGAGAGAGAGAGAAAAATCTTGCGGAAGAAGCTTTTCTACAAATTCCACCAAGACAGGGGGCATATCAATGCATTGGATTGGGCCAACTATTGGGTAAGTGGTAAAAAAAATGGTGCAAAGAATGTATCTTTACAGAAAAACCCAATCAGCCTTTTCAATTTGTTTACTTTTTCTGCAACAGCAAAACATGTTGTCTCAGCTCCCAATAAATTTGAAACAGGTTGCAGAAAAGCAGGACTAGTAGTGAAATTGAAATATTTTAGTTTCGATTAAATTGTACTTTTGGTCATATTTTTGTCAGTCCACAATTTTAATTCTTTTATCTTAAACGGGAGACATTTAATTCCCCAAATTATTAAAATAAAAGACTAATGACAGAATCAAAATTTCGTACTTTTAAAATAAGAGGATTAATATTGAAGATTAACAAAAATAGAAGATAAAAAATGTATATTAGCTTTTAATTTAAATCAAAGACTCTATACAAAGTTATATTCCTATAGTCTTTCTCAATCAACCGGATGCCTGTGCATCCAACCAGGCATTTTTTCCCTTCGTTAGAAAATAAAACTATTATAGTGTGTCGACTGTGCTTATACTAGTTGTCTTGTTGTTAAGTTTCAATTACACTTCTTTTTGGACAAGACTTGTTGAACAATTTCACTCATTCTTTGAACCATTGCAATAAAATTGTTCTCTTTTTGGTTCATTTTGTGTGCAAATATAGCTAACCCATAATTTAGCTAACAATACCCTAATACACCTCATTTTTGTGCAGGTATTGAGCTAGAGAATTGAGGATTGAAGACCCATAGGATTGAAAACCTAAGGAGCTAAGGAGCATAAAAGAGTGACTGCGTCGGGCGCAAGATGACCCGCGCCGGGCTTGAGCAGAACGGAGTGCCTTATCTCTGCAAGTCATATATGCGCCAGGCGCAAGACTACCCGCGCTGGGCGTGATTGAGGCAGAGAGTGACTTAAACTCTCTGGAAGACATTGCGCCGGGCGTAAAAGGAAATTGCGCCGGGCGTGTCCTGAGGCAGATAGTGCTCAACTTCTCTGGAAGGCCCTGCGCTGGGCGCAAAGACTTATGTGTCGGGCGCGTAACCCTAATCTGACTCCCCAAGCTCGTATTTGAAGACATTTTCGAGGGCTTTTTCCTCATTCACACATTGGACGCGTTTTAGGAGCTGAGGAAGGGATTCCCGGAGCTTGGGGCCGTTCGTGTGTGGGTCTTTCCTTCGGTTCTTCATTCTCTCTTCATCTCTATTTTGTGTTTACCCTCATTGTTTTGAGTGGTTCTACCCATTGTTTTGTGGGGTTAGATGTAACCAACGAATTCTATTGTAATCCTTACGTTTTCAATGATATATATATACATGTTGTTCATTCATTGTTGTGTATGTTTCTATTCTTAATGTTTGCTTTGGATTGAATCTCCTTTGCATGATATAGGTTCCATTGGGTGTTGGAAAATAATCATTGAATCTAGCTCTGAAACAACTGCCTAGTGGGAAATGTATCTAGGAATGGAGCTTGGCCCATTAGTAGTCTTAAACCCAAGCCCGTAATGCGGGTGTAGATATTGGGTACTCAAGGAATTGATATTCAATATCCGCACCTACACTCTTGCTCTAAGGGATTAGGTTTGAGTAAACTTATGAGTTGACTAATCAATGTATGTAACAAGAGATTAAGGATTCATTAGTCTGACGTTTGGTGAAATCTGACCCCACAATCTCACAAAAATCATAATACCATTTCTACCCTTTTCCACTCAACCAAATACTTTTATAGTTAACATTCCAGTAGTTATATTCTTCAATTAATCTTCACATGACAAACTACAAATTGGAATTATTCTTTAGTCACGAATAATCAATAAATGCTTATTTTACCTATTAATCCCTGTGGATACGATAATTTTACTACTTGAACGGCCGGTATACTTGCCGTGTTTGAGATTGTTGATAGAATTAAACTGATTTACAATTATAACAAAAGTATTTCAATGGAAATCTCAACACTTGTGTGGTACTGCACTTGTACTAAACATAGCTTATTTATATATATAAGCACATTATGATCCTAACTTCCTAGCCGATATACAAGTTAATGAATGCCATTATTCTTCCTCGCACTATGTGTGTGAGGTTCCATGTTTGATGGTTGATGTCCACTTGTCTAGATTCTCATAACTCAGGTGGAAGCATTTTTCATGTAGAAAATATTGGATGATAGGCTTAGGGTAAATCAGCAGAAGTAATATTTTTGCATAGATTTTAATTTTTTTTCCCTTATGAATACATTATAATTAATTAAGTAAATAAACCAATCCCGTGATACTCAGGGAAGAGAAGAGCCCAAACTAAAGATTCTTCCATTCTGACATCACATCCCAAGCTGGTGCACTAGCCAAAGATTCGTCTAAGGACACAATTTACAATAAAATACTAAGGCATCATTTTATATAGAGCCAACCCTACCTAATGTGAAAAGTATTGGTTGGTTGTTGTAAGAAGTTTGTTTTAACAGTAAAGTTCTGAAGAGTAATTATATCCAACTTTGAAAAAAAAAGATGGTAGCAAGGTGGACCAAGATTTGGAAAACACTCTATATGTTATCACAATTCACAAATGGGCATGCAAACAAAATAGGTTTCAAATGTTTTGTTTGTGGTTCAACCTTCAGTTCCATTTTCTGAGACGAAGTGCAAAGTGGTGTCATCTGAACTCCTTATTAGCCCATATAGACGAACCTACATATTCCCATAGGATACAATTACCAGGCACTCAAGACTTAATTGAATAAGAAGAGGATGAAAAATGCTAAATACTAATAAATCTTACAACACCACTTTCATCGCCAACAGCAAGATGTAGAGTATCAGGGCAAAAACCTAATGCTGACACTGGCACACTTGCATTGCCAATTTTAACATCATTAACCTGCCAATTGCAAAAAGAATAAAATAAAAAAAATTCATGATGGACTAACATATGTCTCCAGTATGAGTTTCAATCATATACAAATACATGGGTGGGTAAAAAATCACTGGATAAAAGATTGTATAATGTATAATAACCTGATGGCAAACCTCAGATTTTATATTGTAAACAAGTGAAAAAGCAGGATATGTGGCATCCCATATCCGAACAGACCCATCTTGGTAACCTGTTATGTATATTTGAATGATAGGATGGTCTTCTTTGAAAGACAGACCTGGAACACCACCAGTCAAAGGCCACTTTATACCAAGACTTTTCTGATTTTCTATTGAACGATGCTTTGTATCAACAAGAATCTACACAGACATTGTTTGCTATTATTACCGTTGAGTTGTGAAAATCAAACATTTTATCATTAAAAAAAATTAAAGATGTTGTTAATGCAAACTTAATATTGTAGAACATTTAGCAACAAGGTTAACAGCTAAACATGGAGAGAGAAAAATCCTGAGACCTAATATATATGCATTACCTTGAACAGGGCTTTAAATGACTTCACTTCTTGACATACCACATCAAGCCTTGATGTTGTCATGCGTGGTTCAAGAGTGGGTATGAGGATGGGATACAACATTGCATTTGCGGGAACAGAAGTCTTCTTTTCTTGCTGAGACATCATAGAAGACAAATAATCATTGTCATAAAGATCCAGTTGTCCAGAACTTGTTAATACAAATAGCATATTACAAGCTCCCTCTTTATGGCAATCACTGGATAATAAAGCCATATCAGCAAAAGAACCATGAAGCGTAACATCAGTGCGGCCAGTACACTTAAGATTTTCCATCCCACGGGACAAATCAATGCTCAAAACCTGTAAACATGAAAAGGCCATATTATAAGTGCCACATTAATTATTTACATAAAATAAATTTATGAAAACTTAACAGGCTATTGACACTGCCAACATGACATGCCCAATTTTTAAATCTAGTGTAGCAAAAGTGAAATACTAATTGTAGCAATACACAGTTTCAACAAATTAGTTATTCTTCGATACAAATAAAGTAACAATGCATGGAAGATGAACAGTGTCTGCTCCTCAAGTTCACATAATCCCGTTTACTTTTCTTTTCAATAGGCAACACAACTTTATCAGAATGATGAAACGTACATTGAACACTTATAACAAAAGCAAAGCACCAAGAGAATAAAGAAGCACAGACCAATATTAATTTATGGTATTCATCTAGGACCATTTGCTTTCTTTCTTTTTTAGTGTTGTTTGTTTGGTAGGAATTGGACAATCTAATCCTTCAATGAAAAACCTGGAATTGATCTTTCTCAAAGTGAGCATAGATCCTTGTCAATGTTTCTTCTAATCTCTTGTTTACCAAGAGGCCACCTCACACGATCTCCACCCTTAGGCCTTAGCCCACTGAGCCCAAGTGTTGTCTCCAGCTCACTTCCTCTTTCACCTAAACTCCCTCTAAAACATTCACAAGACTACATGTTAGTTGCGTGAGATAGGATGTTGCGACAACTTGAACTAGTGGCACTCATTATCATGGCTTTTAGTGAGATTATGGCTTCTTTGGCTGTTATTATATTCAAACACCACAAACATAACCTAAACAAAGGAAAGTTTTTCTCGTCTAAGCATCACCTCCTGCAAATGTTAACATTATGATAGATGCTATGATGTTTTCAATTATTACTATGCTATGAACCATGAAGCTTACTGTCAGAACTTCTTCAGACCCAATATCATGACCACCATAGACAAAAAGTTTTCCCCCACTATTATTGACCCACCAATGTAGAACAATAATAGGGAGTCTTCTATCAGCTGATGATAATTGAAGCTTGACAACATTATTCAACAAGTTTTTAAGTTGTTGATCTGGGGTAAAGTCAGCAGTTGACAAATCCCAAAACATTATATCACCATCTACATAACCAACAACAACAACTGATCCATCATTAGATGCCCAAGACACAGAGCTTATCTCCTTATCCTCCTCTCCATGGTCTAATTTATCATCAGAAAGCTTAACCATAGGGTCATTTGGATAACTAGCCACTGTTTTTCTCTTCAATTTGATATCTTTGTGGCCTCTAATGAGAACAATTCGATCTTCAGAAGCATCCCAGAGTACCATCAAACCATTTTCATATGCAATTAGCAGTCTGCAAAATGACAATTTCAATTAAATCAAGTAAAAACACGCATACCATACATATTAATACAAAAGTTAAGTTCCCATATTAATCTTTATGAAAATATATGTGTGTTACATAATGTGTATCTTAGATATTTGTCAATGAATGTTAAACACGTCATAAATTAATTTTGTGATGATGTTTTCAATACACCATGTTGAAACAAGGAAGATACTCCATGTTGAATTATATCTGGATTGAGTTTATTCTCCATTTGTATATTTCAAAAAGAAGAAACCCTGAACAAATAAAATTGAATTTGAATTGGAGAATCCTTAAGTGTAATCCATTGCCTTGCTGCACAACAAAAGTGAATAAAACTTTACTTTCCCCTAAAAACATGGCTAAAGTATTGCATATATACTGCATTCAAACTTCACTATGTAAGACATTTGGTCCTATGGTTATAAACCAACTGAGTTCTATGGTCAAACCTATATAGATATTGATGAAACTCAAACTCCTACTCGTGATTTAGAAAAGGCCCAAATATCTGACGATTTAATAGAAAGATCAACTAGCCTAGACAGAGATGCAAAATTACCTAAAACTCATGTCTCACAATTCCTTCATAGAACATAAGGAAATCAATTAGAGAAACTTTTAAGTATGTTCCTGTCTTGCCTGTTTCCATCAGAGCAAGGTTGATGGAGAACTCTGACAACTGAAACCTGATCAAGTAACATCCCAACTGCTTCTGCAAAGGTGAGCAACATTTAGTAACAAGTTAGATGTTAGACTTAGAGAAACCATATGATTACCCACGTGTAGAAACAAATCTAAATTAGATATTAACAACATGCTTATGGCTAGGAGTAGGAACTTATGATACATTTATGACATGCCAACAATAATCTTCTCCAATAAGGAAATTTCATTGAAGATGATCACAAGGCTTTTTCATAAGTTGATTAATGAAGATCTATAGCAATTTATAAAGGATCAAGAAACATCACCACCATTATCCTAAAACTCCAAACAATTCTTTACCTAATAGTTAAAGCTTTTACACTTTTTGGTCATGCGATTCCTTAACCTGGTATAAAAGCCTCTTTGAATAAACCATAAACTTTTTATTTCAACATAAGCTAGTTTTGGATCTGCACTTTAATTACAGATTAAGCCTAAATGAGTTTCGCATAGAGGAAGGGATGGATTAAATATAAAATTAAATAAATTCTTATGTCTTCACCTAACAGCTTAAAGTTTCAAGTCGAGTGGATATAGAACATATATATAACATGTAAACAGGCATGGATCTTAGAAAAATGCCAAAAAAGAATATTAGATCCTGACATCCTGTATATTATCATATGCATTTATACAAAATTTCAGTAGTTATAAACTTACAACTTTAAGGCCTTAACTCATAATCTGAGTGACACACATCGCCCATGTCAAGAAAGTTAATGGATTACACCAAGCATGCAATAACAACTTTTCTTGTGTATACAACCACAAGGGCATTTCAAAATTTGTGGTTGGTGGGTTATGAACTTCATCAAGAGAAAGATGCCCTATATCTTGATCAGAAATTTGGATCAGAAAATTTCTCTCCTCACATACCAAATTCAAACTAAAGAAAAAGTCAATGCTTCTATTAAGTTTAAGCCAGCCACTTTGGCAGGTGGAAAAATACAAGTCTTGCTTCCAACTCAAATATGGTATAAATGAACTTCAAGAATGAGTACTTACCAGATATAACATTTGTGGGAACATAATAGGATAATATTTTAATTTTTCTGTCTTCATGATCAAAAATCAACACATATACCATCCCATGCTCTGTTCCAATATACCTGAATCTCATTAAGAGGGTAAAAATGTTATAAACACATTTACCAAGATTTTAATAGAAAGAGTAGCATGCAAATGCACATAGAAAATCATCCGCACAAGTATTTTACATGTAATTGGTGCCATAAATAACAGAGAAAGCAGTTATGATGGATTCCCACTGCAAGGCAGAAGCAATTTGTTTGCTCTTCAAATCCCAAACCTGCCATTATCAGAAACACACAGAGCTGGCTGGTAAATGAAACAGAGGCAAGGGGAGAATGAGAGTAAGGGAGAAAAACTAGGTATAAAAGTCAACCATTTTAAAACAACAAAAGCATTCGAGGAAAGAAAGTTCATGTGGAATACCAGAAAAAGGGGTAAAATATTTTTTGGTCTCTCAAAATATCTGGAAATTCGGTTTTAGTCGCAATAAAATTTTAATATGTTTTGAGTCTCTACATTACCAAAGTGATATGGTTTTAATCCCTCATGACGACTAAAAGCATGTGTTTCTGTTAAAATGTATGGACCTAAAACATATATTTTTATAGAGAATAAAACTGTATTTTGAGATATTTTGACATATTTTACCCCCAAAAAATTATAAAAGCATATTCAGAGGGTGTCTGGTCATATAGCCAGTTTAAAAGAACCCTACTACAATTTTAACGTACCTCTATCTTGTTGTCACTTGAGACGCTGACAAGAAAGCCTTGATTTTCCAAGAACTGTGAGATTTGCAAAAGGATAAGATATAATATTATTCATGAAATTCCTCAAAATCATTTCATTTGACTTCTAAAGTTCAATAAATGTACAACGTTAGGTCATTAAACATGCATTCAGATGCACAACATACACAAATCACTACATATACATGGATTCCAGAGATGCAAACATTCAAAGAACAAACAAAACACAATATCAGGGTAAAAACAAATATAAGATTAAATAACTGAAAATGTTACTCATTAGTTTCAAGTTTCAACAAAGATCCAAAATTACAAACCTCCAAATTCTTGAAGGATACTTGCTTGGGAGAGATAAAAGTTCCTTCAATATTGTCACCACCAAACACCTTTATCCTTCCATCACTGCAGGAAGGAAGGAAATGCCAAAGTCAACTAAAAAATTCACTAGCAACCTCCTTAGCAAAATTGTCTAGCTCTCAACATCACGATGTAGTAATAACTAATGTGAAGCCTATTTAGATACAAACATATGAGAGCTTTTGAAAGCTTTCCTATTAAAGATAAAAAGTTTTTTTAGTAGAAAAATCCTAAAAAATACTTATAACGTGTATCCAAACAAGTTCGTACTACATTTGTTTCTATATCTAAGCTACTCCTCAATCATCACAAAAGAATGATGAAACATAGTTATAATACAATTTCAAAGGCACATAAAGCATAAAAAAATCCTTTAATAACATTAAAGATATAAAGTGCATAACATATTATCGGCTAGTTCCAAAAGCATGAATCTCTATACACTGCATAGAACGCATGCATCATACACTTGACCTTAAGCGAAAATAGAGAGTTGCTAACTAATGGAATTTCATTTCGGTATCATTGGAAACGGAGAATTCTGATAAGGCAGCAAATATGAAACGAACGCGCCGTTCCAACGCAAAGCCGAATAACAAGCAATAACTCACAGTGTTCCAACTGCTAATAGACGTTGGATGTGATCAAAAGCGAGAATAGACGCGGTAGATGGAACGCCGTAGTGAAGAACAACTCGCGGATCGAATTTCGCCTGTACCACGTCCTGCGGCGGAAAGACACGAAAAATATTCAGAAACAACATCAGTTTCAAAATTTGTATTCATATAGAAACTCATATCATACGAATGCACTGTTCAACGAAAAACGAAAGGATTCCTAACATTCTTCACCGCATACATTCGTAACCGTTAGAAAAAATGGAAGACGATAGAATCTGCAATGAGCGGGAATAGCATTTATTTGTGGAGGAAATTGAGCACGTACCTTCTGGTGTTGTTGCGGTGAAGATTTATGAAATAATCGAGAAAACATTGTTAACGGTGATCCAATCCAAGAGCTTCTGGCTCTTGCTTCCTCTTCTGCCCAAATTTGTATTCCGATTTTCTGTTTTTTAGGTGCTTCAGGTGCCGTGTGAATCACCAGTATGGTGCATCGTGCACGTCTGCTCCTTACGATTTTGTTATCGAAATGGACGGTGATGCGAAGCCTAACGGATCACATGGACCGTTGATTTTAACCCTTCAAAGGAGTTTCGGGGATCTGATCACGAAATTCCAAAATTAAAGACGGGCCTACCGAGTATAGAGTATAGAAGGCACTTTGCTTTAATGCTTTTCTCTGTCCAACTTCTTTTTAAATAAATCAAACATGTTTTTTTTTATTCTTTTTAAACGTTACGAAATTTTAGTTCGTCATTTGTAAATTGAGTATTTACATATCTCTTGAAAATAGAGATTAAATAGAAATTTTATAATACTTAAATAAAAAAACACACAATTTATAAAGATAAAATAAATTAACAACAATAGTTCATAAAAATTATTAAAAAAAACTAACAAATAAGTTGTATTAGGAAAAAATTTAGAAAACTCGATTATAACTTTATGAAAATGAGATATGACGAAAAATATTATGTTAAATAAATAAAAATATTTACCAAAGAATTAGTGGCTTTTCAATCTAAAAATATTGATAAAATATGTTGGGGTAGTTATTAGAGTAAGAGTTTTATAGTTAATGTTGGGAATACTTCTTCCAACTTTGATGCTAGGAGTACTCTTTCTGGAGTCAGGATTTAATTATAAGTAAATTTATCTAACTTATATGCTATTTTAATTAAAAATTATTTTTTCCTAGTCCTCACTAAAAATTGAAACCAAGAATAAAAAGATGCCAATAAAAATAAAATTTCAATTAAATGAGAAATATTTTAGAGATAATATTATTAAACAAAATAAAAATATTTTTTTACACCAAAATAAAAATAGTTAAAATTTGCATATTTTTAGGTGTAAATTTCATGGATTTTAGAAGTTATAAGATGGTCCGGATGATTTTGAAAAAAAGATATAAGATTGAAATGATAAGAAGTGAGTGAGTCTTAATTTCCAACTAATATATCTTACTTATTCTAATATTTGTCTATCAAATAAAAAAAAACTATAAATTTGTTTGTACTTATATTTGAGTTTGAATAAGTAATTTATGATTTGATAAAAAAAAAGTATTTCATGAAAAAATTATATAAATTTATAATAAATTTATTATTATTGACTAATTTAACAAACTTCGTTTATCACGGTGATATACCATTAGCATCATTTAATTTTTAAAATTTTTAGAGACGGATTCGGGGGAGTGTGGATGGAGGTGGAAGCAGACCCTCCCTCTGATGACTTTAATAAATTTAGGCTAAAAACTTAATTTGGTCCCTTATAATCTTTTTTTGTTTCAATTTAGTCCCTCATTAATTTTTGGTCTCAATTTGGTCCCAAACTAATTAATTGGTTTCAATTTAGTCCCATATTAATTAATTGGTTTCAATGTGGACTTTCCGTCTAAATTGTTTTAACGGTGTTAACTTTTGGCCACGTGGACGCCACGTAGATGCATACGTGGATGCCACGTGGATCAAAATTTTTTTAAAACACCTGGACCCAGAACGGCCCGTTCTGAAACTGGAACGGGCCGTTCTGGGTGCACTTTTGGTGTGTTAATTTTGCATCCGGAACGCCCCGTTCCAGGTGCAAAATTAACACAACGAAAATGCAACCAGAACGGCCCGTTCCAGTTTCATAACGGGACGTTCCGGTTTTATTTTATTTTTTTTATATATAAAATATTAATATTTATAAAATATATATTATTAATTATATTTTAATTATGTTATTATATCTAATAAAATAAATATATTAATATTTTTTTTATATTTTATTTTATTATGTTTATTTTATTAATTTTTATCATTTTATTCTTTTAATCTTAAATAAGTTGCAAAAAGTTATAAAGTGATATTTAAATATTTCTTCAAACAGAAAGAGAAAGAAAAAATTATTACTCTATTTATAAGATAATTATATTTTATAAAAATAAGTAATTTTAAAATTTTTACCATAAAAAAATATTTTTCAAAATTATTATATTTTTTAATAAAATTAATCAAGAATATTGGTTTAATTGCATTTTATATCTCTCAAACAATTGTGCAGTTTTGTGATCTCCAAGATTTTAATTGCATAATTTTAGTGCTTAAAGAATTACAATTGCGCGATTTTGGTCCTTCAATTTTTAATTGAACAATTTTAGTCCCTCGAATATCATAATAGTATGATTTTTGTTTCTCCCATTAAAAATTAATAATTTTAATATATATATAATGTTTTAAAATTAAATAATTATTTATCTATTCAAATTAACATATATTATAATTTTTTGTAATGTATCAAATGATATATATTTATTATTACTAAATAAATAAAATTTATATATTATTAATATTTTAATATTACTAATAAATTAATATCAATAATATTTTTCCTATATTTATAAATAAACTAATAATTTGATAAATATATATTAATATATTTTTACAAAAATATAAATATATAAGATCAGATATATATTTTTAATTAATATACTTATATTTTTGTAAAAGTATATTAGTTTATCTATAAATATATTAATAATATTATTGATATAATATCAAAAATTATAACATATGTTAATTTGAATAGATAAATAATTGTTTAATTTTAAAACATTATATATATATGTTGGATATCAGCACATATCAATCAGAATCTGTTGGAAATCAGCATATATCAATCAGAATATTCAATTCTGATTTGTAAAGATTTAATGTTAATAAGATCAATTTTATTTCCCCTCCTTTAATTATTTAGATACAGCATTTATAGGGAGAATTATTTCCCAGATTTTTAGGGATAGATTAGTGTGCAGATTTATTCCCTTGTATTCTATTTATACCACTTTTGTATTTTTCCCAAATCAGAGAAATATACATTGTATTTTTCCGCAATATATATATATATATATATTAAAATTATTAATTTTTAATGGGAGAAACTAAAATCGTATTGTTATGATATTCTTTATTAATTTTATTAAAAAATATAATAATTTTAAAAAATATTTTTTTATGGTAAAAATTTTAAAATTACTTATTTTTATTAAAATATTTATTTTATTAGATATAACAACATAATTAAAATATAATTAATAATATATATTTTGTAAAATTATTAATATTTATATTTTTAAAAAAAAAGTTAAAACCGGAACGGCCTGTTCTGAAACCGGAACGGGCCGTTCTGGTTTCACTTTTTGTGTGTTAATTTTGCATTCGGAACGGGCCGTTCTGAATGCAAAATTATTACACAAAAAAAGAAACCAGAACGGCCCGTTCCGGTTTCAGAACGGGCCGTTCTGGGTCCAGGTATTTTTAAAAAAAAATTTATCCACGTGGCATCCACATGGCATCCATCCACGTGGTATCCAGGTATGTATCTACGTGACATCCACGTGGGCAAAAGTTAACTTCGTTTATATAATTTGGACGGAAGTCCTAAATTGAAACCAATTAATTTTTAAGGGACCAAATTAAAACCAATTAATTAATTTGGGACCAAATTGAAACCAAAAATTAAAATGGGACTAAATTAAAACAAACAATTAATATAAGGGAACAAATTAGTGTTTTAGCCATAAATTTATTATAAAATAATTATTTAATTTAATATTTTATTATTTTAAATCAATTTTTTAATAACTCCGAAGAAATTTCGGCGTTTTCTTTGAGAGGATGCATCATTTTCCTTATCTAATAGACCTATAAATTTCACAAATCATGATTCAATGATATTGATTTGTTCTTTCAGAAATTTCAATCAACAAGAACATACAATTTTTTGGACACCTTCATTTCTTGTTGTGTTTCGTTATGCAAAGAGGTTGTTCTCACATAAGTTTACTTTTTAAACAATTATAAAATGAGACGCAATAGTAAAACAAGTATAATTAAGACAAACAAAATATCATTAATGAGTACAAATTACATTGTAACAGCAATAATATGGAACTTTTTAAACATTTTATTTTTGTAATTAATACTTCAATTTTTCCAATTAATATTATATGTTAACAATTTTTGGTAAACTAGAATTAAAATGATCTATATTAATTAAGATATTTTTGCTATTTTTAAATGTATATGTTTTAATAATTTTATGAATTATTTTTATTATAAAATAAAATTACATTGATTAAATTAATTTTAAATAATTTATTTATAATTCGAATATATTTATTAATTTTTTATTAAATGATTTTTTTAATATATTTTGATGTTATTGAATTCTATTTAAATAAATATTTTTTAACTTCTAATAATATTATTGAATAATAATATGTAACTTTTTAAATATTTTATCTTTTATAATTACTAGCAGGAAAAACACACTTCGTGCCTGTATTATATTAAAATAAATAAATAAAAAATGAGAAGTTACTTATAAAAAAGGTGGTTATTAAAAAAAAATGGTCCATGTAAAAACAAAAATCAAAAGTAGTTATTGAAAGTGAAATTTCCTTTATATATTAGTATAGATTGATTAGTTTCAAGTTTTTAAATTTGATTAAAAATATTTTTCTAATTTTTTAAAATAAAATGGTATAATGGTCCAAAAAAGTGGAGACCAAGGTGATTACCGAAAAAGGTATCTCTTTTATATATGAGTTAATCATCCATACACTGTCAGTGTAAAAATTTTTACACTGGCAACCAATCATATCTTTTAAATTATTTTATTTTATTTTTATTTTATTAAATAAACAACTGACATGACACTATTAAAAAGATATGATTGGTTGCCAGTGTAAAAAATTTTTTTACTGACAGTGTATAGGTGATTAACTCTTTATATATTAGTATAGATTATATAAATTTTTTATCTGATTAATATTGAGTTTGTTTTTTAAAACTTTTTTTTTTCTAAAACTGTTTTTTAATAAAATAAATTTTAAATATTTTTTATATGCGTGTCTATTTTTTTAAATATCTTTTTTGATTTTTTTATAGAAATAACTCTTGCACGTTTCTTAAAAAATTATTTCTTTTAAAATACCTGTTTAAAAATATTTATTTTAAATTTAAAGAACCAGGTCCAGTATGTGTAACTAATTATTTGTAAACTATCTTCAAAAATATTTTAGTATATATGTTTCACAATTAAATGTTTATTATATATAATTAAAATTTATAATATATTATATGTATAAATAAATATCATATTTAAACATATATAAAATATATTTTAAATTTAAGTAAATAATTTATATTTTGACAAAAAATTATTTTTATCTATTGATAATTTATTTTAAAAATATTAAATTAAATTTATAAATAAATATGATAATATGAAATTGAAGTAGATAAATTTTTTTAAAAAATCTCTAAAAATCCTTTTATCAAAATTTTTTTTAAAGGATTCTGGTGTAAAATAGAATCATTCAAGTTGATTTTCACTAATTAAAATAATTTTTAAATATATATTTTATTGATATGAAATATTAATTTACTTTTGTTTTTACAAGTATTTATCTACTCTAGTGCAACTATGTATTTTCTATTAATAAAACTCAAATTCGAGATTTCATTTAAGTAGTGGATTCAATTATTACTCGAATCAACATTTTTTATTAAATATATATTTGTTAATATTTTTATGCATTTTTGTTATCATTAAAATAAAATTAGGTTGATTAAAAATAGTTTTATATAATATTTTTATTTATTTATTTCTTTAAATTATTGAGTGAGACAAGTGTTGAAGAAACAGTTAAGCTTTTTCCCAACTGCTGAATTGAAGAGCCACCAGTGTCCGTGACCACGAGAGGCGCATCTTTCCTCACAAAATGGCAGAAGGCTGCCACTAATATTTTATGCAAAATCTGGCACAGATAAAGTAATGAATTCAACACTCATGGCCATGGTTTCAATCAAGATATTCCACTGTGCTTGAATAATTAAGCTCTGTCCATTCCACTGTTCCTTGTCTCCTTAGTTTATGAACACTGACTGGTAGACACCATCGCATACCTAACATCTAACCTTTTTACAAGATCATACCTAGAATAGATAAGTTTAATTATATAAAATAATAATTATGTGCTATGGTGAAGCACCTAAGTTGTGGCTTCACCAATGAGGCATAAAAATGACTTTCTATCTTTGAGGGTTTTATCGGGAGAATGATAATTAAATATAATTTAATATTTATTTTCATTTAATTTAATTTATTTTTATTTACTTCTTAAATTAATATATAAGATAACTGAATTGAAGACTTTGTTTATCATATAAAAAAAATTAATTGTAATATTAATGAAGATTTACTTACATCCTTAAAAAATATATTACACATTTGAAATCGGAAAAATAATATAAATAAATCCACATTCGTAAATAATGTATACATATCAATCCCTATCTTATAGGAATTGAAATATATCATCTAAAAAGAGACCAAAGTATATACCAAATGATGGAAGGCTTAAAAAATTATCAAAATACAGTTAAAAGATTAAGAAAAACAACAATAGAATTATAGACTTGACTGAATTTATTAATCAGTGTAAATATATTTATATACTGCTTTCATTTTATATTTATTGATGTTTAAATTTATTATTGATACACACATATTCAAATATATTTAATACATATAAAAATATTACTGTATTTAGTTTAATACTCATATTTAACGCTACTTTTATTTGTATATGTATAAAAAAAAATACTTAATTCATTACGATCAATTAAAGTAATTAAATTAATTAGTTTTAATTAATAATATCTTAATTTAAAATCATTAAAATTGAGATAACATACACGTAGTTATAAGTTTAAATTTTGTTGTCATCATTGTATTTTTTATAAATAAAAAAACCTTAATTTAAAATTTTATTCAAAAAAATATATCTAGAGTTAAATGGTATAACTGATAATAATATTAATGATGCTAAAGAATAGTTTTTCAACCGATAAACATGACTTATAATAGTAGTATGCAAGTAACCAAATAAATGCATCACTTTCATAAATAATGAGTGAATGTCTCATTAATAGACTCTTACTAAATTAATAATATAAAAAATTATCAATCAATTAATAGATATAAAAGTAGACCTATGTTAGTACCAAAATAATGTTTTATATATAATCAAAAGTAGTATTATATGAAAGAAACAAATGAAAGTCTGATTGTGGTCCTAATTAATTAAAAAAAAAACATCTCTCTTTTATATATATATATATATATATATATATATATAAAATGTATTAATTGCTAATTTTATTTTGTACCCTTAATTATTATAAGTCTATTAATAAACTACTCACTAATTTTTCATAGAAGTGAATATATTATTGAGCTACTAACAATGTAAGTCACACTCAAGGAAATGCGATGACACTAGAAGTGAAATTTCTTTGATAAACTTCTATTGACCCCCAGTTTGACAAGTATATTCTTGGATCAAGTTAAGTACTATTAAACTTCTACTAAATATTAAGTCAAAATTGGTACTTGGCTTAAGAATCTCTAATATGTCATTGACTCATTGATAATTTTGAAAGTGTCATTTTTTATCTATCATTTTAATGAGTCAAAAAATTACTTATTAGTTGAAAACATTATTTATTGATTTATGAGTAATCATTAAATATAACTACCACTCACGCCATTTGATATTTTATTAATATTTTTAAAATGCATTTTCAAATTAAGACATTATTAATTAAAATTAACTAATTTAATTATCTTTATTAATTTCAATTAATTAAATATTTGTTTCCTATATATAATAATAGAGGTAGTGTTTATCTAGACTACCCTTCACATGGACGAAACTAGGTATAAGTATACAGGTGTAGTTGTCGACCCCTAAAAAAAAAAGAAGGCTGTAATATTTAGTGTTAAAGTAAAAATTCAGCCCCTCTAGTATTCAATCCTAAGCACCGAATTTGTTTGCCTATGAGTAGTGTAGTAATAAACCTCTTGCTTCCCTACACCTTTTTTTGGTTTTGTCCTTCACCCTTGACCTATCTCAACTTCTTTTGTTGTGTCACCTTAAAGTTAATTAATCATAGAAGAGATATCATATTTATTTTCTAATTTGAGTGTCGTAGTATTTACAGGAGGAGATATACTACAAATAAAAATAGTTATGCAAACATGAATGGTTATTTTCACGAATGTTGGCACAAGCAACATTGAGCAATAAATGTGTTAAAAAAATATCCCAATAGGAGCATTTATATTGCCTGCCAAGTCCGACATTGTTAACTAATCTGTGTCACGTTGAAGAAGGAAATGTGTAATGATTTAATTAGGGAAAAACGATATAGAGTCGTGGAAAATGGAATAGAAATGGGTCATCACACTTCACACGTGTGAATCGTCCTCTCCCCAATACTCGCACGCTCGAACTCAACAAAAGGAGCCCAACATATATAAACGCAACGGGGTCCCAAAAACTTTCGCACCATCATCATTATTATTATTATTATTATTATTATCTCACGTAATGGCCTCTTCGACTCACAAGCAACAACTCTTGCCCAACCTCTATGGCGGCGCCACCTCGGCTCCGCCGCCAACGCCGGCGGCGCAGCCGAATAGCCTCCTGTCAACCTCCGACGCCGCCGACGCGCTCTCGCGCCTCCTCCACCGCCTCCCGCCCACGCTCTCGCTCCCCACGCGCTGCGCCTCGCCGTCTTCCGCGGCCGCCACGTGTCCCCCCTCTCTCTCCCTAAACGACGACGTCCTCTCCTGCGTCTCGCAACTCGGCTACGCGCAACTCACCGATCACTCCGTTCCCTCCGGGCTCGCCAACTCGGCCGAGTCGGAAGCGCTGGCGCTCTTCGACCTCTCTCGCGACCGGAAGGAGGCGCTATTCCCCAAAAACTGGCCTCTCGGCTACGGCGACGAAGAGGACGAGGGGCTCGCCGAGTCGTTCCGGTTGGACTCGGCGCGGTGGACCGAGTCGAGCGAGTTGGCTCTGGCTTCTCTGCGCGAGTTGGCGCTGGAACTGGAGAAGCTGGGGTTGAAGATCGTTGATGGGTTGACGAAGGAGTTGGGCTTCGAAAACCCACTTGGACATGACCCGACCCGGTTCCGTTCACTCATGTGGGTATCGGAGTGTGTTCGTGGATCGAAACCCGATTTATCGGGCGGGTTTTACCCGTTTGTGGTCGGGTTGCAGTTCCAGATAAGGAATCAGAAATACTCGATGCTGTCTGATTCGGGATGGGTTTCTGTGCTGCCACACGTGGACTCGATTTTGGTTACTGTTGGTGACATTGCTCAGGTAATCATAATTGTTGTTTAATTATTAATTTAGTTCTTTTGCATTTTATTCTTTTTATCTTATTCTTATATATAAAAATTATAAATAAATGAGTGTCTGAATTAATAGGCACAGAATTATTTCAACTTATGACTTCAAGTTTAAGGTAAAGAATCTTATCTTCTACTTGACTCGCATAAAACTACTTTTAGATTATTAGTCACCTTTATCGTGAAAACTGAAGTAATTTGTCTAAGATCGTAAACTCGTGGATACTAACATTAGTGTGATCATTATACATTAAAAAGATCTATTAAATATATTTGTTATAAACTTTTTCTACAAGTTAATCGCTAGATATTAGCGATAGACATTAAAATGTAAGATATTCCACCATACAGTAAGCCACGTCAACAAAGTTAGCAACGATATTAACGATAGAATTAAAATGTATTAAATTTGCTTGTTTAAGATCAAAACTTATACTTTTTGTAAAAGAAAAAAAATCAAAGCTTATAATTTCTTTATATAAAATTAAAAGAGTAAAGTGATGTCCTAAAACAAAGGTAAAGTGCTGGTAAATATCGGAGTAGATTAATGATTAAAGCTTTTGTTTTAGGTTATGTTTTGAATTGTTTAATGTTTTTGTTCTGACACGATGGCTGTGGCTTGTTTGCTTTATGGTTTGGATGTTTGTTAATTTTGTTGAATACTTGTTTTTTTTTTTTCGTTTCTTTCTCCTAATTAGTGGCCAGGTTTGGGGGAAAAGCTTACATTATCATATGATATTGTCGGTTGGGTCACGTAATTGTGTTGCTAGTTTAGAATTATTTATGACCTTTAATTACTCTATTGCCCTCGAGCATGTATAATTTGATGTTTGAACAAGGCTTGAAAAGACAAACTAAACTGAGCACAATTTATTTGGACCATGTGATTTAAGCTCAGAGGCAATGTTAATTATCTGAACGAGTCTTTTATTCTTTTTTAACTAAGGAGTCCTTTTTCAGTTGTTGGGTCACGCGATAAATGAGGGAATGTTATGTTGGTGATGTCATTCTACATTATTTGTTTTATATTTTTAAGAATGATAAATTTTTGTTTTGGTATAGATTTTTAAGAATGATAATGAAGTTAAGATTAAAATATTTTGATACGTATATATATATAATCAAAGAAAATAATGGTTGTTCTTTTCAGTCTTGCATATCGGCATGCAAATTCTGATTTTGATCATGCAGATAATTTATGTTGGTTGGGCCCCATCTTTAGCAAGGCGGGCCATAATGTTGTGTGGTACCTGTTCTTCATTTTTCATTGGGATGTGGCCTAAAGCAGAAAAACTTGTATTCAACTCAGAAAATTAGACGAGGCAAAAGCCTCAAATCACAATGTTATACCACTGTTACAAGATTCATTATTTAATTATACAATTTTGCATCATGTACTATTTTTAAAAATATTTTATTTTTAAGAGCACATCATATATATTAATCCTAAGGATGATGATGCATTGATATGTAGAGAATAATTTTGTGCAGGTGTGGAGCAATGGCAAATTAAAGAAAGTGAGGGGTAGACCAGTGGCGACAGTGGGAGAAGAAAATGATACACGCTGCATAACAATGTCATTGCTGATAACTCTTCCTACAGAGAGCAGAGTGGCTCCACTTCTTCCCAATAAGGACCAAACAAAGGAAGAGAGTGAAGAAGAAAGTAATAATGGAGGTGGTGGTGGTGAAGGCCAAGAGAGAGTGTTTAACTCATTTGATTTTGAAGACTACGCTTGGAGAGTCTACCATGAACGTCTCCTATTCAAAGATCCACTAGATAGGTACCGTGTTACTTAGAACTTAAGACATTGGACTTGGTGGTTGTCTCTCACTCTACCTCATGATAATTCTGTGTTTTGTGTGATAGAATGAATCATTTCTCATGCTGGTGTTAATTAAATAGTCCAGTAAGGTTTGAATTTTGGATGAGGACTATATGATGAGGTGTATATGCTCCATTTATTTATTGGATTGATTTTCAAGTTAGAAAAGAGAACAGTGTCACTCATTGTTTTTACTTTATCATTCAATCTAGAATTCATGTTTGTGTCAGTTACTCTGCCATCTGGGGTCCAACTCTGCCATGCAAATATTGACGAGACGGGGCCTTCAATTATCTCTTTCAATGAATATTATTGAATCTTCAATTCCTGATTGAATATATATAATAAATACTTTTATTGACTATAAAAAGTATATGTTGAATGATTTTTCTGTATATTCCTGAAATAATAAATATTTTTAAATAAAAAATCTTTATTTGAGTTAAATTTTCACGAATATTTTATAAATGTGAAAAAATATAGTGTCAAATGATTCATAATCACTCTAAAGAAATAGAATGATAGATAGCAATTCCAGTTTGTTTTTTTTCCTTCTTCTTTTCTGTTCTTTGGAAAAACTTAAGATGTTCATCCTGAAAGGGTGTTTTCAATATAAGTTTGGATTAATTTATTTATATTTAAATTTTTTTTAACTAAAATCTTGGTGAAAGAGATTTTAAAAATCTACCAAAATTAATTAAAACTAATATGCATTTAGTTAAGATGGCCTTAAGATGCATCTCTTGTTGGCACGTGGATTACCCCCATGTTTGTACATGCATGCGTCACTGACATGGTCTTTCATCTCTAAAGTGAAGCTATCTGTTTAATAAAATAAAATAAAACAAAACAAAATAAATGAAGTTATATGAGATAGTTTTTTCATCTCGGATGTGAATGTGATTTTGGTTTTGAAATGTACGTAGATTCCGTGGGTGTCACATCTAATGCGCAAGTATCATTATAAAAATCAGGTCAAAATCGATCCATTATGTAGAAGCAAGAATCTCATGCTTAGGCATGAAACTTTTGTAAATGCTAAAACAAACACGCAGTTCATTTTGGGTGTGCATGATACTTGTTGGGGATGGTATTTCTTTGATTTGAAATTTTGATCGAGTTATTTATTTAAATCTGATAACGATAATTGAGTCCAATAATATATGAAAAAAAAATTCAGTCAAATCAATTGATTGACAAATATATGAATCTTAACATGATATATAATTAAATAAATATATAATTATAGTATATAGTATATATTTCATAATAATTAATATTGATATATATATCATGTTATACAAAATATTATTCATTTAAAAAAAATATAAGATATTAATGAGTTGAAACAATTAATGTGAAATATAACTCGAGAAGTTGTTTATCCATTCTTAAAATATAGTCTAATTTCTTAAATTGAAACTCATGAAAAAGTAACATAAGGTCTGGTGAGATTAGATGATACTTTGGATTAAGGTACAGCCAAAGGGCAAGGCTGATTTACCAGTTTGAAAAGAATTATATTGAAAGTGACAACCTCTTGCGATTGCGTGGTGAGGAGAATGTGTATGAAGAAAACTTGGTATCATCTTTCTAATCCTTCTCATCTCAAACAGCTACCACTTCTACGGTTGTTCCTGTCTTTAGATTCACTCCACTCAAGTGCCCTTGAGTGGTTTAGAGCCTTTTTTTTTCATTTTATTTAGAAAATGTATTTCCTGTTTTCATCGACTTATAAAATTATTTTTTTAGCAAAAATAATTCATCTCTGTTTTCGGCTGATGACGTAATTTATATTCTACTTGGAGTTTTATTTTTCTCACAATTTACCAATCCAACAGAAAATCAAGGCCCATTCAGTCAAAATTAATGCCCCAAAACGAGAAAAGGAATGTAGGAAAAAAAAACACACACACACATGAAAAAGTCCATTCTTATGTACGATGTGTTTGGATTTGAACGTACTAGACCCAAGAACTAATTGACCAAAAATAAAATGGCAAAAAGGAGGAGGGGGATGAAATAAAAAAAATATATAAACAACTTAAATAAATATTTATACTTTATTTATACCCTCTAATTTAATATATAGATACAAGTGGTCTTAGATGAAAAAGTTGGATGAATTTCAAATATTTATATTTAAAATAATACATATGTAAAAGAAAACAAATTAATTGCATGGTTATATATAATTAATTTTCATTGCCATTCATACCGCAACACAGTTTACTTTTAATAGCAATTATATGGTGGCAATAAATTAGTGGATATAAAACCCATCTTGCACTACAGCTTTGGTGGTAAATGAGTATTTATAGCCTTTAAATGTTAATTTATAAAAGATAAGCTACAATAAAATGAGTTTTAACTGGTACTCACCAACTATAATTACTGTTAATACTTTTTCAGACTCTAAATACGTTGACCATAGTTTAATTGACTCAAAATAATTTAGCAGTTATTTATATTTCCATAATAAGCATAGTAATTCCTGAAAAATGACTTTTTATGTAGTTAATATGTCAACAACAAAAAAACATATAAACATTTCAAAAAGCTAACGCTTTCTATGTTACCTACATATATTCTTTCATTTCAAAACATAATCACTCCGATGTACGTACCATTTCTATTTTGAATAGGTATGCAGGAAAAAAGAGAATTATATATACATAACTAAATGCAACATATTTGAAGTTAAAATATCTTTAATAGCAAAAGAGAATATATAAGCAACAAGGCACCTTTGTGAATAAATTATCATTAGTCTTTTAATTAAGTTTAAATAATTAACATTTTTTTAGACGTTTTCGGTACGTCTTATTTTTTCTATAAAAAATATCAAAAATCCTAACATTCTTCTTCTTCTTTTTCTCCCTTTCCATCCAAAAGAAAAAGGTGCGAAACATTGAAATAAAAAATAATATTTTTTAGTTCAAATTCTAAACAAATTCAAAAGTTTATTATACAAATGTGATTACACTAAATCAAACTGGCTATTATTGATTTGTTGGGAAGGCCCTGCCCAGTAAGAGAATATGAAAAACTAAGAAAAGAAAAACTAATGGAACATGAGTCATATTGTCATTGTGGTACCTGCTTGGCCGTTGGTGTTGGACTTGGACCATTAGTGTTCTTCTTTTCCCCTAATATTTTTAATTCATTTCCTACATGTTTGTTACGATTAGGTGATCATCTTCCACATATTAATCTAAGGGGTCGTTAATACTTTTAGGATCGGCATGCTTGGCTTTAACACAGTGATAGATGATGTTGCCGTTTAGCTAATATGATGTATACATCTCAAACTTATTCAGATGTTTGGCTTTGATGCTTTCAGAAGTTTTTCTTTCAAACCAAATTTATGTGTTTCTCTTCAATGCAAAGCTTACCAACAAGTTAATTATCACACCTATTATAAGAGGGGAAAAGAATTTTTGAGTCTTACAATAGAATAACTGAAAATAGGATATAACAAAGAATTAGATGTGAGGCAAATTATGTATGCATATATTTATATTTTCTTCCCGTAGATGTTGCATCATGAATCAACAATCTTTTGGATTTATCAAACAACATACCTTTGATCAAACCACAGCAAAACGTTAAAAAATATAAGTTTTGTTTGGTGGTAAGCATATAAGTTATCATATCTTATTTTAATCCATTACGATGTTTTACAAGCGTGTTCTAGTTAGATTTACTTATGTTATTATAATTTATTTTAGTTCTTTTCTTAAATATTGTTAATAAATATATAAAATATTATTATATAAAATTCATCTTATTAATGATCTTATTCGTTAAAATATTATATTAAATCAAATTAATGTCATAGGAACTAAAAGTTAATTTTAAATTTAAGAAAAAAAATAAAAAATTTACTCTAAATCTAAGAGATTGGTTGTTAAAATTAAAATTCATAAGTTCGTGGGTTTTTCCTTTTTATTTTTTGTAAGAAAGGTGATTTTGTGAGTAATATGTACAAGGTTTTGACTATTTTTGAATACTATTATCATCATTGGAATTTTTATGAATTAAAAAAATTCATAGGTGTTGATTGGTTGGAATATTTTAATTGTTTTGAGACACAAGTATTGAAATGTCGTAGAAATCATCTTTTCAAAACTTGAATCAGTCATTCATGAAAATTTTGACAAAATAAGATTTTGACAAAATTCTCGTTGCGTTATAATGGAAGTTAACAAAAAAACTAAATTTGATACGAAGTTGAAAGCAAGAAGAACAAATTGAGTTTTAAAAAAAACATTGATATTATATATATATATATATATATATATATATATATATATATATATATATATATATATATATATATATATATATATATATATATATATATATTGATGTTTTAGTTGAATTTATAAACAATTTTTTCTTTAAAACATATTTAATATGTCATATTCTTAGATTAAATAATGTCAAAAGGATGCAACTATCCATGATGTTTTTTGCAATACTAAATTATAGGTGACAACTATTGGTTAATATATATAATAACAATTTTTATCCTTTAAATAAATTATTCAGAATTTGATTTATGACTCTGTGTATGAAATAAATTGTTAAAAAAATATTTATATTATATGTACACGATCTTCAACAAATTAATCATTATTTTTAAAAATAGATATTTAATATCATTAAGAAAAATGACAGGCAACGGTTGTGTGAATATTGAATAAATTATCATAAGATACGATTATATCAAAATATTGAATAATGTATCATAAGATTGCGGGATGATTAAGATGAGCTAAGTGGTGGAAAGTTCAAAAATCTAGATGGTTGCAGATTTTTCGTCCGAGAATATCTTGTAATTCTAAGAATATATATTGAGTATATTTTATTAAATATTTTTAACTATTTAAAAAATCTTAAATAAATTTTATACTTCTAACATAATAAATATTTTTTTTATTAAATTACTTTTATTTTTTTACTTATAGCCTGTGTAGTCCAGATTAAAATTTCTCATCGTTCTATTAAGCGCGTGAATTTCCTGACACAATATTATTTCAACTTAACTTAATGTAAATCTTATTTGATAATTCAGGTTTGAATAATAAATATTTAATTATCTTAAATACTTTAAAGGAAAATTTTATTGATTATAGTAATCCTATCAAATTCAAGTAAAATTAAAGGATGTACGTGGCTAGTGTGAAAAAAAAAAAAAAAATACTGGTGATTGGGTCAGATTAAGTTAGCTGAATATAAATATGAAATAGTTATATTTTGATTGGCATTATAAATTAGTTGACTCATTGACTTGATGAATTGTTGAATGTAGAGTCTGGCGTTGGAAGGTGGTTGTCAACTGAATACAACTCTCTCACCATCAATTAAAGTTACCTTGCAATCTCAAGAGTGAAAACTGAAAGACAACAACATTGTGTCCACCAAAGACCCTCAAAACCACCGGACTGAGACTGCTACCAACTTTCAAGGCTTTGAGATCACTCCTCATAATCCCTCCTCCTCACGTATTGTCCCAAAGAGACACAGATCTTTCAAGTGGTTGCCATAACTAATTCACCACAGTTCACAAGGGAACCAAAATTACAACCAAAATAAAATATAAGTTTAATTACACTTTTTATACCAAACTCTTATAATTTCACAAATTTTGTTGCTTAACTTTTGTAATTATACATTTTGCTAGTCAATTTTTAATTTCTTTACATTTTATTATTTTATTAAATATTTATCTTCGTTGATTGATTATTGACATGTCATATTGACTGTTAACATAAATTTTTTATATAATATATGAATGATAATTAAGGTGACTTAATGTATCAAAATCATACATTAACATGATGATAAAATATAATAAAATATATAATTTTATAAGATATATGATAAAGTTTACAAAATCATAAAATTAAGACACTAAAAAAGTGTAATTAAGCTTAATATATATGTATATAATAATAATATAAATTATATTCATAGCAACAAGATTGTATAGATGTAGATTCTAGGTTGTGAGTTGAGAAAGACAACTTTCCCTCCACCAATAACCTCTTGTATATTCTTGAAAGACAAGACCATTCCACCAAACCTTAATTAAACGAACAAACCCAACCTAATACAAGAATTTCAATGTCTCTCCTTGCTTTGAATGCTATAATATTTCTACCTCTCTTTCCTTCTTCCTTGCTCAGAGAACACTACTATCACTATTCTGACATCACCACTTCTTTCTTCTCTCTCCCCCATGCAGCCTCTTCGAAGAAAATCCTCACTCTTCAACTCAGAAATGGGGTCAATGAAGGGTCGCAAGAACAACAACCTCTCCATTTTCGTGGTGGTGTTCTCGATCTTCCTCTTCGGGCTCTTCATGTACAACGAGGACGTTAAGTCCATAGCCGAGTTCCCATTCTCGAGTCCAAAAGCGCACGAAACGCAAGAGGTTGAGTCTGTTCCAAGTGTTCAAAGGGACACTGAGAAGGACGTGGAAGACACTGTCACGGTTACGAAGAGTTCTAGGGTTCAACTAGAGAAGAGTAGTGATGATGAGGATTCTGATGAGACACAAGAACGTGTTGATTTGAAAACGGTGGTGGAGAAAGAGAGAAAGATTGAACTGCCACGTGCGGAGGAAGAGGAAGAAGTGGAAGAAGAAGAGGAGGAAAAAGAAGAAGAGGTTGTTGAGTTGCCACCAGAAGATTGTGACTTGTTTACTGGGGAGTGGGTTTTGGATAACGAGACACACCCTTTGTACAAAGAAGAACAGTGTGAGTTTCTCACTTCGCAAGTGACATGCATGAAGAATGGACGACGTGATTCTATGTATCAGAATTGGAAGTGGAAGCCAAGAGATTGTTCTCTTCCCAAGTACGTGTTTATCATGTTCTTTTAGATAGCTAGTTTCATTCTTTTTTTTTTTTTTTTTGTAGTGTTCTTATTGGTTGTGTTTTTGTGAATTGTTAAGGTTCAAACCGAAGCTTTTGTTTGAGAAGATCAGAGGGAAGAGGCTCATGTTTGTTGGAGATTCACTGAATAGGAACCAGTGGGAATCAATGGTTTGTATGGTCAATTCTGCGGTTCCTTCACTTAACAAGACTTGGTACAAAACTGGTTCTCTTGCTATCTTCAAAATCGAGGTTTGTAATTCAGTAATTGTCCTTCTTCTTCTCTCGTTGATAAATGTGTTTTAAGGTTATTCAAAATTTAATAAAAAAAATAGTTTTGGTTCCTATATTTTAAAAATGGTAGTTTTGATCTTTGTATTTGTCAAATGTGATGAATTTCATCTCTAATCCTACACTTTGTTTAAAAAATACAAAAAAATAAAGTTAATTTTAACAAACCTAAAACACATTTTTATTAGTTTGCCATAATGATTAACCACAAGCATAACATCATATTGGTAAAGTACTCTTTTATCTTCATTAATTTTTACCCTTTTGGGCTGGAGTGGGTGTAAAGCTGAAATTAGAATCATTTTGTGCATGATGATGGTGGACCACTGAATTTGATGATCCAAATGGGGTTTGGTTTAAAAACCAAGTTACCTACTTGTTTGGCCTTTGTCTGAAAGTTATAGCTTTGGGAAATTACACGAATCTCTTGGTAGTTAAGAAAGGACACGTTATCTAGGGAATATTTATTCCATATTGCTTAGGATGCACTCATGGTTATGTTTGTGTAGGAGCCAGAGCACGTTACTACGGTGGAATTCTACTGGGCACCGTTCCTTGTAGAGTCAAATTCAGATGATCCAAACATGCACAGCATCTTGAACCGTATCATCATGCCTGAATCGATCGAAAAGCATGGAGTGAATTGGAAGAGTGTGGACTACCTCATCTTTAACACCTACATATGGTGGATGAACACTTTCACTATGAAAGTTTTGTAAGAACATGATCATTCTCTAATCCAATCCCTTTTTTTTTTTTTCCTCTTTTGAAGTTTACGTAATTTTGAAGCAAATAATGAATTTGTATATTCTTGGGTGTGATGCAATAGACGAGGGTCATTCGGTGAAGGGTCCACGGAATACGATGAAGTTCCTCGGCCAATAGCATATGGGAGAGTCCTCGCGACATGGTCAAAATGGGTAGATGACAACATTGACCCAAATCGAACCAAAGTTTTCTTCAGCAGCACGTCCCCTCTTCATATCAAGTAATTAATCACTGATTCTTAATTTATGACTTCTCATATTTGAAGAATCAACAAAATTTTATTTCATACTATGAACAGTGATATGGACATTATATGTCATACACATAGATAAAGACACAGAGACAATACAATTTAAGTCTTGCGTCATATCTAATATATAAAAATTATCTAAACATCTTTAATGATACAGACGAATTGTCAATCAGTGTGAAATTCATATTATACTACGACTTTGTTATGCCATTAGGTAGGTGTCTTCAATTTTGATAGTGTAGTTGGCCACCGTACGTTTTTTTTTATCCTTTTAGCTTACCTTTTGTCACCTTTTTTTTATATATTCTTTTGTAAAATTTGTAACCAATTCTTAAAATTACTGTTCAACTTTTAAAACTTTGTATATTTTTCACCTTCTTGTGAGTTGTATAGTTATTTGATCATTAACGTATTGATCATTCACGTTAATTACTAATATAATACCTATATTATAATGTAACATATCAACAATTAACTTGTCACAATAATAATCATGTTACGTCAGTAATTAACATGTTATGATAATGATTTATTAACAATATTATACGATCAATTAACAAAGTGACAAAATAAATAATTTTAAAAATTGAGTAATAGTTTGTAAAAATATGAAAGATAAGTGATAAGAAAAAATATAACTGTAACTTTTATTTTTTTACGATGTTTATAATTGTTACATCGACTTAGAAACTAATAATACTTTTGAACACATTTGAATTGAAGATTTACATTTAACCATATGAATTTGTAGGAGTGAGGATTGGAACAACCCAGATGGTATAAAATGTGCTATGGAAACCACTCCGGTTCTCAATATGTCAACCCCATTGGATGTGGGAACAGATCGTAGACTTTTTGCAATTGCCAACAATGTGACACAATCAATGAAGGTGCCAGTGTACTTCATTAACATCACTAGTTTATCAGAGTTGAGAAAAGATGCACACACCTCTGTTTACACCATACGCCAAGGCAAGATGTTAACTCCAGAACAGCAAGCTGATCCTGCCACTTATGCAGATTGTATTCATTGGTGTTTACCAGGATTACCCGACACATGGAATGAGTTCCTTTATGCACGGATCATTTCTCAATCTTGACCTACACCAACCTATAGATATCTTCACACATACTTCTATTCCCTTTTTCCTTTTTTCCTTAATTGTTATTATTTCTACCTTTTCTTATGGAAAAAGCTCCTTTTCCCTTGAATGCCTCAACAATTGTTTGTCAGCTTTTGTAATTTTAGCAACTTTATATAGACTTTTTTTGTTTTTTTTTGTTTTTTAGGAATTGGGCATTTTTACCCCCTTTTTATTTCATCATGTTTCTTTGTTAAGCCAACTTAGCCAAGCACGGAAGCACAAGATCCTTAAATGTACAATGAATCCTTTTTCCCTGAATGAAGAGAAAATAAAGCATCAAAGTTTCGTTTAGTAGATTAATTGTTTCAACTTTCGGTTTCTATATAGCCCTAAGGTTTCTGTGTGTGTTTCATTTTGTTTGTTTCCATAGAATAATTGTTTAACTTCAATTGCAAAAGAATCAGATGTGAAGAGACAGAAATCCCAAACCCCAACCAATAAGTAATTAAAGCATAAACATAAATATATAAAGCAATAAAGGAGTTTAAGGATATATAGAAGAAACCAAGATTTATATCGGTTCAACCACGATCTATAACTTACATCTAGTTTCTAAGGGGGGTTTGAGATTTTCAATATGTGAAAACATTACAAAGCAACAAGTATTTTACACTTAAGAAATTCCACCCTGACAACCCCCCTTGAGATACTCTTCTATGAACACTCTTGACTAGCCCATAGGGATCACATACCTTATAGTGAATCCAAAAATGTAGTACCAGACCTTTTACACTTGAGAAAACTCACCTTGACAACCCCACCAAGAACTCTTTTACCTATAATTTCCATATCAAAATTTCAAGGGACAACCATCTTCGAATACAAAAGGAAAGCTCAAAAACAATTATTCACTCTCAACAATGATGATAACACAAATTGAAATTCTAGTACTTTTTTTGTCAACCTAAAATTCTCAATAATTATCTTGTTCTAATTCTATTCTCTCGTGTTTCTTGGTCTTTGTTTATATTTAATGAAAAACCTTTTTTATATATAGGAGTTGGAAGAATAAAATATGATAAATTTTGTATCCAAAAAATATATGTTGATGATAAAATATATGAAATTGATTTTAATAAAAGATTTTTCACAAATATTATTATCTATTAAGGAGAATTGAGTCATTCGTGAAAAAGTCTCTTGTAAGAAGAATTGAGTCTTTCACAAATGACTTCTTTTAAACAAAGTATTTGAATTGTTGTAAATTATCTTTTCTTAAACTTGAACTTTTAAACTTGAATTTTCTTTCGAGAGTATTTAATGGGAGACTCAAGTCTTATTTTTTAAAAACCCAAAATAGCTCAATTATTAGATTTTTATATTTCTAATCCGTTTGATGAAATTACTTCATTTAATTTTCTTTTTAGTGCATAGATCTTATCTTAATTGTCTAAATGAATTAATCAATTCAAGCTAGACTTAGTTAGAATGCAAAGTGTTCACATCAAATAATTAAGTCTTTGATTTTGGTCTTCATTTTCTAACATAGGATTTGTCTAGATAAACTTTTTCAAAAGTACTTATAATAAAAAGGAATAAGAAAAATGAAATAAATTCTTTCATAGATTAAAATTAGCTCTTACATAAACTAATTTATAAGAGCTTTCTTATATTAGCTTCTTTTAAAATTTATTTTTTACTTGCATATAGACTAATTTTAAATTATAGAAAAATTCATTTTTTTTCCTACAAATGCTTCTAAAGAAGTTTGTCTATAGAGACATCGAGTCTTGAAAGAACTTTTCCCTTTTGCTAGCTTTGCCTTGTCTTTAGCTTATCGACTTTATCATAGTACTTCCAGCTAGGTTTTCATTGTGTATATGTAGTTTTAAATGAATTCTATTAATGTATTTTTTTAATGATTAAATTTATATTGATTTGTGGGTTTATTGTGTTGAATACATGCTTTATTAAACATGCAAGTAGAGTGGGCCCTAGAGAAGATAATCAGCTCAAGAGAAATTGCTAAGCTTGAGGTTGCTACTGCATCAAAAGCACCCAAGGGCCAAGGCACTAGAGGTGCCAAAGATGGTGGCAAAGTTGGTAAAAGGGTCATGAAACACAAGGCCCCTTATGGAAGAGGTCCTTGAGAGCATTATGAATCTATGAAAAATGATTTTCACGTAACACTTACAAGAAGGTAAAGCAGAAATTGAGATAGACACGTAAATACTTAAACGTGTTGCATGTATCAGAGGAAGATTCACCGATAATTTTATATCTTGTATCTTCTTGTAAGTTTCATATTTTGTATTTTGTTGAATCTTAAAATTTTTTTGGTAAAAAAAATAATATATAAGAAATGATATCCCGAAATTACCGAAATGAGTATTGAACTTCGTATAAGTATGAGGGCTGTATTTTATCATAGCTTAGTTTCTTCCATATATTCTTATCTATATTTAACAAGTAAACACCAAAATTCACTAATTGATTTCGAAATACATTTAACACCAAATAGGTAAAGAGAAACTAAATTAATGGTTTGATCATTATTATTTTTATTTAAACTCTTTTAAAAACAAATTAACGTACTTAATGGAACAAATAATTCTACTCAGCAAAAACAAATTTCCATTGTGTTCAAGGTGTTGAATGTCAGGAATAATTTCGTCCAAAAACAAATTTCTACATTTAAGAGCAATAAGAGGGGTGCCGATATCAAGGCCCTAAAATAATGGGATTCTTCAATTCTTGAAATTTTACTTAGCACCTATCAGTTAAAATTACTGGCTTGAAAAAGTTGACCCGTTTGTACTAGCTTAGATGTAACTAGTGTTCATCTGAATCATCACGACTTGCTTGTACCCTCAAAGCAGTTCCATAGACGCATGTATGACTATACAAACGAGTTAATAAGAGATCAAATATGTATCTATACATGCGTACCAGGTTTCCGGGGACATACTCTCAAATTTTAATGCCTATTTGGTTTGTGGAACAGGAAAGTAGGCAAAGGGATAAACTCGTATAAACAAAAACGCTTTGGCAGATACAGATATCTGAAGACTACTGTACATGAGTATTTGGAAATCAAAAGATTAAAGCTGAACTACAATCATGACAAACATCTATCTATCTCGCTGAGCACATGAATGTGAGTTCTTGGAAAAAACAGACGCAACAAGGGAATTGAAGATGACGACATAAGCTTAGGTTTGACTCTATCAACAGCTGTCCTAATTACAGATGAAGTTGGTACATCAAACCACTGAAGGAACCAAGAAAGAAGGATTGAACGTTTATCTTGGGATTCTCCATCAGGCCATTTTCCCAATTTCAAATAGTTATGAAAATCATCCTTCAATTCCTGGGAAGAATTTAAGAGTTCTTCCACTTGCTTTCGAAGCGAACCAACAAATGTTGATTGTACAATTCCTCCTTTTGGAGCGGATAATTTTCCAGTCATCAATGCCTCAATATATGTCAGTGCAAGCTGCAAGCAGAAACAATTCGTATAAGGGGTGGGAGTCGTGGGACAGTGGCCTAGTATGAGGCCTGGAGAGGACAGATTTTAATTACGACTCAAAATCATGACTGATACATCACAAACACAAGCAAACAATCTTACGATTGCACCAAGACTACCTCATGCAGGTGTTTAAAAGACTAATTTGATTTGAAGAACAAATCCCAATTAGATCTCTACAGAATGAGTATAATGTAACTCAGTCTAGCCCTAGGGAAATATGATAACTGATGTTTAATTCTGATAAATATGATATCCAAGATGTTTGCCAGGGAAACATATATGAGAAGATATGCCTAACAGCATGTTCTGCTTTAATCATCACTTAATTCTTGATCATAAAAACCAATTCTAGAGACCAATGGCAAAAACCCAGTAGGATCACAACAGAGGAGATCACTATTGCTATGAAAACAACTGTTTACCTAAAGAGCTGAGCATCAAAACCAGTTTAAGAACAGATTATTACTTCAAAAGAAAGTACAATTATCAAAGACTAAGCACAAAACTACCTTTAAACCAGATATAGAGAGTGAGTCACCAAAAACAATGGCCCCATTAGTAACTTGTCCGGCCATTGATTCAACTGTTGTGAATAATGACAAATATACCTGCATAATAGTGCAAAATCATTATCAAACAGTTTACAGCGAGCATTGACATTATACCAATTTTTATTTATTTACACACTTATAAGAATCAAGCCTCATAAGAAGCGACTCATCTCAGACGTTTATACATGTAGATCATGCTCATAAAATTCCTCGATATTTCATAAGTTATACTGTAATAGTAATTTTAGTACACAAGATTACCTCATGGAATCTAAAACAGAAGACATTATGGATAGGCAATTTATTTGAAACGTGGCATGTATGATCAACATGGAAATGCAACCAACATTGAAAATTTTTAAATTGGGTCATTAATGAATGAATTTAGGAAATACAAAATAACCTTTTAAGTAAATTACCTGTAAAAGAGCTGGTCTATCCTTGCTCACGCACTCAAATAATACTTGCAAGCAAAATTCCTTGAAATCAACATCAGATCTGCAAGCATTTTTATTAATTTATTAAGATATTACACCATCTTTACAACAAAAAGAATATAAATATTCGGAAAATTAGGGAATCACACTTTATTGCACTGACAGTGACAGGAATCTTGACTACTGTACTGTTTGACCAAATATACAAAGAAATATTTTTCACAGTATTTCTCTAATAAAAAAATTCCTTTAATAAAAAAGAAATGCATTTTGTATTTGGATGAGCAATCAGAGTTTTCCCATCTTTACAAAAAAAAAATCTACAGCCAGAGATGCTCCAATATGTATATGAAAGCCATACGTAGATTTGTTCCCTTTGTGCAAGTCTAATAAAACTTAAAATATTAATTATTCATTAAAGGGCATCTGATCAGTTATTCATCAAAAGATTTAAGAATGAAATATGAGCTTCAAAAATCAAACGAGCAGAATGAAATGAAATACTAAAAACATAATCAAACAGAACATGGATGCCAAAATAATCTAGAAATATGAGCTTACCTATTATACCAGGAGGGGTCACAGCAGAGTTGTGCAAAAGCAATCAAGCTAGGATCAGATGAGAAGGTGCCAACCAACTGATCAACTGTGATAGAACCAGATCCACTACGAATGTCCATTATCGTATCAGATGCTTTCAAACTTGTCAGGCCAAACACCTAGATCAAGCAAAAAATAATGTGTAAAGTACTAGTATAAACATGTATAACAGTATCATACACTGTAATTTCAACCTTGTGCATTGCCCGTGACAGCAGTGACTGGCATCCAATGGGATCGTCAACATATGAACAAGCGCCAACCTTTCTCTTGATAAAAAGAATACCAGAATTAAATGGATTATTCTTGTCTCCAAAATTCCACCAAGGTTTATCTGTTATTAAATGCATAATTGGGGTTACTCATTTAAAAAGTATAAAATTCTAAATATCTCAAATCAGTATAAAATCATATGAACAGCATAATAGTTTATGTTTACCTTCAGGGGTAAAGTCTATTACTTGAGGCCAGTAGCGAGGCCCACAAACACGTATTTTTTTCAACTGTAACCATCAATATCAATAGAAATTAGTCCCACAAGGCTTACAAATGCTTCTCTTTGCTTCAACAATAAGAAATATACAATTTTAAAAGCTATCAAATAAAAGTTAACTCAACCAGAACAGGAGAATTGTGCACCAAAAAAGATAAACTGAACAAGACAAACCAAAGTACCCCACAGATTTCATTCATAGACCATCCAGCAATCAGACTTACAATTGATCGTTCTGGCAGAAGGCAAGGGGTGACCTCACAAAAGCTGGATTCTGCATAATGCTCAGTTTCTCTGACTGTGACCTCAAGAGGAGCATAAACAGGCAGACCTGTGTCAACATCAACTGTTTGAATCCACCGTGCCTCTGTTGCAAGGACATATAGATGGCGAAATGCCTGCACAAAAACTTTTTTTCAGGACTTAATTTTCAATAACTAATGAACATTTAAGCCTTTATCACAAGATACAGTAATTCCATCAATCTGATATACCTGAAGGTGGCATCTGTTATCATTTGGACCAGTTGGCAGGCGTGGATATAGAGTAATTAGTAAAGCAGCAATGGAACGATTGTTTGTTGAAAATGTTCTCATTCCACCACCAAGAAACAAGAAGCCAATAGCTAAGCTTACCTAAAACAGCAGGTTTATAAAACAAAAATAAGATGGGAGACTGAAGAAAGCTAATTACCAAACTCATGTGAAAAAAGGAGAATTCAAGCATATACAAGATGTTGCGTGAATATAGAACATTCAATGATGTAAATAAAGCTTGCTTTACCAAACGAAGTACAGGAATATATGAATTTGAAACCGATTCTTTGATATTAATATCATACTACAAGCTATCTGAATCTCCAAAATCCCTTTATCTATTGATGTTTATAAGCATGTATGCATCAATGCATGCACAAGAAGAAACTTAATGTACATGAAGAGACACAACTGCTAAACACACAAATATTTGAATGAATATAGAGACAGACACCAATTTGTATTTAATATAGACACCACAAAACTTGTAGACATGAAATAAAAAGACAATTTGAAGATCATTAGCCGATTAGCATAATGGTACCAAACCCTCTTCAGTCACCTAAGGTAGGGCAGTTCAATCTCCAGCTTCCAGATTTTTTTTTTTAAATTGAAAATTACATAAACAAAAAGACAACATGAAGAACTTACTGCCATCTGAATACCATAACTTGACTGCCCATCTGCACAATTTCTGCTCCTTAGGAATCTCAACAACCGAAAGGTCTGTAAATGTCCAGACCCAGCCATAACCTGGTATGCAAACGTTTAACCATAGAACTTTAGCCATGATCATAATCTGTAATTAATTGAAAGTAGACGAAAGGACAAAGCAGGCACCACAGATAGAGAAAGAACAATAAGGTGAAGGCATATTTCCAATGTTCCCCGGTCGATGTAACGAGACAGTCCCTTAGGGAAAACCTTTCCACTTGCTGGAGAAACTGGTTTGATCTGCAGATAAAAATAAACCATTTAGAGCCAACCACCTAATATGCATGGGGGAAAGTTAGGCAGTGTAATTCTGGACTGACCTCGTTAAGAAAGTAAATAGCAAGTTCATAAAGTAACTCTTGTGCATTCTCATTTCTTGTGCCAGCAAACACCAGTCCTGACATGGTTAAGAACAAGTTTCAAGACAAAGATCAAACAGTATCACAACCACTGAATGGTAAAAAAATAAATAAAAAGATAGAAGAAACCATGGTTAAGAAAATATCATCAAGGACAATAGTACCAATCAAGGTTATTAATAAGGTTATACGGCGGATGGCGGCAAGGACCTTTAAGTGCCATATTGTCATGGCGGATGCCATGGCGGTCTATGGCGGACATCATGGCGGACAAAAAAAAAAAAAATTATATATATATATATATATATATATATAATATGATGCAAAAACAGAAAAATAACAAACACATATTAAAACCAACAATATAACAATCTAAAATTCATGGCATTCATAATCTAGTAATAGTCATCATAAAGAAACATAAATTCCTAACCAACAAAAAGATTAAATGGCAACGGCGATGGCAGAACTCAAAGGAGGAGGCGTGCGGAGGGAGAATCTATCACGCGCGGAGGAAGTACCAGGAGGAAGAAAGTCTCGTTGGAGGTAGCGGTGGCGCGCTCAGAGGTGACGGTGGCGCGCTCGGAGGTGATGGTGGCTCGCGGGGAGGTTAGCGTGGCACGACAATGGTGCACGCGGAGGGGGAGAAGAAAGTCACGTCGTAAGTGACGGTGGCGGCCGCGTCGGAGGCGACGGTGGCAGCTGCGTCGGAGACGATGGTGACAGGCGAGGCGACGGTGGCAGGGGGTCTTGTCGGAGCAGCCACGGGTTGCACGGAAGAGAGGCTATTATGTATTAGGGTTTCTGCAACCCTATTTTATGTGTTGGGTGCTCAACCCGGGAAAGAAACTCGGGCCCAAACCAAAAAAGAAAAAAAAATGGCCCAAACCGAAAAAAAATATAAAAAAAATGGTCCAAAACGGCGCCATGTCCGCCATTCACGCCATGGACCGCCATGCCTAACCCGCCTTAACGGCCGTAACGGCCGCCATCTTCAAAATGGCGGATCTCCGCCATACACAGCCTAAACGGCCATAACGGATCGCGGCCGCCGCCGCCATACCTTTATGGCGCCGTTATGGTGCCGCCATAACGGCTATTTAACAACACTGGTACCAATGAGGATTTAAATAATTTCATTTGGTTGTATGATTACATTTGTTATATAAAGAATTTGGTTAATATCAACATACGAGCATTCTGTTAAATTCATCTAAAATGACTGCAAAGACCAAAGAACATTTTACCAAGTGATATACAAGCTCCAGTTATTATATTGACATATGCCTGTATAAAAGCCTCGGCATCCATATCGTCAATATCATTGCCATCACCTCCAATCCCTTCTACAGCACATCTGACAATCTCAGGAATTTGAGACCAAACCCAATCTTTTGAGGGATGAACCCTACAAACAAATACACAGCAAACATGGATCAAAAGGGGGACAAACAGGTCCAAGTAGATCATTGCAATAACTTAATAAGTCAGTACAAACCTGCTCCACATTATTAAATTTCGAGCAATGACTCTAAGCATTATAAAGTCAGGCCTCACATATTGCAAATCAAAACATGTATTGGGAATTGAGAGCCTAGACACAATAGCCTCAGATTCTGTCTGTCAAGAATACAGACCAAAGTTATACGAGGTTGAAAACAATTTAAATTGATGCAGATAAATACACTTCTTGTGGACATATCTATTATTTGTTGTAGAGTGAGTTCATTGGAAACACCTTCATAAACATCAAAGCAAGGGCAATGATGGCTCCAGGTGCGGTGACATCAATATTGACTGTTGTCCCATCCATCATCTACAAGTACAAATGTTTAAATTAGTTATGCAGAAGAGTCCCAACTATAATGTCTCAAATACAACTTTTATTTTATTGTGGTAAAAAAATTATGAATTGAATTCTCTGAACCTGTGCAGAAGCACGATTTTCGTCCATTGAGATTGTCGGAAAATGAGATCTCTCCTGATGCAGAAATACTTGAGCATTATATAAAATTATAAGCATTATAAAGTAGTCTTAAAGCGCCAAAAGACAGAAGATCACAATGGCATAGTCTCTTACATACATTCAGAACTAAGACTGTAACTAATATAGAAACAAGAAGAGAATTAAGGTTCTCAACAAAGGGAGGGAAAAAATGACAGGATAATTGGTGAATTCCATTACATTGTGTACTTTGCCACCAATGTAGAGAAACAGACGATTCACAAATGTGTCAATGAAACCAAGTGCATCTTCTCCCCGTCCTTCAGGCAACATATGTTGGTTAGATAAGAACCAGAAAACCACAATCCAAAACCTGCTAACTATTTAAGCATTCATACCCAGTGCAACAAGACCCAGTGCAAATCCTGCAGAAACAGCATGACCCTCTCGCTCAAGAACATTATCACCTCCACTTCTGCGCCCAATTTCACCCTGAAAAAATTACATATAGATGTATGGGAAGACAAGTTAAAGGAAGAAATTAAATAGAAACATAGGTGACCAATAATTTAGTGGATACAGAAACCCTGCAAACCCTAATCGACCAGAGAAGAGATACAAATTATTTAGAATGAGAAGGCCCCATGGAAAAAAAAAAATCATGAAAGAAATTTATGCACTGGTATTGAGGCAAGTTTATTCCAAATATGGACCACAGGATCTGTATGTACTAGACAGATATCATGCAGGCAAACATCTTTGATAAAGCAATTCCTAACCTCACAAGTACATGAATGATAATGAATTACAAAATATAAATATATCAAAACTCCAAGGTAATTGCATTTAATGAAAGGGGAAAGAGGTGACAATAATGTAAATCATACCCACTGGCTAAATGGTCCAAGAAAACAATAAAATTTAGTAAAATAAACAGTACTAGTTCAACCATAATCTACATTGAGGTTCACTTATCTTGATGGCATGCAAGAATTGCATAACTCAAGCATATGTCCAAGCATTGAATAAACAGTAGATGAAGACAGGAAATATATTTACCAATAAAACCTGAATTGTTTGTGGGTGCGCTGAACCTTCATATAAAATCCCCAGAGACATTAAAGCGGCTGACTGAAAAAATGTATCAAATATTCAACTTGAAAATAATCATCGGGTGGTGATAGAAATATGGCACACAAATTGAATGTTATGAACAGAATAACGAATTTCTCTCTGAGATAAAATGAAGCAAGTGGAGGCCACAACTTTGGGCCTTACTATTTCTCTTCTGATGTTAGAAAGCACCAACAAAGGACGGAGGGGGGTGAAACAGGCTAATCTAAAGTCAACATATAAAATAAGCATAAAAAATACCTGGAGCAAGGTTGGAACCTCTAACTCTGGATAGGAAGATGGATGTCGTACAGGAATATGAACATAAAGTGTCTGCCAGAGAGTAATTTTATCAGTTCTCCCAACATAAAAGGCATAAGGGATGAGATCAGAGGTTAGTACGCATGTTATCAAAGAAGTTGTGCAATATAAAAACACTGATTTCATGCAGTAAAGGGCCCAAAAAAATAACATCCAACCTTCTATAGAGTGGTGTTGAAATCCTACGTTGACTAGAGATATGATAAATGTAAGTTCTTATATGACCCTAAGCCAATATTCTAATAGTTGAATCTTAATATTCAAAAATATAAACAAAATATGCTTCAAATAACAAAATCATTAATCATAATGTCATACTCATAATAGAGTTTCTTTTATATCAGCACAGATATAAGTTGATGAATTAAAAAACCAATAATACACACATTGCACAGAAAGTTAATTTAAATAGTGTTTTTTTCTAGTTTAACTAGTTCAATAAATCAATAAAAGAACCACCTGACTGACATATATCATATATTTAAATATAATAAATAAATAGCTTTTATTTCAATTAAACTCAAATTCTTATATTTCTCAGGAAGTGTACAATGTCATCATTTCATGCTGGTCAATCACTCAAATAAAGACGTGAAATTGACCAAATTGCAAATCAAATGATTTCTATAATTATGTATTTTTGGCATTAAAATGACAAGTGCCTTTCCCGATCAAGAAAAAACAATGTAATCCATAACAGAACTAGAAGAAGTAATTTTCCAACGAATTGCAACTATGATCTGGTATCTGAGAGCAGAGATCTGCAACAATTTCATCAGAAAATATGTGCTTGATAATACCTTTGATATAGCCGGATGCATAGTGCCTCCATAAGAAGCTGCAAGGCCAAGCATTAATCCCACGGTAGTACTTTCATGCTCCTAAAAATAAGTTGTAAAAATAATTTGATGACAAACAAAATGGAAAAGCTGAAAGATAGAATATAACATAAAAAAGGAAAAATGGATGAGTTGTCCCAAGTTAATTGAAATTAAATGAATTATATGGTAGCAACCATTTTGTGATGAGCCCTTAAAATCAAACATTTTATTGACTTTAGCTTTAGTTCATTGAAGTTCATTCTAACTCCAAACACTTACAAGAATATTTTAGTTTAAAAAGAACACCGACGACTCTAAAATCAACACCGTGTTTATTTTCTTTCAGCCACTATAATTGTCTACTTGAACCTAACCAACCACAGAGCCCCCCCAAAAAACAGAATAGTGGCTGCAACAGCTGCAATTGCATTGCAGGCACATCAGATGAGACACAGAAACATTATGCAATTTCTGTAACCAGGGGCATCCACAATGCAACACTACAGCATTTGATAACTAGGCAACAAATACCCTAATTTTAGAAAACAATAACTAGATGGAGTCGAACTAGAAAGGTAAATATACAAAGGCTAAATAATTTTTGTAAGTGCCAAAAAGTAAAGACTGAGCTTAGAGCAGCGGCAACAAATAATATATGCTATGAAAGATATTATTTTCAATAGAAATTTAAGATTAATTATCTGTTTTGTCACAATTAATCATCACCATCAGAAAGAAAAAAAGAAAAAAGAAAAAAAAACGAAGTGCTAGTGGAGCATTAGAGAATTAAACCTGAGAAAAATACTGGTAGATGTCAGTAACAGTTAATACACGTAGATATCCATGAAGTCCTAGAGCAAGAAGTAATCCAGCATGAACAGAATTTGGCTCCTCAGGTCTGTTATACAATATCCAAGTTCTTGTCATTCTTCCCTGCAAAAGGGATTATACGCATTTTCAGAATTATGCAGCAATGACATATAATTGTGCAAGCTAAGATAAATACTCCAACCCAAAGCTTTGTTCGGTAACAACATTGTTGAGACTGAATTATTGCTTAAAAACATTAGGATGCCTATTAAGTTTTTGGTATACATCTCTAATTTCTGACAGACTCCATTAATGGTCCTTTTGTTTTGCTAAAGACAGGGACAGGAAAGCACCAAAAAACAAGTATTTTGTTAAATTTTTAAAATAGTCCCAATACTTGATAAAAAGAAGCCGAAGGATCAACACAAAACTCTGAAATTTCGTTACACGCTAAACTAGGTGACAAATTTTATCCACATAGAGGAATTGGAACCCAAATAGTTTCATAATTCATTATCTCTCATTAAAGACTAAAAATCATCATTAGATATTTTAGTCTTGTATTATTTTTTGCCTTTTATCATATTACCATTTTACTCTATTATTTCAAATAGTAATAAATTGTGAACACTGGGAACTACATCAATCTCTTTGGGAACAATTCCATACATACTTATCAATTTATTACTTGTGTCACTAGTACACTTGCCAATTATAGCTAACAGTCCACCAATTAGACACAAAATAGGATTGTCTCTTGTTAGGTACTAGATACCATGTTGAGAAGAAGAGAAAGCAAGGGACATGACAGAATCTTTGTATCAATGTACAACAGTGGAGTGTATTATTATATAGTGCGGGTAATAACTACAGAGAAAATAATTGCCTAATTACCAAAATTATGTAAGTCCTAGAATTACCAAATTACCATAATTAGGGATATCTAGCAATATCTAATAGTCATTTTAGGGGAGTTAAGAGTGTCCTTGTTTGTTAGATCTCAAGAGAGATTGGCAAGTTTTGTTGCATGTTTCTTAATTATAATTATAATTATAATTATTTTGGGTTTTGTAATCTTTAAACCTTAAAAATTTATTATCCTATTTTTTGTATCTTCCTTTCCTATCTTAATAAATTTCTTATCAAAAAATAAAATAAAATAATTACCAAGCAAAAACAAGATTAAACCATTCAAAACTATGTAACTTGAGGATCAATGTTAAAACCTGGAGAGGGGCTAGTCTGAGTCCAGCAGCAACAGCATTATGAAACTCGGGCCACGACCTGAGTTCTTGTATGTTCCTGATGTTTGGGTCGAGATTCACCTGTGAATTGACAAACATGACTCAAGTTAAAACAAATATAATAAAACTACTAAATAGTTTCACATGCCAAAACAGGACTTGCAGATATAGTCAAGCATATAATATCTACTCACAGTAGCATTCTGTTGGGCTGGCAACCGACCTGCTAATACAAGCTTTGGAACAGTAAAAGCCTAAAAATTGTGACAAATTCAATTAGGAAGAATATATTTCCAAAAGTAATTTCAAAATTCTCACAGTGAAGGCATATAGGAATTAGAAAAGTTAAATATAAAGAGAACCTCAGTTAAGAGTGTATATATGGTTGCAAGGGTAAATGCCCCACGTCCCAGAGGAAGTGAAGTGGTCCTTTGTGCAAGGTGCCACAATTGAGCCTTCATAAAAAGTAATAGAAATGTATGAAAGGCAGATTTAAAATAAAAATAAAAAATAAAAATAAAAAGTATACCCATGCAACATGAGAAATATAAGAGCACATAAATCACAGAAACAGGAAGCAATGTACAGCAGATAATTAAATCAAGCTCAGTTTTTTTTTCCAAGAATAGAATTTGCTAGGAAAGAAAAGAAATTGACAAAATGAGAAGAAAAAAATTACAAACATGGAAGAGTTAAAACTTAGCCCACAAATGGAATAATTACCAACTCAAGCAAGCCCTCTTCCCTGTATAAAGTACAACAAGACAGTCGTGTACAATATGCAAATTACAAATTTCTTAGGTTGCTTTAGTTCTGTATTAATTTGATTTAGTTGTTGTAACAGTTATAAATGATTACTAAACTAACAAACACCAATTCAAAATAACCAAGATTTAATTTACTGAATAGAAAGATAATTCAAAAGGCAGAAAAGGTAAAAAAATAAAAATAAACATTTTATTTTAGTTATATATACCATACTAGTTCAATCAAAACATTTTTACAATTACAATAAAAAATAAACCCTGATGTTAGTACAATTAAGAATAAATTAATTATTTTTACCTTAAATGATTAAATCAAATAGTGTGACCTAATGTAAAAAGCATAATTTAACCTCAATTAATGATAACAAAAATTAACCAAACATCAAAACTCGGAAGAAACACAAATTTATGACAAAATAAAGGAAGAAATCAAGGGAACAAATAACCAGATTATGCAACCAAAAAAATGTTTGAAATGCCCAATTATATATAGGAGAGCTAAAATATCGATGTCACATGAAAAAGAATGAATTTCTTCGACAAAGAAGCGTGTGATGAAAACCTTATAATGGGGAGATATTTTTTTTTACATAAATCAGTCATGTTAAACCCAATGGCTGAGAGTTCACAATTAAACTAATATGACAGTGAAGAGCAGCATATTTAATTTCTAAGTTACATGTGTCTAGTTATCAAGATCAGGGTCATTACACTGGGTGTATACGAGAATATTTACCAAAGAAAGAGGGTTGCAGGCTTAGACTTGCTAAGATTACTGTCATCGAGTATATCAGTTGCTCAAATAATCAAATTATAAACAAAACTGTTGACAATCACAAAAATCCAATACCACGGCAACACATACCTGCTGGAGGTCCTGATCAGAAGCACTATGGTTAACAGATGTTTGAATTGCCACAGGTCTTGAAGAGCACAAAAGGCGTCTAACCTAGTAAAAGTAGCCAGAGCAATGATTCAGAAAAGAAATAAGTTTGTAAGTAACTTCTGCACCAGCACAACAAACATCAATTACCAGTGGCTAGTAAAATGTCAGTTCAAGATATCAGTAAAAACAAAATACATGTACTGATAGACTGTAAAACATGATCCTGTAAGAATTGTCCATTGAGGCATAGTAACATTGGAGAATATCCACAAAGTAAGAAAAATTATTATTAGCAGTTTTCATATTTCTAAGACTATAAAGCAGCTGATGTTATATGCATAATAAGCCCAAGAAGCCTTGACATTAGCAAGTACCATATAACTCTTTCTTTCTTCTATCAGTTTTGGTTGTTGAAGACAGGTGAAAAATAAATGCAAAATAAATAAATAAAATCCCCCAGACTCACTAGCAACAATGACAATAAAGCAGTAGCAGCACTTTGCCTAAAATGATTTCTAATAAATTGATGGGAAAAAACTATAACTTTTTTATATGATCTATAGACATGCCACAACAGGGATTGAAAATATATATCAAGGAAAAATAATCAAATCAGTCTTATTACAAAATTCTTATGAGAAGTGCCATAACTGACCTCATTCAATCTAAGATCACGACCATAACGCAACTGTGTGCTAGAGTTGAAAATATGCTCCATACCATCAGTTGTAGAGCCATCAACTGAATCTGTATCCTCAAACTTCGTTCCTTCCAGTCCAATTGCATCAGAAATAGTAGAAGATATTGTCACTGGATGCAGATTTAGCATATAAGGTGTGGACATAGAAATTACATTGACATTGGTTGGTGTTTCAATGCCCCTATATTTGCATTCACGTGCCAAAGTTGACATTGCCAAATCTTGTCGGCCAAGAAGTACGTAAGCAGCAGCTGGCCAGTCATTGGGAGGTGAATCTCGGCACTTATCTAATGCCTAGAAGGCATAACAACAATTAGATATAAAAAGATGTGGAAATATATGTTAAAACTTGGTGGATATAATGCTCAAAGCATAACAACTATAGTAAGAAGCAAGTACATGTAGAAAATAGGGTAATACATTGTCCCAGGAAATATAAGAAAAATAGTAAGCAGTGCCTGATAAATGGGAATGCCATCATGATGAACATTAGAATTGCATAATAAGAGAATGGCAGACAATTTCAAATGTTGAACATACTCCATGAACAAAATCATAAAATGATTTAGATTAATTGATGAAAAAAAGTTCTCAAAGTTCTGATAGACTAACACCAATGTCAAACTTACATGACGAAGTGGAAGAGATACACCAGAAGGTAGTGAGTCCAGCTGTTGAAGTCCAAATCTTTCGCCAACCATTGCTAAAACCGTAAGCTCCTCCTTTGAAGAATATGATCCCATAGTAATGTTACAGTAAACACCAGAAGACAGCTTCTTTCCCAGCAATTTGGCACCAGATAATATGCTATAAAAGCAAACTACTTTCCGGGCTATGCTAACCACAGAACTTCCTTCTTTACATACTAAAGCTGGAAGATCATTAATATTAGCATAATTAAATCCATACTGCAAGCAGTTTTCAAGCCATCTGAATAAGCTTGGGCAATTTTTAAGCGAAATAGTGATTCCAGACTTCAGAAACTTTTTACAAAGGCCAGGGAAATCACGAATGTAATGGTCCAAGTAGTTGTCCTCAGCCAGAAATTCAGCAATGTTGCATAAAAGAATTGAAAGAAGCTCTAAGTCCCTATAGGGAAAAGCCAACAATTATCATATTGAATCAATAAACATATTTTAAGAAAAAACTGAAAGTAGAAAATTAATTACTAGAGACTATACATCCTAAAAAAACTCAATAAAATGCTTAAAGCAGATGGTGGTAACAATATGTGAATAACCAAAAGACAATCAAATAAACCTTCTAGCTGTCAATACTCAGAACACAAAGCAAAAGTTTTTTTCTAGGTCATATAATAGCATTTGTAAGGTAAGTCTGATGGCATCCTCACAAAGCTAAAATCTAAAGATTTTGCATAACATGAAGAAGAAAATGACAGATGGAAGTCTCAGAAAAAACTTCAGCACTATAGCACAAACCGCTAACTGATGTATGATCTTTACTTCTAGCAATTTCAAACATAAAATAGCAATGGGCAGATCATGAAAAATTATTAGAGAACAAAGACATAGACAGTTGAGGAACTAATATGTATGTTGTGAACAGAGGAGGGGATCATGGTCCCCCAAATATTTTGTATTCTCTTAATAAAGTTAAATTTAAATCTATAAAAAACTAACTCCGCCCCCTCATCAATAGTATTCTTTCTTTTTGGATACCCCAAGTAAAATGATCTAGCACTGCCCCTGGACATAGAGCTTAACAATAAATCAATAATCCAGAAGAAGAAAACAGCATACAAACAGAAGACAGATGATACTAATGGAGTAAACTAAAAAAAAGTCAAAAATATTAAATGGATATTGTTTTAGACTTTAATAGTGAATTGACTGCTGCCTAGTCAAGAGTGCTGTTTCTACTGAAAACCTGTTGAAAAGGCATAATCTTAAATATCTTAAGCACACATCAGATCAGGTTACAATGACTATGTACATATTAGATTGTACTATATATTATACTGTCATTCCTCCAAAACATAAAGCTAGCTTCCCTTATCTGTTAACAGTTACATTTTGTTGTAATGAGTAGCTTGTAATATGTTAGAGCAGTTCACTCTAAATCAGCTCTAGAGTAATATATATATATATATATATATATATATATATTAAGAAACCTGCATAAGAATAGTATAACTTTTGATTAAGAAACTCATTCTTCTTTTGATCTAATAATTTACCACCTTTTCTCACTTTCTTAACACTACAAAACAGTATGGATAGGATCCTATTTTTTGGCTTCTCTTTAGTGCTCTACTATGGTCTTCATTAGAGGAGATTCCCTTTCTATTAGGCAAACAACTTTTTCATTCTGGGGTTCTTTTGTGCATGAGTGTGTTCACTCATTCTGTTCTACCTGCTCACCCCCCGTCTATCTTTGTGTTGTGTACTGATTGTGTTTTTGTTATTCATTGATCAACCATCACATCATTTGCAATCAATGCATCCTTCATTTAGAGAATTAAACTTATTTGATTCCATGACTTTTGTTGTTACGAACTTATGTGTTTAGCTTAAGACTGACTTTCAATTATTAATTATTATGAACAAATTGTGAATATGTCTATCATTATATATAATTTTTACTTTTGAGCATTTGAATGTGTAAGTATAAATTTAGCTTCTATCTATAGTTTTCAGTAGCAGCCATCCGGCTATTGCAATGTTGAAGTTGGCTGCTTTGCTGCTACTACCCAGAAGAGATAAATGTGGACTTAACCATGTAAATCCATTAAAAAAAAAATCACTGACAGAACAAAAAATGTAACACTAGAGAAAGGCTTATTGGAACTATCCCTTGTACCATCTACCATGTCTATATCGATACATAAAACAAAAGACAATCAGTATACTATCATGAAATAAAAGAAAAGAATAGAGGTAGCTACTTAGCTTAAAACTTAGCCTCAAGCTAATCAAATATTAAAAACATACTTTACAACTAAAAGTAATGTAGATTAACTAAACCCAACCAAATAACTGCTTCTAAATTAATGGCGCGGTATTACTATTACCAGACAAAACACCTAATAGGATAGAAATAGGAGATGATAACAAAATGCATTAGTTAGGATGCTAGAGACTAAAATGAAAAGCAACCCAAAACATATAATACAACTGATCAGAGACATACCTCTTGCGTAGATTATCAAGTTTCAGGTTTTCATAGAGTCCATGAAGAGATTCCAGACTTTCTCTTAGCAGATCAGTATAAAAAGGCTTTTCAGAACTTTGAGTGGAATCTACAGATGATCTGTGGAAATTTGGTTCCTGCTGATCAGGTGACACTGCACAAGGTATTCCAAACATGGAGTTTACTTTGCAAAAATTATAATGAAATTGGCTGCTAACAAGGAAGTCCCAAGCAGAATGTGGCACTGAATCAGAGCGCTTTTGAGATAAAATGCAATATTTTCTGCAGATTTGCATAATTACATGACAAAAACAGCCCCATTCTGAATCAACACTAGATTCAGCTTCTGACAGATGAGCAGGGTCACCATCCTTCCAGAGAATACCAAGAAGATGTCTGTAAAAACTAGACCGAAGCCCCTCAGCAAGTGCTGTGATGCAATCATTAGCTAATGTTGATGAAGGACTTTGTCGTAATGCACATCTAAATATCTGTATATGCAAAGCAGATATGTCAAAAGATGCAAAGAATCAGATTATTAGGTTTCCATTTGTCAAGAAACCTACATGAGTCAACTTGAAGGTAAAAAAAATTGGCCCTAAATACAAGTCAGCATACCTACCTGCCTATTATTTACTATCACATTGACTCGCCCCTCAACGGCATCAGCCAAGCCAGTAATCTTTGTGTCATTGGGAAGAGGAGATTTTTCTGGAACCTCCAAATCATGCAAAATTTTATCTTTATTTAAGCAAGTAGGTAGCACATATTTGCACAGGCATTGCTTCCCAGACTACAATATAAACATGAAATATTACTGAAAGAAATATCAATTTTTAGCAATCTTGATGGCATTTGATAGAATCATGGAAATGAACTATTATATAGGAAAAGGATGAGAGTGAGAATCTAAGAGAGACTGAAGACAGCTGTATAAAGTATAAACAATCAATATAAAAAAGAATTTCTACAAATTAAAACTGCCATGTTTACAACTCCATTTATAAGAAACCATATCCAGTCATTATGGTAACATATATAGATCATGTAGCTCACATGTAGAACCTTGTACTTATCAGGGAACAAAAAAGTATCTGTTTGTATAAATTAATAACCTATCTACAAAATCAGTTATATATTACTAATCATAAAACTATAGTACAACAGTGCAAAGGAGATGGAGTAGCCAAAATTTAGCTTACAAAATAAAATGAATTTCACTTCAATTATTTAAAAGTAAAAGCAGATAATAGAAAGCAAGCAGTTTTATATAGACACGTTAGTTGATAGAAAGATAAAAAAAACAAAGCAGGAGAACCAGGAACCCTAATAAGCCCTAAAAGCAACAAAAAAAAATGATACAAGCATCAGCCCATAAGAGCTCTCAAATCCCCACTACAAAAAGAAATCATTCTGATAAAAAAAATCGAGTATTAACCCACAAGGAAGCTAGGAAAAGAATAATAATCAAAACAAAATATAATGGCAAACACATAGAGAAAGGATAGAAAATAAATCGAGAAATGTTAGGACACAAAAAATTTGAAGAATGACTAAATCAATGTGTCCATCCATGTCTAAGGCTTACATAGAGAAGCAGAACATTTTCTGGAGCCAAAACCACTATATCTGAATATGGAAGTTGTCCAACTTTGACCCTGGAAAACACATACTCGAAGAAAATTATGCCCAGCATTATAAAAGCAATGCAGAAATAGTTGAGATATTTACCTAGGGCGCGTAACCGTCACAGTTGAAGCTGCAATTGCAGATATGTTCCAGCTCATATCAGGCTTAACATCAAACACAATCTCATTATTTATTTCAACAATCTGAAGACTAACAGACAACAACTTTCTTTGTTCTTGGTGAAAAAAGCAAACGACAGGAGCTGCATCGTCATCAGTGGCCATAAAGACCTAGTAGTCATTTGAAGGAAAAGTCAAAAGAAAAATAATTAAAATTGAAGTTATAAACAATAAATGATAAATCATCCAAAGAGGAAAGGAGAATGCAATCCATCCAACCATTTACCTAATTAAGGACTTAAAATTTCACTGTTCTTTGTAAAATCTAAAAGAATTTGGACTTTGGAGACATTTAGAGAAGATTAAATGGTCTAAACTGTATTCATTTCATCAATCGATCTGATTACCTATGCAGAATATACACTATCATTCTGACTAAAAATCTGAAACTCAAATGAATAAAATAATTCTCCAAACAATGAAGTATTTTGGATAATATAGTTATGCAACACATGATTAACATTGTGTTTGAATAAGCCTGGTTAGCTTTTTTATGTTCAAAATATCTTACAATCAAAATCTTATCAAATTTTTTAAATATTAGTGAACATGGCATGATGGAGTAGTGGACTCCAACAAAATGCTATTACAGCGCAATGGTGTACTGGGTATTTCATGGCAGCCACATTTACCATTGCAGTTATGATAGTGGCAGCAGTTATGGTGGAAAAGGCAGTTAGTTACTCCTAAAAAAGAATGGGGAAAAAACTAGGAGTCTCTAACTGATCAGAGACCATCAACATACATTCAACATGTTTTAAACACTGGAATTCAAAATATGCAGCCTGACATCATCACTTCTGCACTCACATCTCCTGTTCTTCAGCAAAGGAAACCACTTCCAAAAAACAACCCATCTACAGCAAACAAGTGATTTGGTTATCTCAAGTAACCTATCTGTTCATGAGTCTTCTTTTCTATGATCTTTTGTTTCTCAATTCACTTTGCCTCTATTTACTTTTCTGTTCTCATTATTTCTTTATTTGGTCTGAGTTTCTCTCTATTCCTCTGTTTGGAGTCTCTCTCTATTCATCTCCATTGAGTGTTGTTTTCTCTGAACTTATGATATGAGGCTTATGATATTATCCCTTAAGTTTGTGGAATGTTTTATATATACTACTATACTTTTGGTGAATTATGTTTTTCACAATGTCTCTAGTTTGTTCTTGACATCACATGTCATTATTTTACTGTTTTTAATATATTCTGCAGCTTTTTAGCATACTTTTATAATATATTTTTTTATTATAGCCACCACACTTACACCATAGGCTGCAGTGCCATCTGCCAAATTTTATGGCAGATTTCTGGCTTGCCTCCACCTTCCAATAATCAAATTGAATCTTACTAGGAAAGTTTTTTTGCGGGGTGGAGGAGCAATTTTTCCTGAGAAAGTGAGCACTCCAAGCATGGCCAGAAAAGGAACTAAGTAAAAGCGATAGAATGTTTTAGAAGCTTACCAAAAAACAAAAATTAAATAATGTGTTAAGAATATGCAGAACATAGTGGAATGAATTCAAGAAAGAAAAGTGAGATGGCTGGCCGAGTGAGAAAGAATAAAAGGGAGGAAAGAGAAATAGTCCCACAATAATGTGTAGATAGAATAAAGGGCAGGAGAGCACCACCACAAGGCAGTCCTCTTCTATAAGCAGATTATAAAATAAAATAAAATACTAATCATTTTAAATAATTATTTTTCATGTACTAAATATGTTAAACTAATAAAAGTTTGAATTAACAAACTTTTAATTATTAATAAGTCATATGCTATGCTAGAAATACAAATAAAACAGCTTTGAGGCCATATAAAGCATCTACTTACATTTACAATTATTAATACTTGAAGAACAAAGGAAACAACTATGTCATTGACTGATGAATTGCATTTCCCTTTTGGAAAAGAAAAAAATGCCAAATTAAATGCACAGATCAACAGTAGCCAGATAATCATGTGGAAGCCTAATAATAGCCTATATCACACCTTACAAGCAGCTGTCTGGGCACCTTTTCCCTGCCATATCCTACGAAAGGACAAATGCTTTGGCAATACACTCATGGGATCTACATGTGATAAACTAGTGGTCACTTCCTCGTCAATGTCAGAATTGACAATTTCTGCAACCCACAAAGAGTGCTGCATCTTTCCTGAATTCAAAATAACACTATCACAAATATTACCAAGACAAGAAGCCATTCGGAAGGAGACCAGGAACTAATTGCAAGAAATTTAATGATAGAAACCTTTATTATAGGATGCCATAAGTGGGACCTGATCACTTGTCCAGATTGTCTTTTCATCGTATTCCTTCATCATGTTCAATTTCCCTCTTTCTTCAATAAAAGTTGGCTAAAATGGCAGTAAAACAAAGTCAGCAATCAAACGTAAAAGGTAATACCAGAACAATAATTCATAGCAGTAAATATGTCACAACTACACAAGATATAACCTAGAAGGACAAAATTTCAGCAACACTCTGTAGATTGTCATAACATACTTGTTGTTCATCCAGTGGATCCATCAAAATGAGATGAGACGATACTGAAGTACCCTCCCCCTTTTGGATATGATTAGGTGCACTAAGCAGCAAATCACGTGTATTAAGCAAAGGGCTAGATGAAAAAGGAACACGTGACGATATATTTGCTTCAACTTCTTGCTGGAGTAATAAACCAAAAGGAAGAGGCCATATGGATGTAATTGTACGAGGAAGTGGAAGTGATACTACTTCACCTATTAAACAGAAAGAAATTTCAGTCACTATAGCACAAAAAAAAAATTAAAAAAATTAACACCTGAAAATATTGACAATCTGATATATGAAAAACATTTGAATGAGTATTAGCATACTGATCCAACAGTTGTGTTAAGAGAATGAAGCACAATTTACTAAGTTAATAAATTAAAATTTTGATCCCTATACTTGACATCTTTTTTTTTTTGTTTTGGGTCCATATATATGAAAAAAACACTGCACTGTAAATGTTTGCTGAGTTGGCTAATGTTTGCCTTACATTACTGGCTACTAAGCATTACCCAAATCGGCAAACATATGACACTATAACTTTGGCAAATGGCAAGGACCAATGTATAAAAGTTTATTTATGTGAGAACCAAAACAAAAAAATGGTGTGAAGTATACTAACCAAATTTTTAATCTAGCCTTATTTAATTTCAGGTAGCTATTGTTTGACTAGGATTCTAACTACCTGTTGTCTATGGATATCATTTTAGATGTCCTATTTTATTCACACTTTGATATTTATTAACTCCAACCTTGTGGGGAAAGGCTTGATTGTTCTTTTTTTTTTATATAATTAATTAAAGAAATTGTAGAATCCCTGGGATTCTTGATTGATTTGGTTCTAGCTCTAAATCAATAATGAGTAAAAGAAACCTTTTCCAATGAGTAAAATAAAGTTTTTAACAACAAAGCCAGAAAATAGTACCATTCCCATGTTATAAGTGTTTTTTCTCCTTTTCTATCTGTTGATTGTGATTAGATATGCAGTTTATGTTTTATGTTTTATCTTTCAGATAATATTAGTTTATCTTTTAGATGGCACTTTACTTGTGTGTGTGTGTGTGTATACATATGGGAACATGTGTTCTAACCCAAAACACTAAATAATACATATTTATCTTCTCTCATTTCTCTCTAAAACTCTGTAACTTCAACACTGAGATATGATGGTTGAACTTCATTTAGTACACTCACCAGATGTATTATAGATAGTCAAACAATCAACTTGTAATATACATAGAAGAGCTTCAGCTATATGACCAAGACGGCACCAGCACACCTAAATTTTCAAAATAATTAGTTAAAGAATAACTGTTCAGTAAATGGAACAAAGAGCAGCATTACATTTACTACAAAGGAATAGAAAAATCAAATTTGAGACTTAGTCCTCCACTGTTGCACTTCCCGGTTGCATGGACAATGTTGCAGCAATCAGCTAATTAGATAAGTTTCAACCTCCTTAGCCTTTGAAAACCCAAAGCCAAGTCAAGAAAGAACATTTTTGAAGGAAGACTTTATTATGCGGAAAGAAGAATTTAAATGAAAAAAGATAAGATAACCTCCCCAAACACAAGCAAAATTAAACAGAATATGGCCAACAATGCCTCAAAGATGCAGCACCTGTATAAATGCCTACCAAATAAATTCCACAAAAGAAAAATTTGAGCACCAGATACTAAAAAAACCGTTCTATCCAGCTAAACATTTATGCCCAAATATTTCCTTAAAAATCCAAACTTTTCACTAAATGATAGGATTCAAACTTCAAAGGACAACATAAATCATTTATGTTACAAAGCTCTTCCTTACTCCTGCCAAAATCTATAAAAACTAGTAAAAAAATGCTCCAAACTCCAAAGCTATTAGCACACACCCAAGATTCCCAAACCATACATAGAAGCATACTCCAGATGTTGCTAATTGCCACACTATGCAATAAGAGCAATACATCAAGGAAAGCTTTGTTACGTCTGCAAAGTTGTGCTGAATGAGTATTAGGATACTGATCCAACAGTTTAGTAGTTGAGAACTGGGATTTAATGCCCTGAAACTTCATGCTTTACAGTTTGTTAGAGTGGTCTTAAAAATAGTATAAGTTCATTAAGTTATGATGTGGACATAGTAATGTTGATGAGATTAATGAGTTCACCCTTTTTCCTATATATAGCTTCTCAATGCATTTGCAGAATTAGTCGAGTTGAGTGTTAAACTTTTGACAAATGACAAAGCAAATGACAGATTGAATTATTGAGCTTATGCGTGTGAGGTCAGTGTCCTTCTCTATGCATTGCATGTACTATTCACAGCCATACAGCATCTTCCTTTCCTACGGTCCTTAACTACACATCCCCTTAAATCTTATTCATTAAATTAAATTCCTTTTTAAATTGAAAATTGGTCATTCAACTCTAATCCTTGCCATGCAAATTTCCCAAGTTAACTGTTACAATCCAAAAATTCCAGCTACACTTACTTCAAGATAGTTCACCCTTTCATCTTCTAAAACTCTATTTCCCTACCTGCTGCTATATTCACTGGATCTTATCAAATCTGTATGAGAATTTGAACTATAAATGACAATCACATATCCTCTAAAACACTAGCCGCAATTGCACAAATTCTGTTTCTCTTTGTCGCAAATACAGAATATTAAAGTAAACAAAGGTAAAGAACAAATAAATTGAAACAGGAAGGGAGAGTTAAACCAAAAACATGATCAAATTTAATATACTCATCAACACCAATCCATAGGTGCGCCAATAGATTTCTAGATGAAACAAATAAAGAGCATTTTCTTTACAGACTCGAACCATTAGGCTTGGCATCACTCGAAATTCAAATTACAAATAAAATATCCCCCAAAAGAAAATTCCAGTCAGGTAACAATCCACACAAGAAGCCATTCTAATGTGAGTATTGAGTGATGTGAACAACGATGTTCCTCCAACAACAAGGTTAAGTACACTGAACCAAATTTAGTAGTACAGGAGTAAATTAAAAACACTTACCTTAACAATATCGGATTGCAAGGTAAATCTCTTGAACACTCTGGCACCAGTGGACCATATAATCCTATCACAAAACAGCACTCGCGTTGGATAGAGCAATGCAACAAACGGAGCACAAGCAAAGCAGCAAACAAACACGACAGAAATTCAAAATGAAGGTTGGGATTCAACTTCATTTGCACACTTTGGAAAGCAACTGAGCAGAGAAGCGAGGGTTTCATAAATCACCTATTGGCTCGGATGAAAAGCTCGTGATCGCCGTGATTGCTGAGTGCGGAAGCAACTTCGTGGCAGTCATCTTCGGCGTCTCTGTCTCGAGCGGTTTCTGGATCGAAGAGGAAGTAATCGTACTTGTCAGTGACAGTGTCGGGGGGTTTACCGTCGAGAGCTTCGGCAATGAGGCCAAATGGCTTGAACTCGCCCAGCACTGTTAAGCAACGGACTCCTATGGACATTTTTGGAGCTCAGAGCAAGTTCTATTGTTTCAATCCGCTGGTGACTGGTCACTGAAATGAAGTGTGTCGCTCAATTAAGCTTTGCCCTCCCGCTCTTTATTTTTGCTTGAGTTTGAGTTTGGAACGCAACGTGGGTTGGGTTTAGAGTCTAGCGGCTTTCAATTTAACCCTAGACTTTTTTTATTAACTATTATTATTACTTTCCACATACCAATTGAATCTACATGCATTCTCTTTGATATTCTTATTCAAACAAATTTATTATTATTAACCATAATTTATTAAAAATTACAACAACCAAAAATTGGAAAATTTGCATACCGTTCAGTATATTTTTTTTTAATTTAATGGTTAGCCTCACAAAAATTATGATATTTAACAAATTTCAATTAATGAAAAAAAATATTAGAGAAAGTGTTATTGTTATTCTTCTTCTCATTGGCATGTAAAGTCCAAAATCTTTCGTAACTCGAGATTTTTACTTATTTGTAGTGCTCTGGAATGAAATATATGTTTTTATACTTTTTTATTTTTTATTATAAATAAAAATAATGATTTATATAAATTTTAATTTTGAAAAATAAATACATAATGTTTTAAATTTTATTTCTTTCATTCATCTATAATAGTTAAAATGATGAAAAATGCATAACACTATGTATAATTACTTGAATAACAAAATAATATTTTATATTATGCAATGTTTTCCTTATAAAATTTAATGTAACTATACACGTGACATCATTTCAATAATCTGATATCATCATAATTAGTAATATGTGAATTCACAATAATTGACAAGACATACAACAAGATGTATTTGTCACTAAACACTCTTAACACTAAACTAAGAATATATTTACTAGTGACTCATCAAAGTTATAAATTTGCACCAAGATACTTTGATACCATGAGACCCAACATAGTCCACGTCGAATATCTCAAATCTAGTTGACTCTTAAGGTTCAAATTTGTAGATCCCTTATGTGATTTTTTTATCTTTGGATTCATTTTTGTAGCCCAAAAATTAGTTTTATGCATATTATGTGTGTCTCATACAAAGATGATTATATATATCTATCATAATATTTTGATAGTCTCAATACTCATGTTCCATTTTTTTTTTGGTTCCATATATCAATTGTTTTTAATTTTCAATTCACGTATAAGTAAAACATAATTATCATTTCAATTCTCAACTCACATGAATCATCTTCCAAGGATCCCATGTTTAGCGGCCAAATGCACAGAGATTAAGGATTATTCTTTGTGATTCTTATGCATAATGCAAATCAACTTATGTTTAACGTTAAAAACAATGTTTATTGTGGTTATGATGCTTAATAAAACTTACTCCCACTCGATGCTTAAACTCATATAAAGCTTACTTATAATGGTGCTAAGCAAGAATATACTCACTTAACATCCATTTAAGAGTCATTATACGTGTCTCTAGCGCTTGGTGCCATAATCATTAGTGTTATATGTAACGACCCGCCTGGCCGTCACACAGCAAACAACCCAGCATCACGCAGAAAAGAGTATGCATATATAAACAGCTAAAATATATATACAAGTCTAGTCTAGGGCTTAAAAATCCAAATGTACAAAATACATCAAAATAGTTACACTAAGTAGCCTACAACAACAAAATATCAAACATCGACTCCATCTGCCAGCTGCAGACCTCCCTCGATACATCAACCTATCCATGTTCTGCTCTCATACATAGTATGATCATTACAGTCCAAACCACATGGAAACAATAAGGGTAAGATAGTGAAAAGAATCAGCATATGTATATATAAATACATAAACTATCAATATCTACATCTATTAGCGTATCATTAAGTTCAGCAAAATCATCATACAACACAACAATGCACAACTCACATCATTCAGCAAAATCAACAGTAAACAAACAATGCGTCGTCACGCATATCAGCTCGGAGATCTCCTACAACAGATCAATCTTACGGCCTACAACAGTTCAGCCTTACGGCCTACAACAACTCACCCTTATACAACACAGCTTAAACATCGTAATTCAGCATAAACATCTCACAGCACAGCAAAATCATCCATCAGCTCAACAACATTCACCAATGACAGCTCAGCTCAGCAAACATCAACATATATCAGCATTTCTCAGCATATATCAGCATTTCTCAGCATATAATAAAGATCACATCCGCGCCCGGTGCACTCATAGTCGCGCCCGGCATGGCCCAACCAGAGAGCACCAAGGCTCAAACGCGCCTAGTGCAATTCTAATTGCGCCTAGCGTGCTAGGAGGTAGAGACTCCAAAGAGTCTCACACGCCCGACGTGCCAAACCCACGCTCGACGCAGGGAAGGCAGAGACCTCCCCAAGGTCTCACGCCTGACAGAGACTCCCAAGGAGTCTCCACGCCTGGCGAGACATAGTCACGCCCGACACATCACCAAAAATCCAAAAAGCTAAGTTACTTACTGATATCGCGCCTAGCGCGGTCCAATCACGCCAGGCGTGGGCCATCTAAAGGCTCCCATTCTCAAGCTCGCCCGGCGCACACAACCTTGCGCCCGGCGGGCTTGCCCAATAGAGCCCTCTGATGGTCATGCGCCCGGCAGGCTTGCCCAATAGAGCACTCTGATGGCCATGCGTCTGGTGCCAAGAACTGCACTCGGCGTGCTACCAAGCAACAACTCTCTAAGTTTGAAAATTCCCATAAAATCCTGCACAAACAACCAACAAATCCACATGCAAACCATCCAAAATTCCACATTTTCTTCAAACAACAAGAAAACCAACTCATTTTCAGCATGCAACCATAAACACATCAAAATCCCTAAATTTTCACCAAAACCCCGAAACACCGAAAAACACATTTTCTTCGAATACAGCCATCAATCATCCAACATCAAACCACTCATGGGTTTCTAAACTCATTTCCACACAATCCAGCAAAAACCTAGCTTCCCTTACCTCGGTGAGAAGATTTTGAGCTTTTGGGAAAACAGAGGAAAAGGAAAGGAGAAGGAGAAAAGGATTTTCGGCTTCCAGCTAGCTCCAAACGTTCGTGAGTTGAAAGAGATAGATCCCTTGGGCACACAACACCTCAGCCTAAGAGAAGAATCAGAAGAGAGAATGGGGCAAAGAGAGTATAAGAGTGAAAATGAAAGTGAGGGAGAGAAAAGAGAAGCAGCAAAAGGAAATGGGGTCTCACATTATATGTGGTTTGTGTACTCAATGAAATCCTTGCCTTGCTTGACACCAAATGATCAAAGACTAAGATTGTACTTTTGAGAGTCTTGTACTTCACATAACTAACTTATACTTAACATATAAAGACAAAAATAAGTCGAATCATTTGACAAGTGTTTTTGACAACTTACATCAAGCTGCCCAAACTTTTAAAAATAATAGGTTGAGTCAAAACTTTTATTAAAGTCCATTTAGTTTTAAATGACAGATTCTATGTCATTTTAAAAGTCTATTAGGTATAACAAGTAAAAATCTACTTAAATAAAATTAATATTTATTATTATTAAATCTGTCATAATGTATTAAAATTGTACATTTATTTATATTTTTAAATATTAATCATGTTCACTGATATCAAAAAAATGAATTTTATATTCAATAATAGAAAAATCTAAAACCACAACACAACAAAACAAATAAATCAGTCCACGATATGGAACTAAAGTTTTTTAGGGTATTAAAGACTCATTCAAAAAATTAAACAAAAACAACCCCAAAACCTACGAAATGGAGGGTTAGCTAACTCTGCCACCCACATTTGGACTACATACCAGAGTGAGATACTGACTTCCATGTACCTAAAAAAAACACTTTTGTGTAGGCAAGAGTACAAATTCATGTTCCTTTCCTAGAGATTCTTGCATGTATTAATAATTTTTACTACACATGAGTTCCACACTTTTGTGTAGGCAAGAGTGCAAATTCATGACCCTTTTATAGAGATTATTGTATGTATTAATAATTTTCACTACATAAGAGTTCCAATGAGGCAAAGCAAAAAAAAGGTGAATTTGGAGAAAAATCGAGTATATAAACCCTAATGACTCTAATGACTCTAAAGAGATATTTAGACTCGTCGAAACAAAAATTCAAGTACTATTTTTGGAAAGAGAATTCTTATTCATTCCTAAACAGAACCGAAATATCGTCCAAAATTTTAAAATATTCACACTTTTGAAAAAATTTGTTATAAAATAATTATTTAATTTAATATTTTATAATTTAAATTAATTTTTTTAATCGATTCAAAATAAATTCCAGACTTTCATTTTGGAGGATGCAGAATTTTTCTTTTAGAAAATATACCATCCTCGTGTTTATAGAACCTTACTTTCAGTTCATTAATTTCCAAATACTCATTATTTAATTTAAAATGTTAAAATAAAAAATATTTATAACACTTATACATAAATACAAATAATTCATAAAAAACACATAAATATAAAAATTGATCTCGAAGAAAATTTGAGGTGTTAAATTGTGTTTGACAATATATTAATTTAACAATATATTTAAAGTGTTTATAACTACTTTGACCAACTCATAAGTTTTTTTATTAAAATAAATTTGTTTGCCATGCGAGTTTATTTTAAAAACTTATAACTTATTATTATGAGTTAATTGAAATAACTTATAATTTATAATATTTTAACTTTTTTTTCTCTTTTTTTTTTTAACAATTAATTTAGTCAAAATCATTTTTCTTCTTTTTAATTCTAGAATTCATTTTACTTACATGCTAGTGTTTCTCTCCTTATTAATAAATATGTATTTTTATATTAATTAGCTAGCTTATCAAAGAATCTTATCAAATACTTGCAATTCATTTAATTATTTTATAATTTTTTAGTTTTTTTAGCTTTTAGTTATAATTTATAACTTATAAACTTGTAGTCAGTTTATAAATTAATTTTATCAAACACATCTGTGCATTTTGTGTCTCTTTATTATTATTTTTAAAATAAAATGAAAAGAAAGACAATAAAAGTTAAATAATAGTGATGGTTTGGAGGGTGAAATTAATATGCAATAGAAATAGTGATAATACAAGGGAAAAAAAGGACGCACAGATGTATAGGTCAAAAACTCACGCCTCATATATATAGCCATATTACTATTGTTAGATTAAAAATATTACTATTATCATAGGTGTACAATTATTTGCTTAAATAAAAAAAATAAAAGAGTAGTGTTTGAGATTAAATAAACAATGAGATATTATTGTTTTGAAATAAAACTTTATATATTATTAGTGAGTAGAATTTTTCATAAGCTGTTAAAATACAATAGCAGTGTAGTTTATATGATGTTAGTCAAGGAAAAAAATAGTAAGAAATTTGTAGAGATAAAAAATAATCTCATTATTATAATTGGAAGAGTCGGCATGCCTTTATATTTTATTTATAAAAAAAATTGATAATAAATATAATTAAATAATAAAATATAAGAGTGAATAATTATTAAAAAAGAATGATTGCTACTAAAATAGTTATTTTTAAATTTTTAATAATAAATAGATATAATAATTTATTAAATGTGGAGACTAAAAATAATTATTAAAAGAGGTATCTCATTTATATATTAGTACAAATATTATAAATAATTAAAATATATTATTATGAAAATAATTATTGATGTTGTTGTGTTTTAAATTAATATTTTTTCAATTTTTATTGGTTACACAATTTTTGTTCAATAAAAAATTTTAAAACATATAATTTGTGAAAGAATTATTGATGTATTTTTTTTATAGAAAAAATATAAGTATGAGAAAAAAATTTTAAAACTGAAATTAAAATTTTAAAATAAAAACTGAAAATCAGTTTTAAATTTTTAAAAAAAGAGTTTAAAACTACCCCAAAACAACACAAAATAAAAGTGAAGTTGCAACTCATACTTATGAAAAAAAAAATCAAACACATTTATTTTATAATACAGAAGTATAACCGAATTTATTTAAAAAACAAAATATTATTTTCAATCGTGATTTTTTTAAAGTAAAGAATGAACTTTAGTTAAAAAGTTACATATAATAATAATTTCTGATTTTTATTTAATTTTTTAATTTTGCTATTTTAGATATTGACATTTTTCCATTTTCATTTTACATGTTATGATATATTTACTTGCGCCTAAAGTTGAATTGTTGAGTGTACAAAAGTTTACTTTGGCTTATAAAGAGATTTATAAGCCAAGTCAATTAGCTTTTTTTAATCACTTGTCTAATAACTATAGTTAAGTACTTTTGAAATTTGTACTTTCTCTTCAAATTTTCAGTTTTATAAAATAATTTATTTTAAAAAATAAAACAATTTTTAAATTTAAGCTGTTGTTTTTTTTTTTCGTCCCTGGAATATTCAGTGATTAATCTCCTCGCTACGTTGGAGGTACCTCAAAGGATGGGATAGCTGGTCCCAAGAAATTTAAGCTGTTGTTGAAATATACGGTCTTATTTTTTTCCACAAAAGTTTTTTTGTTCACAGTTTTTTTTTTTGACAATTTTTTTTTGTTAATATAACAACTGAAATGAGAGATAATCTCTCCTAAACACACTCTCAATTTCATGACATTGTGTCAAAATAAATAAAAAAATTGTCCAAAGAAACAATACTCATTGTGAAAAAAAAATTTAATCTCAAATTATTTATTAAGAAATATATTTTTTTTAAAAGAAAACACTAATTACTTCCCAATTTAAGAAAAAAAACAATTTGATATAGTCGCAGTAAAAATTAATTAATTTAAGCTAAACCAAATCAAGCATCTGAATCAAATCAAGCATGCATTCCTTGTTGTTGGAGATTAAAGAAGCAGAACTTTTCTAAAAAAGCCTCTCATTTTTGCTGCGCAATTTTAAACGGACATGAAAAAGACAAGACACGACCCTATTCCTACGTGTCCAAAAACAAAGCAAAGTGATCGTAGCAAGGCACGTTGACACGGCTCCTACAGTCTCCTTTGGCTCGAAGATTTTTTTTTTTAAGTATTGTTTTTAGCTTATTACCGCTCCTAAATATTTTCGCTTCATTTGCTCTCTCGGTGTGTGTAATAGGAGACGAGATCTATGCTTCTAGTCTCGTCATTGTAGACACCAACTCAATTCCACTCCCTTTCTTCTCCCCGTTTTATTCGTGTGTCAGAACTCCAATATCCTGTTTCCAGGTTCTCTCTCCTCTTCGCTTTGAAGAGGGTCCAAGTCTTCTCTTCCGCTGCTTCCAGATCTCGCAGCGGTTTGGATCCTCCTCAAGCTCTCTCTTCTCCACTCTTTCACTCTCCATCCACCAATTCAATCGCCGCTCGCAGATCCGACTCTTCCATTTTCACTTCCTCGATCTAAGCCACCATGGCGGCCGCGAATGCTCCGATCACCATGAAAGAAGCCCTAACTGTGAGTTCTCCTTCTCCTTCTATTTATATTCCGGCGAGCTTCGTTTATTCGGGTCAATTCACACTTATAGCTCTGGAAGCGAGAGTAAGAGCTCTCGCTTGTGATAATTATTCATGTTTTGCGGTCAATTTTGGTATCCGAAGTCGAGTATGCTGCAATTTTACTTTACTAGTTTGCTTACGGTGAAGTATGTGCAGATCTGAGTTTTTTCTTGAACTGGAGAGTGAGAAGCATATTTGTTTATTGTTGCTGCTGTATTATTTCGCTAGATAGTGAACTGAATTGAGTGATGTGATTTGACTTGTGATTGCAGTTGCCGAGCATTGGCATCAATACGCAATTCATCACTTTCACGCACGTGACCATGGAATCGGATAAGTATATATGTGTTAGAGAAACCGCTCCACAGAATAGCGTGGTTATCATTGATATGAACATGCCAAATCAACCTTTGAGGAGGCCTATCACTGCTGATTCCGCTCTTATGAATCCGAATTCTAGAATCCTTGCTTTGAAAGGTAAGATACATGTTTCATAATCATCTCTCCAATTTGTGAGTTGTGTTTTGTTGTTACTAATGTTATCGATTCTTTATCTAGTGCCTTGGTATTGATATTAAATCTGTCTTTGTAGATATCAAAATCTATTGAAAGCTGTTGATGTTTCTATCTTTTTTTTTTGTTTTTCGTTTAGTTGTATTATTTTTTGTTTATTTGTTAGATGAGACAAATCAAATTGCTTAATTTTGTCTAGTTTGACCTGAACCACTTGAACACGTCTAGTTATCGTCCACAATATATCTACTTCTAATATCTTGACTATTGGACTGTCTGTAGCACAGTCAGGTATTTCACATGCACCCTGATTGCTAGGGGTACATAGCTGTGAAGCGGGGGATCTTTGTTTGGTTTGAGAAGCTGAAGTAAACTATCATCCTTATTTTAAATTTTATATAATGAGTTGAAAGATCATGCCTTTAAGTGCTATAATAATTTATTTTTTTGAAAAAAAGGTATTGTACTTCTGCTCTCACTCTAACACGAGGACATGAGGGACTCTATTAGATGATGAATTTATTTACGTAGATACTAGATAGAAATTATGCCTAATCTATGACTATATTCTTGTTAGTTTTAATAAAAATGTAAAAGCATTATATGAAAAATATTTTTTCTCCACTTTTTTAACTTTTGCTAATATATAAAATCCTCAATTCCACATTTGGCCTATCAGATGTTGCAATTCCTCATCGATGTTTGACCAGGTTTTCAGTGGTTAAAAGGAAATTATCGGTATTAAGATGAGCTGGAATGTTCATAGTCCATAATGCTCCCAAACGTTGAGCAATCTTTTAAGTTTTCAGTTTATTGTGCATGTGCTTCTGTTGGTGCTGCTTTTGAAATATTGTTTACTTGTGGATTATCTTCACTGACAAGTTACGTTGTTCTCTTGAAGCCCAACTGCAAGGTACTACTCAAGATCATCTACAGATATTTAATATTGAGATGAAAGCAAAGATGAAATCATATCAGATGCCTGAGCAGGTAACTATTGTGCACAAGGACACATATATTGCAACGTGATAGGATCTTAATGATGTTTTGTTAATCATGTATAGGTAGTCTTTTGGAAGTGGATTAGCCCCAAGATGTTGGGTCTCGTAACACAGACCTCTGTATACCACTGGTCAATTGAAGGTAAGAATAAGATGATAGTTTACCTAACTCAATATTGTCGTGTTGTACTATGTTTTCCGGTTTAGGTATTCTTGTACAGTGTGCTACTGTGCTTGTAGTTTCCGCAAATTGTTGACTGGTATATGGTTCATGATCTATATAACTTGTAGGTGACTCTGAACCTGTTAAGATGTTTGAGAGAACAGCAAATTTGGCAAACAACCAGATAATTAATTATCGATGTGACCCTACAGAAAAATGGTTGGTCTTGATTGGCATTGCTCCTGGTTCCCCAGAGGTATATCTTTGGTTCTATTTTAGTCATAGTTATCAATCCCAAATAGTGGTGTGTAGTGGCCAACCTTAAAACTTCTGTGACAGGAAAGCTAATAGTAGGATGACTGCTATTCTAAAGGTTATAGATTCAAGTTAAATAATTTATAATTTATATTACACATATACAAGTGCTCAAAAGTAATTACAAAAAATCTCATTCTTAAGCTAAACACACAAATCAACAACAGCAAATGTAAATGAATCAAATAAGTTTAAGCCTCCTAGTGGATGATATCATGATTGTTTGAAGGATGACCAATGAAATAAAAAAACAAATCAGAACAAAAAACACTATGTTAGATCTGAGGGGTAAGCAGGTAGAAGTAGAACAGAACGAGGACCTGGAAAACATTAAAAATAGAGTGAGCAACTGGGAAGAGGAAGAGCCAGGCAGAACCTTTATTCTACTCAGCAGAACAATCAACAGAGAAGTGGTTATGCCCAGGATTTGCCAGAAAGTACAGGGTATGGCCAGAAACAACACTGGTTAAGCACTGTGTGTTGGTTGTTTGTGTCAAAATAGGTGAGAGGGCAGTGGGTGTTGGGTGAATCAAGCTTGAAACTAGGTTTTGAACCCTTTAGGCTGTTTTGATGAAAAAATGGGGGTGAAATCATGAAAATAACTTAAAAAGTTGTTGTAAAACTTGGCAATGGTGGGCAAAAAGAAGGATTTCCCCATTCCTGTGTAACAACAGCTGCGAAATGCTGCACATTTGGGTATAGTTGTACAAGAATTATGATAATTTTTTCTGTGATTTTAACAAGCCTGATCTATTTTGGCTTATTTCTCCATATTGTTTTGTATTATAGAGGCCTCAATTGGTTAAGGGAAACATGCAACTTTTTTCAGTGGATCAACAACGCAGTCAGGCTCTTGAAGCTCATGCTGCATCATTTGCCCAATTTAAAGTGCGTTTTTTTTACTATTCTCTTCATTTTCCTGTAAATTTTTATTTAATATTTCCTGAATAATTGTATATATACTAATGCTACCATGTGTTGGGTAAAATTTGATTGTTTTGGACAGGTTCCTGGGAATGAAAACCCTTCTGTTTTGATTTCTTTTGCCTCAAAGACACTTAATGCTGGTCAAATCATATCCAAGTTGCATGTTATTGAGCTGGGTGCACAGCCAGGTCTGCATATTTTTACCTCGTTCACATTTATCTCTACACAAATCTGTCTTGTATGCTGATTTAGTTCTCTCTCAACTTGACAAATTTTAATGTTCCTTCCCGGTAAATCAGAAATTGAAATTAGTACTATTTGTATTGATATGCATTTATCATCCTTGACCTATAACTCAAGTGGCGTGATCATTTGAATGACAAGAATGACGCTTTTTGAAAATGTCTGCAGAATGGAACCTTTGAAATTGATCTGAAAATATAACTTTTTCATAAACTTCAATTTGTGGATGTAAGACACTTATCCATGATTGAAGAGGCTACACATTATTGGCAATAGCTTATGTCAATGATGTACTATATTTTATTGATAGGCCATGTTCCATTTGTTACCATGTGTTTGAATGATAAAATTTTTTGATTGTGATCAACATTTGTTCCCTTTTTTTTTTTGCAATTAATAATTATATTGGATTTATGTTGGGTTTTCAATTGTAATGATAAAACATATGTGAGTGTAAACTTTGGAGGTAGATGAAATCATGAAACAGCTAATATTTACTAGACGTGAGTGGTTTTCTTAGCTGATTTCATAATTCTGGAAAGATGTATATTGAAATCGGTCAGGGTTTTCCCAGGTGGATAACAGTATTATGAAACCATGTGTATCATTGTATCCCCTGTGATTGAATTGATCATGCTTCTAGAGTTTGAACTGTTAGAGATGGAATATAAAATCATTAATGTGTCTCCACATAATGGCTTGAGCTTTCGAGATAGTTGATTCATGTCATGGTATCAAAGAATCTATAACTAATTGGGCTAGAGTTCTATCTTTTCTGTCCCCATTCTAAGAGAAAAGTTGAACTTCAGCATAGGATACGTGGGCCTGTTCATTATTTATACATGCTTCAAGCCCAAAGGTCTCTAATGTGAGGGGCATGCTGGAAAAGTGGAAATGTAATATGAAACCATTCACGTGTCTTCACTTCACCTGACAACTTAAGCTTTTACAGTAGTTGGTCCATAACTAACTTTATAAATTTGTCGGCAGGGAAGCCATCATTTACAAAGAAACAAGCAGATCTTTTTTTCCCCCCAGATTTTGGTGATGATTTTCCAGTTGCCATGCAGGTACAGAAGTTGCTAGTATTTGTTGTTCATTTTATATATAGTATAAATATTTGATTCCTACTTTGATTTTTGGCAGATATCCCACAAATACAATTTGATCTATGTGATTACCAAACTTGGCCTACTATTTGTCTATGATTTGGAGACGGCTACTGCTGTATATAGGAACAGAATTAGTCCAGATCCTATATTTTTGACCTCTGAAGCTACATCAGTTGGAGGCTTTTATGCCATCAACAGGAGGGGCCAAGTTTTATTGGCTACTGTTAATGAACAAACCATTGTGAATTTTGTCAGTGGTCAAGTATGTTTCTGTCCTTGTTATTACTTTTTTGTAATAAAGTGGGATATGAAATGGCATTTTTACAAAATTTCATCTGGTCATCATCACAGTTAAACAATTTGGAGCTAGCAGTCAGTCTTGCCAAAAGAGGAAATCTTCCTGGTGCCGAGAAACTGGTATGTCATTTCTGTGTAGAACTCAATTTTAGTAATAATATTTCTTCAAGGGTGTTATCAGTGAGATCCGAAGAACTTGGATGCATTGTCTGTTAACCTCTTGGTGTTCCTTGTAACTGCTAAATGCTTACTTGGATGAGTAATGGTTGATTCTCCTTTTTAGCAGTCAATAGTTAAGTTTATTTCATCAGTGTTTGACAAATATTTTTCTCCCTTGCTGATTTTTATTGTATATTTGTTTTGAACTTTCAACCTTTTATTCTATAGATTCTATTTTTGTAAAAGATTTATGCTGTAGTCTAGGGAAGTGTGTGAGTGACCTTCATGATGCATCTTGTAGATCTCTTGCTTCTTTAGTTGTTTAAATTGTTGTACTTCATCAATGCAATCTACACAGTATAATCTCTCTGTCATGGTCCAACTCTCCCTCTTTTAAGTATAAATTTCTAAAATAGTTGATATTGATTATTGATTGTGCTCTGTTTTAGCTTCTCTTGTTATTATATTTTTGGTTCTTATATTCATGCATATGATGCCCACACATGTTGACATTACAGGTGGTTGAGCGTTTCCATGAACTATTTGCCCAAACAAAATATAAAGAAGCAGCAGAGCTTGCTGCTGAATCTCCACAAGGAATCCTTCGAACTCCTGACACAGTTGCCAAATTTCAGGTTTCTTGATAAGATATAACTATCTGAAAATTTTCTCTTGCTTTTTCTGCTACTTCATTCAGAGAATCATTTTTGGTTGTTTAGTCTTTGCCCTTAGGTCGTGTCCTTTTGTTTAGTCAATTAGATTATAATGTTTAAAATTATGTGGCAGAGTGTTCCTGTGCAAGCCGGGCAAACTCCTCCATTGTTGCAGTATTTTGGAACACTTTTAACAAGGGGAAAGCTGAATGCCTTTGAATCATTAGAATTGTCACGGTTGGTTGTGAACCAGAACAAGAAAAATCTGTTGGAAAATTGGTTGGCTGAGGACAAGCTTGAATGCAGTGAGGAGCTAGGGGATCTTGTTAAGGTTGGGTTATTTTTGAATAATTCAATACTGTTGTGCTATTTATTACTTGGTTTGTACTGTCCTATTATTATTTATTATGAAATGATGTATTGCATTAATTTTTATGTGTATGCTCCCTTGTAGACTGTGGACAATGATCTTGCTTTAAAAATATATATCAAAGCCAGAGCTACTCCAAAAGTTGTTGCTGCATTTGCTGAGAGAAGGGAGTTTGACAAAATTCTGATCTACTCTAAACAGGTGCTTGTTTACTTTTCAATGAATATTGAAGTTTAAGTTATAGAATAATGCAATTCTATTATAACATCAGCATGTAAAGCATTTTTGTCAGTCTGTATAATAAGCATTGCATGTATTGCCTTTTCATTTTACTGGAAACTTTTGGTCCTGAACATTGTATTACTTATTTGTTGCTACAGGTTGGGTACACACCTGACTACCTCTTCCTTCTGCAAACAATTCTCCGGACAGATCCTCAGGTGCGAGAGAAACCTCTTCAATTTATATTATGTAATTCTTTTAGTTGAACCATTTCTTTGTAGCTCCCCTTATTCTCTGCCACCTTGTTAGATGTGTGGGTGTTTTGAACAGTATATGTACATTAAGTTGACATGACAATGTCTGGTGATAGTTACCATTTTCATTTTGATTTGCAGGGTGCTGTTAATTTTGCATTGATGATGTCTCAAATGGAGGGAGGTAGCCCAGTTGATTACAACACTATAACCGATCTCTTTCTTCAGGTTGATAATATGTTGTGATTAAGCAATTATGATAACATTAATGGGATATTTTAGCTTCATTATCATTGATTCAATACAGAATTGTTCTTGCAATTATTGTTATTTTCATTTTGGTTACTCTTTCTTCTGCCCAGAGAAATCTGATCCGGGAGGCAACAGCTTTTCTCTTGGATGTTTTAAAGCCAAATCTACCAGAACATGGGTTCCTTCAGACAAAGGTGTGTGGCCTTTGTTTCTTCTCTTATATGGGCATTTTACTCTGATAACTCATTCTTTGCAGTGATAATATCTTCTTGTGAATTGCTGTTCAGGTGTTGGAGATAAATCTGGTGACTTTCCCCAATGTTGCTGATGCAATATTGGCTAATGGCATGTTCAGCCATTATGACCGTCCTCGTATTGCCCAACTTTGTGAAAAGGCTGGCCTTTATGTGCGAGCTTTGCAAGTAAGGACTTGCCAAATGTGTTTTATTCTTGCACTTTCCCTACGTTAATCTTAAAGTCAAACCCTTTGTTGATTGCATTATTCTTGGTGCAGCATTATACAGAGTTACCAGATATAAAACGTGTGATTGTTAATACACATGCAATTGAGCCTCAGGTTTATATTCTGTTATGCTTTTATCTATTTTATGGTTTAAAATACATTGTGAGAGCTTTTAAAATACTTTTATGTGGTTGTTATAGTCACTTGTAGAGTTTTTTGGCACACTGTCACGAGAATGGGCATTAGAGTGTATGAAAGACCTATTGCTGGCCAATCTAAGGGGCAATCTACAGATCATTGTGCAGGTAGGGTGGTGGCATTGCCTTCTACAACTTGGAACTTACCAATAATTGCTGACAAAGCTTTCTTATGTGTGTTCAGGTTGCTAAAGAATATTGTGAACAATTGGGCGTTGATGCCTGCATAAAACTTTTTGAGCAGTTCAGGTCATATGAGGGACTTTACTTTTTCCTTGGATCATACTTAAGCTCCAGGTAATTCTTTCATTTGGGAAAAAAAAAAGTTTTTTTTCCTGTCAGTAATTGCGGTCATATATAATTGAAATATTGTCCAATGTATTTCTGCTGATGTTTGTTCCTCTAAATAATATGGGACAGTGAGGATCCCGACATTCACTTTAAGTACATAGAGGCAGCAGCAAAGACTGGTCAAATCAAGGAGGTTGAGCGGGTGACAAGAGAATCAAATTTCTATGATGCTGAGAAAACAAAAAACTTCCTGATGGAGGCAAAGCTTCCAGATGCGCGGCCTTTAATTAATGTTTGTGATCGTTTTGGATTTGTTCCAGATCTAACACACTATCTATACACAAACAACATGCTTCGCTACATTGAAGGCTATGTTCAGAAGGTATAATAGTAGCCTTGGTTATCTTCAGAGTGCCATCTATTCTCTCTCTCTGCCTATGTAAGATTTGTTCCTTTCTACGTAGGTGAACCCAGGAAATGCACCTTTAGTTGTTGGGCAGCTGTTAGATGATGAATGTCCAGAAGATTTTATCAAAGGCTTGATTCTTTCTGTTCGTTCATTACTGCCAGTAGAGCCCCTTGTGGAGGAATGTGAGAAGAGGTGGTGTTTGTCCTTGGCACCTATGTCTGGTTGCTTTGCTTTCGCGTTTCTAATTTTTTTTCCTGTGCTTTTTGATATGCAGGAATCGGCTTCGTTTGCTCACACAGTTCTTGGAACATCTTGTAAGTGAGGGAAGCCAGGATGTACATGTTCACAATGCACTGGGTAAAATTATCATTGATAGCAACAACAACCCAGAACATTTCCTCACAACCAACCCATACTATGATTCTCGAGTTGTGGGCAAGTATTGTGAGAAACGGGATCCCACCTTAGCAGTTGTAGCTTATCGGCGAGGACAATGTGATGATGAACTTATCAATGTTACCAACAAAAATTCTTTGTTCAAACTGCAAGCAAGGTTTGTTGTGTATAAAGATTCCTCTAAAGTGAGAGTGAACTTTGAAGGATAAAGTGTAGTTACAAGTTACAACCATTGATTAGAAAACCAACATGTTTGTTGTATTTGTATTGTATCGTATTCTCAACCATTGGTTTTTTAATAAGTGGTTATAACTGCCCTATATGCTTCAAAGCACACTCAGTCACTTTAGAAGAACTATATTCATGGTCCTTAATCCATCAATTAAATTTTCCTGCATCAAATGTTCACATACTTATATTTTGATGACAGATATGTTGTTGAGAGAATGGATGCTGATTTGTGGGCTAAAGTTCTTGATCCTGATAATGAGTATAGAAGGCAACTTATTGATCAGGTTGTATCTACTGCTTTGCCTGAAAGCTCAAGCCCTGAACAAGTTTCTGCAGCTGTTAAGGCTTTCATGACAGCAGATCTGCCTCATGAATTGATTGAACTTCTTGAGAAGATCGTGCTTCAGAATTCTGCCTTCAGTGGGAACTTTAATTTGCAGAATCTTCTTATTTTGACAGCAATAAAGGCTGATCCATCCAGAGTTATGGATTATGTTAATAGATTGGATAATTTTGATGGTCCTGCAGTTGGAGAAATGGCTGTAGAAGCTCAGTTATATGAGGAAGCATTTGCCATTTTTAAGAAGTTCAACTTGAATGTCCAAGCAGTCAATGTGTTGCTTGATAATATTCATAGCATTGATAGAGCTGTTGAGTTTGCTTTCAGAGTTGAAGAAGATGCTGTTTGGAGTCAGGTGGCCAAGGCTCAACTCAGGGAAGGGCTAGTAAGTGATGCAATTGAGTCTTTTATCCGAGCAGATGATGCTACACAATTTTTAGATGTTATCCGTGCTGCTGAAGATGGCAATGTTTACCATGACTTGGTGAAATACTTGCTAATGGTAAGGCAGAAAGCAAAAGAACCCAAGGTTGACAGTGAGCTCATTTATGCATATGCAAAGATTGATAGGCTGAGTGACATTGAGGAATTCATTCTTATGCCGAATGTTGCTAATCTTCAAAATGTTGGTGACCGGTTGTATGATGAAGCGTTATATGAAGCTGCAAAAATCATATTTGCTTTTATATCTAACTGGGCCAAGTTGGCTATCACACTGGTCAAGTTAAAACAGTTTCAAGGTGCTGTTGATGCAGCGAGGAAAGCTAACAGCTCCAAGACATGGAAGGAAGTTTGCTTTGCTTGTGTTGATGCGGAGGAGTTTCGTTTGGCCCAGATTTGTGGACTTAACATTATTATTCAGGTAATATGTTGATTTCAGTGTTTTGATGACCTGTGTATAAAATATATAATTTAATATAAATATATAGGAAGGTTTTTCTTAATTTCTGATGCAGATCGGGTTCAATTTAGAGTTTAAACTTTAAATTATCTGAGTCTTCCGAATGTGATGGTGAAGCAATATCCCTATAAGTATGCTGTGAACATGTGAATGCGCATGATTCATGATTGGAAGGGTGTTGTGCTTGTTATATGAACTTAATGTTGGTCTGCTGGTAGTGAGTGATTGTGTTGACTTTCTAATGCTTATTGTGTCATTTTTATATTTTATTAATTTTATAGGTGGATGACTTGGAAGAAGTCAGTGAATATTATCAAAATAGAGGTTGCTTCAATGAGCTAATATCTCTCATGGAGAGTGGTTTAGGGTTGGAGCGGGCTCATATGGGCATCTTTACTGAGTTGGGAGTTCTGTATGCTAGATACCGCCCTGAAAAACTCATGGAGCATATTAAACTATTCTCAACCCGCCTCAATATTCCTAAACTCATACGAGCTTGTGATGAACAACAACATTGGAAAGAACTGACTTATTTGTATATACAATATGATGAGTTTGATAATGCTGCAACTACCATCATGAACCATTCACCTGAAGCATGGGATCACATGCAATTCAAAGATGTTGTTGTTAAAGTTGCTAATGTGGAGTTATATTACAAGGCTGTTCACTTCTACTTGGAAGAGCATCCAGATCTTATCAACGATGTTCTTAATGTCCTGGCACTCCGTGTGGACCATGCACGTGTTGTTGATATCATGCGGAAGGTAGGATTAACAGTGGCAAAAATTTCATTAAATCTTATTTTTGCTTGCCATAACAATAATGTGGAATTTTCCTTTAATATGTTATAGGCTGGCCACCTCCGTCTTGTGAAACCATACATGGTTGCAGTTCAAAGCAACAATGTATCTGCTGTTAATGAAGCATTGAATGAGATATATGTTGAGGAGGAAGATTATGATAGATTGCGTGAATCAATTGATTTGCACGATAACTTTGATCAAATAGGCCTTGCCCAAAAGGTGAACATTTGTTCTTATTTGCAACTATTTTTGGGTTTCAATTGTGGAGACCTTATACATTATTATTACTGTATGATGCAGATTGAAAAGCATGAGCTTCTTGAGATGAGACGAGTTGCTGCTTATATTTACAAGAAGGCAGGCAGGTGGAAGCAGTCTATTGCTTTGTCAAAGAAGGATAACCTTTACAAAGATGCCATGGAGACAGCCTCACAATCTGGCGAGCGTGAACTTGCTGAGGAGTTGCTTGTTTATTTCATTGATCAGGTACTAAATTTGGTTTCTTACTGCATACTTTGGTGAACATAAGTACCAGGGCTTTGTCTAGTCATCCAATAAGGCCTCCTTTGTTCTTGGTTGGTTCTAGCTTGCAATATCTTGTTTGATTAGGTTTACTATTATTCCTGGATAATGTTTTTTGTTTAACTATTATAATTTATAACTTCATGCTTGTCCATGTCTATTTGTATGACCCATTCGTAGCTACTCTGCGTCCTCCACAGCAATGGTTATTGCATACTAGTAGTACCTCTTGTAGTATGTGCAGTTCTAAGTCATACAGAGATTAATTTTTTTACTAGAGCTATTAGTATCTTCTTTTCATAAGATTTACTGATTGAAAGGGTCTAAGCTTTTTCACTTGTCCTCATAGAGTGATGATATTCCAATTTATTTATTTTTATTATGTGTATATAATTGAGATCTCTAATTTTTTTTTTTCATGTACTTGTGCAGGGAAAGAAAGAATGCTTTGCCTCGTGTCTATTTGTTTGCTATGATTTAATACGGGCAGACATTGTTCTTGAACTAGCTTGGATGCACAATATGATTGACTTCGCCTTCCCATATCTCTTGCAGGTTTGCATTTCTTTTATGCTGCTAATTTGTATCACCCATAGTTTGAATCCTACAATTGATGTTTCAGTGTGATTCACCTTGTTATGGGTTTATATCTTAAAATGAATCTAAAATGACTTTGAATCTTACAATACATGAATGAATCAGTGTAATTTCATATCATTGATATTTGATACAAATAACTTGATTCAACATTTTTCTTTCCTTTTCATTTTTTCATTTTTATTTTATTTTATTTTTACTTTATCAATTCTCATGAAAGAAATTGAGAATTCATATAATGATAAATTGTTAAATGAAGAGGAATCGAAGGAGCCCTTGTGAATTTATCTAATTATTCCACTACTTTATTTGTCACTCACTTATTCAATGCACACTATTTGATTGCTTCACTACTTTGTTTTCATTGTTCTTAAGATAGAGGTTTCACAAATTCAAATGTAACTAATAATTTTTTTTGGCGAGACTTATGATTAAGTTATATTTATTTCTAGTTCAAAATTATTTCATTGAAGACTATATATGATGTGATATATTTGAAGTTATTTTTCATTGCCTTTGAATCTTATGACTTGATAGAAAGTATGATTCACGGTTCAAAAATTAGCTTGACAATTTAAGATTTGATAACCTTAGCTATAATTCAGTTGACATATATGTTATTTTTATGACAAATCTGTTGATATTAGTTAGATTTGAGAACCATGCTGGTTATTTAGGAGTGAAATTGATCTTCTTTGCATAGTCTAATAGTTTATGGGTTGCAATCTTAATCAGTGTCTTTGAACTACTTTTTTGGTGAATGTGGGGCTTTCTGGAGCCAGATTCCTGTTGATAAAACGTAAAAACGATCATTGGGGAAGTAATAGATGGTATCATTGTGAATTAGAGTACGTTTGGAAGAGCTCATTCATTTATTACTTATTTGAGCTTATCTTATTATGTAAACACTTGCATAAATGTTTGAGCAAGCTTATGAAAACAATTTAACCTTATTTTCTCTTTAATTATAAAAACATCTTATATAAGTACTTTTAAGTTTTATTATAAGCACATATTCAGTAAGTACTTGATTAAACGGTTTACCCCAAACACACCCTTAGTGGTGCTTAGCTTGTGAATGTTGCTGTTGATCTTGTGTACTTGCAGTATTGCTCAGGTTATCCGAGCAAATCTAAGTTGATCGATGAAGTTCTTGTCTTCAGCCTTTCATGAGCTGAACTGATCTATTTATTGCCATCTTATATAGAGGTTTCTCTAATTTTTTTTCTTCTTTTTCTTGCTGTTGCAGTTTATTCGTGAGTACACGGGCAAAGTTGATGAACTAGTGAAGGACAAAATTGAAGCACAAAATGAAGTGAAGGCTAAAGAGCAAGAAGAAAAGGAAGTAGTTGCACAACAGGTAATTATTGTGGCTATTTTATGTAACCTTAATATAACTTGGGTATGCCTTGCGGAGTACTTCTGACATTTATGCCAGGCTGTTGGCAGTTTTAAGTGTTTAGAAATGTGTTGATAAATCCTCTTTCTCATCCTTCATCCTCAACAGATTGAACATTAGAGTATTACTGATATGAATAAAATGTGTTTTATGTTGCAGAACATGTATGCTCAATTGTTGCCTCTTGCTTTGCCTGCACCACCAATGCCTGGAATGGGAGGCCCAGGAGGAATGGGGGGAGGCTTTGCTCCTCCCCCTCCAATGGGTGGACTGGGAATGCCCCCAATGCCTCCTTACGGCATGCCACCTATGGGCAGCAGTTACTGACATGTAAGCAGTGGTGGCAAGTATAGCACGAACTCAGCCCCTATAAAGAGCAATGTAGGAACTTCGAAGTTTTGCATAGAATATCTTGTGTGATTTGGATGCAGCATTCTTTCGTTGCTTCTGGTGGCTGTGGGAGATTCAAGTTAAAATAATTTGAGGTTTCTGTTTAGATTGTGTCATAATAGTCTTGTAAGTTTACTCTTCTTTCTGGGTTGTAGTTGAGGCATTTTTTGGGCTGCTGGTTCGAGGTAACCGACAAATTTCTGTATTCTACCATTTTTCTTGTATTAAATGAGTTAGTCTCTGGTAGTAGACCAAACAAAAATGAATTAGTCCTAGTGTATACGAAATTTACCGACTTTAACAGCCAGCTTGATATGTGCATGTCGTTGCCTAGATTTCTGCTCTTCCTTGTTATGGAGGCTCCCTAATTAGATCATGTCAGCATGCTGCTTTTCATATTGGTGTTATGGACCGCATTTTTGAAAAATTAAAAAATTCAAATTGAATCGAACTATTTTATATATAAAATAGATTGATTAATTGATTTTTTTTTAATTTTTTTTTATAGTGGATCAGTTTGAGTTTTTAAAAATATGGATTGGATTTTTTGAAATTGAATTGATTTGGTGTAGTCTGATTATTAGTTTTATATTTATATGTGAATTGGTTTTTTTAAGAAAATTGATCTAAATCGATTTATTTTTGTAAAAAATGAATTGGATAATTGAGTCAATTTTATCAGAATGATTTAGATTTTTTTTCGAAATGAATTGGATTGATAGTTTGGAACGGCGACTCATTTTTAGGCCATAGGCTCATTTTTTAAAAGTAAATCAGGTTGAACTTATAATTAGAAATCAGACTGAACGAGGTGTCAAAGTCTGATCTATCAAGTGCATACAAGAAAAAAAAATCTGGTAAAAGCACAAGTCTCCTTTGTTAAAATTAATTCAAGTCAAATGTTTCACTATTCAAAGACTACGGCTGTTGAATGATTACCACCTTACGTGAAGATTGGCAATAGGCATGGCAACGGGGCGGGGGCGGGGGGCGGGGAACGTAAATTTAAACCGCCCCCGCCCCCGCCCCCGATACCCGTCGGGGGTAAAATCTAGGTCCCCATCCCTGCTCCCGGCGGGGTTCGGGTTTCCCCGCCCCGTCCCCGCCCCGCTCCTATTTTTTTCTTTTTTTTTTCTTCTATTTTTCTTTTAAATAATTATGAATAATTTTAAAAAAATAAAAGAAAAGAAAAATAATATAAATTTTTACATATAAATATTTTTAATTTTGGTTTATATATATATATATAAATAATTTTTTAATTATATTATTAAGCGGGGCGGGGGGCGGGGGCGGGTATGGGGGCGGGGGCGGGGGCGGGGTGGGTATTAACATCCCCGTCCCCGCCCCCGCCCCCGATTTTATCAATCGGGGAAAACCCGAACCCGAACCCGATAAACACGGGTTTTCCCCGTCCAAATCGGGGCGGGTTCGGGCGGATACCCACGGGGACGGGTTAGATTGCCATGCCTAATTGGCAACACCGCTCCTGGGAACTTGCCACCGTCAAGATGTTAAGCATAGATTTTAATAATATTTTATTAAGTCTACGATTGCCTACAAAAGGCAACATGCAGTAAGTTGAGTTGTGTCAATTTGAGTGAAATTCAAATCAGTGAGGCTAGAAAACTCTGCTTATCACGGTCTAGAAATAATAGCTACACAATATCCAATTCACGTAGCCAATGTCTATCACAGTCTAGAAATGATACCTGTACAATATCCAATATCCAATTCACCTATACACGATGTTAGTCACAAAATGCACTTTTTATGGATTTTTATTAATGTTCTCTCACATTCATCTGTCATGGTCATTTAACTTTATGGCTCTCAATGTCCTTGACATGCTAAGGCCTTTCCACCCACTTTGGTAGTTGCGCTTCGCATGTCTCTTATCCGGCTTTGCTCATCTGCACTACTCTGAGACATTCATCTGAGTATAAAACCCAATCGTTAAATAAATAATGGAACTCAATCTCTGCTTCCTAACCCTAATGCTATGAATTAAGTTTAATTATTTTCATTATATGATTAAAATCCTACATCTAAAAAAATTCTTGTGTTTTCCTCCTTCTAGATTGCCCAAATTCTGGTTAACCATATATAAACCCAGCTTAATTTTGTTTTTCTTTATACACAATCCATGAAGTCCCTAAATTGTAGGAAATGCCTTTGTGTCTCTCTATGTTAGGAGAGATATAACTCTCCCCTCCACCATCGCATAATTTATTTCCAAATTAGCTAGTTATTTGGCACTCAGAATAAATGTTTAACTATCTCTATTTTTTTTTACCACATACCTTGCATATCATTTCATTTGGCCCTATCACATTTTGATGCGCTAAATTTTATAATGTTGAACTCCTATATATCCAAAGCAAGTTTTCGTGTAAACCTTAAAGCTTTCAAGGGACTCCCTTAACCCACATTTTTGAAGAACTCTTTTCATTGTGGTTTGTGTTGTTCCATGATCACTTGATTTGTTGATTTCAGTGTGTATTGTCTTGAGGTATTTGCTTGCCACTCCGATGTGTACTCTTTGCCTTTGTACATACAGATTTTCCTAGCTCATCCATTAACCTCCCTTATAGGGTCATAATGTAATGTTTTTGAAACAATTAAGATTATACACAATCATATAGGTTCATAGTGTTTCTAATTGTTAGGTTATACACAATCTATATTTAATGATTTTTTCTCATGATCGTATATTTTTTAATGATTTTAACTAATAAAAATAAATATACTAAGAGGATTGTGTTAGATGATATGTTGCTAACACTCCTTATTAATTTGTTGTTTGTTGTAAAAATCATTTAACAAAAATTTATTATCGATCATTGTTGTGTATGAAAATCTTTTGGATCGGTGATAATCACAACATTGTGAATGAGATTAATTTCTAAATTAGTAAGTTATAATACTTGTGGAAGGAAAAAATATTATTTATTATTTTTTTTTTACAAGAAATGACTATATTTCTTAAACTATTATTTTTATGCAACAATCAATGTGGTTAACATTTTCATATGACTATTTTCCAACAATTACTAACGTGATTGGTATAAACATTGTCTTGTTCTATTATTCTTGATGAACATGAATATCATTTGCATGTAATAGTGTTTGTTTATTATAGTAATGTTAGGAATTACAAAAAAAAAACTGTTCTTTTCTTTATGTATAAAAATGAGAGAATACACAAAAAATATCATAAAAAAATATATAAAATCACACAAAGTTATGCCTACATCACGATAACATCTCAATGAATATTCATTAGTTTAAATTTATTTAACGTAATTTAGTTCTTTATGTTTATCCACAACATCTCATGATTTCTCATATCTCTTAAGGTGATAACCTTTTCTCTAGACTTGATTATACTCCTAATCTTAAAATTTTATATTTATTGATTTTGTATTCTAATATTAAAAGATGAAACAAATATTTAAAATAAATATAAAATTTTCAATTTTAAATAACATCTTAATAAAATAATAATATATTTTTGTATCTAAACAATATTTTAAATATTTGATCTTAAAAATTTGAATTATTTTGCAACACTAACACTCGGCAACGTTAATGAAATATGCATATCTGAACAACAAATAGGTTGCATGGATATAATTAAGAGTTAATCACCTATATATTGTCAGTGTAAAAAAATTTCTCTGACAATCAATTATATCTTTTAATTGTGTTATGTCATTGTTAAAAGTAAATATATTTATAGTGATATGACAAAATTAAAAAATATAATTGGTTGTCAGTATAAATTTTTTTTACACAAGCAGAATATAGGTAATTAACTTTATAACTAAACCCTTTACTAAGTTTACCATTCCTAACGAAAATTAATGTTTGTTGGTATATTTATGTATTTATTCAGCAACTATTAAAGTCATAGGCATCGACTTATCTACCATTCCCACAACAATCCGTACAATTTTAAAATTCCCAACAACATTCAATCAATAAAATGCTATTAAAGAATGTACGATATATATATATATATATATATATAAACGTATTCACCTTTCAAACATTACTTAACATCTTGAAACAAAGAAAAAGCAACTCCCCTGCATATCCTTCTTTTGCTTCCCTTTCTTTGAAAATTTTCTCTTCTCTCTCACGTCAATCTCATTCACTTAAAATTATCCAACATAATACTGTACAAGACTAAAAAAGGAGAAAAAGTTACAGTACAAAAAAACTAACTTGAATGATATATATCGAATTTTAGGATAAAGTAGAATCAAATGAATTTTACTTCTCATTTACATTCACATAATTATTTCCATCTTTTTCAACTGCACCTGATGTATCATGTGTCTGCCTTCCCCATTTACGTGCCCATTTTTGCCGTATACTAATAATTAATTACTCTCCACTAAAGCATTTATTACGGATCTATGGTGCATTGCACCTTATCTTTTTATTATTTCACCTTTCTAGCTATGAGCAAAGGGACAAGGAAGATCGCATAGGCCTCCAACCTTAATTAGCCTTATTTCTTATCATTCCATTACTTGACAAATACAGAGACGTGCTGTCTCACTTTGATCGTTTTCATTTGCCACATTTTCATCGTGACGCCTTCGCTATGCCCATGATATATAATATAGATAAATATTATAGATACGGTAGATTGATAAGTTCCTTAAACATGTTGATAAATATTTGATTCTTAAGCCATGTGTATTATACGATGATGATTTTGTTGGAAGAAAAAAAAAATTAGAATCCAATTACCAGATAAGGATATCTTTAGTGAAAAAATATGTTATATTGTAGATATGTTTTGAGATTATGGGACCCAAAAGCCTGAAATTTCGATAAGATAAAATAGGATGGGGTGAGGGAAAAAAAGAAGGAAACAATGAAAGAGATGGGAGAAAAAAAATACGGAATCACAAGAAACCACACAATTTGTATGAGAGATAATAGAGGCTAACAAAGTGAGTGGTTGATCAGTAGTCGTATCACCCTTTAAGGTGCTTTATTATGTGTTACAATTGTGAAGGAAAATGGGACCCTCTGGTGATTGTAATTGAAGCTTCCTTTGTTTGCTAGCTTGTGCTGGAGACAGACTAAGTTAGCTTTTCAATCAGAGAGCCATTAAAGTGTACAAAATAAGCTGCTTTTACTGAGTGGCCTGCTTTGAAGTTCCACTTTTCTTCAAGATACATGTAAGAAGAGCTCACCAGTAAAATTGCATGCACCGAAAGTTTTAAATTGCAAGTTCATCACATTCCTCAGATATTTCGAAAAATTGTAGACAAATACGGTCAATGTGATATAGGGTGTGTTTGGGAATTAGAGTTTAAAAAAAAAACCTACACCTATAGAATTTTACTTTTTTCACATTAGAACGTTGTATAAAATACCGTCAAATATAATTTTAAATTAATATTCAAACATGCATTAAAGTTGTAGTCACATTGCATTGTGATCTTAGATACTCCAAAAATCTTGACATTTGATGAAAATTACAATCACAATCCATTTTTTTCATCCTAGAGATTCAAAATTGGACAAGTCCACTCTGGTAAAATTGGTCCACAAATTGTCATAAACTTAATGGACAATCCGTTTATCACTGTTGGTTACATCATGCATTTGTCTAATAGTACGAGAAAATCCCGCGTTCTTTTCTGTGTACAATCGTGCTCTTTCAGTCACCTTTTTCATCTTCCTCATCATGGCAAAGACTAAAAACCTTGGTTGGGACCGTATATAATAGTACAGCAAATCATATTTTGAAACTTAACCAAATTGAAACTCAGCGTCGAAGTACTTAACAAAGCATATCTTATCTTGAATGCATCACTCTTGTAATAATTAAACTAGTGATCAAGGTTGGTTGAGCATTTCATTTGTAACACATGTCTTAGGTTAAGCATAGGAATATTTTTAATTTTAACTGCAAAAGTATGTAATCTTGTGAAGATAAACATTAAGATAAGATAACTGAACTATTAGAGTCAATTTAGTAGTAAAAACTTAAAATAATATTCACAAAATCTTAAATCTGAATTTTGTTGTCACATGATAATTTTTACCAATAAAAAAAATAAATTAAGATAAGTTATAGTAGGATCTAGACAGGAATCCACATGGAGAGCCCAAATAGTTATAATTACCATAGAGCAAACAAAAAACTTTATGGCTATATACATATGGAAGAATAAGATACTGTTCTTGCATCCACTACATCAAATACTGTTACTAGGTCAAGCGATTCCAAAGTTCCAACAGTGTCTACCAGGTCCAATTGCAAGGCACTATTTCATTTCTGGTTCAAATTCTTAGTCAGCACGGATACTCATTTAAGATAAGCCTGTTTGTTGGGCCATGCCACCCTCTTGCTTTTTAATTTGGCTCTTCCTTTTTCCCCTTCTCAAACTTCAGATTCTTTACGAAGTCTAGTGTGATTTATTAGGGAGGAAAAAAATTTCTTGGTGAAGTGACAGGAGGATACAGCCAAAAATGATTTTCATCTGACCCCATTAAAGGTCATTGCATATCACACCAATCACCATAAAGATAAGAACATTAAGCAAACAGTGGCAATGAATGCGAAATAAAAGGGTCACAAAGTGAGGAGGCACAAGCATTAGAATGCTTTGTATTGTGCTTATGGAAAGTTACTACTATACTGGCTGGCCTCTTGCCACCAACGTGGCTCAATGCAACTCTGCACCAAACAGTGATCAATTATCTCCTTTTTCAGTGCCAACACAAATAGCTTCTGACCCTGCCACTCTTCAATTTGGTGAGTTTCCTTCTTGGCCTACACCTATTGAAGATAGAGCTGCAAGTGCTTCCAAGAGCCACAGCCAAGCAGAGAAGAGGCGCAGGGACAGGATCAATGCACAGCTTGCAACTCTCAGAAAACTCATTCCCAAGTCTGATAAGGTAAAAGAAAGAAAAAAAAGAAAGTACAAAATAAGAATCATCATGTGTCTCTTTTATTAAGTGACACAGTTAGTTACTCACTCCCATATTTTAAACCTTGGATACTGTTTTAGACAAGAAGAAAGTGGAATTAGTGAATTACCTACTCTATGATAGGTCATGTAGATTAAATCAGATTCGATCCACTGTAAATTTGTGGCATTTCAGTGTCTCTTTTTTCTTTGGAATATGACATGGTCACTTTCAATTATAGCATGAATAGCTTTACTAGGTTGTATGATAGGTCTGTAGATTTCAATTCCACTAACTTCCCCATCTTTAGTATAGAAAGAAACTAAAAGAAATATAGTAGCTTGCTTGAATAGCTTTTCTAGGTTGAGTGATAAAGTTGACAGAGATTTCATTTCCACTAATTTAGTTGGTGGTCCTGAAAAACATGATCTTGATGAGATGGCATATAATTGAGGGTGATTATTTTTTTTTAAATTAAAAAAATTAAATGCATATTATGTAGAGATCGATTAGAATCATATATACTTAAAAAAATTTGATTACTTAATAATTTCTCCTTTTATCAGATTAAAAAAAACTAAGAATTATAGCATGATCAGCCATAAGGGGGTTGTGCCTAGCTAGGTACCGCATATTGCATTGAAACAAAGTCTTGATTCTCGTTAAAAGTGGTGTCTATATTTAGTGTTCGATTATGCTTTTAAAGAGGATATGAAGGAGGATAGCAATAGGAACTAAAAAAACAAAAGAAGCATGAATAGTTTTACTAGGTTGTTTGATGGGGTTATATAGGTTTCAATTCCACTAACGTCTCTATCTTTAAAAGAGAAAGAAACTAAAATTTGTGTGATTGCAGATGGACAAGGCAGCATTACTAGGGAGTGTGGTAGACCATGTGAAAGATCTAAAGAGAAAAGCCATGGATGTGAGCAAAGCCATTACTGTTCCAACTGAAACCGATGAAGTAACAATTGATTACCACCAAGCTCAAGATGAAAGCTACAACAAAGTAAACATATTGAAGGAAAACATCATTATCAAAGCTTCTGTTTGCTGCGATGATCGACCAGAACTGTTCCCTGAGATCATCCAAGTCCTTAAAGGCTTGAGACTCACAGCAGTTAAGGCTGACATAGCCAGTGTTGGTGGCAGAATCAAAAGCATATTGGTTATTTGCTCAAAGGATAGTGAAGAGGGTAATAGTGTTTGCCTTAGCACCCTCAAACAATCCCTTAAATCAGCAGTGAACAAAATTGCTTCGTTATCTGTGGCAACAAACTGTCCCACTAGAAGTAAGAGGCAGAGGTTCTTCTTGCCTTCTCATTATGTGCAATAATTCATTGCAATTTTGTTTTTTAATTTTTTTAATTCTTAGGGGGTCGTGTCGGTAGGTGAAATTATTATTGGTTTCATTTTTCAACATTTGATTACTCATCAGATTGTATAAACTAAGGAAAGTGTTAGTGGTAGTTTTGTGCCTACAGTTATGGTAGTTTACACGGAAATTAAAAGGAAGCTGGTTAAGCATATTCAAAAACCACTTGCTATGTTACTTCCCAAATAGAAACATGAACTTTCCGAGATCAGCAACAAAAAGGAGGGGGAAGGAGAAAAATTCTTGCTGACTTTAGGAAAAGAAAGATTGTGAAGAATTGAGATAATGTATCCACCAACAGACAAGTGGTCAAACCAACAACAACCATTACATATCTGTAAAAAAAAAATAAAAAATAAAAAAAGACAGACACCAGAATAAACTTTAATATTATGCAATTTAATTTTGGTTCAAATTCAAGTAAGACTCAAAAGGTATTTCTAGATGAAAGTTTTTATATGTAATATTTTGATTATATTATTAGTTAATGTGAGATCTGTATATTTTTAAATCATACTACATATGACTTAGAAAGGATACAGATTTGAGAAATATTGACACGTTCAGTCGAGTAATCTTGATTGTGGTGCAAGTTGGTCGTGTATGGGACCCGATACTCACCGGTTATTTATACTCAGAAGCAGCACATGATTTATGACATGCAGGCAATCAGTGATAGTATTTTAGATAAGGACCACAGATTCGATGAGATTACTATTAAACAGATTTTTTTTTTTTTTCCTTTTGAAGATGATTTATAACGGGAATTGCAATGTTTTTTATTCCTGAATGTTTTTGTAAGTGACGGTTTTTTCAATTGCACCTTTTCATTTTGTATTTGGTATTTTTTATTGAGTAAATTAACCTTCAATGTTATTTTTGAATAAAAGATTTTGATCAATAAATTGATGTCTTTAAAATTTAAAACGTTTTGATATTCGTCTTTATGAAAAACAGAAATATGATAAAAAGAACATATTTAGCACTTGCTTTTATATATTTTAGCAGACTATTTTAATAATAAACGTATTTTAATCATTAACTAATATTTTAATACGTATAATATACATGTTAAATATTTATTATATATACTAAATTTTATAAAAAATAAAATATATAAATAAATATTGTAAAGACTTAATAGAGGCCTTTACATTTACTATAATACAGTAATAACGCAACAAAAAATTAAAAGAATTCACTTTTAAGATTAATATATGACAACATCTGAACATCCATTTAATATATGTACAAGGTGTAAAAAACATAAAATATTTCATACAAATTTTGACTTTAAAACAAATTTTCTTATAGGGTTATAATTAAACCCTATAAATATATACAGATATACATTTAGCATAAAATACTAAACTCACAAGTCTTAGCACCACTCAAGTGCCTCCACACAATTGCTATATTAGAATAGCACAACAGACACACAAAAATCATCTTCAGCATGACTAGCCACCAAGCATACTTCCTAACCTAATCATGATTTGCTCTTATACCAAGTATGATCATTACAATTCAATTACATGGAAAACAAAGGTAAACTTATGAAAAAAAACAACATAACATCAACCAACACAATTGCGATTCAAAGCCTAATTCAACAACGTATCACAACATACACATGAATTTACAACTTAACAATTTTATCAACATACAACTCAGCATATAAACAACATAGCTTATCAATAATTCGCAACTTAAACATCAATACAACATGACAACATAGTAATATAATAACTTAAACAACACCTAACTTGACAACTTAAAAATATAATTCTTCCAACTTAATACAACATCTCAACTTGATTGTCGTTTTACAATATCAATGTAACATTAAATTTTTTTCTTATTTATCCATAATCATTATAAATGCATTCTTAAATTAATGTATTTTTGATTTTTCAATACTTATTTTTACTAGTGAAAATCCAAAAAATTTGGGAATATATTGAGAAATTATATATATAAAAAAATGAAATGAGACATATTAATGTGTTTAAGTCTCATTACCAAAAAAAAAAAAGTGTTTAAGTCTTGTTTCAAAATCTTAAACATCAAGTAAAATAAGATAAAATACTAAATTTTTCTGGTATGTAGGAACAATTATTATGTTTGTTCATATGTTCATTTTTTTTACGAATTCTTAACTAGGTTGTCATTATAAATGCATTCTTAAATTAATGTATTTTTTATTTTCAATACTTATTTTTATTAGTGAAAATCCAAAAAGTTTAGGAATATATTGAGAAATTATATGTAAAAAAACAATGAAATGAGACATATTAATGTGTTTAAGTTTCGTTACTAAAAAAATGTGTATAATCTTATATCAAAATCTTAAACATTAAATAAAATAAGATAAAATACTAAATTTTTCTGATGTGTAAGAACAATTATTATGTTTGTTCATATGTTATTTTTTGACGGATTCTTAATTAGATTGTCATGTTTCAAAGTCCAATTTCTTTACACAGACAAATTCGCTATCTTTAACATGTAATTGTCTATGATAATTGTTTTTAGCAATCACAATTAATAAAAAGAAAGTCCATAATAATTAAATAGAAATCAAGACTGTTTTAGTGTCCCTTAAAACAAAAGAAAGATCAATGAAAAGAAGAAGGAAAAGAAAAGGTTGAGTAGTGATGTAAAGATGCATTTTTATTTGTTGTTATCTTTAAGCATTGCACTTTGTAGACATATAATACCAACATTTTGCAGCTTTAGATAGAGGTTTTGTTAGAATGCTATCATATGGTTTGAGAGTTTTTCTCTTTGTTTTTCTTTTTTTGTGTTTTCTACTCTCCCCTCTGTTAAGAGAATGTCTCTTTTAAAATAGTAAAAAAAAATGTTGATAGCAGATTTATCTTCCTAAACCAAGTTCATTTCATAAAATGAAATGCATTCCAAAAATATAAAGAGAAATTGAATCAAGTCATATTTTGATTATAACCTATCTTTAAATTTTGATGATTGATCAATTTTTTTTTTATCATAACTCTTCTCTTAATCCAAATAGCCTTAAATTAAGATAAGTTGAATCGGATCATCAAATTGATTTAACATATCTTTTTATTAAGTTGAGCTTCGCATGTTCTTTTACAAAACAAGGCAGTAGTTTTTCATCTCACAAGATTGTACATCTTTTTTTATTCATGATATATTGTACATTATTTACAAAAAAGTTAGACTAAACTAAAAAAAAAAATCAGTTTCATTTGGATGTAAAAAAACAATGTAAATTTCACTCGTCGTATCTCTTTTAATCATTTTTTCTTGATAATACATTTTAATCGATGAAAGTTATTGTTAAAGGTTTATGACATGTTTATGTTGGGGAGTTTTTAACGCCGGGGAGCATTCCACACAATGGGTAGTGAGTAAGTCATACAAGTGAGCTTGACACCACAACATAACCTAAAACCTTAAGGCATTAGGTAGGTGAGTCTTTCTCACTTATATATTACTCAACATGCCCAACTCTAACCAATGTGAGACTTCACTTCACACTTGAACTCCAACACTCCCCCTCAAGTGTGAATCCCTTCAACATGGTCACGCTCCTCCTCAAGCGGAAGCTTTTTCTTTCGTCCACGAGTATTCAATGGTGGCCTTACTTGCACTACCATTGCACTTCAACGATACACGTCCTCCACACATCTAGGGAGACTTTCAGTACAAGGGATGATCCTACTCTTGGATCTCCTGCCAATTCCATTTAGGATCCCACTCTTGGATCCAACTAATACTCGTCTGAGCCGATCACCAGTCACTTGGTCGAACCATCGGCTCTGATACCAATGTTGGGGAGTTTTTAACGCCGGGGAGCATTCCACACAATGGGTAGTGAGTAAGTCATACAAGTGAGCTTGACACCACAACATAACCTAAAACCTTAAGGCATTAGGTAGGTGAGTCTTTCTCACTTATATATTACTTAACATGCCCAACTCTAACCAATGTGAGACTTCACTTCACACTTGAACTCCAACAGTTTAAAGCTTAAATGAAAATATTTATTCTCATAGAATTTTCAGAAAGTTTAATAATTTTTATACAAGCAAATAAATATTTTATTAATTAAATTAAGAACATTATAAATATGAATTTTAAAAGGGTTAGGATTCATTAACGGTAGATGTAAGTCTAAAAATTTATACAAAATTTTATATCTCCAATAAAGTTTTGTATCTTGTATGTTTAATCGATCCAAATATTAAACTACGTGATATTATACTTAAAATAATATATATTAAATTTCACATTATTATAAAAAAAATTTAGTAGTTCATCACATTGTCATATATATTAAATTTCACATTATTCTAAAATTATTTAATAGTTCATCACATTACTTTATTTTAAAGTATAATGTGATTTAAAATATATGTAAACATCCACTTTTAGATAAATATCTAGAAAATTTTAAATTATGTGAAATTTAATATATATAATTTTAAGTATAATATTACATAATTTAACAATTGGATCAATTAATTTTGTAGTATGCAAAAAGTTATTGATTTTGCGTAAATCTTTAAACTTATACTTATACATGTATCATTGGATCCCGACTCATTTTAAAATAATATATACTATTAATAAAGGGGAAAACCCATGTGCACACAAAATTTGGACTATTTTATCTCTCCACCACTTTCTCTTTCGAAAAGGAAATTACACATGGAACTGAAGTCCTCTCCCACAACTTGTAAAGCAAAATCTAAAGGACTTCTTCATGTTAAATTAATACCTGAGTTTCTTGCACCACAACTAGCAATAACATGAACTACTGAATTAATCTCTGAAGGAATGTTGACAATCTTAACTCTCCCATTCCTAGTCACCATCTCCTTATTTTTATTAATCTCTCAAGGAATGTTGCAATTTTGGTTTATTTATTTTTGTAAATCTGTAATTTTCATTCCTCTATTTAAAATAGAGATATTCACTAGTGGAAAAAAGGTTTTTAAAATCGGTTATTTTGGACTTTTAAAATCGGTTATGGAACCGATCTTAAAAGAGCCGATTTTGAAAAGGTAGATTTTTAAGATCGGTTATCAACCGATTTTAAAAGTAGACTTTTAAGATCGGTTGAATTATAACCGATCTTAAAAGTCTTGACTTTTAAAATCGGTTATAACAACAACCGATCTTAAAAGTCTACTTTTAAAATCGGTTATTTTATAACCGATCTTAAAAGTCAAGACTTTTAAGATCGGTTATAATTTTAACCGATCTTAAAAGTCAAGACTTTTAAAATCGGTTATGGCATAACCGATCTTAAAAGTAGTGATTTTTTTTTGTATGTTTGACTTGTTTTGGGAGCACCTCAGAACAAACCTGCAGAAAAACTAGACAGTTCAAAATATTTTCTCAATGAAGCACAAATCGCATACAAATGACAAGATGATAAATGTTAATCATATATATATAATTGAATAGTTTTAAATACATCTAATACATAAATGGACTACATTGCTCAATGAAATGTAAGTTCTAACTAGTTAAAGCACTACTATAAAACATAAGTCCAAACTAGTTAAAGTAATGGTCAATAAAAACTGTGGCCCATTGCTCCCTAATGATGTTTATGTCTTCTAGCGGCAATGGTGATCGATCTATAAATATCTGTTAAGAAAAATTAAAATAATTAGTAAGAATTCATAAAATATATAGAATGAGAACTTAAAACAAAAACTTTCAAAATTGCAAAACTTACTTCAGTCCACCCAGATACTATTTGTGAATCAACAATAGTTTGCATTGTCTTCATTACATAGTATCCGCACTCATAATTTCCTTTTTGTTTATGAGACTACAAAAAGAATATAAAATTAATTTCAATAGAATAGTAATTAAAAAAAATTACTAAATTACTTAAAAAAAATATCATTGCTAGAATTAAAAAAAAAATCATTAGAATTAGGAGCCAATATTATACATGAATCCCCTATTATACATTCAGCCACTATTATACATTAATCCCCTGTTCTCACAAAGAAAGGCTCTGAATTGGTACTCATCACCACCACCTCGTTAAACCCATCAATCGTGATGACAGTATCTGCTCTCGCATCATCCAAAGTCAGAGGCTTTTCAACGACAGGAATCAAAGGTGCGTCACCAACGAAGCTCTCTAGCAAGGCTTGGATGGTGGGTCCATTGCAACCTTAAACCCTAAACACAATACACCACATACTACAACAAGCTTTGACAAATTCCAAAATAGTTTTCAAATGAACTTACGAATCTTTTGGTCTTCCCTTCGGCAACCATCTTGCGCGAGCACCACCAGGTTTTAGGAAACCTCCTTCGGGAGTGTTTGTGGATTTGGAGCACCACCATGTTTCTAACGTGCTCCTCCGGGGTTGTCGAAGGTCAGCAACAGAAGAGTGCCCTAGGGTTGAGATGTTGAGAGGGAGAGCTCCTTCGGGATTTTTGAACCTCTCTGCATACCCGAACGGAGAGCTGAACGAACAAACAATAGAACACCTCTTTGCTAAACCCTAAGCACGAATGAAGAATACCCCTTGCGAACACGAACGGAGAACAACAGAAATGTGAATGGAGAACCACAGTAGAAACCCTAAGTACGAATGAAGGAAAGGGCAACGCAAGCCTGAACCCCTTGCGAACCTGAATGAGCGAAGCAGAGAGTGGAGGCCAAAAATGTAGAAACGTAAAAAGATATTTAAGATCGGTTATCTAGGAACCGATTTTGTATGTTATATACAAAATCAGTTTCTATATAACCGATCTTAAAAGTAGTAAAAAAGACATGATTTAAAATCAGTTAAATTGTGACCGATTTTAAAAATAATTTTTAAAATCGGTTATATTTGAATCGATCTTAAAAGTTGTGCCAGATATACTTTTTAAGATCGGTCACAAAATAACCGATTTTAAAAGTACTTTTAAGATCGGTTAAATTTTAACCGATCTTAAAAGTGTTCATATTATTTACAAAATTGCCACCGCGTCACTTTTAAGATCGGTTACCTTGTAACCGATCTTAAAACTTCGATTTTAAATCCAATTTTTGCACTAGTGATTTAGTCCTCATATTTTTTAAAATATAAAATTTTGATACTACCATTAATTTGATATTTGTTGATGATTAAAATTTTGACATTTGTTAATAACCACTGCTTAAGTAACGTGATATTTTAGTCATATAACATGTAAGAATAAGAATTAAAAAAATAACATACAAAATATTCTTGTTTGTATGTATTTTAATGAGTTATTGGTATTTATTTTTATTAATAAATTTTATTTGCATATTTTTTTATTTTCTTTTATTTTTAAATATTATGTTATTAAATGTTATATCATTTAAGTATGAATAAACGTTAATAGGTGTCAATTTGATAAGATGCACGACCAAAATTTTGTATTTTTAAAATGAGAGAAATTAAATGTCTCTATTTTAAAAAAGAAGGATCAAAATTGTGCATTGACAAAAAATAAAAGAAAAAAATATAATTTAGTCTTTTATATATCATTATTCTCTTATATATACTAACATGTATTCTCTTAGTTTTATTTTGTTTGATATTTAAAAAAAAAAAGTTAAATTTTAATTTTAATTTTACAAAATCAATAAAATGTAAATATATCTTGTTGTTGTATTTTTAATTATTTATTGTGGAGTAAAAAATATTAAAAAAAATATAGACAATAAATAATCTTATGAATATGAAAGATAAACACAAAATAACTTATATGAAATCTAAAATATGCACAGAAACTGTACCAAAAAATAATTATAGAAAGAAATTCAGTCAAAATGAAACCAATGCAGTAAACAAAATGTATTTTAATTTTAATTGTATTTGTTGTTTATTTATATCCTAAAACAGTTTATTCTTTATTCTCTATTTTTATTTTTTTTTCTACCTATCTTGTCATGCTCCTTTTTTTTTTAAGCCACCTATCTTGCTATAATTTTAAAAAATAATTTAACTCACATATCTTTTATTATAAAAATCGTATTCTTATCCCTCTCTCCAAAGATAATTGGTGAGTCAGATAAAATTTCATGACCATACACAACTCTGAGTCTCGAGTCTTTTCATAATAAGTAAGTAAAATTAAATATTTCTTAATAAGACATGAAGTTAATTAGTCATACACAAACCAATTGTTCTCATAAAATAATGAGAATTAAAACACTAGAGCATTCAAGTAATTTTCATCATCTTTTTTGAGGTTTTCGGAACATGAAGTATATATAGTAACTAAAATCATATTAAATTATTAGGCCTTACATCTTTTGATTAATTGTTAATTACATGTCAATTTTTTCTATCAACATTATAACTTTTCAACTAAACATTTGTTTTGTACTTTATTTTAGAAGACTAACTCTTCAAGAGTCATAACATTTTTTTTCCAAATTTCTAATCATTTGTCCATTGAAAAACAATGATCAAGATATACTTTAATTTGAGGATGATAATTTGCTAAAATCAAGTGTCCAATAAAAATTAATTAATATCAATTTGAACTTGTTAAATAATTTCATAAAATCATAAAGTATTTAATTTTTAAATTGAGTCATTCACAACAATTCTTAGATCACTCTAGTGTCAATTATTATTCAAGTCATTTGCAATTTGCAACCTCAATGCAATTCTTAGATCGCTCTATGGTTGATAATTATCCAAGTTGTTCATAACTTCATCCAGACTCTATGATTATATTAGGGTTTTTTTATAATCTGAGTCGTTTGGAACTTCAACACGACTCGTTAATTGTACTAAGGTCGGTTATAATTCCATTCGTTTGCAATCTTAGCATATCCTCTAATCATATTAGGATTAGTTATAATTTGAGTCATTCGCAATCTCAACACAATTCTTTGATTGTATTAGGGTCAATTATAATCTAAGTCATCTGCAATCTTATCACGAATCTTTGATCATACTAGGATCAGTTATAATTCAAGTTGTTTGCAACCTTAAGACAACTCTCTAATAATAGAGAAAGTTGGTTATAATTCGAGTCATTGCAACCTCGACACAAGTTTCTGATCGTACCAGGTTTCTTATAACTTCACTAAATAAAAAAATTCCATCTAAAACCAAACATATCCTAAATGTAAATTCATGATACATTTTATTTTATAGCACATTATCATGCTTTTCTTCATAAGCATAGTAGTTATATCACACATTTCTTACTTTGTATTAGGTTGACATTATAGATAATAATTCAAAATGTATGTATTCATTTTATCTGTGGTGCATGGATATCACAACTATTTATATGCTCAAATGAAAAGAATGACAACCAAAAGGTAACACAACAAAAATTAATAAATGAGTTTATTAAATTGCAAAGTTAAATTTCCTATAAACTGTACTAGGAGAATTATTTGAATATAAATTTATACGTATTTTTGAAAAGTTTTCTAGAAAATAAAATGCGTACTTTTGATAAAGAAACTCTAAAAAAAACGTTTTTAACTCGTATCGAAATATGTTTTAGATAGTATAATATTTTATTTCATTACTACTATTAAAAAAAACTCAAAGTCTTTCTACACAAATCCATTCATAAATCTTATGGATAAAATAGCAAAGTAAACAATCCACCCTCAGTTTCATTTTATTGGGGTTTTTGACAATTTTTGTGAGTTTCATTTTACAATACCAATGTAACATTAAATTTTTTTATTTATCTTTAACCATTATAAATGCATTCTTAAATTAATATATTTTTTTTTAATACTGATTTTTATTAGTGAAAATCCAAAAAGTTTAGAAATATATATATTGAAAAATTATATATAAAAAAAATGAAATGAGACATATTAATGTGTTTAAGTCTCATTACCAAAATAAAATGTGTTGTAAGTATCAAAATGTTAAACATCAAACAAAATAAGATAAAATACTAAATTTTTATGGTGTGTAGGAAAAATTGTTATGTTGTGTAGGAATAATTGTTATGTTTGTTCTTATGTTCATTTCTTGACCGATTCTTAACTAGATTATCATGTTGCCAAAGTCCAATTTCTTTATGCAAAGTCAAATCCGCTGTCTTTAACATGTAATTGTTGTCATAATTGTTTTTAGGCATCACAAGTAATAAAATGAAAGGTCATAATAATTACATAGAAATTAAGATTGTTTTAGTCTCCCTTCAAACAAAAGAAAGATCAATGGAAAGAAGAAGGAAAAGAAAAAGTTGAGTAGTGATGCAAAGATGTATTTTTATTTGTTCTCAAATGAATTGTGTCCGGAATGTGTTATCTTTAAGCATTGCACTTTATACACCTGATATAATATCAACATTTTGTAGCTTTACAGAGAGGTTTTGTTAGAACGTTATCATATGATTTTAAAGTTTTCTGCTCTCCTCTCTGCTAAGAGAATGTCTCTCTTTTAAAATAGTAAAAAAAATAATGTTAGATAGCAGATTTACCTTCCTAAACCAAGTTCATTTCATAAAAAGAAATGCATTCCAAAAATATAATCATTGAATCAAGTTATATTTGATTGTAATCTATCTTTTTAAATTTTAATTGGATCAATATTTTACTAGTTAAAATTAAGATAAGTTGAATAAGATTATCAAATTGAGTTAATCTTTTACATATGCTTTTATTAAGTTAAGTTTCACACATCTTTTAAAAAGCAATATGGTAGTTTCTCATCTCACGAGATTGTACATCTTTTTTTATTCATAAAATTGTACATTATTGTCACACAAAAAAAAAGTTGGACTGAACTTGAAAAATAACAATTGAGTTTCATTTGGACTGAATTGTAAAAAAAAACAATCTAGATTTCACTTGTATGCTTTTTAATCATTTTTTCTTGATAGTGTATTTTAATCAATGAAAGTTATTGTTAAGGTTTATGACATGTTTAAAGCTTAGAATGGAAATATTTCATTCTCATAGAATTTTCAGAAAGTTTAACAATTTTTATACAAGTAAACAAATATTTTATTAATTAAAATAAAAACTTTATAAATATGAATTTTAAAAGAGTTAGAATTCGTTAACAATAGATGTAAGTCTAAAAACTTACATATCAAATTTTATATCTTTAATAACTTTTTGTATGATGTAAGTTAAACTAATTCAAATATTAAATTATGTGATATTATACTCAAGATCATATATATTAAATTTTACATTATTTTAAAAGTATTTAATAGTTCATCACATTACTTTATTTTAAAGTATAATGTGATTTAAAATATATATATATATATATATATATATATATATATTCATTTTTGGATAACCTATCTAGAAAAATTTTAATTATGTGAAATTTGATATATATATATATATATATATATATATAAATTTTTGAATATAATATCACATAATTTAACAAATGGATAAATTAAATTTGCAGCATACAAAAAGTTATTGATTTTATATAAATTTTTAAATTTTCATCTATATCATTGGATCTCGACTCATTTTAAAATAATATACACTATTAATAAAGGGGATAATAATATACACTATTATCTCTAAACCACTTTCACTAGTACAAAAGAGGTGTATTACGTCGGACATTTTCAGCTTCTTACGTCAGAAAACGTACCGACGTAGAAGTGGGAGACGTAAATTTTACGTCGGATCTTCAAAACCGACGTAAATTTACGTCGGACATTAAGACATCCGACGTAAAAAAGCAGGAAAAAAAATAAAATAAAAAACATAAAAATGCCAGCAGAACGGCCTGTTCTGCAAGCAAAACGACCCGTTCTCCAAGCAGAACTGTTCTGCTTGGAGAACAGGGCGTTCTGCTTGCAGAACAGGCCGTTCTGCTTGCAGAACAAGCCATTCAGCTTCGTATAACAACCCAAAAGAAAACGCCCACTACCTACACAAATAGAACAAGCAAAAAATCAAATAAAACAGATAGCCAGAGTAGCAATGCGAAGTAGAAAAGTGCTAACGAAACCTTGATTCATACCTAAGAAGCAGCAACAATGTGCAAATGAGTAACAAAGAGTTCATTCCTCTGCAAAAGACAAAAAAACAATTCAGTAACAAAGGAGAGGGAGAGGGTTTAGAGAGAAAAAAATGAAAAGTGATGAAGAGTGAATGGGCGCGGTGTGCCTCGCGCTCTCTTATTCAAATTTGCGTCCTTTTTTACGTCGGACCTGGTAGGATTGGACTTTTTACGTCGGACCCTACCAGGTCCGACGTAAAAAAGTTCGCAAAAATTACAAAAATACCACCGCGTTTTTTTTACGTTGGATTTTCGTATTTCTGACATAAAAAGGATGACGTAATATGCTAATTTTCCAGTAATGTTTTTTTTTTTTTTTTTTTGGTATCGTAATTAAACAAATTAAAAGAAAATTACATAAGGGAACAGAAGTCCTCGTAAAGCAAAATTTGAAAGACTCTTCCATATTACATTAATAACCAAGTTTCATGCACCTCAACTGCTAAGAACATGAGTTACTAAATTAATTTCTCGAGCAACAATCTTAACTCACCACCTCCTTGATTGTACCAATGAAGTCACTGTGCTTATGAAAATTATCTCTCTCTGATCCGTAACCACCACCAACGATGCAAATTAAAAGACATAAGTCTAATTCTAGTCGAAGAACAATACAAACGATTAATATTTCTCATGGAATAATAAATGTATAACATATAAGATATTTTGGATACACAAAATTGCAATTTTAGTTCATTTATTTTTGTAAATCTATAATTTTTATTTCTCTATTTTAAAAAAGAAATACTTAATCCTCACATTTTTTAAAATATAAAATTTTGATTCTATCATTAATTTAATATTTATTGATCATTAAAATTTTGACAATTTTCGATAACTTATCACTACTTAAATAATATAATATTTAGTCATGTAACATGTATGAATAAGAATTAAAAAATAACATACAAAATATCCTCATTTGTATGTATTTTAACGAGATATTGGTATTTATTTTTATTAATAAATTTTATTTACATGTTTTTTAATTTATTTTATTTTCAAATGTCATGTTATTAAATGTTATATCATTTAAGTATAAATAAATATTAAAAATTAATAATTAATAGGTATCAATTTGACAAGATGATCAAAATTTTGTATTTTTAAAATTAGAAAAATTAAATATCTCTATTTTAAAATAGAAGATCAAAATTGTGTATCGATAAAAATAAAAGGAAAAAATATATAATTTAGCTTTTTATATACCATTATTCTCTTATCATATACTAATGTGTATTCTCTTAATTTTATTTTGTTTGATACACTACAAGGAAATTGCCGTATAGTGACACACATCCTATAGTGACACAATAAGTGTCGTTAAAAACTACTTTTACTTACATAATAAATATAATATATGTTAGTATATTGTTAAAAAGTGTGGGTATAAGCTATAGTGACACACAAAATATGTTGTTAAATCTCATTCAAAATCAACACTAAAATTGTGTGTAGCTATATACCAAATAAATATATACCTACATATAATATACTTATAGTGACACTTTTTTATATAAAATATATATTTTATATAAAAAAAATTAAAATTTAATTGTCATTTTATAATATCAATAAAACATAAATATTTTTTTATATATTTTTAATTATTTAATTGAAAAAATATTTTAAAATATAGACAAGAAATAATCTGATCAATATGAAAGATAAATACAAAATAACTTATATGAAACATAAAATATGTACGGAAAACTGTACCCAAAAAAATTATAGAAACTGTCAAATTCAATCAAAATGAAACCAATGTAGTGTAATCAAATAACTGTGCAATAAACTAGATGTATTCTAACTTTAATTGTTTATTTATATCCTAAAGCAGTTTATTCTGGATTCTCTAATTTCATTTTTAGCTACCTATCTTGTCATGCTCCTTCTTTTTAAACCACCTATCTTGCCATAATTTTAAAAAATAATTTAACTCTCATATATTTTATTATAGCAACCATTTTCCTCTCTCAAGAGATAATTGATAAGTCAGGTAAAATTTTATGAGGATACACATCTCCCGATCTCGAGTCTTTTCATAATAAGTAAGTAAAATTAAATATTTTATAATAAGATATGAAGTTGTTTGTGGAAAATTTCGTTCCTAGGTTCTTTTTATTCGAACTAGCACGATTAGTACGTTTCAATTTATGCGCGTTTGTGACATGACAGAATCGAAAACTTTCAGGGAAAAAATAAATCGTACAAACAACAAATAGAGTTAATTGATTAGGGTGTTGTTTCAGCACATCAGAAGATTTATGCTCTTTGTCTGAGCACGTCAGAAGATCTATGCTGGTGTTAGCACTTCAGAAGATCTATGCTTGTTTCAGTACATCAGAAGATCTATGCTAATTATACAATCAAATTCATGCATGTAAGAATTAACGTGAATCGAACAGATGACATGTATATTGACTGCAGAAATCATATCCTTCATTAAATGGTAACAGAATTACAATTCGTAAGGATGACGAAACATGTTCAGATGACTACACTACACTAGACTAGACTATGTTATGCTACGCTACTCCTAAAAAAGGAAAAAAGATAGGTGGTCGAGAAATCGTACCTAAAGCTGTCTCGTATGCACAGTATGCCTTATGTGCAGGCTGCGGAGTGTGTGTGAGGTATTGTGGGTATTTGATTTCTGACCTCTTGCTACGAGCATGGCTCGTTTGATTTATAGACAAAGATTTGGGAAAGATAACTGTTTCTGACGTGCCCGGGAAGTGCATAACCGTTCCAAACTTCCCCATCGTGGCTTATTCTCGGGCACGACTTTGGATAACTCTTGGAACTGCTCATTAACTTCCCCAAACCGTTCTGCAGCCTTTGACACTTATCCCATGATTTACTTCAACCGCTCTTAAATTATGTCTCTTTTAAGTCCTTCATTCTGAGAGGTTGCGAAGTGTGTTCATGTATGTCCGGATTCTTGTAATTTCGAGTAACCAACGAAAAATATTCTTGAGTGTTTCCTGATTTTTCTTGTACTTTGAGAGGTTGCGAGGTTGTGAGCCTTTCTCCTGAGCAGCATCCTTCCCAGTTCAATGATTTCGAGAGTTTCACGAAAAGTGTCTTCGTGTATCTCTTGATTTTATTCAGGCTTCGTATGCTTTTTTCAGAAACTTCTTTGCCATTTTCCGATCACCTAGAATTTCGAGCACTTCTGTATATCGAGTACCTCCGAATTCATTTTCTGATACTAACAGAAGTTAATTAGTCGTACATAAACTATATAATTATTCTCGTAAAATAATAAGAATTAAAATACTAGAGCATTCAAGTAATTTTTATATTTTATATTTATTATCTTTTTGGAGGTTTTCAGAACAAGAAGTATATATAGTAACTAAAATCCTATTAAATTATTAGACATTTCATCTTTTGATTAATTGTTAACTACTTTGTTGACTTTTTCTATTAACATTTTAACTTTTCAACCGGAGCATTTATCTTGTATTTTATTTTAGAAGACTAACTCTTCAAGAGTCTTAACATTTTTTTTTCAAATTTCTAATCATTTGTCCATCGAAAAACAATGATCATGATATATTTTAATTTGATGATGATAATTAGCTAAAATTAAGTGTCCTATAAAAATCGATATCAATTTGTTTTCCTAATAATTTCATAAAATCATAAAGTATTTAATTTTTAAATTTAGTCGTTCGCAACCTCAACGCGATGCTTAGATTACTCTATGGTTACTATTTAATCATACTAAGATTGATAATTATCCAAATTGTTCACAACTTCAACACAACCCTCTGATTGTAGTAGGATCAATTATAATCTAGTGTTCACAATCTCATCAAGACTCTATGATCGTATTAGGGTCGATTATAATCCGAGTCGCTTGAATCTCAACACAACTCATTAATTGTACTAAGGTCGGTTATAATTTGATTCATTCGCAACCTGAACATGACTATTAGGATTAGTTATAATTTGAGTCATTCACAATCTCAACACAATTCTTTGATTGTACTAGCTCAATTATAATCTAAATCATCTACAATCTTATCACCACTCTCTATTCATACTAGGATCAATTATAATTCAAGTTGTTTGCAACCTTAGCACAACTATCTGATCATATTAAGGTTAGTTATAATCGGCTTTCTAACAGTACTAGATCGATTACAATTTGAGTTCTTCACAACCTCAACACGACTTTCTAATTGTATTAAAGTCGGTTATAATTTGAGTCGTTCACAACTTCAACACAACTCTCTAGTTGTACTAAGGTCGATTATAATTCAAGTTGTTTGTAACCTTAGCACAACTCTCTAATCATACCAGATCGATTATAAATCGAGTTGTTTGCAACCTCAACATATATTTAATTTTCCACAGATTAAAAGGTTTTATCCTTGCTCTTATTTGTGAACTTCACCCGATACAAAAAAAAATATATTATGGATTCAATGGTTATTAACAACAAGATTTGAGGTTTTAAAAGTGTAGCCGCTGGAAGAGTTGTACTGGAGAGTCATGATGGGTGCCAAAACGTTTCGATAAAAAGTCCTCATCGAAACACTTAAGTCTCTCCTTCCTCATTGTATTTGTTCTTATTTTATATCCTGAAGCTGTTATTATAATTGTTATTCCGTATTCACTATCCCCAATTTTTAGCTACTTATCTTGTCATGCACTTTTTTTAGCAACTTATTTTGCCATGATTTTTAGAAAAATAAATCAATTCACATATCTTTTATTATAACCACCATATCTTTCTCTTCACAGATAACTGTTAAGCCAGATAAAATCTCATTAGGGTACAATTTTATTAATAAATTTTATTTGCATATTTTCTAGTTTCTTTTATTTTCAAATGTTGCATTATTAAATGTTATATTATTAAAGTATGTGTAAGTTTCAACTAAGGAGTTAGACACAAGTAATTAATGTTTTTTTTTTGTACTCAAGGGGGTAAGAAGCTCAAATTACATTCCACTAAAAGAAAAAAAAAATAGTAGACAAGTCTGTTGGTAAAAATGGTTGAATAAATGCAAGAGGAGAATCATAAATCAGAAGAGCTTCTCCTAACGATGGCCTATGTTTGGCAAGGGCATTTGCAACTTAATTGGCTTCCCTAAAAATATGAGAGCAAGAGATAACACACTCTTGTTGTATCAAGCGTACAATATCTTGAACTAAATCAAAACATGGATATGAATGGGGACATCCCTCATTAATTAATAAAATTAATTGTTATGGTTGAATCAGATTCTATCAAGACTCTTCCTCCAATCTTGCGTTCCTGAATGATCTGTAACCCATGAAATGGTTAATATGTTGAATTCAAGGTCGAATCATTCGAGCAACACTTGAGTTTGATCCTTGACAGAAATAATTATTGGTCAGACTTTATTTACCTCCCGATCGAACCAGATTAGTCTAAGACGAAGTCTTAGAACATTGGTGTAAAAATAAAAAGAAAGTATGTGTAAGTTAAAAATCATTAGATATCAATTTGAAGGGAGGACTAAAATTTCATATTTTTGAAGTTAAAGAGACTAAATACCTTTATTTTAAAATAAAGAGACCAAAAATACACATTAAAAAAAAAAGTCAAATAAATAGTACAATTTAGTCTTTTATACATCATTTTCTGTAATCATATACTAATTTGTATTCTCTTAGTTCCATTTTATTTGATATTTTAGAAGAAGAAAAAAATTCTTTGGTGAATTGAAGGGACAAACACCCAAACACAGATAAACATGTTATATTTTAATTATCATTTTACAATATCAATGAAACCTAAATATATATTTTATTATATTTTTAATTATTTACTGTGGAGTAAAAAAATATTAATAAAACATAGATAAGAGATAATCTAATTAATATGAATTCTAAAATATGCACAAAAACTAAACCCGAAAAAAAAATGTATAGAAACTTTAAAATCCAATAAAAAATGAAACCAATGCAGTGTAATCAAATAACTGTGCAATAAACTTTGAGGTATTCTAAAAAAAAATTATTGGATCCACGATGTATTGCAATGAAATTAATTTTGATTAGGCGTTGGAGAGTAATTTAAAGTTTGAAAACTCCTGGTATGTACCCTATGCATGTCTAACTGCACTAACAACTTGCAGTTGCAAAACCCCCCTCGTTGTTCCTTCCATTAATTTACTCTCTTTCCCAACTATATATAACCACACTTTAAAATATAAATATATAACCGATGCCCGTTACAGCATCTTCATAATTTTGACTTACATCATAATTAATAACAATTAATTCCCATTATAAACACAAAATCAAAATTGCATTTATAGAGTGAATACTCCATCCTAACTGCCACACTCTTCCAAAATCATCATATCATGTCATGTCTATCCAACTAAAGTTTGAAACAACAACACATACGAATGTACGTTACAAAAGAACAGGAACAGGAACAGGAACAAACTAACTGGTCAAAATTTATCCACCTTCCTTGCTAGAGGCGTTATTTGAATCAGTTAGATAAAGGGGGAAGTTATAACCTCCTCCATTAATGAAAATCCCCTCTCACCCACTCCCTTCATAAACCACAACAAAAACCTACCTGTAAACTTCCACCTACCTAAAAACACCCGAACAAACATGTTCAAAAAGCGGTTTTACTTTTCATTTTAAGGTTCATGCCAACTAAATCTTTTTTATTTTTTCTAATTCATTTATATTCATAGCATCGCACTATTATAAGTTAATAACATAACACACTAACCTCGAAGAATCTCGTTTTCACAAACAGGTGAAAGGCAATGATGATCGACAGCGGTGACGATCGCGTTAAGGGCTCGTGGAGTCCGCAAGAGGACGCCACGCTCTTGAAATTGGTGAACGAACACGGCGCCAGAAACTGGTCCGTCATAAGCAGCGGCATTCCAGGGCGCTCCGGCAAGTCCTGCCGTCTGCGGTGGTGCAACCAGCTCAGCCCCGAAGTGCAGCACCGTCCCTTCACGCCGGCGGAGGATAGAATCATCGTAAAGGCGCACGCCATTCACGGAAACAAGTGGGCCACCATCTCCCGCCTCCTCCCCGGCCGCACCGACAACGCCATCAAGAACCACTGGAATTCCACGCTCCGCCGCCATCGCGCCGCCTCCGCCTCCTCAGATTCCCCGCCTCCGCCGGCGAAGCGTCCCTCGGTTTTCGACACGTTTCGCCCTCTCAAGAAACTTTGCATTGAAAAAGAAACTGAGGAAGAGAGACTCGCGAGTACCGTAACGACGTCGTTGAGTCTTTTCCCGCCGGGGGAAAGGTCAGAGGAAGACGAAGAAGAAAAGGAGAAGGAAGAAGAGTTTGAGGTAAACACCATTATGAGTGATAATCAGAAGCGCTTTATACAAGTGATTCGGCGCATGATAGCAGAAGAGGTTAGGAATTATTTCCATACTTTGCGCCTTCAAGAAAGAGACAATCCTTTCCTTCAACATGATTTAGATTTTCATCCCATAGTTCCAAAATAAATTATTATATATATTTTTGGAGATGCTGAGATCTATATTTATATCATCACATGTTAATAATTTGTTCAAATTCAATTTGTTCATGAATATGATGAATAAATGAAATGAAGATATATGAATAATTAGTTACGTACGATAGAATATTTGGGAGCCTACACTTCAATGTTATACAATGTTACCATAACACTATCCCCAAACTCCTAAGAGATTATTCTGTAGTTGTATTGTCTGTTGATCATCTAATTTGAATATGAAAATATAAAAATAAAAATAAAAAGGTTCTTTGGATTTTGCTATGAATTAAGTTAAAAGAAAAGGTTAGAGTATGTTTTGTTAAACTTTTGTGAAAGTACTTTGAGGAAAACCATTTATAAAAAAGCAAATTAGGAATGAGAAGTTCAATAAATTTTTTCCTTAATTTACTTTATAGAAATTGTCTCTAACTAGCTTCTTCAAAATCTTATTTTTAAATTATGTATAAGTTAATTTTAACTTACAAAAAAGTTCATTTTAATTTTCTTTCTTATTTTTCTTTCATTAAAATGCATCCGGATAAACTTATTCCAACATATTTTGGTGCATATAAAGCAGATAATTAATCCTAAAGTCTCTCTAGGCACTATTAGAACTCGTTTAAGCATATGCAGAAAACATTAGCATGTCAATTCTTGAGCTTCCTATAAGATTAGAATTTTTATAACTAAAAAAGATAGGTGAAAAAGAAGGGGCCGATCAGGGATGAGATTAGGTAAGTGATATATAGAAAGAGATGAAACAAAAAGTTATAATGCTATAAGAACAAAATAATTTTAAAATTTGTATTGAGATTCATGTTTAATTTATTCACATCTCATGCTAATACATTAGTTATTAATGAGGTTATCCATATATTTAGATAAGAGAAATGTTAATAACACCCTCTTTTGTTACACTCTTTTAAAATATTGTTATAAGTTGAAATTTGTTACAAAATACAAAATTTTGATGATGTCACATCTTATTTAATGATTTTCTTTCTTAATTTTATGCATTAAAAAATGTGTTGCTTAACACTTCTCATTCAGATAATAAATACATTATAACTTATCTTTAAAAAAATCTAAAAATATCCATTCATGAGTACTTTAAGAAACTCATACGTTCAAAATCATATGTAGACAAAAATAATGTGAAATTCTCCTTAGTCAAGTTTACAAGAATGGAAATGATTAAATTATTCTATAACTTTATAGTTTAATAAAAAAAAATTAATTAGTTTTTATAGTTTGATTATAATTATGGGTGATTAACTTTTTTATTCTTACTGGTTAGAACATGTGTTTTATATTTTTTTTATGTGAATTTGTGCTAATCTAATTTTTTTCTTATAAAAAAAGAAATTAAGTATAGCGTTATATTACTACAATTTTATAGCTAAATCTTAAATGTTAGTATTTTAAGGCTCAAGTGTTGCATACTTAAATTACATGAAATTAACGTATCATTAGGTATCAAAGCCAAACATCTCATAACTAATATTCATGTTACATGTTTCTCCTCAAATTAGTCTCATTTCTAAATTAAAACAAGTAATGCTTGCATTTCAATATCTCATAACGACTTTGCATCTTTCTCCTTAAACTATCCCTAGCTAGTTAAAACCAAATGAAAATCTTGCCTACATTCCTTTATAAACCCTAGACTGCTAAAAAACAATCTAATCTGATTATTTAGAATTATGAATAGGAATTAAATAGGGTTTATGTGGAAAAAAATTGCAATTATTTTCCTTAAAGAGACGTGCGCACTTTTCTTGGTATATTGAAGAAATGTTGAAACTTGAACGGTTGAACCCAATGAAGGATGTGGTTAAGATGCAAGTTTTTATTTTAATTACATTTTTTCCACTTATATTTACATTTTGTAAATTTTGTAACTTAATTTTTAAAATTGTGTAGTTTGACATCCAACTCTCAAAATTATGTAAATTTTGTTATTCTGTTAATTGATTATTTGACAAAATTAGTATCTAACTGTTGAAGTAATACATTATTGATAATGTGCACGTGAACATTAACATGCCACTTCAGTAAATGTTCCTAACTCCTAAGTGATCAACAAACAATGTTATATAGTTAAAAAGTACAAAATTTTAAAATTTGGATTTGGATGACAAAATTTACGATTTTAAAAATTAATTACCCAAACCCAAAAATGTTTCAAATGGATGGGGAAAAAAAAGTGCAACTAAGCCATAATTATGCTATTATTTTTATTTCTTTAAATCTGACCCACCCTTCATTCGAATATGATATTAAGCAGAAAAATGAAGGTGAAGGTGAAAGCTGGCGTAGGTAAGTTAATCATGTCTCTCACCATGTCAGATTTTTCTATCGTTGGATGATTTTTATTTTTATTCGTGGGTAAGCTGGTGATGAGATTTTATAGTAGAAATAGATTTTACACATAGGGATGGGAATATGGGAACCCACGGACAGGCCCGTGAAGCCCACGGCCTATGGGGGTATCTATTCTTGAATAATTTACATAATTATATAAAAAATTAAATCTGATCCACGAAATTTACAAATTTTACGAGCTTTATCCGTAAACTCGACAGACTAGCCCCTTCAAGAGAGGTGTTTTTTTTTATCTTCTAACTTTTAATGAGTTATTTTAATATTTTATTAATAAATAAGTATAAGTAATAAATATTAAATTTAATATATTTTATATTTAAAATATATTACACTTTTACTACTTTAATATTTTTTTAAAAAATATGTATAAATATTAAATATACAATTTAATTTAAATATGTTAACTTTCGTATATTAAAACTTTCATGATTTTTTTATTATGTATTATTTGGTGTTTATATTTTCATATAATTTTTTTTATGTAATCTCCCTTATATATTCTTAGCATTGAAAAGGGAAGAAATGTTTTTTGAATTTTTTATTGAGTCCGCAGGCTTGTCCATTTAACCACAAACTAGCTTTGTAGGACAAATCTTAAAAGATCATTTATTTCGCAGACCAGACTCATATTAAAATACGAGTTTCCCAAATCAAGTCTTAAACAAGTCAGTCAAATTAACTCATACTCATCCCTAATTACAATTTAGAAAACAATATCTAATAATATTTCTATTGAAAAACAAAAAAAATATTTCAACTATTTCATTACAAATTAATAAGAAGAAATTTTAAAATTCTTGACATAATTATGATTCAATCCCTTCACATTCAGGAGAGAATATATTATTACTATTTTTATAGGTACAACTTTTTCTCATCTTTCACCTTAAAAATAAAACTTTAAAATTCGAAACAAAATCAATCACTCATAGTAACAGTGTTGGTTAACCAGCACTGCAGGAAGACTTTTCATGGGTAAATTTTGTCCCTTAAGAGTAAATACAACATCATATTATATACCACTTAGCCAGGTCAGACTTATTTATTATTTAAACAAATCAGATAATAGATTTTGCAAAAGCTATTTAGTTGTAAAAAAAGGATATTTAAAAAGCATAAAGCATAATAGATCAATCAATTCAAGTAAATATTAATAATACATATAAGAACAACTTATTATAACCTTTCTGATTACAAGTACGTGAGACTATTTAAAGTCGAAATATGATGGTTACATTAGACATTAGATGAAAATAAATTTTGATAGTTGTTTACCGGAATTATAATCTTTGATAATAGATGAAAATCGAGGAGCTGTTTGCCTGTATCTCATGATATATCTTGATAGTAAAAAAAATCAACGATATACCTTCATCAAAAACATATATAAAAAAAGCCATTAAATCTTGTAAACATATTTCTCAATTGAAAAATATTTTCAACTTGCAAAACCAAATGCACAAAGCACTAGTTTTACAAAGAAAAAGTACTAACACTAGTCTATGAAGTCAGGTTTTCAAAATCTCAATCTTCTTCTAAACAAAATTAAAATTTAGACTGAAAAAGAAATAACAATTTTCACAACTTTTTCCTTCTTCCACAAAGAAACCATATCTACCACGCAACACAGTGAAGATCAATCACTACTCTAACAAGTTCAGGTCATTTCGGATGGAGCAGGAAAATAAAATCAAGGGAACAGAGGCAAATTGACAATTCACCTCTCCGCAGAGATTTGATTTTGGATGAACGCCGACAACATGGCTTTCCAATTGGAACCTCTATTCAAATTCGAAATGATGTACATTCCCATGTATATATATATATACTCACGCATTTAAGTTATCATTACAATCAACGAGATTTGACTTAAAACCTAACACAAAATATGAAACCAATTCATGATCTAATTTCAATTTCCTCTTAGATAAGTATCAATCATAACATAAATGGTGGGTGTCATAGGTAACATCCTTCCATAACACCACAGAAGACGCATATTCAACCGGGGAAAAATGTAAGCTCGGGGATATTAAATTAAAAATAAGATACCACTGATATAAAAGTAAAAAAATAATATTGAAAGTGGCAATTCAACAGAAGTACAAAACCCAGCCAATTGTTAAAGGAAAACCAACTAAATCATCTTATGAAACAGACATTTCCTTAGTCATCATAACAAATTAAATTAATTATTATTTGAAGAATGCTGGCAACACACTCTATTACTCCCCCCTTAATACACTCACTTTCATCGGTTAAGATTTATTAAAAACAACAAAACTAAGAGTCCTAAAAAAGGACTTAAAAAATTTCAAGTAATAAGAGATTGCCCGCATTTATCTCAGGCGTTTACAAGTAACTTTAGGATAACATATCTCGATGATGAAAATGAATTAGATCCATAAAACTGCAACTGAAATAATCCAGAATTATAATCACCCCAAAGAAAATTGCATGAATTAAAAGTTCATAGGTAAAATTGGGGGAAAATAGTTGGATTACGAAAATGAATCAAATGCTTTAAAAAAAATACTGTAGCTAAAATATTCCGAAATTGTAACGACCCTATGATAAACCCGTTGCATTTTACAACCAGAATGAAAATTACTCAAATTAGCAAAACAAAGAATCAGAAATAAAGATAAGAAATCCATTTGATTCGCAAACGCAGTAACATAACTGTTCTCAGCTAATAATATAAGACAAACATAAACTAATAAGACCCAACAAATTGTATCAAAACATCAAAAGGGAGAGACCAGTGCCACTAACAGCTGGGTGTCCCATTTGACAACATAGACAATTGTAAAAACAACAGAAATAAACTAGGATTAACGCACTACTTGGATCTCTGTCTCATCTTTCGGCGCTTCCTCTTCAGTCTCCTCATACGCTTCTTCTTCCACTGCGCATAGCAACAATTTCAATTAGATCTTAAAGACATAATCAAAACACAATACGCAAAGGAACTGAGAGAAGAAATGAACTCACCTTGGCTCTCATGGCGAACGAAAAACCTTACCCTTCTTCGACTCCGAAACCCTAGACAATTGCTGCTGAGAAGTAACAGGGGAATAAGATAAAACCTAACTGAACGTCGCAACTATTTATAGCCTACAACAAACCCTAGCAAATTATGAGCATTGGGCTCTATCCCACAGGCCCAACACAGTCTGCACGTGTCTTGAGTCTATGGGCTTTCGAATGCCTCAACAATTAGAATGGCCCATTAGCCTTGTGTTTGGAGAGAAGCAGTGAAGCACATGGGAAATGAATAGAGTTTATTTTCTAAACCAACAAAAAAGTTTGTTTATTTTACTTTATATTGAAATAAGTTATTTATCAATTAAATAAAATTTAAAAATTAAAAATGTATTAATTTCAATAAAATTATAGGTTTCGAGAAACTTAGTTAACATATTAAGTTTTCTATTTTTTTAGAACTGTTTAGCTACATAGTTAAACATTTATACATGTAAACAAATTTAAATGGCATAATAATTTAGTGCAATATTTTTTTTTAAAATATTATTATATTTTAAAAATAAAAATTTGAACTTTTTCATTTTTTTAAAGACCTTTATTCTATGTATGTGTCTAAATAGATTCTCAAGTTAAGTTAAACATTTATATTATAAGAAAAAAGGGATCAAGTCCAAAAATAACTTAGACAATGTAACAAGCCATAACTTAGACATTATGAGTGGAAGGAGAGTGAGAAAAAAAAAAAACTAAATTTAGATTGGAAGGAGAAAAAAAATTAAAATTTTTGTTTCTAAATGTTAACTTTCCTCCTTTTTTTTTCATTTTCTCTCCAAACAAATAAAATAAAATACATTGTATTCGAAATTTTCTTCTAAATTTAAATTTAGTATAATGATTAAACTGGAGTAAGTCAATTGATTCATGAGCTTAAGATAATGTAGTTTTCAAAAGTTAAAAGATTTAAGAATATTTAAAACAAAAGCAAAAAAATAATTCTTATATATTAAAAAAAAACGAATCATAATGTGATGATATTTTTATGAAATTATTTTGACATTTTTATTTATTTTATATATAATTTGGTGATTATTTATTAATTAAATTTTAATATTTAAAAATTATCAATAAATAAAAATAATATTATACTATATAAATTATTTATTATAAAACTAAATAAATTTATATATTTAAAAATATTTATTTGTTCAAATTTTAAATATAATATTTATTTTAAATTTAAATTATATATAATAAATATTTAATTTATATATTACACAAATTAAAATATAAGTAAAATTATTATGCCCGAACCATTTATTCCAATATCATTAGAGTTTGAATTTCATAAAGGAATAACGAAATTTTTACAGAAAAAATATATTTTAAAATAGAATTACGAAAAAATCCTCCCACCCTTTATTTATTAAAGGAAACCATTTTACTGTTATAGTTCAAAATGATTTCCGGGGAGTCGAACTTTTTTATTAAATTACTAAAAAATATTTTTTAAATAAATAAATAATTATAAATTTTAATAAATATTAATATTTAATAATAATTAAATTATTTTGTTTAAATAAAATTTTTATTTAAAATGATTCTATCATATTAATATTAAAAACTATTAACACAAGTTTACATATTTAAATAAATATATAAACATAATATTTAATTTTATATACAAATTATATTTTATGGTAATAATATAGAAATTATAAATTACAAAAATAAAGGATTTTTATTTAATATTTATTTACTAAATATTATATTTAATTGACTTTTGTAATACTATTAATATTGTATTTATTAAACTTAATATAGATTAAATTCATTAAATATATTATATTTGTTAAATATATAACTTTTCATGTCAATTTATATATATTTAAAGTATATTTTTAAATAAAATAAAAAAATATGCAACAAAAAATAATATAATATTTAATGGTCATTAATAAAATATTTGAATAAGAAATTTTACATAAATATTAAAATAATATTTGACCGACAAAATATTAAAATTTTAATTTAAAAAAAAATAATTAACTATAAATATTAATACATATTAATATTTAATATTAATTAACTTCTTTTATTTAAATAAATTTTTTTATTTATATTTAATTTATCATATTAATATTATAAATTATTAACAAAATTTTACATATTTAAATAAATATATAAACATAATGTTATATATTATTTATATTAATTATATATATATACATATATTTTATTTTAAATAAATATATAAATTATAATTTTAAATAAATATACAAAAATACATCTCATTGTGCTTTGCTCATGAAAAATCTGAATGGATTCAGAAAAAATGTCGTTCCTTTTAATTATCTTTTTAATCTCTCAGTTAGATTCATTTCAAACACAGGAAATAATACCACAAAAAAACTAAAGTTTCGAAATATCCATTTTGTCCATAATTTGAGCGGGAAAAAATGTTTCCAAGTTATTTTATTTTCTATATATTAATTAAGATTTCATGATTTTAAATTTTAATAAATATTGTCCCTTATTTACAGTATTTCTTTGTATTTGATCCCCTCAAAATTTTCATCTCATGATACACACTTGAACTAGCTAAAAGTACAATGGCTAGCTTAGTTTCTGTGTACAAACTAGAAAGATTTCAAATTCCTTTTGGAAACTTCAAATCTATCATGAAACACGATAATATGTACATCATGAACGTAATCCAAGTGATGGGCAACTTGCGATTTAAGAAAACATAGAAATTGAAACAGAATTGTTGACATAAAGTTATATGATTTAACCAATTGAAAATGAAAAAGAGGAAGAGGGGCCGGAGTAGGGTCGTGCCTTTTTCATGTCCGGGTCCCATGTTATTGAAAAAGTCTCTCCTTATCTATTTGCCCAGCATGAACAGAACCTTCAATCTTAGCTCACAAGAACAATATATCTCATGACGTATATAGATAGATGAGGGGTTCAAGGAAATTATATTATGACCTTTTTCGGTCTTGTACTTTTCCATCGCCCAACGTGGGAACAAAACTCAATCAGAAAATAAAAGAAATTAAAAACCCCTGTCTTGGACCTTTGTCCCATGTGAAGGAATTTCTTGGGCACCCCTTTCCTTTGGCTTTCGCATTTGGCATCTTCCAACAAATTATCCCTGTTTAATTTATTCTCAATAAATATTTAAACTTCACCAAATGCGACCAATAATTATCACACCATTTCAAATAAAAAAAACATTTAAAAAAACCAATCCCCACTTTATCTGTATTTTAACATTCACAAGCTAAATTACACTAACAAGTTGAATCGAATTAGACTAAACTAGTAAAATTCTCTGATGTTTTTCACCATAAGCCTTAAACTCCAAACATTAATTAACAGAAAATTAAGCGCCTTCTTTTCAAATATTTATTTTTTCGTTTATAGTAATTATTTCTAATAAAGAATACATATAATGCGTATTATATTTTTTTAATATTAGAGTAAAATGCAACTTTTTGTAAAATCAAATTTAATCACCAATATTTTATGTACCTTATTTTTAGTATAAATAAATTTACATGAAAAAATATAAAACATAATAGAAGGTGAATTATATGTAGGGGCGAAGAGAGTTGGTGATATTTAAATTTTGTTGTTTACGATGATAAATACGAAAGCAATGGGGTTTGTAAAAGAAAAAGGAAAAAGGAAAAAGTGGGTGCAAAGTATGAAAAATCCTTGTTGGTTCTAACAGCGATTTACAGGTGAAAAGAAAAAAAATGGAAAGGAAGTGAAGTAGTGTTACTAAAAAAAGAGAGAGAAGATAGATGAGATCAGAGTGCAGGGAGAGTAGCAGCAAAGGGTGGCGCTTGGATCAAAATCCTAGGAAACGAGGAATCGAGTTTGAGCGAAGCTCTGCAGAGAGGGCAATTGGAGTGATTGGCAAGCCACGTGTCGACGCACTCGCAGTGGAAGCTGTGGTCGCACCCGGGGAGCACCTTCAGCTTCTCGCCGTCCACGAACGCGCCCAGGCAGATGCAGCACTCCGTCTCCGTCTCCGTCTCCTCCGCCGCCGCGCCCTGGTGCAGGATGATCGGGAGCCTCTTGATGGCGCCGCCGTCCAGGCCCTGCCGCTGCTGCACCGCTGCCGCCGGCAGGGCGGCGTCCGGGAGGAGGGCGAGGGCGTGGCTGTGGCGGCAGATCCGGCGCGCGAAGAGGAAGAGCGCCGTGAATAGGAGGATGATGGAGAAGAGGACGGCGATGAAGAAGATCTTGCGGCCGCGGAGTTCGATGGTTTGGTCGTCGAGCTCCGTGTCGTAGTGCCAATTCAGAACCTCCGAGTCCCGCGTCGTCATGGCCGAGTGAAACGACGGCGTTTTTCAACACTCGCAGGCACGCCTTTCCTTTTGCTTTGAGTGTGCTACACTTGACCATCCAACATTATTATTTATAGTTAAGTTTGGTTGTTGATTAGGTATACTCCTCCTAGTGGTCAGGGCCACACACTCACACGTCAGATTCGATTCTTCATTTTATCTTTTTTTTATTTATTATTATTATTATTATTATCAGTGTTAGAGTTTATCTGAAAATCAAAAGGATTAAACGAGTGTTTAACAATAACTATTACTTTTATATATAATCACTGTTGGAGTTTATTTTTAACTACGTAATTAAAAGCAGTACAAGCTACTCTGATGATATTTTTTTATTTGTTCAATTAAAGTAAGTTTGTCTTGTTAGGTATGTGAGTTTATTAATGTAAATTTTACTTTATTATTTATTAGGTGTTTCAACTAGTCTTTATTTATAAAATACACATAATTTTTACCACACCGCACAGACAACACAAGTATCTTCAAGTCAAGTAGTATTACTATAATGGATCAAGTTCTTTTTTAATGTAAAACATAATTGTATATACAATGTTCTTATTAATTTATGAAAATAAATTAACTTATAAGTTAGAAGCCTCTAGTTATTTTATTTTAATTTTATATTTATTATTTATCAGTTAATTTATTAAACACTTACAATTAATGAATTTGTTTATAAGCTCTAGCTTTTCAATTCCTCATTTATAACATATAAGTTTCGGTCGGCACATGTGATAGTTTAATCCAGCACAACCCGGATCATTTAATATTTTTGAAGCTTTATTTATAAAAAAAAATCCATACAAACATAAAAAAATAGATTTTGATGAAAATTACATTAAGATTGTGTTTGGATTGAATGATGGATTTGGGAGAGTGGAAAAGGAAAGATTTGAAGAGAAAGAGAGTGGAAAGTGAGATTGTTTGGATTAAGGGAAAGATAGTGGAAAGTGAGTGGAAAGTTTGTGAGAATTTGTGTAGAAATTGATTGATGTGATAAATAAAAATTAAAAATTTAATAGATGAATATATAATTTACACTTTTATCCTTGGATTAAAAATGAGTAGAATATTATTTATTGTAAATAATAATAATTACAATAAAATTATATTAATAGGTATAATTTATTAAAATAATAATAAATAATGATAATAATAATAATAAATATTAGAAAAATAATAAGAATCATAATAAATAATAATGATACTAATTATAATAAACAATAATAATATTAATAAAAATGATAATAATAATAATGTTTATAATAGTAAATAATAATAACAAAATATGTCACCATAATCGATTATGTGCCATGCATAATCGATTATGCTGGTCGGGATTCAGTTTTTCACCGTGGTTTGCCCTCCATTCTTCATTCTCCTACCTCGGCTACCCTCCCTCTACTGTGTTGAGATTTCCGTTGAAGTACTTTTGTTATAATTGAAAATCAGTGTAATTCTATCAACGGTCTCAAACACGGCAAGTATACCGGCCGTTCAAGTAGTAAAAATATCGTATCCACAGGGATTAGAAGGTAATATAAGCATTTATTGACTATTCGTGACTAAAGAATAATTCCAATTTCATAGTTTGTGCAGTGAATTCAAAGTTGTGACTATTGGAATGAAAGCTGTAAATAAATATTGTTTTGTGAATGGAAAAGGTAAGGAATGGTATTGTGGTATTGTGAGGTTGTGGGGGTCAGATTTCACCAAACGTAACACTAATGTATCATTAATCTCTTGTTGAATTCATTGCTTAGTCAACCCATAAGTTTACTCAAACCTAATCCCTTAGAGAAAGAGCCTAGGTGCGGATATTGAATATCAATCCCTTGAGTACCCAATACCTACACCCGCATTACGGGCTAGGGTTTAAGACTACTAATGGGTCAAGCTCTATCCCTAGATACAATCTCCACTAGGCATATGTTCCAGAACTAATTTCAAAGGTATTTCCCAATACTCAATGGAACCTTAAATCATGCAAAGGGTGATCAATCCAAAGCAAGCATTAAGCAAAGAAACAAACACAACAATGAATGAAACAACATGTATATATATCATTGAAAACGTTAGGATTACACTAAAATTCGTTGGTTACATCTAACCCCACAAAAAATGGGTGGAACCACTCAAAATTGAGGGCAAAACAAAATAGAGATGAAGGGAGAAATGAAGAAACTGAAGGAAAGACCCACACACGAACAGCTCCAAGCTCCGGGAATCCCTTCCACAGCTCCTAAAACTCGTCCAATGTGTGAATGGAGAGAAAGATCCCCGAAAATGGCTTCAAATACGAGCCTGGGAGATCATATTAGGGTTCCGCGCCCGGCGCACAATTCTTCGCGCCCGGCGCAAGTTCTTCTAGAGAAGTCAAGCACTCTCTGTCTCAACACAAGCCCGGCGCAATTCTTTTTGCGCCCGGCTTAATTCCTTTTGCGCCCGGCTTAATTCCTTTTGTGCCCGGCGCAATATAACTGGCAGAGATGAAATACTCTGTTTTTGTCACGCCCAGCGCAGGTTATATTGAGCCCGGCGCAAAACCTCTTCTCTGCTCCTTAGCTTCTTAGGTTTCCAATCCTAAGAGTCTTCAACTTTCCACTCTTCCTCAATACCTGCACAAAAAATGAGGTGGATTAAGGTATTGTTAGATGAATTTGGGTTAGTTATATCTGCACACAAAATGAACCAAAAAGAGAACAATTATATTGCAATGGTTCAAAGGATGAGTGGAATTTGTTCAATAAGTCTCATCCAAAAAGAGGTAAAATTGAGACTTAACATACTGTATGGCACAGTCTCTGCATGCATGAGCATGGCAGAACTTCATCTCTTTTCAGCTTTTGGACAGGGTATTATCAGGTTTTCTCATTTCTTACGTGGCTTTCATCTCTTTTCTTCACTACTTCGCGAGGAACAACCACGTGGGTTCTCCCGCTTTTCTTCGTTTTTCTTTCGGTGCAAATCAGCGAAAACAAACGTCAAGTTTCTTCACCTTTCGTTCGTCGTGAACAGTAAATCCCCTGAAACAAACAGGGGCTAAATGAAACAAGAATCAATAAATAATATTTAATTAATTTTTAATCTACTACAAAAATGGATTTTTTCTTTTAAAAAAATAAGAATAAATTACACTTTTTTTTAAAAAAATTATATTTAAAATTACAATTCTCTCTTTTGATAGATTTTAATGTATGACACTTTACTCATTTTTAAATTCTTTATTAAACTTCCATTAATTATCATTGCAAAAAAAAGTTATTAATTAAATATCCTTTATGCTAACATCTTCTCAAGGATATAACTATTATACTAATTTTCTTTACTAAGTTAAAGTAAATATATTTTTTTAAATAAATACGAATGTTACACTTCAATAATTTATCTCTTAATTTATATATATATATATATATATATATATATAATTATTTTAAAATTATAATGAAATTTCTAAAAATGTTTGTATATTGTAAATATAATTTTAATTATTATTTACACAAAATATTTTTGAAGTTATCAAAATAATATATATATATATATAACAAAATCAAATACAAATATTACGATTAGGGATGGTAACGAGGCAGGTCGGGTACGGGTTTCGTGATAACTGTCCCCGTCCCTGCGAGTCAAACTTGTCCCCGTACCCGTACCTATACCTGTACCTGTCAAATTTTTTATTTTTTATTTTTTTTCAAAAAAGTATAATATTTTTAAATTAATTTTTATTATATTATAATTATAATTATGTTATTTCTCTATCTCATATTATAATAAATAATTACACTTTAAAAATATTAAAATTCTTTAATATAATTAAATTAAAAGTGGGTATTAAATTAAAAATGGAAACGGGGACAAGGACGGGTACGGGTACGAGGCAGGTAAGTACATACCCGTACTCATACCCGATTTAATATCTCGGGTTTTACTCGTACCCAGTCAAACCGAGTATTTCCCGTCAAAGTCGGGACGGGTTTGGGTATTACTCGCGAGTACGAGTATATTTGTCATCCATAATTACGATAGTATTTAATTATATTAGTTAATATAATATTTTTATAATATTTAAATAAAATAATATTCTTATTATATAGTATTTAATTATATATATATAATTATTAAAATATTATTTAATTAAGAGGAAATGTCCATTTACTCTAGAAATAAGTTTACCTAGACTTACTTTGTTTAATAACTCATGTTCTATATCAAATTTTAATGATTCAACAATTGGATTTAAAGTTTTTAATACATAGGTCAAGTTTGCAAAAAAAAAAATTAAAAATTAAAAATCATTTGATACTTCATTTCATTAATTGAAACAAAATGTATAAAGATTTTATGATTATCCGTCAATTTGAAACAATGAAACGAGATATCAAATGATTTTCAAATTTTTGTACAAATTTATAGACTTGATCTATGCATTCAGAAATTTAAATTCAACAGTTGAATTGTTGAATTTTGTTGTAAAACATGAGTTATTGAACAGAGTAAGTTTAGTAGACTTATTACTAGAGCTATTAGTTTTATGATCAATCAATAGTTAATTATCATGTTGACACGTATTCTCTCTTAGTTGACTCTTCATTATGTCCATTTGTCTAAGCAAAGAAACTCCAATTCCTTGAATGATCTTGTACCAATAAAAACAACCCAAATGTGAGACAATTAAGAGGAAAGAAAACATAGAAATATCAATAACATAACTATCATACTTTTAACAATGGACAAGTAAAAAATAACTTCCTTGGGTTTCTAGTTGTTAGTGACCCTCAATGCAACACTATTTGTTGTTTAATTATTGAAAACTCTAATAATTAAGGAATCTTTATGGGTTTAGTTGTTTATGACTCGTTTTGAGTATATTGAGGTCAAAGTTTACTAAATTTAAAGAAAGGTATATAAAATTTTCTGAAGACTTGAACTTGATCATAAGTTCATTATCTTAAGAATTCTAGAGAGAGATTAGAGAGATAAACTCTAGATTTGAAGAGATTTCTTCCTTTTGTTGATCTCATATAATGTATAGATCCTTCCTTGAAGCATAGCTTGTGTAATTGAGTTGAGATTCAAAGTTTGGAGAGTTAAGAATCAAAGTGTAAGAGTTGTCGTGCAGTGTAGCTTGGAGGACCCTGTTCTCCACCATTCATCTTCCCTTTTTCCCTATTTTTGTGATTTGAGGTAAGAGAGAAACTCATAGATTGACTATTGTCGAGCTGTATGTGTTGAATTGTTGTTGAATTCATTCATATTTGGTTGTGTTGATGAATTGAGGAGTAAAGACTCTTTGTTATTTGGTTTTGTGGCTTTTTGATGAAAGGAGAAGCAAAATTGATGATTTTGAATATTGTGAGTTGCATGTTGAAATCTTAGGTGGAATTGAGTTGCTTATAGTGCAAATGTGTCATTTTGTGTGTTGTATGATGGTTTTCGGCTAATTTTTAGGTGATTGGAGCCATATCATGATCATGCCAAGTATAGAAATCATCATCGCACCATCGCACAACATTATGGCGTTAAGGCTAAGGCAACTTAAGGTTTCTTGCCTTATTAATTTCGGACAAGAGATTGATAGTGTTGAGTGTGAGTTAGTTAAGAACTTTTTGACTTGGTCACGCTAGGTGTGAAATGAGAGGTGTCGAGCGTGATTGCTCAAGGAGCTCTCTATTTGATGACGTCAGGTGCAAACAAAAATGTTGGGCGTGATCAAGTTAGTGGTTCTCTACCAAGCAAAAATGAGGATTTATGTCGAGCATGGCGTGCAAAGGGACTCTGTGTCTCATTTTTGCTAGGCACAAGTGGTTTGGCAATGAGAGTGAAAGAGTTAGAGGCTCTCTTTCTCGTCAAATACAAAATAAATGGCGTCGGACGTGGTTATGTTGAAGAAGCATGTGATTTTAGTTAATTAAGTGATGATAGTATGTTGAGTATGATAGAAGTTTACATGATGCATGAGGATGATTTAATCTAATTCACTATGTATTGATCTATGGTGATGTTTTTGAGTTGATAAAGTTGAAAATTAATTATTAGTTGAAGTTGTATGAAATAGAGATGTATGATGATAAATTGTATATTGTTGAATAAAGTTGTGTTGTATTGTTAACCTAGGACTAGAGGAGAGATGTTATTTTGAATGCTAAAATATCATATTGTGTGGATATGTATTGCGGTACTTTGTAAGCTTAATTGTTGAAAAATCCTTTTTGAGTATTGTTGTCTCTTATAGTGTAGTGTTGAGTCTCTTCTAAACCCTCGATTATTTTGAGAAAGGTATAAAGTCGGGAGATAAAATCTTTAATCAATTACTGAAAAGGTGCATAGTATCGCAAGGATAGTTGGTAGGTTTTCATAGGTGACTTGGTTAACACATGTTAATGTCATGATAGTCCTATACCCAAACAATTCTTAACGACAGATACTAGACTTTTTTAGTTTAAGTAACAAAATTGGAGAAATTATCTTGTATTATGGATTGATATCTAAATTTTGTGTAAACCTAACAAGTCAAAAAGGTTGGGTTATTAAATTTGGTCTGGTAGAGCCAAGTCACTTAAACAACTCACATATGTAGTAAGAAATTTCATAATTAAAATGTGTGACGATACATTGTGTTGCTATATTACTATGTTGTAATGTTGTCTAAATTGTTGAGTTATTAAATTGTAGAGTCAGTTGGATAATGAAGAGTCGTGGTAACCTTGTTTGATAGTTGTGCACTTTTCGCACCGACGGATGCACATTATTAGTAGTTTTCCCTTGTACCAAAGGTGATTATATGTACTTGGAGGAGGAGATGTACTTAAAATCATTTATGTATATTGTAGTAATGCATTATGTAAGATATGGGTGTTTCGCTCCCGTTTAGTGAATTGGAATGTGATATTCTGAGGAACACGAATGTAGCTCCTAGGCAATATATAGTTGGTTTTTCTTTGTGCGTTTCAAGTTTTGTGGAAATCTGTTAGTATAAGCTGACATTGGCAAATTTTTTGTATTTTTATCAAATGAAGCTAGCTCGCTGTCCCCTATTGGTTGGATATCACTTAATGAGTGGAATAGGAGAGGTTTGTTTAAGTTGTTCACACAGTCATTCAAAAATTTTAAGATGGAGTATGTTCAGATTAGGGCTACTACTGACCGCGAGAAGGGAAATCTGGTTTTCCATAATGTTGACAAATCAACTAAGTTTTTCTTAGTTTTGGAGGGAGGAGCCAGTGAGATTTAGTGGAGAAAGAAATATTATCAAAAGTCAAAAAATTGAGTGAAAGAAACTGATTAAACTGCTTCAATCTCTGAATATGAAGGTTATGTTGGCAATACCTAGTGCTAGTGATTATGGTTTAGGAGAAGATAATGATAATTTTTGATGCCGATGTAAAACTAACATTCCCATTTTTTTTTTAACTATGTTTACCTGTAAAACTTATTCCTATTTTTATTTTAAACTATGTTTACTTGTAAAACTTATTCACGGGAATGGTTAAAAGTGCAAGATTCTCAACCAAGAAAGAAAGTTTTTATAATGTAAAAATATAATATTATCTATCATTTTCAAGAATATTTTAAACATATCAAATATATTTACAATATTCTCATAAATTATGAAACCGTCGTGATATAATTCACGGTGAGAATACATACATGGGTAACACCATCTTATAAAAAGTATTTTTAATTATTTAATTAGTATTTTAAGATACTAATTAGTAATAAAGAAACTAATTAGTAATTTATTATTTATAAAATTTTGAAAAGTATTATGAAATTAAAAATAGAAAATTCAATAAAAACGTTATTATGAAATAGACATTTTTAATTTATATATATATATTTTTTAATCAATTTTAGTTATTATACATACCCTTTTTTTTAAAAAATTAATCTCTATTGTTAATTCTTTTGTAACTCACCTCTCTTCTATGATAGATATTTTCAATTTTGTGAGAGTAAAAAATGTGTCTCGACATAAAATGTTGCAAATGAAAAAAAAAAAGATACAAAAAATTGAAAAATCTAATTTAAAATAAATTCAACAGAATAAATTTGACATGAATAACACAAAAGAAAAAATATTACAAAAGAATAAACAGCAAAAACTAAATGATTAAACAATTACAAATATAAAGAATAACATTTTTTTATCTTAAATTATAAAAACTAAAAATGACTTAAAAAAATAAATATAAAAATTAAAAAAAATATTTTAAATTATAAGAATTAAAAGCTAGATAAAGTAAAACTATAGAAATTAAAAAATATTTAATAAAAAATATACATTAATGGTGTAAAACTTAAGCACTAAATTGTGATTACAAATATTTTTTCGGTATATAAATAATGCGTTTAAAAATTAATAAAAAGTATATTCAAAATAAATAGTTATTACATTTTATCCTTAAAAATGCACTATTATTTCTTACTTTGATAAACTTTGCGGCTAAGCTAAGCACTATCAATGCCATTATTACATTTGGCATCAGCGTACGAGGGAACCGAAATACGAGGAGTAGTGTGTTGATACTACACATTAAATAAATACATTATCATTTGAAAACAAATAGGATGAGCTTTCTTCCTTCAAAATTTAAGAAATAACTTAACATTACGTACTACCAGATATCGCTGTTGGAATATTACTTTTTTTACACGCTCTATCATTTTACGTTTGTGCGTTTGAAAGAAAAAAAAAATGACAGAGGAAAAAATTGAAACTAAGGAAAATTAAAAAATTTGTTAGAAGCTACTATGTGTGTTTATATATATAATTGTTTTTTTTTAATTTTATCTTCAATATAACAATAAAAAAAATACATTATTCATATTTTCTCTTTCTCTTTCAATTATTTTATCTCTTCAATTTACTGCCGGCTGGACACTAATTGGGGATTGAACCCTATCTTCTAACACTTATTCTGCAAATTCGTGCTAAGTACTCTTTAACAAGCAATTACCAATTAATTACCGTCGTACTCTATTACTCTAATCTAACTGTTATTAACCAGTTACATGTGTTCAAATGAAATCTTCAACTTATCTGAATCGATGTAGAAAATGATGCCTGATTTCACACTTGTGGATAAGATTGACAAGTTCAATTTTTACGGTCTTTCCACGTTACTCGTTTAAATTGGACGGTAAAAAGTTGTTGTCGTTCTCAATCTTGTTACATTTACTGAATAAAAAAAATCATTGGAAGGAAATTTATGAATTATTGTTGTCCAAAGTTGAACTCTCATACTATGTTCATATGTACCATTGTACCGTACGTACGTGAATTCGGTCCATTAGGAGTTGGTCATGAACACCGTCGTAGCTTATCCGTAACAACAATGTCGGAAATGCAACCATTTTACTGGATGTATACGTACTTTATGTTTATGACTCGATGTATACGTATACACCAATGGGTTTAATGTTACGTCCATAATTTAACTTGTTTGCCTCACACGCAATATTTTTGCTTTTAGCGGAATTAATATAATACTATTTACTAGGTTTACATTAATACCTTAGCCGGTACTGATAGAGACATTCTTTTAAAACATTTTCATTCATTTTTTTTGGTGTTCAAAGTACAGTGATCTCTGCAAGGTTCGAAGATATGATTTTATGGATATTATCTCAACATATTTATTTTTGCTACCAGATATTATCTTAACTTTTCTACCAGACCGTCCCTGGTTCCAAAGTATTTTTCTTCATTAAATTGTAGTATTTTTTATTCTTTCATTTCTAACTTATGATACCAATAGAATTCAGACTTTTTTTTTTTCAAGAATAGAAAATACACAAGCTCAACAAAAGCTTATACACAATCTATTGAAACTTCTATTATGAACTTTTAATAGTAAAAAAATGAAGACATTGAATATATATAAAATATTAGAATTATTCAATACTTCCTTTACTTAATAATTAAGAGAATTATCGTAATGAAATATTGGATAATTTAAAATTGAGTGAGAAAAGAAACACCATAACAAAAATAAAATGAACTTTTAATGATATTTAATATATTATATTTAGTGGCAAAAATGGCTACAAAATATTTTCACATTAATCATTATATAATATTTATTGACAATTATTCTGCATATCAATAAAAACTCTTATAATAATCAAATAAAATAATTTTTTGTGATATTCTTTTATTTACAGTTAATATTTTTTATTATTGTCACTAAAAGTTTCAAAAAAGATTCTTAACTTAAATATTCTTTAATTATCTTATTTTTAGTCGATATGAAACTTGTAAGGTGCAAGTTGTCCTCTACCTATATATTTTTTAATTATTTTATTTCTAGTTGATATGAAATTTGTATTTTTTTTTCCCCATATACCCTTTTCTACCTATATATTCTTTAATTATTTTATTTTTAATCGAGTGAGCCTCATGTTTTTTTTTCCAATATAACCATTCAAGTCTAGTACTATTGAACTTAATACTTGAATAAATGATAGGTGATCTAATACCATCTTATAATAGTGAATTACGAATTTGACTCAATCCTATAAAATAAATTGATAAGGTGATAATTATTCTTCACTTATATATATACTTATTAATTATCTTATTTGTAATCGATGTGAGATTTAAACTTTTTTCATTAAAATGATTTAAAAGTTATTCTTACTTTTTTATAAGACATTTTTAATAATTACTCTTATTAATATATATTTAATGGCTATTATTTATTAAATATTAATATTTTTATTAGATAATAAAATAGAGAAAATTATTTTATTATCATTAAATAATTATTGTTAATAATAAACTTTGGTATAATATAAATATAATTTTAATGACTATTATTTATTAATCATTAATATTTTATTAAATAATAAAATAAAAATATTTAATTTATTATATTAAATAATTATCATTAATAATAAATTTTCGTTCTGCAAAAATAAAATGAACCACTCACAGAACTAGTTAGAAACATTTTTTTATAATAAAGAAATAGATAAAATTTAAAAAAGAAGAGAGAAATCTGCGTATGAGATAAAATGATTAATGAGAAAAAGTAGTGTTATAGGAAGTGTGGAAAAAAACGTTATATACATTTAATGTTTATTTCATCTTAAAATAATCATTATTTAAAGTAAAAGAATCAAGAGTTTCATTAAATTTTTTTAAGTTAAAAAATAAGTTTATCTATTCAATATATTTTTATATTATTAATGTTGTATTCTTTCGGTTGTTGAAGACATAAAAAAAACAAAACAAAAAAAAAAAGTTGAAAAATATTGTCTTTGGGTTTTTATTTTTTATAAAAAAAATAATCTCCATAGAATCAGGGAATTTACGCAATTAAATGAGAGTTAATATTTGACTGAATAACATAAATTAGATTTAATGTGGATATGACTGACTCCAAGTCTCATTTAAAGGTTCATAGTTGAATCAACTTCACGCTTAATTATTCTATGAGATTGCATTAAAATCGTGTGGAGTTTACATAATTGATTGACATGATAAATTTGACTGAATAACATAAATTTTAGTTTGCAAGGAATATCCAGCACATAGTTTAATAGAAAAACTAATATAGTTTATAATTCTGTTGAGTATTAGTACTATTATTTTGTGAATGTCTATCGTTTCTTGGTTTTCATTTAGTTATTTGTAAGGAGTACTACTTTCATTTCATAACACCTATTTCGTCGAGATTAAGAAAAATAGTAATTAAAAAATAGTTAATTTAATTTATAAGGATAAATTTTATCTTATTTTTATTTTTAAAATTTATTTTTATACTATTTTTCTCTTCTAACTAACATTCACATTTCTTAATTAGTTATGTATGCCATTTACTACTTATTTTTGATAATTAATATCACTTACTTTTTTAGTTATTAACAAATTAGAATGTACGTATACGTCATTTAAAAGAGTTTATTTAAAAATGTATTTTATCAAATTAAGAGAATATATTTTCAATAAAATATTTTAATTTAAGAATTATTAATATATCAAACATTATTAATTAAATTTCATATAAAAGAACAAATAATAGTTCTAAGTTGAGTTTTATAAATAAAAAACAAAGATAATATTATGTTAGAAAAGAATATCACAAAATAAAAGTTACATGTTAATTTTTCAATGTAGTATTAATAATTTTTTTTTCATTTATACTCCTATTAATATTATAGAATAGTCAAAAAAAGTAATCATTACGTTACATCAATTCTAACAAAGAAGATTAACTATAAGGATAATTTTATAAATAAATATTTTTTTTATTTATTCAATAATTTTTATTTATTGATATACAATAATTTAAGATGACATTTATTATAAGATATAAAAGTATATGATATTTAGATATTATTATAAATAATCAGAGAATATTGGTAAGCTTACTAATTATAAACTATTCCAACTATAGAAATGAAAGTTTTATTAAGAGAAATGACATGCATGAAAATTTATTTGCAGGAATTTTTGCGACTCATGGTACATTTGGAACACTTTTAAAGGTCTAATAATTTTAGGCATGGAGGATATACATTACAATTTGGAATGGTCGAAAAAAATTCAATAAAAAACACATGATATTTTATATATTTTTTATTCATATGGTATTTTATATTCTTTAACTTCCAATAAAATTATTTATGGATTTGTCTATACATACAAAAATGCCAGTCAGTGAATGGGAAATGCCATGGTGGATCACTTCCAAATATTTCAACTTCCTTTAAAAATATCCATCCTGCTATTTAGTGCTCTAACGTAAAGAATTAATACCGTTTTACTTTAATTTTTAAATGTTGGAGATGCATTAGAAATCACGTAAGAATATATTGTTTTACTTTTTAATAAAATGTTTAATTTCTATATTTATTTCTTTACCTAGGTTAGCAATTTAGCATTATCCTAAAAATATCTAAGACACCCTTGACAAGAAGAAAAAGGGGGATTTAGTCTTGATCACTCAATCCTAAATCTTGCCTCCACCGCTGTATAATTTAGCACTTAGATTTAAGAATACCACTATAACCTAATCATTTATTGTAAGTGCTGACTCTCCAAAACTTAATTACATTGATACTCTGAAAAAAGTTTGGCACGTCATACTCAACTGTAGCAATTTATACTACATAACCAGTACTCAAACTTGAATACTATTTTCATCTTTATATTTTGTTTAATGATATTGTGAGTATAATACAATATTTTATTGCATCTTAACAGTTACTCCTTCATATTATGAATATAAACAGTCAAATTTTCATATTTATTATTTATTATTTTTAAATATGAACAGATTTCAATTATTCATTTAATCTTACTTTATTTAATCATTTCCAAAATAATCTTTATTTAAGTGTGGTTATATTTTCAATGTCTCTTTTTTTTTTCATACCAAGTTTCAAAAAAAATATAATTTAGAAACATGTTATTTTTTAGATGAGATAAATAAGATTAAATGATATAATCAATCTTTCTTAATTAGCATCAATAATTTTTTTTTGTGGCCTATATTTAGAATTGGAAGAAGTATTTTACAATAATTTTTATTTTAAAAAAAGGATTTAGAGTAAACACAATGCAAGGCTGAAATGAACCTCCAACATATTTGAGGTTTATCAGTGATATTACATATCGTCTTTTCTATTTTTAGCATTAGTTCATGTGAAAAGATTAAAAAAAAAGTATATTTGATTTCAAATTCTAACTAATAAGGAGAAAAAAAAACCTTAGTATTATTCTGGTAGGACTTTACAATATCAACTCTTACAATTTCATTTAGTTTGCTTCTTTTATTTTGATTGGTTCAGAAAACCTATTTTAAAATATTACTAAAACATCAAATATAATTTATTATATGGTTAATAATATATTCTGGAGTTTAAAAATAAGAAAATATACGTCCGTACTTGAATTCGATTTATTATATGTCATTCCCGTAGTCCTTACTAGTACGGACTTCGACATATGGCCCACACAACAGTAGTCTAAGTTGCAACTTGAAAATTATTTGGGCCGAACTTGAAATCCGAATTTGTTTTCATTAGTCCTAAAAAAGATTCAAGTAAGAATAAAAGAAAAATGAATCAATGTTCAAGTTGATCTAACTTGATTCTTGTCCAAAATTTTTTTTACCTAAGCACACATATAATAAATTACTAACTATGTATTTAAATAAAATATAAAATAACATGAACTAATAGTTAGTACATTTTAAATTATACAAAAAATAAAAAATTCCTAACAATATTTAAGTATTTTATAAATTAATTTAAATTTGTAAAAATCGAAGTCCATACCAAAATATTTACAATAACTAAAAAGATGATAAAACAGCAAAGTAAACTTCCAAGAAAAAAAACATGATAAAAAATTTGAACCTTTAATTAAAAAATATATGATTGAAAGAAAAATAAGCCAGTTCAAATATGGATATACTTGTTTTATAAAATTAAAATCTAAACTTAATTTATTACCTATCATAATTTTTTTAATCATAATCTGACCTTTTTAAAAAATCTGTTCTGATTTATTAATTTATTTAAAAGTTTATTTCATAAAAACAATGTTAAATAAATTAATAAATTTAATTTTAAATAAACTAACAAATTTATTTTAAATACATTTTTTTTTTAAAATTATGATAAAAAAATAAATTACTCTATTATTATTAAAATTTTAAAACTTAAAATTAAAATAAGAACATCAACTTATACACATTCATGTCCAACATACATTCACGCAAAAGTGTTATAAAAGAAAAGAAGATAATTCTCTCTCTCTCTATATATAAAAATATATATATATATATATATATATATATATATATATATTTTTTTTTTTTCTATATTCTAATTGAAATGTTTTAAATAAGACAAAAAATAGGTGAAAATACGATTACTAACTTTATATTTTTAGATTTTATATAATTTAATTTTTATTATATTATTAACAATGATATATGTATATTATGTTTTTATTAGATTTATTAAACTTAACAGACTTTTTTTTTATAAATTTAAATTCAATTTAAAAAAAAAATAAACTTAATATTTTTTTATTAAATTCAAACAATTAAAACTATAAAGTCATATTTAAAACTTGATGTATTATCATCCTATCAACAATATATAAAAATTAAATAATTAAAACCTGACTTATTCTTTGCCTCTTTCTTATATTTCGGCATTACTTATTATAATAATAAAAATTTAGCTTCCTACAAACTTCTTCCTAATTTGGGGAAGAAAATTTTAAACCTTCATCCTACACCCCTCTTTCCTTTTAACTTTAATTGCATTCTCTCTCTTTCTCATCCTTGTTACTCCCCAGTATATCAATACTTAAAAAGAGTGTGACTGTATAAGGTTGAGTTTAAAAAACAAAGACCTTCTTTACAGTAATACAAATGAAATTTTAAAGAAGGAGAAATAGTGTTTTAATTTTAAAATTTGAAATTTATAAAACATAAGTAAAAGTTTTGACAATAATATTTATATAATATCAGAGACATTACACACCATATTTATCAGAAACAGATAAAGTATTCATATAATCTCGAGAGATAATTTATTATAAGTGTTTCATAACTAAAAACATTTTCTTTTTTGAGTACAACTCAAGCAACGAAGTTTTAAAACAAACAACCAAAATTTTACATCACTCAAAATTTATTTCAAACCAAAAGAGAAAAAAACGTATTTTAATTAAAAACATAGTTCAGCACTTATTTAATAAGTATATTGTGATTTACATAAAATTTTACTCATAATTTCGATTACAAAATTTACTAAAATAAACTAAAAACAATCTACAACAATCATATCATAAATAAAATAAACTAGATTTATTATTATCAAGTAAAAGAGTATCATAACTTAATTGTAAACTTACATGGAGTCAGAATTCTTCCAGAAACACACTCCCCAAATCAATAATGGGCAATGTTAACATGAACCCATCGAACTTCGCAGATTCTTAGATAACAAAAGAGATATTTTAATAAAGACAAACAAAGAACAGAATTATACAGATAAAAAAACACTATAATATGACAGTACATTTTTTTTTTCCTTTCAATCAGTCAATTTCTCAAATTCTATGGCTGCCACAGTTAAAATTACATGAAAACATCAGAAAAAATTACTCGAAGTCAACAATGATTACATATATATTAAAATCTTATTGATCAATCAATATGAATCATGCATAGGTGTCTAATAAAAAAAAGCTTACCTCTTAATGGGATAAACAGAGCGCTAGAGAACTCATAGATTCCTTTCCAAGCACCAGTAACAGAAAGCATTTGGGATCTCTGCAGTAATTTTCCAACTGAACTAAATTTGAGCCATAAAAATTATTTTATTTAATTCTTCTACTCGCATTATCCACAATTTATATAATTAATAACTAATACTAACAAAATAACCTTTCAGCTTCGCCCACCCAACACTTTATTCACATCAGTATTGATCTATATGCGATCTTCTTTCGCCATGTACTAATACTATAAGTTCAAACCAATCTAACAAACACCAGTGTAAGATAACTTGAACAAACACATCAAATCAAATCAACCAATTGCAACTAAAATCTCGCTAAAAATCAAATAAGAAAGGATCACTATAATCCCACAAACTCCCAGCGTAATCCTCTTCATTCGCCAACGACCAGATAGACGGAGATCCAAACCCCACCGTCCCCATCAATGACAGATCCGGATCCACCGGAACGGAATTCACTCCTTCCACAACATGCATGTTACTTTGAAGCTGTGCTTGATTTGACAAAGCACCATGCTGCACTTGCCCCACATGATTATTACTATCCTGAATCCCATGCCTCTGGTACGAAGTTGATCTAACAGAAGAACCATTAATAGTATTATTCCTACCATCAGATTCCGAGCGTTGATACTCTTGTTGCACTTGCACCACTTCCTCTATACGATGATGATGATGATGTTGATGTTGAACTATGTTATTGCTATTACTGCTATTACTAGGGCACAACACGGGAGGGGTGAAATTGTAATAAGCGTTGTGGTTGTGAGGGACAGCGTTAGGGTATGCCATGGCGGCGGCGTGGTTGAAGGGGAAATTGGGAGAGAAAGTGAAAGCGAAGCCAGAAGGACGAGGGAGCAAGGGTCTTAGGGTTTGAGTGGAAGAGGAAGAGTTAGAAGAACGAGAGGAGGAAGAGTTAGAGGAGGAAGCGGAGGGTTGGAGATTAAGCTGGGCACGGGAGCCGTAGAGGATGATGGCGGCGCGGTCGTAGGCTCGGGCGGCGTCTTCGGCGGTGGCGAAGGTGCCGAGCCACTTGCGCGTGCGCTTACGTGGCTCGCGGATCTCAGCGACCCATTTGCCCCAGCTTCTTTGTCTCACACCGCGGTATCTAAACTTGTTGTTGTCGGGGCCACCTTTGCCTTTGCACTTGCGAGAGTTTTTGTTGGTGTTGTTACTGCCACTGCTGTTACTGTTAGATGTTTCGTTGGGAGTGGAAGCTGTGGCGGTGGTGGCGGTGGGTTTGGTTTCTTGGGCCTGGGGCTGGAGAGAGGCCATTGGTTGATGGGGCCCAGTTTTTAAGAGAGGGTTGAGGGTGAAGGGAAAGATGGAGACCCTTGCTTACCTCGTTCAGTGATTAGTCCAAAGGGAAGGCCAAGGGGTTTCGATGTCATCACTGTCAATGGTGGAATAGGGCGGTGGGTGGTGTTAACATGCAGAACTTATATTTATATATATAATATTTTGGAGAGAGAAAAAGGGAAGGGATTGATGTGCATCGAATAAAGAGACACAGAGGCAGTACCACAGGTGCACATTGATTTCGGAATTTGGAATCCTCCTTCATTTTCTTCGTTTTTTCCTTTTAGTCGAGTTTTGTTTCGGGACTGCTGTATCATGTGTTTATTGTTTTGGATAACTAATGTTTCCTTGGTGTTTACCCAAAATTGCAGACAACTAAACTCATTAATGTAGTAATGTTAATTAGGTAATCTTCTACTTCTCTTGTACTAGTAGTGTTAATAGGTAACCTTTTACACAAATTTAATATTTTAATAACAATGCTTAATGGTGCCCTAAGGGCATGGCGTCCCTGTTAAAGAATAAATATAGCAGGTTTTTATTAAAAAGATATATCTGTATGTTTTTATTAAAATAATTTTATTATAATTTTTAATAGAAAGTTTCTAAAACATATTGATTTTTTAACTAATATTTAAATGCATTGATTAGTTAGAGACCTTTAAATAAAATTGGGGGAGCAAGATAGATAATTATACAGTTAAAATAAGGGTTAGCAAACAGAAACCTAGTAGGGTGGGAAAGGGAACAGACTATCATTTTGGTTCAACAAATGGCCAGATATTGGTCCCACGCCAGGAAACCGTGTTTCTTCTGTGGATGTTCAAGATTTGAAGTAGAGGGTATGAGTAGTACTCATATCTAACGTATTTTCTGGTAATACTTGACATTTAAACATTCCAGCCACCCTTATCTAGCAGGATCTGATGCATATGCTTCATTTCAGTCACACATATTGCATGGAGCAAGTGGTAATGTTATGAATGTCAGAAGTTTATTCTTCTAAAAGAAGTTATAATTGTCTGTTAAATAGACACATTCATGATCCATCCACAAGCGAAACCTTCATTGAACAGGCTATATGGAAGTTTTTTGTGCAATAAAAGATTCGGTTCTTTGTTTGGCTCATCTTATTACTATCCGACACAAAGACATTTAACTCTAATACCTCTTGCAACTTATGTCCACAGGCCACTCACAATGCACCCCGTTGCTCGATGTCTGTGTACTTGCACAAGAGTTTGTCATCTTTGGGAATGACTTCATTTTCTTGTGATATTATGAAAAATTCAGTTAATAGAACTTAAAGGCATGTTATGTGAAAATAGTCAAGACTACAATAATTCTAAACCACGCCATGAGTTTTCCTTAATCACCAGCTTATAACTCTAAGATGTTACTTAAAACTAATTATTTGGGACTGAAGATTTCGTTATTTGTCCTGCTACTTTTGATTTTATCGTCATCCATTTTAGTGCAAGTGGAAATCCTATGAAGTAAAATATATAGTATTTAATAAAGTAGATACTTAAACTATTAAGCTTGTCACATTAATCCATTTTTTTTATACATTAATATTACAGTTTTATTTAGTTAAATATTTAATTTGTTGCCAACTAAATATATTTAGGTATTATTAATAAATGATAGAAAAAGAAAAAAATTATTCGAATTAAAAATCTATACGTGTAGTTACAATTTATATATATATAAAAAAAAAAAAAACAACTTTGTAGCACAAAAATTGAAAACTCCGTACGACTAAATGAATATTTAATTTGGATTTTCTTAGTAATCATTAATATTTAAAGTAAGTTTTAAATATTAGTTAATCATGTATGGTAATATCTAGGATAGATTAAAAATTATTTTCAATTAAAATACTACAAATTAAAATATAAAAAATCCAATAATTAATAAGATAGACAATTATCTTTTATTATTAAATAACTAATTATAAAAAATTGATCAAATATAAAATTTCATAAAATAAGAATAATATGATTATATAATATCAAGGAAAAAAGAATAGAAAAAAAAAATTCTTAAATTTAAATTGAGATGAATTTTAAGTTTTGTTTTTTGTTAGTCAAAGTTATATTTTACTTAAATAAAATGGAAACAATATACTTATATATAAACAATGGTCAAGTGTGATAAATTATAAGCTTTAAGTGTTATATTGACTAATTATCTTATGATTTTACTAAATATTTTATTATTATACTTTAAATGATAAACACTATTTTAGCACGGTCAATAAATACAAATTTTTGGAGTAAATATATATTCAAATGCAAAAAGGCCAATTAGCTAAAAATTAAATAAAAATATTAATAATATACTCTTTTAACATACTTTTTTAACACATTTATTTTTATTATTTAAAATTTATTAAAATCATAAAATTAAAAAAGAGATAATTAAATAATATGTAAAATTTTCTAAATTTTGTATTTTATAATAAATTTCAATAAATTAAAAATATATATTTAAAAGAATGTGTTACCATCATTTCATGAAGAAAAAAAATTGCTATATGATTTGCTATGTCATTCGGGCCTTCAAATTAAGCCTAACTTAGGTTGAATATTTAACAATTTAACAAGTTTTTTTTTTATGCCACAGTACAAATTTAACAATTTTCCTTTGTTTGTTCATTCAATTTTTAAGCTAAATATTAATGTTCAAAAATGAACCTCTATTCTTGCATTATTCCGTTAAAGAATAAATTTTTAAAAGCTCAAAGGCTACGTTGGTAAGTTGCACTTCATTAAGACAGGTCAAATGCATTGTTAAACATAAAGTAATTGATATTTTTTTTATATTAATAATAATATCTTTGAATAAAATAAAAAGATTTTTAAAGACGAGTCTTGAAAAGATAATTATAATTATATATTTCTTAGAGATAAGGTTTTTAAGAGTAAATTTTTAAAAATACATAAAGTAACTTTTTAATTATGGGTCTTAAAAAATTTATATAAATATTAATATAATTTTTTTAAAATAGAATCTAAAACAAAAAATTTGTTCGCTATATATTTGAGTGACATGTACTTAACTACATTTTCATTTATTGAAATCAATGTTATATTTTTCAAGGATGCCATTTTAGACATTTGATTTAAATAGTGTAACAAGTTAAAATTTAATTGAATTATTTTTTGTTAAATACTATTATTTTTTATTATTATTGATAATAATTTGAATAATTAATTAGTTTTTTAATTATCTGACAAGTCATTATATTTATTATAATTGAGTTAATATACAACAGAAAGATAAAATAATAATTAATTAATCTAGAATTATCATGCGGCAATCACCTAAAAATTTATGCAATTTATACTTATATAAGACAATATATAAAACAATTGAAATCATAAATTCTCTTATGAGGTTATACACATACCTTGTACATATATAAAAATATACATCACTTACATAAATGTACAAAAAATGACTATAATCATTGGTCAAACATCGATACAACTACTAAATCACAACAAAGTGACATTAAAAAGAGACATCAACAAAAGACCCTCTATCAGCTAGACAAGCTAACCTGTTAATCCTATTTTACTCTCATACCAAATATGATTATTAGAGTTCTTACCACAAGGAAAATACGACCAAGCTTGTGTAGAAAATCAACATACAAGAACAACATTAAGCAATAATTTAAATGATTCAACATTCATTCACCATGCTACTTCAACTTGTCATCAATTATCACGTGTACAACTTGCTACACAGTACAAGTTATCAACATTAACTCAATCAACATACTTAACATAAGCAACAATAAACAACTAATGTGTCATCATGCATGTTAACTAAGGAGATCTCTTACAATAGAGGTGAGCAACTTAAGTGACTAAATCCTACCAAATTACAATGTCAGACATATCGCAACTAAGTTAAGTATCGACAACATTTGGCCTCAAAAAGTGCCACATTTACAACTTAAATTTGATTTATTAGGTTTTGTCACTTAGATAAAAAAAGTTAGTACTACTGTTAGGATAGAACAACTTGAGTACGAGTCAACCACAACATTAGCTTGTAACACTAAACCTTTTATTGGATTAGCCTGCCAACTATACTTCAAATAATATGCCCTTTCAATACTCATTAGGGACTAAGTTTCGGACCTTATACTTTTCTCGGTTGGTCACTTTCTTTATGTATGTATTGACCTTGCCCACATATGAATTCCACATAAAACCTAAGATCATTAAAACAACTATCTATTCAGAAGTCAGCTTACTTATTGAATGATACTTAACTGAGCTCTTGGAGTATTACAACTTATATTCACACAATGAAATATTTTAATTTCTAAAGTATTTTTACTCTCCTTTAATTTTTATATATCTCAACAAAGACATGTATTTACACATGCCTAATAACTTAACAACTTTATCAACTATAACATCATACAATTATACAATAACATCATCATCTATCAGCTTACAACTTAACAATATAAACATCATCAAATAATCTATCAACTCAAAACATAATGAGTATCATCATACAACTTAATCATCATCTTTCAATAATAAAAAGCTTAAAACATCACATTATATAATCATGCAACTCACACCCAACATCATCTCTTGGGCACCTAGTGTCATCGAGGTAGGGGTTTCCTGTCTCGTCCATGCATCAACAATTGTTAAAAAATACAAAGCTTCTCTTACCTCTAATCACTTCAAAGACAAGAAAAAAAAAACAAGAAGAAGAAACCATGTGCACAATTTTGACTCAAGATATTTAGGTCTTCTAGCTTGGATCTCTTAGCTCAAGCAAGTGGATTTAGCTATAGAAAGGTAGATAGAAAAGAATTTTTAGTCTAAAGGAGGGAGAAAGAGATCTGGGTTCAAAAATTTTTTCATGAACTTTTCTTTAAGATTTCTTAAAACATGAATTTATAAAGTTCACATTTTAAGAAAAACCTTATGTACCCTTAACTTAACACTGTCCAAACCACCTTAAAAATAACTTGACTCTCAAAGTTTCTTGATTCTAGAGTTTTCAAACAACAACAACTCACAACTAATTATATAATTGAAGCAAAAACACCCAAAAATATAGTGTTATAAGTCTTGTCTTAATTTGGAAAAAAATTGATCAATAGGTATATTTTAATCATGTGAATATGTATAAATGACCAAATGATTAAGGATTGAATTTTTACTTTTACAAATATAGAAAACTCAAATTGAAAAAGAATATCCACCTATTTGATATTTATCAAACTCTCGAGAAAGATTGCTCATATAAAATCAATATTAACGTTTTAATTTGCGATATTATAGCTTTGTTTTTCTTCCTCCGAAACTTAACTAATTTTAAAATAATCAAAACATAGTAAAAGAAATGTTTGCATATGGATTTGTCAGGTCAGCTTAGCTGACCCCCGCTTTGGAACTCATCTGTTTTCATTAGATCAGGTTTCTCTACAGTATGTATAAACAACCGCACACAATCTAGGGCTCTAGGCCATAAAAAAATATTTTCATATAATTTTAATTTAAAAAATAATTTTAAGTTTTCATGGATCCGCTGGATGCAACTGCACCACCGTGCAGTTTTTTCTAAACCGCAGGTGATCCTAATTCGTTTTCATTTGTCTTTTTTCCCTCCATTTCAGGCTGCACCCCATGTAGAATAAATTTTATTTTTTAATTAAATAATTAGATGTACAAATAGTTATGAATCACACGTTTACATTAATTTAACGTTTAATTAGAAAATAATTAATAGAAAGAGGTGAGGAGGGATTTTTCTTTTAAATTTCTCTTATTTAATTCAAATTTTAGGAAGGAAAAGATCTAAGAGAGCAAAATCTATTTTCATCTAATTTTAGCTCTCTTTTAATATTGAGAGATTTGGAAGAGATAAGAGAATTTTAATACACTTGTAGTATAATGTCTAAAATGCACTTCCTAATTATAGTTTTAAATTTAAAATACTAAAAATACAATATATATATATATATATATATATATATATATATATATATATAAATCTATCATACTTCCTTATGAATTAAACAAGAAAAAAGTTACCTCCCTCTACTCCTCTAAACAAAATTTTAACTCCTTCTTTCCCTTTCATTAAAATCTCTTTCCTCTCATCTCTTTATTTAAACTGAATTGATCCTAAAACATACATACATATATATATATATATATATATAATTATTGTTATTAAATAACTGGTTTTAAAAAGAAAAAGGAGGGCAATACGTAAGCAGCTCTTACTTCCAAAATGACTGTTGCTTAAGCTTGCCTACTATGCGTGCCATTAATTTCTTCGAATGTTAATAAAAATTAAAGAGTTTAATATTTATGTATTTTCAGTGTAATTCTTTTATGCACTCAACTAACTAAAAATATTGTTAATATGATTTTTTTAAGAGTGTTTATAAATAATTATTTTTTATAATAACATTGTTTGTGTATGATTTATTTTCTCAATTAATTAACTTGTATACTACCGTCCTATATATTCTGTATCTAAACTTTTTAAGGTAAAATTTTGTTTATTTCATTATTTCTTGATAGCTATAGAAAGGAATTTACTAGCCAACACAAAGGTGAATATAAGTAATCGACGTGGAAAAAAGGGAACTGGTAATAAACGAGATACAGCATAAAATATAGTAGTTTCATGAATTTTGACTTTTCGTAAATGGTTACCATAATGGATATGTGATACTGTACATTATTGGGCCAACTAGTAGAGCAAGCTCATTAAGGTCCAAGATGTCGAAAGTTACTGTAAGTCTGTAAGGACTCAGAAGAGGTTCAATATGAGTTCAGTTATCATATAGGTCCTTCCCTTTCATAACCAGGGAAAAAAAAATTGTTTCACATTAAGGACCAAAAACTACCTTCCTTTTGTGGCTTTGCATCTTCATCTTGGCTGAAGAAACATATAATTCAAGAAACTGGATAATAACGGACAAGTATTTATAAATTTAAATAAAATTGGAAAAGAGATAAAAAAAAATTTAAAAAGTTAAACAATGTAAACTTAATACTTAACATCCGTGCACGACACAGGTTATTACACTGGTAAAAGAGTACAGTACAATAGAAGATGTTTTAATTTTTAATATGAATATTTAATTAAAAAAATTAAGAGAAATAAATTAGAATTTTTTAAAATTGAGAAAGAAATTATAAAATAGATTGTTTTTTTATCAATATAAATCATTTTTTAGGTCTATTAATTTAATGTAGTGTTGTCAAATTTAATTATATTTATGAATTTAATTGATAAGAATTACAAAAAATATACAAATAAAAATATGAGATGTTTGATGTAGGATAAATCACATGACATAATAACAAAGACAAGTGATCTTAATAATTCTTTTATTTAAAACAAAATTTAACAATAATGTATAATGTAAATATTTTTTAGATTGTTATCGAATAATTTTTTTATATGATAAATTTGTAAACATTTATATTAAATTATTAATGATTATAAAAAATATACCTATATGCTGATTTCTAACTAATTGCCGATGTAAAAAAAAGTTGTATACTAACAAGAAAATTAATTTATAAAAAAATGAAAACTAAACTCAAAATATATACCCGTGATGTGCATTAGTACTTTGGAAGTGTTACTATATGTTTATTAAATAATATTTAAGATTTTTTTAATATAATTATATACTTATAGATATCACAGTATAAATCGTATGTATATTCAAATCTCCTTGATGATCACAATATAGAATAGACTTTACTCATTGTATTATCATCTATTTTTTATTTTATAATAAAGTTGTGAAAAGTATAGGTGTAATTTAATACGAGTTTGCGTTGAGTTGAGTTTGTTTATCATGGAATGAAATGACTTTTAAAATTTACCTAAAGGTAAGTTGGATTGGATTAATTTACTTATTATCCAACCTATAATGAGTTAGATCAAATTATCTACTTTGACAACCCTAATAAAAATATTTGAATAAAATATTATAATATTTATATTATATATATATATATATATATATATATATATATAATATGTGAAAACACACTTTTGATATAGATGACGACTTTTAATATTTAAATTTTTATTTAATACAAATCTTTATAATATTGAACTCATTATTTACATTTTAATTACCTTTAATATATATTTTTTATAATGTGCATATTTAACAAAACATGAATATTATTATTATTATATGAATTAACATTAATAATGAAATTAAAAGAAAAGAATTGATTAAAAGTATAATAGATGACATGATTAAAATATATTAAAAGTGATATAATTTTATCTATAACATACTACAATAAAAGTTTATATTTAATTTAATTAAAAATTACTTTTTAATTTAGATTATAAAATATAATAAACATGCTACACAGATATGAAAAAAATTAAGTATTACATTATTTATATCTGTACTTATTTTTATAAATTTCAAAAATAAATATTCCCATCCAAACTCTTTTAATAAGTAGGATTTTTATTCGTTATAAATAATTGTTTTGATCATTTAGTCTGTATCCGATTCTCATTCTAATTAATACATGCCCTAATCTGTCGTTTATCTGTCATGGCATGTACTTTTGACTGATGTGGTATTTGTTCGGCATTAGCACGAAATGATTCACGTTAATAAAGTTCAACACAGTTAATGATAACATAAGTTGATAGATAGTCAAATTTTTATAAATATGTTAACATGAAATTTGATTATCTGATTACGTATATGAATAAAAAGTTAATCAAAAACTGAAATCATCTCGATATTTCGAAAAGAATTAGTTTTTTATTGTTAGTGTAAATATATATACTTTTTAAAAACAAAAAGCACTAATTGATTCTACCATTACCCTCGATATGATCCTCTCTTTTGCATAGGTAAGCAATATATTATTGTCCACAATCTTGAGAACAAAACCTTCAGATCTGCGTTAAACAGCCCCGCGGGGCACATAGCTAGCTAGGTTCCTTCAAAATGGGAACAAAGGGATAAGTAAATATGGTTTCTTTATTAGTAAGTAGATAATATAATTTTGAACGTCCATCTATGGATCTTGTCTTTGCTTTTGTGAAAAGACGTGATGGGCATGCAGCAAGCAGGACAAAAGATGCAGCCAAAGCAACAAGGAATCAGAAAAGATCAGTGCAACCAATTTACCAATTTTTACATGCACAAGATATCCATGCATATCCATCGCAAACAAAGCCATCAAGATTTTTGTTACTTTTTTGATAACCCCTACACTCTTTAATTTAAACTTTTCAATTAGAGAGATGCACACCATCTTAATCTATATTGGATCCAAGTTGGGGGTGGGGAAGGAGGTCCAATCGCCTCAACTATACTTTATGCATTAATGAAATACTATATTATATAAAAATCATCTTTTATTCCTATTGTATGATTCTAATCCTACACACAGATTTTCTTTCCTTTTTACCTCTTGTGTACTCTTACGCTAATTAAGAACCATATGCATCTCTATCTCTGCACTGGCCATATTTTTGTCGTGTGTGGAAGAAGGAGACCACGCTAAGAGAGAATCTACACGAGAATTAATTGGCCGGTGATAGCTAAGTTGGGGATTTGACTAAGGTAAAAACTCTGGTTGTGTCCCTGACTATATGAAGGGTAATAGCTAGATGCCATGTATGTATTTGGGGACTTGTGAAAAGGCCAAGCTTATTTTAATTTATTTTATATCAGAGCATCTTCAACGATCTTGTTTCTAAATTAGTGTTCTGTAAGCTATTTTATATCCATTATACGTACGCAACCACATTCATTGAAAACACCTTTACTATTTTGGTGAAATTTATTGATTATATAATTATAGCAAGCCATGTGCATGTTATAAGTTTAGAGTCATTCCTTTGGATCGAGTAGTTAGTGTAATATATATATATATATATATATATATATATATATATATATGAGGAGGAATCTATTTAATCTAAGAATAAGTCTATTTAAATCTACTCCTTTTAATAATTCATGTTTTACATCAAATTTTAACAATCCAACCGTTGAATTTAAATTTTTTAATACATAGATCAAATTTGTAAATTTTTAAACAATTAAAAACTATTTGATACTTCGTTTCATTAATTCAAATTAATGTATAAAATGATTTTATGATTATCTGTTTATCTGTTAATTTGAATCAATGAAATAAAGTATTAAATGATTTTTAAATTTTTTAAAAGTTTACAAACTTGATCTATGCATTAAGAATTTTAAATTTAACGATTAGATCGTTGAAATTTAATGTAAACATGAGTTATTGAACAGAATAAGTTTAGGTAAACTTATTCCTAAAGTAAATGGATCCCTCTTTTTATATATATATATATATATATATATATATATATATATATATATATATATATATAATATAATATGAATTATTGGTTATTATATTTGATTAAGAATGATAAAATGATATTTTAGTTTTATACTTTTAGATAGTTAAGAATGATTAGAGGATAATAAAAAAATGTTTAAAATTTTTAGAAAAATGAAAAGAAAGAATTTTTTTTAATAAGGATTAAAATCAAAAGTTATATATCTATATTTTTTTAGAGATATATCTATATTTATTAATTTAACTTAAGTCTCAATTTTTTAGTTTGAATCTTATGTTTAATAATAAAAAATAATACTAAAAGGGATAAATTTAATGTAGTTAAAGTCTTGAGAAAGATTAATTTCGGTATCAAATAAAAATAAAAAACAAAACTTAAATATATTTTATGAGAATAAAAACATATTCTTTAAACCTTACTTGTAAATTTTATATTACTTATCAATTATTAGGACATATTCTCTTCCTTATTTTCATTTATAGGCAACTATGAAATTATTTTATTAATTTAAAAATTCTTTCAAATACTTATTACGATGATACTTAACCCCTACTTGGTAGATGAGAATTTGGAGGGAATAGATGAGAAAAGTATCGAATTGTTAAGATTTGTAACGTAGAATCTCTAATTGGTAGAGATGATTTGAAGAAATTTACGTAAAAATTTGGTGGAAAATACATGAAAAAAATTTTATATAAAGAAAACAAGATTTATGTAAAATTTATTGTTTCAAACTATATTCATTCATCGACATGTTATATAAACCATAAACCCCAAATATGTTATATATACTGACTCTAGCTAAACCCTATATTCATATTCATTTTGGATATATAATTTAAAATTTAATAATAAATTAAAAAAATAATAGTTATTATATTTATTTAATAAAAATTGTTTAAATAAATTATTTTATAAAATTTTAACTATATAAAATATAATTTTTCAATTATAAATTTCACTAATTCACAAATAATTTGACTCTAACGAATTTCATTCTATTTTACTATATTTCATACATATTTCTTATCTAATTAATTTTTATATATTCCCTTCAATTCCTTCTCTTCTATTAAGTATAGGGTTAATGCAGGGACACTCAGCCTAAATATATAATCAATTTTGAGATAATCCAAAAGTATTGTTAATACATGTTTGATTGGAAAATGAATCCTCTCGATTTAATTTTTTTCTCTATTCTTTCATTTCCTAATTTTTTTTAAAGATCAATAGAATGGAATTAATGCATATTTCAGAAAAAAAATCATACTTATATTTTTAAAATTTTAGTAATGAAAGAAATAAAGAGAATAAAAAAATTAGAGATAATGTTTACCGGTTTGATTCATCATATCAAATATTCATCTCAACCATAATGACATCAAAATTGATGCAACACCAACTATTTATTATTTTATTGATGTGCGTCCAAGCTGCGCGGATAGAAATCCTTACAAGTGGTTACTTGTCATTCTTGGCCCTTTTCGGATGCAGAAAACTTCACCAGCAATATTTGCATAGAGCATTTCTTTCCAAAGGTGGTGCAATATCCTAAGTCCTAACCACATATATTTGAATCCTTCGAATATCTCAAACGAAAGATAGCAAAATAAAAAGGAAAATTCAATGGTACCTTTTTAATTGAGTGAGTTCGGTACAGTTAGAATTCTAATTTCATTTTAAATTTGTTCTTTTTAATAATTTATTTATATGATATTTTCATATATTTGAATAATATATTTTTGAACATTTTATTCTTCTATTTTATTTCTAAATTATTTAGTCATTCTATCTGTATTTTATATATGCTTTAATTTCTTTTGTAATAGTATATATATCATTCTATACTTAAAATAGTTTAGTTTTAATAAATTTTTAACATATTTTTGTTTTTTTCCCTTAAATTTTATAATTTCTATGGTGTAAATGAATTTTTCACTTCTATTATTTATTAATTTAAAAAAAATTATAATAATTTTATAATTTTAATCTCTATAATTTAGTCCTATATTTTATTATATAAAAATAATTTAAATTTTTATTTTATAATTAAATTAGAATTTTCAAATTTTGATTAGTTCACTCTCCATATGTATGGTAGCAACTTAAAAAACATATATTTTTTTTGGAAGAGATAAAGATAAAAACCATCCCAAGACCCCACTCCTTAAGTTATCAATTATGTGGATCCATGCAACTATCATTTGTCTGATTTCGTGGTTAGCGTTAGAATTATGCAACACGAAGGCAAATTAGTCAACACATTATACTGAGTTTAAGTTCTATTAGAGTTTATAAAGAAGTAACCAGCAAATTCTCTTAAAAAATATTTTATTTTAACAAGATATATCTTTGTGTGTTAAATTTAAAAGGCATCAAAATGAAATTTAATTATGACTATGACTCCATGAATAATAACCGAACCTAACATGATGTGTTGATATGGGAAACGCTTTAAACTTTTATCCGTGCCTATCCTTCCAGATTTTGCTTTTCACCTATTGCATTTTAATATTTTAATTTTTGGTTCACAAAAATTCTGCCAGGTAATAGCTAGTCTATGGGGACACAAACTGGACAGAATGACAGACAGGCCGGTGAAGCAACGACTCACGTCAACCTCATCACAAATTCACAGTTTACAAACACGACAACACACCACTAAGATACAGAATTTTTTTGTGTATGTGAATCAAAATCTTGACTCTAATCTGATGCCCTACATCTACAATAACCAATGTAAAAGCCAGGCAATTAGTCTTTTTTTTTTGAAAACTAATTACATATTCATGGAGGTGATTGAGATGGAGGGAGTAATAGCTATCAGTCCAATCCAACAGACAAAAAAGCAAAGAGGGCACATCTGTTCTACAGTGTACTACATTTGTTTTCATATTCATTTTCTTCCATAAAGCGATTCCCGGAGAATCTTGCCACCTTAAATAAATCCATCAAAGACACTCTCTAGTCTCTAGTCTCTACACCAACACCATCTCTAATAATAATGGAATTCTTTAACATTATATTAAATTACCTATATAAATAAAAATAATAATTTTTAAATTGAAGAATGTGATAAACAATTTCCTTATAATTTATAAAAATATATATATCATCTCATATGTAAATGTAGCTTCACTTGTACTCGTCTTCACACTTGTTGTGAATCAGGCCTCTATAAAGCGCATGCACCTCAACGCCACCCTCTTAAACTGAAAGCCCAAGTTGGAAAATTCTGAGCCCAAAAAATATTGATCATCGAACACATGGGAAGTTCCGTGCGTGTGAAAGAAGCATCGGTGGTAACACCTTGCGAGCCCACACCATCAAGTGTGTTGGCTCTATCCGCTCTCGATTCGCAACTCTTCCTTCGTTTCACCATAGAGTATCTCTTCGTCTACGAGCCTCGCTCCAGCGTGGACCGGGCCGCCACCACGGCCTGTTTGAAACAAGCATTAGCCAGAGCACTGGTTCCCTACTACCCCTTCGCGGGCCGGGTCAGGCCCACTCCCGACGGGCCGGGCCTCGAGGTGGTGTGCGCAGCCCAAGGCGCCGTCTTCATAGAAGCTTCCGCTGAGCGTTACACCGCCAACGACTTCGAGAAAGCTCCCAAAACGGTTACACACTGGAGGGCGCTGCTGTCGCTCCACGTGGCGGATGTTCTCAAGGGATCGCCGCCGCTGGTGGTGCAGCTCACGTGGCTAGGCGGCGGAGGCGCCGCCCTCGGCGTCGGGATCAACCACTGCCTCTGCGACGGGATCGGAAGCGCGGAGTTTCTAAACTACTTGGCGGAGTTAGCTAACGGGAAAAGCGAGTGGTGGTCGAAAGTACCTAAACCTGTTTGGGAGCGTCACCTTCTGAACCCGACGCGTGGGAAGCAGACGCGGGTTGACCCGGCGAGTCACCCCGAGTTTGAGCGAGTTCCGGATTTGTGCGGCGGGTTCATGAAGAAAGTCTCGACCGGGCTTAGACCAACCTCGGTTACTTTCGACAAGAGGAGGCTGAGCGAGCTGAAGAGGTTGGCTGGTTGCACGAGTGAACCCGGGGAGTCGGTGCGTTTCACGTCGTTCGAGGTGCTGGCGGCGCACGTGTGGAGAAGCTGGGCGAGGGCGCTGAAGTTTCCGGGGAACCAGGTTTTGAAGCTGGTGTTTAGTGTAAACGTGCGGAAGCATGTTCGGCCGTGTTTGGGAGAGGGGTATTATGGGAACGCGTTTGTTTTGGGGTGCGCGGAGACGAGTGCGAAGGAGTTGGAGGAGAGGGGCATCGGGTACGGGTCGGGTCTGGTGAAGCGGGCGAAGGAGAGGGTGGGGAACGAACACGTGCGGGGCGTGATCGAGTGGGTGTGGGAGAGGAAAGCGTGTCCTGACCCTGTGGGGGTGTTGATACTGTCGCAGTGGTCGAGGCTGGGGTTGGAGAACGTTGACGTGGGTTTGGGGAAGCCGGTTCACGTGGGACCCGTGTGCTGCGATAGGTACTGTTTGTTTTTGCCGGTGAGGGATGAGTGTGTGAGTGTCAAGGTCATGGTGGCTGTCCCCACTTCTGCCGTTGACAATTACGAGCTTTTCATGCGTGCGTCGCACCTGTGACTTGTACACCGTTAGTTAGTTACTGAGATAACTGATGTGGCTACTGGCTACTGGCTACTACTACAGCGTTACCTCTATCTACTGTAACAAATTACGGCTGGTTAAATTTTGGACTTTACAGTAATGTGTATGTAACCTTTGTCCACGCATGGCATATAGCATGCTTTTTTGGTCTAACATCTCCTGTTTTAGACAACGTATGTATCCTCTTTGCTACTTCGAACACTGACTCAATCTATTGTGTTGACGCTCGAGTGATGAATTTAATTGAACTATCTGAAGTAATTTTAACACATTTGAATTACATGGATACTACAAGCGTTGTTGCATTAAAAGGAAATAAAGGAGATTAGTGATGAGAAGGAACATGTTATTTTTGCATTTTGGCTTTTAATAATAATTGGTTTTAATAATTTTAGACTTAATAGGGATGATGTGAAGAATCTGTTGTGATTAGCACTAAACAGTAAACACTGTATAAGCACACGATCAACTTCTGCCCATTGGGAAGGGTGAATGGCCTTGTGATTAAGGGTGTGTTTGTTAATATTTTTTAACTAAATAAAATTTATTTAAGAAAAAGACATGTATTTGTTTAAGAGTTTTGTTTTAATAACTTGTATAGCATTTCTTTAAAATATGATTTGCGAGTATATGTTTCAACTTTTCAACTCTTAATTAAATATTAGTATTTCTTTTTCATCTTTATTCTTGATATTTATTCATAACTCCCTGTTATCCATTTATATTAAAAAATCCAACGCTTTTTCAAATTGGACACTTTTACGGTCTGCTTGTTTAAGCAAAAGAGTTAACGAGAGAGCAAACAAAGTGACGTCCCATCAACCCTTTGGTAAAAACAAATGGCGATAAGAGAATAAAAATGTTTGATTCTCCCACAAAAATTCTTTTTTTCCTAGGATGCTAAGAAATGGAACTAAGAGATTGCAAATTTGCCTCTTTCTTAATTATACGCCGGAAAACAAATAGGGTCATAGGCACGTGTGATCCTCCTTTAATAATTTAATTAAATTAGTTTAATGGGTTAATAATTACTTACCTAATTAATTATTAGGACCCATTAAAATTAAAATAATGTTCTTATTCTTTTGCTTTAAATTATATATATTAAAGAGAAAATGGTACTTTGTACTTACGCGTTTTTTTAAATAAAAGATAATAATAATTAAAATTAAATATATGCGAATGATTATGATTAGAAAATATGAATAATTTTAAATAATTATTTATTTACTTATTTTAATATATATATATATATATATTAATGTAAAAACATATTTCGTGTTTCATCTATTTTTTTTAAATCAAACTAAAATAAATGATAAAATCAATTGAAATTAAATATGTTTTAGTGGCTAACAATTAGAGAATGCGAGATGCTTTAAATAACTTTTTTTAATCCTTATACATGCAATTTTTTTTTTATCTTTTTAGACTCCGTCATTAATTTTTTTATAATATTACTTTTTTTTTTTATTGACGTGACAAAGTATTAATTCAGCTTTCATGCTTAATGTCAAATCTATTTTTGTTGGAATTACTTTAGATTAGATTTTTTAATGTTTCGTGTTTCTTTTGTACCATAACTTACAACACCTATTTTTGAGACATTTTTTTTATTTTTACAAAATTGAACATCTCTATCATGATAATACAAAATAAATGTTAAAAAAATTTAACAATAAAGACTAAAAGAACTAAAAAAACTACAAATATAATGACTTAAAAGATCTAGCTTAAATTATAGGAACTTAAAATGTTTATTTCAAATTATAGAGATTAAAAGATGAAACAAGTGAAACTATAAATACTAAAAAAATATGATAACCATAAAACTATTATTATATGCATGGACAACATAAGACTGTATGAAAGACCAGAGCGCATTAGGATATATATTTCTTTTAGTCCCATAAATTTAAAAATAGTATTTTTAGTCTATTAAATTTTTAAAAATCATGTTTTAATTTTTCAAGTCATCAACAATTAACATATATAAAAGTGACAGATTAAGATAATCATATAATATTAACAAAGTTTAATGTAATATTTTAAATAATATATACATTGATATATAAAATTTATATGATAATATTTGATAAATTTTTTAATAAAATTTAAGTATAAGAATTAAAATAAAAATTTTAGATATTATAAAAATTAAAAAGACATTTTAAATTTGAGACCCTAAAAATAAATTTAACTTAATTTAAATGACAAAATCATATTTAAGCGTTTCATTTTTCATCCTCGCTTATTTCTTATTTTTACTCTAAACTTTTTTTCAACCTGACAAAGCACTGGTGTCTCTTTCTCTGTCACGGTGGTCACTCATGGTGATATTCCATTAAATAACATGACATGATCATCAGCAGTTGCCAAAATCTTCTTTGGATTGTTATTTTAAAATTTTATTATTTATTTTAGTTATTGCAGTGCTTATTTAAGGGAACAGACACTACTACACTAGTACCGAAAATTTCTTCGTATATCAAGGGATATCATTGTTGAAACTTGAAGGGTAATAGTCGTGATAACCATTGCTGAAGTTTCATAAGAATAAGTTGTATTATTAAACAAAAAAATATTAAGTTGTTGAACAAGTGATTCCCTAGAGTCACATTAAATTGACCGATCTTGAACCTCCTTCCTCAGAAGCAACTCTATGCGATTCTTTCTGTCGAGTTCTTGAATTTTTAAATTAATGATTGAGAACTATAATTGGGCTAAACGACCATTTTGGTACAGTTTTAGAAACTATATACCAAAATGGGGCTGTTTTAAAATATATTATACCTTTAGGACTATTTTTTACGGTGTCGCTATGGGCCATAGCGACACAATTGACATGTGACTTTTTTTTTTTGGGCTTGGTTGGGCTGGAACGAGCAACATCAGTGTCGCTATAGGCTGGGCCAACACAGTTGATGGACTAACAAAAATGATGTAGCCCATAGCGACACCCTCTAAGAAAAAAAAAAGAAAAAAACGAAAATAATAGAAATGTAAAATAAAAATAATAAACTGAGTTATTTATTATATATTTATAAAAATAAAATTTTTTAAAAATATAATTTTAAAATAAATTTTTATATAATTTTTAAGAGAGGCGTTATGGCCCATAACGACACAGTGTCGCTATGGGACATAGCGCCTTACATTTTCAATATTTATATATAATTTGTTTAATATAATATAATTAAATTTTAAAATAAACTGGGCCACAAAAACGTAATTAAACGTAATATATTTTTTTTCCTTTAAAATGCGTAATTAAAAAAATGAAAAAAAAAAATTAAAGGCAGTGTCGCTATGACATTGCCACTTCTTTATATATATATATATTTTTCTTTTGAATTTGTTTATTTTATATATTTTTTTCCTTTAAATAATTATATTACGAATTAAATATATATTTAAATATTTAATAATTTATTTATATATTAATTAAAAAATATTAAACAAAAAACGCATAGCGACAAAAAAATTGAAAAAAAAAATTAAAGGCAGTGACACTGCCACTTCTTTATATATATATATTTTTTTTCTTTTGAATTTGTTTATTTTATATATTTTTTTCCTTTAAATAATTATATTATGAATTAAATATGTATTTAAATATTTAATAATTTCTTTATATGTTAATTACAAAATATTAAAAGAAAAATGCATAAATGAAAAAAATGAAAAAAAAATTAAAGGCAGTGTATATATATATATTTTTTCTTTTAAATTTGTTTATTTTATATATTTTTTTCTTTAAATAATTATATTATGAATTAAATATGTATTTAAATATTTAATAATTTCTTTATATGTTAATTAAAAAATATTAAACGAAAAACGCATAATTTATAAAAATGAAAAAAAAAATTAAAGGCAGTGTCGCTATGGACACTGCCACTTCTTTATATATATATATATATATATATATATATATTATTTTTTTTTCTTTTGAATTTGTTTATTTTATATATATATTTTTTAAATAATTATATTACGAATTAAATATGTATTTAAATATTTAATAATTTCTTTATATGTTAATTAAAAAGTATTAAACGAAAAATGCATAATTAAAAAAAATGAAAAAAAATTAAAAGCAGTGTCGCTATGGACACTGTCACTTCTTTATATATATATATTTTTTTTTCTTTTGAATTTGTTTATTTTATATATATTTTTTCCTTTAAATAATTATATTACGAATTAAATATGTATTTAAATATTAAATAATTTCTTTATATGTCGCTATGGACACTGCCACTTCTTTATATATATATATATTTTTTCTTTTGAATTTGTTTATTTTATATATTTTTTTTAAATAATTATATTACGAATTAAATATGTATTTAAATATTTAATAATTTCTTTATATGTTAATTAAAAAATATTAAACAAAAAATGCGTAATTAAAAAAATGAAAAAAAAATTAAAAGTAGTGTCGCTATGGCCCATGGCGACACCGTGTCGCTATAGGCCATAGCGTCACTTTTACAAATTAATTTTTTTAAAATTATTTACTTATAGTAAAATTATTTTTTTTATATTAAATATTTGACGTTGTAGGCTATAACGACTTTAGTGGAGCTGTTTTGTGTCACTATAGGCTGTAGCGACATTATTAATATGGCTTTCATGGCTTCGCTAGAATTACAAAATTGTCACGTGTCATAGGTATCGCTATGGGCTCTAAAATGTTTCAAAACAACCCTATTTTAGTAAATAGTTTGTAAAAGTGCTCTAAAATGGTCGTTTAACCACTATAATCGGCTCTTTGGAGATATTCAAGTATATTGTTTCTCGTAATTTCTTCCTTGCATCATTTTCAGCAACCACGGGATGAGAACTGTTGACAATATTTCAAGTTTAGATCGATGTTCCAGATATGCTGTTCCGTGACAAGAATCTTTGACCTAGACAAGGTTGACGAGTGAGAAATCCTTTTAGATGAAGCCAAGGGACACCATACTTGGAAATTGGAATCCCTACCACAGTAGGAAATCAATCAGAGGGAAAAAATAATAACTTAAATATATGCTGATTAAACGCCATATTTTGAGGGAACCATAAAGAGTAACTTGATTTTGCTCTTGTTAAAAAAAAAAACTTCATTTTGCTATTACAAGACAATTTTAGTTTTAAGGCCAGAAATATCCCACTTTATTCTTCTACCTATTTTTTTTTTCATCTAAAATTATTGATCTCCAAATACTACATTAAACATTTAGGCAGTATTTAAAGAGAAAATATGTCACGTACATTTAATAACAAAATATCATAGATTAATATATACGGTAAATTTGTTTTACTTTTATAATAACTACTCTAACAATCAAATCAACCATCTTTTTTAGTTAATTAAACGGTAACAATATCACTTTTCTGTATTTGCAACATATTGGGCTAGCTATATGGAAAGGTGGTTGTGGGTGCAAAAACTTTGTGAGGAAAATAGCGTTGTGTTAGTTAATATGTAGGATTGTTGGAGAATTTTACTATAACTTAAAATTTAATTAACTATTTTATTTAATTATTTTTCTGTTATAATATTTTATTTTATTTTTAAAATTTAATAAAGTTTTAAATATTTTGACTGAATTTTTAACTTGGAACCTTTGCATACGTGTTAATTTTTATTGTAATCCAGTTTTTATTTTTATGGTTGTTATATTTCAATTTCGTTTTTTTTTTTTTGAAGCAGCAAAAGATATTTTATTTATTTAATGGTACCAGAAGTGCAATTCATATTACAAAAAATGTGACTTGGTTAACCGTAATATAGAAATATCATATTCCAGATTACTAGACAACCAAGATTTGTGTTGTACCCCTCAAGTCTAATAGAGACCACCAGTACATGTACATATTTCAAATCCTCTTTTAGCCCCTTCATGTTTTCCGTAACTCTCAATGTCACACATAGGCCGTTGGATTTCCTCCCTTTTATCCATGACTTCCCCCATCCATTACATAACTTAAACAACCAGCTCACTGCTCCTCCAGCAAGTGTAAACACATAACCAGTAGTAGATTTTCTTTTATCCAGATCTCCTGCAAAATCTGAATCAACATAGCCATTGACAAAAAACTCCGATCCTTCAAAACATAATGCAACATCTGAGGTTCCTTTGATATATCTAAGGATCCTCTTTACAATACTCCAATGCTCTCTACCAGGATCTGCCATAAACCTACTGACCGCTCCCACTGCTTGTGCAATGTCTGGTCTCGTACAAATCATGGCATACATAAGGCTTCCCACCGCTGATGCATACAGCACTCGAGACATTTCCATCCTCTCTGCTTCGTTCAATCAGGCACAGTCCCAAACAAATTTAGACAAGCTACCTTCACAAACTGTGCAAAATCCAAAGAATGTGAGTGCTATCACCTTGAGGTCTGGCAAACAAATTGACATCCCAAAATTTAGACAAGCTACCTTCACAAACTGTGCAAAATCCAAAGAATGTGAGTGCTATCACCTTGAGGTCTGGCAAACAAATTGACATCCCAGCACCACCTACAGCTGTTGTACCTCCACCTGAGCCTACACTTGAGAAAGAGGGCCACACAGGTAGTAGCAAAAATCTTCATGCAGGTAGACCTTCTTCCATTACACACGGTGATGATCTATATCAGCCTCCCATCCCTCTTCCATTTCCACCAAAATCAATTCCAAGCAAAAAGATGGAAGAGGTGGACAAGGAAATATTAGAAACCTTCAGGAAGGTAGAGGTGAACATACCTCTACTAGATGCCATCAAGCAAATTCCCAGATATGCTAAGTTCCTGAAAGACTTGTGCACCCATAAGAGGAAGCTAAAGGGTACTGAGAGAGTGAACATGGGCAAAAATGTATCTGCACTTATAGGGAAATCTGTTCCTCAGATTCCTGAGAAATGCACAGATCCAGGTTCTTATTTTGTGCCACCACCTCCACTGAGGAAGGATCATTATCCACCACCCTTTGATGATTGGCTGTTGGAGATTTCTCACCCGCCGCTCCACTCCCATTCCCATCTTTCACTTGATGCTATTCCCAATGCCATTTCTGCAGTGTCTTGGCATCCTCCATAAATAAGGGAGTTTCTTTATCCTCTCCTTTTATTTCACTTGTCATAATTTACATTGCATAACATTGGGACAATGTGTGATTTAAGTATGGGGGGAAATGTTTTGGTTTGATGTTTTTAGGATTTATTTTGTTATTTTGTGTTTATGTCGTACTCCCTTTCGTTGTTGCACATTGCAACAAATATGTCTTTATATGATTTATTGTGTGATTTATATGATTGATGGTTGAATTATTATTTTTCGTGTTGTTTATAATTCTGAGGGTCAAGGAAGATCCTTGAGAATTAAATTATCCTTAAGTCAGTTTTAGTTAAAGTTAGTTGAGACAATTAAAATAAGGGTATATAAAGTTTTACTTAAGATGTGAACTTTGTAAATTTATGTTTTAAGAAAAATTAGACAGAAGCTTAAGAGAGATTTGTTAGAAATCTCATATTAACTAAAAATAAGATCATAATACTGTATATAAGTGGTAAGCAATCCTCACCTTACAACACAATTTTGTAGAATTGAGTTAAATCCAAATTTCACATTCTAAGATGGTATCAGAACGTATCAAAATCTATCCTAATAAGTATTGTTGGTTTTGTCAAACCACCTGCTATCATACCGTTAGACCACCCATGTAACGACCCACCCTAGGCCGTCACATCAAAACCAACTAAAATAAAATGATATATAATATAGAAAATAGAGCAAAAGCCAACTACGCTAGAGTGTAAAAATTTGTCTTCATAATATCAAACATAATTATATCAGAGTCAGTCTTAGTAAAATTATACAGTAATCTCATAATAACATCATATAAGACACCCTAGGTGCTGGTCAAGCTCTAAACCTAGCTACTTCTCAAAGCAGCTACCAAAGACTTCTTGCTATCCCAAAGCCTCACACCTGATCTGCTCCCCCACAAAGTGAGATCATCACAGTCCAAACCACATGGAAACATAAGGGTTAGCACGTATAAAAACCAACCATAGTACAATAAAATGAAATATCATTAAACTAGATATTCATCAACAATACATATCCATACCAAGGAAATGAACATTAAAATAGTTATTTCCATGCCAAATATAAACTAATCCAGAATCTAAGGTATACACATCCATACCAATGTATACATATTTAATAAAGAATCCATAACCAATGTATACAATCCATACCATATGTATACATATTCCACATCCAAAAACAAAGTCACACTACTGTATAATCCATGATGTAACCAACACATCCAAACCAAATGTTGGCCTCAACACCATCCAAACCAAGTGTTGATACGGTGAAACATGTCAGCAACCCATGTCCCACGCCTAACCTCTCATGGAAAATATACAGTTGGATTTACGTCGTCACGTAACCCTGGTGGAGCCACCTCATCCATCGGTATGACTCGGCCCAGACCCATACCGGTAGCAAATAGAATACTTAGAGGAGTACTTCAGAATTCACCTAACATCTGAAGTGGTTTATTATATAATCCTTGGAAAAGTTCCTTATTGGAATCCTCACCATGGGATTCACAAATTTTATAGTTTTCCAAAGATTATATCCTGATCTCACCAAGAGATCTTCCATACCATAACCTTACTCCTCTGAGTTCTATTAGCTTTTCCAAACCACATGCACATAGCATATTTCATAATTACATACAACTTTTCCATAACCATGCCAAATCATTCACTAGAACAATCATATCTAGAGTTCTAGACCTCCTTTTTGGGTGATTCCAATGCCATTAGAAAGCTAACATCTAAGGCTACAACTTTCATGACAAAATCAAAATACTCATGAAAAGTACTATTCATGTGAATAGTAATAGTACTATGCACATGAACAGTAGTTTCTGAAATCAATTCGTGACTGAATAGTAAACTCAAATTGAATGAATAGTAAATTCAAATTGAATGAATAGTAAATTGAATGAATAGTAAATTATGCAATCAGACGGAATTCATATGAATAGTACTATTCATGTGAATAGTAACTTTCACGACAGAAAACTTGAAAATCATCAAAATTCCTTCCAATTCATGAATCCAATCCAAATTACACGAAATTGAACCATTATAAAGCATAAACAATATCCAGAAACAACATTTTAAGCAATAAAATCAAGTTTTAACCATTAATTCATGCAAATCATGAAGAAATCATGAAAACCCTATCAAACCCCTTTTTCCTCAATCCATCCTTAATCAAGCTTAAATCATGAAATTAATATGATATTTCAAACCCATACATACTAGATTAAGTCTTATAAGTACTACCCTTACCTCAGAAACTTCAGAAATGCAAGATTTGGACAAACCCCCAAATTCCCAATTCAAACTTCAATCTCAATTTTCAAGGCTTTAGAGGCCAAATCTCCTGAAACTCCAGTTGTGAAGATTGATCCTGGCTTGATAAGCTTCCCAAATATGTCCTCAGCTTCCCTCCGGACCAGAGCCTTTCTCTCTCTACTTTCTCTCTCTAAAAACTGTCTCTGTCTGACAAATGAAATCCTCCGGTCCTAAGTCCCTATATATAGCCATTTTTCAAAATTTCCAAATTTCACCCTTAGCACCTATTCACCTCAAATATCCTATTCCTTGAAGTATTTCAACTCCCTAAGCTCTGAAACAACCTCAAATTCACTCAGAAAGACCAGATTTATCTTATGTTCCTATCCTTCGATCTCCTACCCATCTTATTCCTTTCCATGCAATACTCACAACTCACCACCATATGAAATGCAACATGTGTCAACACACAAACAAATATCACTTTCAGATATAGATGCTTGGAATAATGAGTTGCATGCCATAATACTTCACTTAACCAAGATGAGGAGGAAGGTGATCAGTCTTCTTCCCTCTTAATACTGGTTCAGTATAATGGTGTACAATGCATCATTCACCAAATTCATGCACACACATGCCTATACAAACTATCAAAACATCAACCTCTCATCTCATACTATAAAATCGCAATGCTTAAATAACTAATCAAAATCACATTAACATACAACATGCATAGAAGTAAGTACATTCCAAATCCACATAAATAACATATACATACATACATATATACTAAATAACTTAGTATTTTCCATGGTGTTACAACCCACAAATGTCTAATCCTATAAAATTCATGCTTTAGATGTCTAGTCCTCAATGTGAAGGGTGTGTGTTAGAGATTTCACATCGACTAGGAATAAGACCATAATAACATTTATAAGTGGTGGGTAATCTTCATCTTACAAGTCGATTTTGTAAAGTTAAGTGAGACCTATATCCCACATTATAAGAAGGCTCTCTAGAACTCGAGAAGAAACCCTTTTCAAATCCCTCATTCCCCTTATTTGTCTCCATCTCTTCCTACAACCGCTTGAAATGGATTGTTGGTATTTGAAGCTTGTTGAGCCAATAACACCAAGTCAAAGTCGTATAAAGTTTTTCTTCTTTCTTCTTCTCTTTCGCTTGGAGTTGAGGTAAGATAAGCATTATGGTTTAAATCATTTTGATGTTGAATGCTTATTGTTATGATTTGAATTCATCATTTGCATGCTTGAATTGGTGAAAAGTATGAATTGATTACGTTGTGGAAAATGTTATTGAAATGATGTTCTTAAGTCATTTTGAATTTATGAATTTTGTTGGCTACATGTTATGTACGATTTAGTTTTCAAGTTATTTATGGTACCTAGATGTTGTATTACATGTTGCATGTTGGTGGATTTTTGGATTTCAAGTGGATTGGGTAAAAATTGAGCATATGTTAGATGCAAAACTCATCGTCACGCTACCACTAGTACAAAAATCACTTTTAAAATCGAGATTTTAAAATCGGTCATAAGGTAGCCGATTTTAAAAGTGATGCAGTGGTAATTTTGTAAATAATGACATTACTTTTTAAATCGGCTACCTTATGACCGATTTTAAAGGTCTCTGATGCTACTTTTAAAATTGGCTCTTAAATAGCTGATTTTAAAAGTGCTATTTTTAAAATCGGCTCTCAAATAGCCAATTTTAAAAGTGCTACTTTTAACATTGGCTATTTAAGAACCGATTTTGTACGTAATTTTTAAAATTATCTCTTAAATAGCCGATTTTAAAAGTTCTACTTTTAAAATTGGCTATCTAAGAACCGATTTTAAAAATTACATACAAAATCGGTTCATAAATAACCGATGTTAAAAATGTCAGAACTTAATCTAAAGTATACGGTCCCATTCTTCCTTCCCCTCCATTCTCTAATCTTTGGCTCCATATGTTCTTTAGATTAAGTCTACAGTTCATATATTCTTTTCTTTACTCTCTCGGACTCTCATCTAAAGTCTCTAGCTTCTCATTTTCTTGGAAGAATACAATATCAAGGTAACATTTTCTTCTCATGTCTCTTATTTCGTGGTTGCTCGGCGAATTTTGAATCTGCAACGGCCCGTTTTGAGGCCTTTCCAGAATACAATTTTAGGCATTTTTCAGATTCCGGAACGGCCTGTTCCAATTTAGGAACGGCTCGTTCTAAAGTGGGCAACTTTATTTAATAGGATGTTGTTGTCCCACCAAAGGCTATGCTTAACCATTCTAGAAATCTAACTCCGATAAAAAAGCTATGGAGATTGGTTGCAGATATAGAAGATGACAGTCGACCCGAACAGGTCCCTTGAGCTCCTAAAGTGTTTGGCTTCTATAGTAATATCCCCTTGTATATAAGCCAGAGTGACATATCAAATATTACAAACGGACACTGCATGCTGAACATATCAATTTTCCAATTGTGGTTATTGTAAGTATTTGAATTAATTTTAATTATGTTTTGTTGCTTTTTTCTAACTTTATTTCTAACCTTGTAGATTTATCCATAAATTGAGTGTGGATAAAGGGAATGATCACATTTATGAATTTTTGAAACCCGAGTTAATCCAAAAAATTGGGAACAAGACAGAAGAAATTCAAGTTTACATCCAAAATTGGATGTCTGACTCAAATAAAAAGTTTACTTAACTCTTTACTTTTATAAGTAAGTCTATTTGTATATAATTGATTATAAAATTTTTAAAAAATGTATTGTCTATTACTGATAATTTCTCAATGCAGTGCTCATTGGCAACTTCTGATTATTTGTCCTATTGATAATATATCTGTATACATTTGTTTGATGCACAAACCTCCTCTTGTGTTAAAAAAATTGATTATTTTTTTTAGAGAAGATTGTAGAGGATCAATTCTAAAGTTAAAGGGGTAAATCTTATGGAAGAGTTGAATTCAATTTCATAGTATTGTTTGCTCTCTAGTATTAAATTCAAATTCATATGTCATTTATATATTAAATTTGATAGCAGACTGTTGGTATTGTAATTATGAACTGATATTTTTGCTTTTTGGATGGAGGTGAATGTTTATGATATCTCCGTTTGCCTTTTTTTATAAAAAAAAATATTTTATGTAACAATATTTTTGTGCTTTATCTTCTGATAGATGATTTTGTCGTCCCCGATTGCTCTTTTACTGAAATTCTTCGCGCATTTCCCCTTAGATACATGGCCTTTTGAACTTCGTTGCCATGTTTGTTATGTTACTAGAACTCCAAAGGATATCAAATTAATTAGATTTTTTTTTTGGTTAAAATCAGAGTAAAAACGAAAGATATATGAATTTAATGTATTTATATTCTAATGTTGATATACTGTCACCGTAAGGATTTATGAACTATTTATTAGAAATTGCTTTACATGATAATATTTAAAATAATTATTACAAAAGGTTAATAATTTTTAATTATACAATAATTAGTGATTGACAATAGTATAAAAATTCTGTACATTATCCATATATGTCAACTAAAATACATATTTTTATTTTAAACTAAAAATTTATTTGATATACTTTTATTTTAAATTGTTTTTTATTTAATTTTATTCAGTCATAATAGGAACAAGAGTTACTATCTAATAAAGGAATTTTCATAAAATTCCATTGTATATTTTTTATAATTACATGTTTTAATTTGGATAGGTCAACAAACATTGGCTGAAGACTATCCTAGATTATATATCAATTCAGGACAACAACAAACAACTATCCACAATATGGGACACTGGCTAGAGGGAGGTTGGGAGTGGAGCTTTAGGTGGAGAAGAAGATGGTTGGGAAGGGACGAAATTCAGTGGGAAGAAATGATGGGCCGATTACAAGAAGTTGTGTTGGACAAAAATAGTGAAGACCATTGGATCTGGATGGTAGGAAATAACATGGAATATACTGTTAAGGCTACTTATGATCAACTCAGTTCATGGAAGAATGGTGGAGAAGAAGGTGGAGTATATAAAGAACTATGGTCGCTAAACCTACCACCAAGGGTGTCTATAATGATTTGGAGACTACTTAGGGAAGGATTGCCTACAACAATGAATCTTAAGAGCAGGAATATTGAACTAGGAGAGTCGGAGAGACTATGTAGTCTATGTTCACGAGCAGAGGAATCTACATCTCACATGTTCTTTGAATGCGGAGTTACTGACTGTGTCTGGAAAACGTGCTACAACTGGATAGACTTAGCAACTGTACTACCAGCAAATCCTTCAAACCATTTTCAGCAAATGCCCATCTCAATATCTTCTAAAAAAATTTCAGATAGGTGGAAAGTGTTGTGGAGTGCTGTGGTCTACAACGTGTGGATGATGCGGAACAATATCAGATTTAACGGCCGAAGACTACAAATCCAAAAATGTATACAGGATATAAAAAATGATACTTGGAGGTGGCTATCATTGAACAAACAATTCACATACAGCTATACACAATGGCAAGCAGACCCAGGTGGTTGTATAATGGATGGGGGAAGTCATGGATAAAAGGGAGGAAATCCAACGGCCTATGTGTGACATTGAGAGTTACGGAAAACATGAAGGGGCTAAAAGAGGATTTGAAATATGTACATGTACTGGTGGTCTCTATTAGACTTGAGGGGTACAACACAAATCTTGGTTGTCTAGTAATCTGGAATATGATATTTCTATATTACGGTTAACCAAATCACATTTTTTGTAATATGAATTGCACTTCTGGTACCATTAAATAAATAAAATATCTTTTGCTGCTTCAAAAAAAAAAAGATGTTTGTCTTTACGCACGAGAGGCCGAGAGAATGGACCCATTCGACAAAGACTACAAATCTTTACGGGTTGAACCCGAAATCTTCAAAGAAATGATAGAATGGATTTGGTCTTTATAATTTGTAAGAAGGCTCGTCATATATACAACTTTTTTTTGGTACACCTCCTTTCTTTTTATTTTAAAAAATAAATTTTTAAATATTTTTATTTTCTAATTTTTAATATTACATCTCAAACATTTAATGTAACATTTTTTCCTTCTTTTTCACACACATCTCTCTCTTTCTTTTTTATTTTGCTCTTTCAATTTTCATATGCACTTATTTGTCTTATTTTCATTCTCAACTTATTTCAATAAGTAATTTTTTTTTCAGTTTTTACATTACAATTTTCTCCCCTCTCCTTTCAATTTTGACATTATTACTCTCTCTTTCTCTTCTTTTAATTTTTACATGCACTCGAAACATTAAATTAGTATAGTTTCTACAATGTCAAAAGTGTTAGATTCATATTTTTTTGTTTGAGCACTTCCTCCCTTTCCACATTTCCAGAAAGCATAACGTTAAATTCAATGTAAAAAAAAAAAATTTTTCAAAATATTAATTTTAGTGTTCTAAAAAATATTTTTACAATTATATTTTTTTCATATTTCTATAACGTATTTTTCAAAAAATTGAAGTTACTATTTTGAAAAGGACTTTTCAGAATTATATATAATAACACACTTAAAAAAAATTATCGAGCACTAATTAGAGAATAGAAAAATATTAAAAATATTTTTAAAAAGAAGTGTACTCGTAAAAAAAATGTATATCATGAGCCTTAGTAAGAAGTAGAGGGTTTTGGGCCGTTTGATAATTGTATAAGGCCCAGCTCCGCAAAACGTACAATGGGTAAATGACGAGAGAGAAAAGAAAAAACTGAAAAAGCCCAAAGAAATTAACGACTAACCAAGGCAAACACTATATAATTTCTACGGTTATGAAATTAAAAAAAAAAGTGAAGTATATTCTTTTATTATTTAAATTTTGAATAATAAGTATACTAACTAATTTTTTTTTATTACGGTTGCCTTTCATCAACCTTAATATCACGGATTTGTAGTTTAATTTGTACAAAGGTTTTGTTTTTAAATTAGACTAAATTATATTTTTAATTTGTAATAATACGATTTTATTTATTTAATTCTAATTCTGAACGGGTGATGTGACCATTGGAATGTAAAAATTAGAAAAGGAGTTTACGAAATGTTGGTAGTGAGATTTGAGCAACAATCTCTTCTTTGCAACACCACTATCATTACCTCTTGGTCAAAGTACTTAGTTATTATATGAATGAAAGATATATTATGTATTAAATAGGAGATTAAAATTACATATTTATTGTTATTAAATAAATAATATAAATATAAATTGTTCTTTGATTGTTTTATAAGACCACATTTATTAATTCACAAGAATTAGAGTAGTCAACTTAGATAATAACATTATTTTTTACTGGCACATTGCACACTCATACAATATAGGCACTCATATCTTAGTCTCTTTCTAGGAGTTATTTTCCTTTACTAATTTGAGACGCAACGAGTCTCCATATAGATAGTAGTATCCATGTGTAATTTTTTTTGGAGTTTTACCCTCCTAAATTCAAAAATAAAAACATTAATTTTTACCTAAATTTATATAAAGTTTAAAAAATCACCCCAACATATTAAAGATACATACTAATAAGGATGATCACAAGAGTAACACATAATATTACTAATAAATTAATATTAATAAATATAAGGTACTAAAGCAATAAACATTTGATAAAAATCAATAAACATAAATTAGTTTATATTAATATAAATTATTATTTATTTAATCTGAAATATTAATATTCGATAAATATTTATTAATAATATTAAATTTAATATCAATAAATACACATTAGTATATATATTACTATCATTCCACAAAAATATCAATATATTAGGTTAATTGTATGTATATGATATAAATGTAATTTTTTTTTGTGAAATAATACAAAATATTACATAAATATATATCTTACTTCAGTCACTAAAATATGTAAAGAAAAACTAAAAAAATAAAAACACTATTTTACAAAAGATTAGAAAAAAAAAAGATATATTTTTTTTGATAATGAAAAAAAACACAGATATCTAGTATTAAAATGAACAGTTATTTTTTTATTTAATAATTACTATTTATTATTAATTGTTTTTAAGTTGTATATAAACCAAACATAATACTTTTGCCGACTTAAGCGGATGTAGAATAATAGATTCAATTGATCAAATATGTTAAGGATTTGCATACCTTGCTAGTTGCTAGAAGTCAAATTATGTCCTGTCAACAAAAGAAAAGTCGAATTATGTATTGATTCAAAATAGTTTGCAAGAAATTTAATTTCTACAACTTTTTCAAATACATGGAATGAAGAGTGCAATTTGAAATTTATCCATATTCTTTTTAATCATTTATTTATTTATTAAAGAGTTTTTTTTTGTCAAATATAGAGATTAATATTTTTTTTTAAGTTTGATAGCTACTGATTAGGTGAATATCGCTTTCCAACTTTAATTTTTTATATTTGAAAGAGCTAAGATTTGATTCTCCATTATTAAATGACACAAGTTCCTTGTTACTGAAATCAATCTAAATTGATTTTCAAATATATATATATATATATATATATATATATATATATAATTAAATAATTTCAAGAATAATTCATGATTAAGTTATTTAATTATATATTAAATTTTAACTATTCAATTATTAAATTAAAAATTTTAAAATATATAGATTAAATTTACAAATTTTTAAAAATTTATAAATTATTTGATCTATATATCAAATATTATTAATATACAACATATAATTAGAGTCATTTAATTTCTCTCTTTTTATATATATATATATACTAATGAAATTTACTTGACCTAGACGGTGTTGGACTAATTTAATTTTACAATTTTTTTAATTAAACAAAATTCTTAAATGAAACCAATTTTAGTAGTTTTAAGATTCAATAATATATTATATCGATTAATTGAAAAATAAAATTTATTTAAGTTGAAAATAAGTACTAAACAATTTTAAAACTTTACTTGAATGTTTATTTTGAAGTAACTTGAAGACCCATAAAATAGTGAAGATAAACATAACATAATGTCGGCATAGGTTATTAATGTCGACAGTTTGGGAACACATCGTTTGTATCCATCAACAACCGCCTTAACGATGAAATCAATGAATAAGGTAAGTCGATGCATGTGTTTTTTTGTGGCCACGCCTGTAGGAACTATTGTGCCATATACGACAAATAAATAGTTTAAGCTCTAGCATTAATTCGTCTTTGGATTCCCACACACGGTTAAGCTTATGTACCATGGTGGGGTTGGTGACTCTGGAAATCACAACGGGTCTATAAAGAACTATGGTCGCTAAACCTACCACCAAGGGTGTCTATAATGATTTGGAGACTACTTAGGGAAGGATTGCCTACAACAATGAATCTTAAGAGCAGGAATATTGAACTAGGAGAGTCGGAGAGACTATGTAGTCTATGTTCACGAGCAGAGGAATCTACATCTCACATGTTCTTTGAATGCGGAGTTACTGACTGTGTCTGGAAAACGTGCTACAACTGGATAGACTTAGCAACTGTACTACCAGCAAATCCTTCAAACCATTTTCAGCAAATGCCCATCTCAATATCTTCTAAAAAAATTTCAGATAGGTGGAAAGTGTTGTGGAGTGCTGTGGTCTACAACGTGTGGATGATGCGGAACAATATCAGATTTAACGGCCGAAGACTACAAATCCAAAAATGTATACAGGATATAAAAAATGATACTTGGAGGTGGCTATCATTGAACAAACAATTCACATACAGCTATACACAATGGCAAGCAGACCCAGGTGGTTGTATAATGGATGGGGGAAGTCATGGATAAAAGGGAGGAAATCCAACGGCCTATGTGTGACATTGAGAGTTACGGAAAACATGAAGGGGCTAAAAGAGGATTTGAAATATGTACATGTACTGGTGGTCTCTATTAGACTTGAGGGGTACAACACAAATCTTGGTTGTCTAGTAATCTGGAATATGATATTTCTATATTACGGTTAACCAAGTCACATTTTTTGTAATATGAATTGCACTTCTGGTACCATTAAATAAATAAAATATCTTTTGCTGCTTCAAAAAAAAAAAAAAAAACAACGGGTGCTTCGGGTTGCAATAAAACAGTACAGTTAGACCCACTTCCTTCCGTAGAAACGTTCATAGAGATTTACAAGAAAGGAATCATACTATTACTAGCTATATTAAATGGTGTTTCACACATGTAGGTAGGTGCTCCCAATCAACGCTGATCACCTTCATCTGCTTCTTTAATTTGTCCACATCACAAATGACTTATCTCAAATTCTCAACTCACAATTAGGGTAGTTTTTTTTTGTTTTCTTTTTTGGTAGGAATCACAATAAAACACTAGAAAGAGATCATAATTCGGAGAAAAGTGAGTCCTGATTAGAGCATACATATGCTTTCAGGAGCAGAATTTCATCCTCACTGTATGATCAAGAGATGCATATATATAAACTGTGAAAACCCTATTATTATTACAAAAGAGAAATTCAAAAACTCAAGGAAAATCATAATTTTTCCCGCAGTTCCCAATTATTAACAAAATAACATGGAAAAAAAAAACTTAAATGCAAAGCTATAAATTCTTGCAACGTTTTTCAATTAGAGTTTTACTTTGCTGATCATCCATATTAGCATATTACTAACCATGTAAAAATTCAATTCTGATAAGAGAATTAGGCTACTACAACTGATTTTTGTTCTAATAGTATAGGAATTATGAAACTAAAAGATTTCAATTAAGACCAATTCATTCAGTACTAGTGATTATTATTTATTAGCATAATATACAACACAGTTGCTGCTTTAGATTGATCAGAAAATTCAGAACAATTACAACAAAAGAGAGGATGTGGGGGGAATGATGGATCATAGCATCAAAATATATATGGGATTTGAATGAAATCATCCACCGTTTCATGTCTAGTCAAAGACAACTGAGACGAAGAGGAGTGGCAGAAGTTATCATTGAAGTCCCCACAAGAGAAAAATTCAGGTAAGGGTGGCAAACTAACATGAGCATTCAAGGAATGATCAGTAGTAATAGTAGTAGTAGCAGTAGCAGTAGCAGCAGCAACATAGCGAGCTAGACGATCTTTAGCAATGGCAAGATCATGTTGAAGCTCCACCATCTTCCTTTGCAACAGTGCTATGGCTCCAATGCATCCATAAACTGGGTCCCTAAGCCTTGCTTCTGCCTCATAAGCAAGCGAATTCACCGTGTCCTCTCTCTGCTCCTCCGGCACCTCAACCAGGATCTTGCTCACATTGCTCGCACCAAACACCTTGTGCACCTTCGCGAATTTCTTGCACTCGTCGGACCGAAAGTAAGGTGCAAATATACAATTGGGGATGCACCTTCTCTTCAAGAACTTGCACGCTGCACAAGAAGAACTTGAACGTGGCTCGTAACTCTTCATGGCTTTCAATTCTCTCAAAAATTGTTATCTCTTGTAACAAGTATACATATATATATGTATAAGGTTCTCTTGATAGGTACTTTGCTGAATTGCTATTTAAGGGCAACCACGTTTCCTTGCCTAGTGGCTCAGATAGGTCGTAGGTTTGGCACTTGCATGGGCCAATGTTGTCCTTTTTCTGCATTTATGTTATTTGCTTTTCATCATAGTTTAAGTTTTCTTTTGTATTGTTAATTGTGTTAATTAAGTTTAACAACCCGGTAATGTATTTATTTACTTACAACAATAGTATAAATCAACCAAAAAAAATTAATTTATTTTGAAGTCCAAATTAATAAATATATAACTGTCTTCAAAAGAAAAAATTGTACCGGGCTCAAACATAATACGATGGAAGATAACTGGTATAGAAAAAAAAATGTTTATTTATTAGCCGTCTACCATTCATTCAAATTGGGAGCAAAAGTAGGTCCAAATAATTGATTCATGTGGACAATGGGTGGTGTGAGTTGGTAGTTTTCAAGTTAGATATGATAGTTCATGAATAAAGATGGGGATATATTTTGATTGATTGGAGAAAAGAAATATTCTCAATAAAAAGCAAAATTATCCCTTGGCAGTGAGAGGTATGGTCACAAGAAGGAAACCAATAAGATTGAATTGAGTACTTTAGATGTAGTTGGAATCTTCAGTACAGCATAGTGGAGCCAAAAATAAAGCTAGTGCATGTGATGTTGTTTATATGCTTTCTATATCATTAGATATTTCATTTTTTCCGTTATTATTTTTTGCAATTCTAGTTGCTGTCTAACAAACTGAAACGGTAAGTTTAAGGTGAAGCTGTAGTGTAGCACATGGAAACAAAATGAGTGCGTCTCAAATTTAACCACATCAAATTAAACATCTTCTGCCCTTGCACAGCAACTTAACATGAGTTTCTCCATTTTATTTCTAAAAGAAGAAATATACAAGGTGTGTGACTGTGTGGTGGTTTTTTTTTTTTTTTTTTTTTTTTAATATTTACCAAATTAATTACAAATTCTTTTTTTTAAGAAGTTATAAATTCTTACTAATTCCTATGGGAATTAAATATTCACCATGCAGGCATGAAAAAATACTCCTTACTATATAAGAATATTTTTTTTGGTGAAAGATAAAAAATTATTCAAATTAAATTTTCAATTATTACTTTAAAGTTTTAAAGTATAATATCAGATCGATCCAGATTGCGTTTAATAGTAAAAGAAAATAGTGTTTTTAATTCATGGAATTTTAAATAAGTGTATTTAATATATAAACGATGCTATTCGAATAAGGAATCCATATATAGATTCAAAAGTTCAGCTTGATACTAAAGATTCAAGGGGAAAAAATAATGGAAGAAGAAAGAAAAAAGTTTTTATCTTTAAGTGTTGCCGTGGTGTAAACGAAATATATAGTAAGAGTCAATAAAACATTGATGATATATATTAAAGAGATTTGATATTTTATCTTTTGGAGGCCACCTCACACTAAAATTGATGCTTCCAATTCCAACGATAAGGATGGAGACATTAAAATATTGATGACTGGATAAAGACGACTTTAAACTGTATTAAGAATTAACATATTGGAAGGTTCAGCCTAGACGTAAATGTCATACAACGACTTTCTATCATTGCATATTACTGTGGAGGGTGCAACTGTAAAGATTTCCTATCTCATAATGGAATCTTATATAATAATTGTAGATTTCATTGTTAGGTGGACTGATCATAGCCCAAAATTTGGAGGGACTTGCATCACTTCCTGAAACCAATCTCTTGCTTCTCAGACTATATTTTTACACCATTTTAAATTATTACAATTCGACTTTTACTTTTTTGTGCATTGTTAACATAAATGAAAAAGTTAATATTGCCTATAATAATAAATTATGAAAGTACAATTTTTTAATATAATTATCGTCAAAATTAACATAAAATCTTACATACAAAAATCAGCTTGTAAAGTAAAGATTATTTTTCACTTATATATTAAGTAATTATTTAATCTCTAGTCGATGTGAAACTTGATTTTTTCCTAATATATATATATATAATAATTTGTTATATTACCATGTGAATTCACATATTATTTACTCCTTTTTTTATACCATATACTCTTATTTTTTTTCTTCTTTTCAATTTACATATATTTACTAATAAATGTTAATATTATTTATTTTTATCTTATTTATTATTTATATATTGAAAATAAAAAAATATTTTTTGTCTAAAAATATTAAAAGTGACAAAGATTATATATTTTGTTAAATATTAGTTAAATAAAAAAATAAATCCTTTTTTTTTTCTGTTTTATGCTGCATGTAAGAGTATTTATTGGAATGATTAATCAAATGATGTTTTAACTTAATCAATAATTTTGAATTTGAGTCATAAACATAACTGTTATGAGGGTAATACATGTGGTGTATATATCAAAAAGAGTTTTTGCTGGAATTGGATTCACCGAAAATGGAAGATGATAGTGATCAAACCAATCAAATTAATTTAAATAATTGATTAACTTTAATTAAAACTCAAACTAAATAAATTATATTTATATTTACAGTAAAAAAATTAAATTATGATCTAATTTTTTTAATTATTAATAGTCTCATTTAAAATTTATTGAAAAACAATTTAGGGACGAGAATATAAGGAAATTTGAAAGACCATAAACATAAAAAAAAAGAAGGTATTTTGAGAGTAGTTGAGAAATAGTTTTTTTTAACTGATCATAACTTATAAGGTTAGAGTGTGAAATACAATTTCTAAAAAAAAAAGAACGAAAATATTAAGAATATTTAATTGAGAAAATAAGAATAGTAAAAGTTTCACTCTTTAAATTGTGCATTCTAATTTAAAAGTTTTTTTTTTTTTTTAAAGATAGGAAAGAGCAATGAGGATTAAATCTAGGTTTTCATGCTTTCTAAGTACTTAATCCCTTTTTACCCAATCATTAAGTTAACTCTAATGATTTCTAATTTAAGAGTTTAATATTGATAGACTTTTATCTTTAATATTTAAAAATAATAAATTTATTATACATGACAATATTTGATAATAACAATATATAATTAGAAAATAATATAAAAAATTATACAAGCATTCGAATTAAATTCATAGATTAGTTTAATTTTAATTGTGAAAAATAATATTTCATTGTATTAAATTAAAGTTTTCCGTATACAATATTTTTTATTGTAAATAAAATGTCTGCATTTTTTTTGTAAAAGTTTAAAAAATGTATATAAAAAAAAAAAATAAAGGAGCTGTATCACACAGTTATTTTTAAACAAAAATAAAATACAAGTAAATAATTAATTATAATATAAAATATTATGTTAAATTAAATAAGAATAAAATACAATTAGAATCACCGATTGACTTGGTAACGATAAATTTAAGTAATATGTACACAATTTTAGATTAAAAATTTATTGTATACATTGAAAATTTTACGATAAAAAATAATAAATTAAACAAAAAAGACTTAACGGAGGAATGGAGGAGAGAATCATGAAGATAAATTCTTTAGAGTATGTTTGGATGGAGAATTTTAATGGAGTAATTCATTTGTTTGAAGAATTTCAAATTCTTTGAGGTTAAATACTTTGTTTGGATGGAGAATTTACAAAGAATTTGAAATCCAAGCATTTGTAAAATTCTTTGAAATAATAGAATTTCAAATTCTCCCAAAAAGGTAAGAATTTGAAATTCTTCATATTTTTTTCCCCTTATTTCACTTATATATTTTATCTTATATCTTCATATTTTTAATTATTGAATATTCAAAAATATTTTAAAAACATATTAAATATTATTTAATATTAAATTTTAAAATTATTAAATATTTTAAAATTGGTTAATATTTATTTTTATAAAATTTTATTTAAAAATCTTAACATATAAATATATTTTTAAAATTAATTTTATCATGATAAAATCAAATTATCATATCCAAATTAACAATTTAAAAGTTTAAAAAAATTGAATTGACTTATCCAAACAAAATATTTTAAGAATGATAAAAATTGAAATCAAAGTAATTCAAATACCAAGAATTTTAAATTCCTTGAATTTGTAAAATTTCTCATCCAAACACACTATTAAGTTTTCACAGATCACAATAATTTCAAATTTTCATTTATCTAAAACGAAAAAAAAAATTCAGAATGTGTCAACTATATTTGAAATTAAAATTAAGAAATAATATTCTAAATAAATAAAATATAAAACTAAAATGTTCAATACATATGGCCAGACATGTAACTTAATATGAGTGAACGTAATTTTTATAAATTAGAGCTAATAAAATGGGTTATTTGATACATTGTAAGTTTGATACGGATCACGAGTTAAAAATATAAAGTCAAAAATACGACTTGAATTCTTTTTTTAAAATTGATGTCCAAGTTTGGCTCTTTTTCAAGCCTCCCATTTTGTTTTAATTTGTTATATTTAAAAAAAAAATTTCAAACCTCCCACTTTTTTAATTCATATTTTATTTTTAATAAATTTAAAGTTGATAATTATTGTGATAATTGTTTTGATTATATTACATTTAAAGTATTTTCTGTTTTGACATTTATTGAATTATCACAATTTTATCTTTGAAAAAATGTCCTGATATATTAAAGAGAAATGATGCTTATAAGTCATGTGAGATTTTTAGATATATCAAAAAAATAAATTTTTATTAACATGTTTTTATTGTGAAAAATAATTATATATTATAAAGTAATCATATATATTATTTTATATAAAACTATTTATGCATAAGAGAGCTTGAATTGTTTCATCTATCAAAGAACTTCCATATTTGTTCAAAATTTGAGAATCAATACTAAGAGTGGATCATCATACCATAGTGGTTATTTAAATACATAGTACATCACAAGCCATCTTTGCAAGAACAACACATTTACAACAATTTTTTTCTTTCGAAAGACAAAAAGTTAAGATATTAAAACCACATGATAATAAAATCCTCAATTCCTCAAAAATGAATATCAAGCTCAGATTTCTTGATATTGATTGTTGTGCTCTCAAATTTTTCAATTTTTTATAAAATAAATAACCAACTTAGCTAATTTACATAAATATATAACGTGATAACAACAAAAATTATAAAATCAACTTACTTCAAACAAGTTAAATGATGTCACATGTTTTCTTCTCCTTCAAATAAAAATGAATCTTGTGTTTGTAATTGTGACCGACTCACATTTAAATGAACATCATTTTTAACATATTTTTTATTCTTAAAATCTTGCTCATTCTCTTTTACTGTTCACTAATAAATAAAAATAAAATAATAAATTTTAAAAAAGAAGCAAACAATTCATGCCCGACTAGATAAACTAGACCCGAATTTATTTATAACATAAACTTTATTTGATTGAACCAAAAAATACTGGTCTTTAATTTAGACTTGAAATTTAAAGTCTAATATTTATAATTTATCATACAAGTTTGGACTAACTTGATCCATTCTATTGACTCTATTATAAGTGCTATCAATTATCATCTAGGAATGATGGTTGAGGTTTATATTATAGAAATTAATTTAGAGTTGAAATTATAGAAGAAGGTTTAACTTGTAAAGGTTTTTTTTTTTTTTTTTTTTTTTTTTTTTTTTTTTTTTGTGCACCAAAAACTTGTAACAATATAAAATAGTTCAATTTCTATACATGGTGATGTAAATCGTCATCCACTTACAAATATGGTAAGTATAGATTTTTAAATAATTATTATAAAAAAATAAATTATTATAGATTTTTTTAAAAAATCACTAAACTTGATTACTATAAATGCTAACTTGTTATTAGATTTGTATAAACTAATTTCTTAATATAAAATTCCAAATTTTATATAAAATAATAATATGTGAGGGTAAAAGCTTATTAATTATGCATGCAGTAAAATTATTGTCATCTTAAATTGAACATTGGTTAAATTAATCCAATTTTAATCTAATTTCTTAAGATTTAATTAGTTAAGAAGAGCTAAACTGTAAGATCATTTTTTTTATAGAATTTTTAATTATGCTCTTAAATCCAAAAATAAGTTCAAAATTGGTGAAAACTTTATATTAATAATATAATTATGATAAAATTAAATTAAAAATCAATTCTTATAAATTTTATTATTGGAGCAATATAAACATGTCATCTACAATAATCAAATTCTTATATTAAAAAAGAAAGAAATTGAGTTTATTGTAAATTTTATATAAAGTTAATTAAGAACTCAAGTTAGATTCTTTCACGAGAACAAAATGTAGAAAATTTCTTAAACTTTATGTAACAATAAAGGATCAATAAGATGTACATTAAGAACTCAAAACATGTCCCATCCATCTAAATGCTCTAAATTAAATCAAATTAAATATAACTAATTTATGTTTTATTTTTATATAAAAACTCTCCGGAATGAAATTCTTATATTAAAAAAGAAAGAAATTGAATTTATTGTGAAATCCATATAAAGTTAATTAAGAATCCAAGTTAGATTCTTTCATGCAAGCAAAATATATATAGAAAAGTTCTTAAACTTTATGTGACAATAAAAGATTAATAAGATGTACATTAAGAACTCACAATATGTTTTATCCTTTTTTGGATGTTCTAAATTAAATTAAATTTTATTTTTACTTAAATAAAACGAATTTTTGAAGATTGATAAATATGTAAATCAATTAATAAATTGTTTTAATTTAGTTAGTGATCTTTAGTGTATAGTCCTAAATATGAAATGATGTTAAATATGTTGAATTTTATTTAATTATTGATAATAATAATCACTCAATTATTAGTGTGTCCGGTGAAAGATATATGAAAAAAGATATAATGTTGATTCCAAGGATAAGTGAAGGTAAAAGAGTTGGGAGTGGGGCATGATAAAATGGGGAAGATAAAGGTCACCTCAAGGCTCAAACTCAAAGTGATGGTGGGAGAGAGCGGAAAGGGATAGAACTTAGAAGATGATAATGCATTCATTATGCACCAAGACCCCACTTCTTTAATGCGCCTCTGGGGGAACAACCTTCCACGTCAGCCGTCCGATCAACATCAACGCTCGCTAACCCTCACGCGCAAGAGTGGATCGCGGAACTACGGATAATACCCTCCGCAAAATGGGCCGGCCCAGGAATCATTGGACATCAACGTGACTCCCACTTTCCGCTCTCTCTCTTTTTTTTTTTTTTTTTTTTTTTTTTTTCATTTTTCGCTCTTTAAATACGCATTCGGAGACAAAACAAATAAACACTGAGCTAAGAATTCATATTTTCAGTCTGATACTCTCTGTAGTCTGTACCATGCTGGACCTACCTTGACTCAGTCAAAAGCTTTTGACCTACTCCTCTCCATTATTTACTTTGCTTTATTCAAATAAAATTTTCACTTTCATCAACTAACACTAAATTATTTCAGCTTAATGAGTAATATATATATATAAAAGAACTTCTAATTATGTAATTACGTCCAAGAAAGAGTTCATCGACTCGAGCAGAATTGTCATGAAAGATACCTATAATCCCTATATATAAAAAATAATTATCGAGTTATCAAAAATAAAAAAAGAAGATAATGTTTCTTGAAAGAGAAAATATGTTGATTGGGGGAAGGAGCATCTTTCGTTGTGTTGTGTTGTGTTCAATAAGTGAAGGAAAAACATAGCAGCCAGAGACGAGGTAGTGGAATGGTACTAACCCAGACCAATTACCGTTTACTGAAGGTGGCCCAAACTGCCAGAAGTGTGGCCCAAACTTTTAATTTTCATCTCTCTTGCTACTGTTGAATAATAATATAGTGCTGCTTCTTGATTCAGAAAACTGAAGTGCTACTACTCGTTAGAGTGAAACCATAAAAACTAAAAAGTAAAACCAAATATCATGAGATCATTGACTGCTTACCAAATCAATGACATGCACAAACTATTTGAAAGTGATCGTCACAAACTAGTGGAGAGATTATGCATTCTTTGAAATTTTCACTACAAACATTATACTCAGGTCTGGGAATTAATTCTCTTATTTTAATAAATACAATATATATATGTTTTAATATAAGTTTTCTTCTAATTCTTTTAAATGAACTGTATCTAATTTTGCCTTAATGTTAAACTAAATGGTCACTTGGTAAATTAAAAAATCATAAGGAATTTAGTTATGGGATATATTTACGGAATTTCCGTAAAAAAGAATCACCAAAATGTAAGTTTGTCTGTTCTTTTTGTTACAACAAAAAGATGAGAAGTTGATGAGAGATTAAGAGGAAATGAAAAGTGGAAACAAATAAAAGTTGGGAGGTATTGACATTGTTACATTTACTTGGGCAGCCTAAGCCTATGGATGTGGATGAAGGAACTAGGCTTTGAAGTTGAGGTCCAAGTCAATTGTAAACCATTGGCTATTGAAATTCTTAAGGTAGGCTTCATCTAAGGGAGTTATGAGCTAAAACAAGATAACGATTAGGTTGACTCGCCTCAAAGTTTCCTTCAAATATGTTTTATGAGTGATGATATATTTCTTAGGCCATCTCCACCTCACTCTTTCATTTTTAACGCATCTTAAATATAATGAAGATTATTACATATCACTTATTTTTATAATATAAGTGATATGTAATAATTAAATGGGTGACACAAATAATCTCACTTTTCTACACTTTTGTTATATAAATCTTTATTTTTATTTTGTATTTTTGCGTTCTATATATAGTCACAACCGCCAATGTTAATATAAGCAACCTGTACTTGATAAGATCTTTTTTTCACTCCAATAGTCAATGCTCAATAGGAAGCATCCCCTTTAGCATCAAGGAAAAGACACTCTTATAAATACTTTAAGGCTAAATTATAATTTTTATCTTTTATCTCATTTTTTAAATTTATTTAATTTTTATTTTTTAAATATTCATTTTAATTATTTATAACTCTAGTCTCAAGTTCTCAAACAAAGGCTAAGAAGCTAGGAAGTAAGACTGAGTGAGTCAACTATCAATCCTAGAGGTAAATTTTAGTCCCTTTAAAATTTAAACCGATTTTTTTTTCCATAAAATTGAAATTTTAATTTTAGTGCTTAATTTTCTATGTTATTTTAGTCATTTTTTGAATCACCAATATTTTTTTCATCTCATCATAATATTCAAATTATATTTGTCAATTCAAATGGTTACCAATTACTAGATCAATTCGATCAACTCTCCAAACAATCATATAAAGAATTGTCATGTATGTTGTTATATCTCAATGTTATGACATATGATTGAGAAATATTAGGCAACACATTTTTTTAACATTTTTTTGGAGATCATAAAATTTTATGAGCGTTACACTTTCATTTCTTAATTAATGAATTTTACTCATGATTTTATAGTTTCTAATAATATAAGCAAATAATATTATTCATTTACAAACATTATGTTGGTTTTTGTTTAATATTAATTAATACATTAAAAAATATTATTATTTGATTATACGGGTAACAAGTTTAACTATAATTCATTCACAAATTATATCTTCGAACCTTGAATCATGTGCCTTCATCAGTTCAATGATCAATCTAGTTTTAAAAGTCTTGTTCCAAATTTAAACTATCAGAGATTTGCGACAAAGGTAAAAGTGAAATCCTATGGCCTTATCTAATAACATTTGAATGACCTAAGTTCAAATCGGACGTGAAAACCACACTAATGCATGCTAATAAATATAAATAACATTTAATATTTGTTCAGGTTGAACCTGAGCGGCCCAAAAGTCAACAAAATACACAATGACGGGCTTGAGAAAGAGCCCAACAGCTCCCTGGACAGCAAGCCCAGGTAGGCCCAATAATTAAACATGTCTTAAACCGCCACGCACCATATAACCAACGAGAATCATGGAAACGGAGAACAATAACCAGAGAACTTTGTCGACTGGGCTAGTGGACAACAATATTTAACTAAATTATTCAAGTCGTGTTTGACAAAAGTATTTGAAAAATCAGCTAAGCCTGATGATATATACACCTCCATTTTTTTATACATACACTGTCTTTTTTAAAAAAAAAAATATTAAATTTCTAAATTATCCTTAATATTATTTGGAATAAAAAAAAATTATCTTGGAAAGTTTTTTTCGGAAGTGTATTTGTACATAATTATGGAAAGTTCTTTCCGGAATACTAAAATTACAATTACGGAAATAACTTTCCGTCGGAATAATTATGGAAAGTACTTTCCGTAATACTAAAATTACTATTGCGAAAAGTTCTTTCCGGAATTATGGTAACAAATACACACACTGTTAATATTCTGGAAAGAATTTTCGCAATAATAATTATAGTGTTACGGAAAGTATTTTTCATAATTATTTTGACGGAAAGTTATTTCTGGAATAGTAATTTTAGTATTCCGGAAAGTACTTTTCGTAATTATTCTGACGGAAAGTTCTTTTCGGAAGGCTCATGATATATACACCTCCTGTTTTTTTTTATAAGTACACCTTCTTTATTTTTTTAAAAAAATTATAAAATATTATATATATATTTTTTAATTTTATACCTTTAACTTTCAATTTTCTAATTTTTTCTTTTTTTTTTCACACACTATTTTTTTCTCTTTCAATTTTTACATGCTACCAAAATAGGTGGGGTGAAGGAAAGATAACGGGGTGCATGTAAAAATTGAAAAAAAAAAAGAAAGATTTGTAAAAAAAAAGTATTAAATTAAATGTTGTGAATGTAATTAAAAAAAAAAGCAAAAAATTAAAAATATTTTAAAATTTTAATTATTTTTTTTTGAAAAGGAGGTGTACTTATAGGAAAAAGGAGGTGTATATATCATCAACCTTTGAAAAACACTTTCCAGAATAATTTTTTTTATTCCAAATAATATTAAGGATAATTTAAGAATTTAATATTTTTTTTAAAAAAAAGGGGGTGTATGTATAAAAAAATGAAGGTGTATATATCATCAACCATGAGCTAAATGCTAAAAAAACTAGTTGGTAGGTGCAAGCTGTTAAATTAGCTTATTAAATATAAAATGACAGAAATTCATGCATTTGTATGATATTTTTATCTATATTTCAGTTTTGTTTTATGGATAAAAAAATATTTTTCGTAATTATAATTTGTTTTTAATTAATTTTGAATTCCTATAGTATTTCATTTAAAAATAGATTATTTTAGATAATTTTTGAGTTTTAATTATTATATTTTTGTATTATATTATACTATTAATTTTAATATTTCCAAATAAGTTTAAAATAAAATAAAAATAATATGTACTTAAGAAGACTGAAAACAGTGGAAGAAGGAAAATAAAAAAGGAACAGAAAAAACTCTATCTTATGCAAAACGGGTTAAAAGAAAATTTAATAAATATTTTAAAAAGAAAAATAAAATATAAGAAACTAAAAGTTAAAACAGTACTTGAAATACAGAAGACGTTAAAAAGTACCAAAAATAAACTTATTTAGCAAATAAACTTTTCAATTGGTATAAAAAGCTGAAAATATTTATGAAACTCACTTAAAAAAATACTATTAAAAATATTGAATATTTGTACTTTCATTTACTAGTTTTTAATTTTCATTTCTTTGTACACGCCATTAAGGAGACATTGACGTTAACAAAAAGAAAAACCCTTTCAGAAAATTGCCGTATTTCCATATTCGTATGGTATGCTAATCGAGTCCCTTTTCATACTATTCCTTCTTAGCTTTGTCATCATTGACAGAATTACATAACAATTCGGATAGTTTAACAGAAACGCCAAAATTAGGTGACGTTACACCAATACAAGGAGCCAAGGATATAGTACTTTAAGGAAGGTTCTATTAATGTTACTTGTTTTTTGTCTAAAGGGTTACATTGAGCCTTGTTGGCAACTGAAATTGTTCTCCGGGTCATGTAGACAAGCATGCTTAAAAAATTTAGAAGTGAAGTGGTCTTAGGTGCCTTAAATAATGTTTACCTATCTTTGTCAAAGTCACAAACATATTTATATAGCATAGTAGCTTCAGTTGTTTGTAACAAGTAAGATTATGATTATACAAGAAGTTTGACCTACATAGCAGAGGAACCGGCCAGAAACATACAAACTTTGCTACAGTTAGAGGCCTTTTAATCTTTCAAAATTCAAGAATTTGTTATAATTGTTATAAGTAGAGCCACTTTTCTGTTGGTGTGGCTGTTCATTGATCTCATGAGCAATCTAGGATTTTCTTAAGTGACGCTCTCATGCACTGCCATATAAGCACATCCATGTTAGCATAGAAAAATTATTAGATAGTACTTCTATCAAATATTTATAGTCTCAAGTTATGTATTCAAATTAAAATTACATAATTAGAATAAAAAAAATCCGCAAAAGAAACATGGCACTAAAATTAAATTTAAATTTGGATGATCAAAAGTGGAATTAAGTCCTTAATATACGATGCAAAAAGAGGAACAAAAGTTGAGACTTATTATAGAGGCTGCAACGGATCCTGCGGCGGAAGACGACAAATTAAATGACATAAGAAATGGTAACTGGATGGCACGATGATTTTAGAATCAGCCGTTGAGGTTTTCAGGAGTCATAATCTACATATAATGCTCAATTTTCCTGAAACGACGGATCAAGAAAATGAAATGTTATGAGTGCTCTTGGACTGTACTTATATCAAATATCAAGTTGCACTGAAAAATATTCATTTGGATATCTCATCAGACAAGCCTAAAGATTTTCAATGGTGGACATACCAAGCTGTTGAAAGTTGTTTGACAAGGCTCATTAACAAAAAATATTCACGTTTGAATAAAAAAAATGGCTCAAAGTATTCATGTTTGAATAAAAAACTGGCTGGAGAATATAACTAATCTTGCAAGCCAGGAAAATCCTCCAAATGGCAGCACCCCAAGAAATACTCAACTCTCTCCAATACTTTTCTTCTTGTCTGTAGCACTAACTGCACAAATAGAAAGAGTCAAAGTACCATGCATTTAATTAAACATCTAACTTCTTTGACAGTTATTTTAATGTAAAAAAATGTCTTAAGAAGCTCTCAGAATAATCCAATTCCTTGTAGAGAGCAAATTTTGTGAACCATAAGAATGAACGGAAGCATCATCGTAACGTAAGGACCACAATGAATAATGTTCTATCATCGTTGATGGTCTCCCCAGACTTGTTACCATCTGGATCCTTGCTAGGTTCATTGATTCACTTATCCAATGAAGTTGGCTCAATGGAGAAGTTTCCCTTGGTGCACACAAGGAATGTTTCATCCATGATAAGGAGGATCAAGCTCCTCTCTTCTTTGTTTGAAGAGATTCAAGAAACGGGTACTCCACTTCCTCCCTCATCAATCCTTTGTCTCACTGAACTCTTCTCTGTGATCAGAAGAGTGAAGATTTTGATCCAAGAATGCAAGGATGGAAGCTCTCTTTGGAGTCTCATACAGTTAGAGTTCATTGCAAACCAATTTTATGTGCTTGTAAAGGAGATGGGAAGGGCCCTTGATATCCTTCCTTTGAGTTTGCTTAATGTAACATCAGATATAAGGGAACAAGTGGAGCTTCTTCATAAGCAAGCAAAGAGGGTTGAGTTACTCATTGATCCTAGAGAGATTCAAAGAAGAGAACATCTAATACAAGTGATGGCCAACAACAGTTTTCAAAACAATAAGAACAAGGGTTTTATTGACTTTGACAAAGTGGAAGAGATATTAAGCAGCATTGGTTTGAGAACCCCTTCAGATTATGATGGAGAAATATCCAAGTTAGAGGCTGAAGCTCAGAATCAAGCTGGCACAGGAGGACTAATTGTTGTATCCAATATAAATAATCTCATATCTCTTGTCTCTTATTCAAAATCCATGATATTCAGAGATGGAGAGTGTGACAGAAAAAATGAAGATTGTAAGCCACTATCTGCATTTTTACACAACAAAGTCCATGATAGTTCTTCATCCTCTCAGTCCATGACGCCAAATGTTCCTGATGAATTTCGTTGCCCCATTTCACTTGACTTAATGAGGGACCCCGTGATTGTGTCATCGGGACACACTTATGATAGAACCTCAATTGCACAATGGATAAACTCTGGCCATCACAGTTGCCCCAAAAGTGGGCAAAGGCTAATTCACACTGCTCTAATACCAAACTATGCATTAAAGAGCCTCGTTCATCAATGGTGCTATGACAACAATGTCCCAGTGAATGAGCCTACAACTGAGGGAAACAACATTAGCAAGAAGAATTTGAACGAAGAAGCTATTGATCATATTTCTGCAAACAAAGCAGCTGCAGATGCTGTCAAAATGACAGCAGAATTTCTAGTTGGAAAATTGGCAACCGGTTCTGCTGATATCCAAAGACAAGCTGCATATGAACTTCGATTACTCGCGAAAACCGGCATGGATAACCGGAGAGTCATAGCCGAGGTAGGGGCTATTCCCTTTCTTGTAACACTTCTAGGATCTCAAGACTCAAGGATCCAAGAGCACGCTGTGACAGCTTTGTTCAACCTTTCAATATTCGACAACAACAAGCTTCTGATCATGGCAGCAGGAGCAGTTGGCAACATAGTAGAAGTACTAGAATCGGGGAAGACAATGGAGGCAAGGGAAAATGCAGCAGCATCAATATATAGCTTGTCAATGGTAGATGAGTGCAAAGTGCAAATTGGAGGAAGAGCAAAAGTAATACCTGCCTTAGTTGGACTCTTGAAAGAAGGTACTCCAATTGGGAAAAGAGATGCTGCAAGTGCACTTTTCAACCTTGCAGTGTACAATCCTAACAAGGGAAACATTGTTGAAGCTGGTGCAGTTCCTGTGTTGGTTGAGTTGTTGATGGATGATAAGGCTGGCGTAACAGATGATGCACTTGCTGTGCTAGCTTTGCTTCTTGGATGCTCTCAGGGGCTAGAAGAGATAAGGAATAGTAGAGCATTGGTGCCACTTCTTATTGATCTTCTGAGATTTGGATCAGTGAAAGGGAAGGAAAATTCAATAACCCTTTTGCTAGGATTGTGCAAAGAAGAGGGGGAAGTGGTGGCAAGGAGGCTATTGGCAAATCCAAGGAGCATTCCTTCTCTTCAAAGCTTGGCTGTTGATGGCTCTTTGAGAGCTAGGAGAAAGGCTGATGCATTACTTAGGTTCCTCAATAGGTGCTGCTCTCAGCCTCATCATTCTGTTTGATAGAGTAGGGTGTGTTGTAATCACATGACTTCACAAATGCAGAGTTGTATATTTTGTGAATGGTATACATGAAAAATTGGTCATCATTTGTTGTTTTGTTTGCAACTTTCTGGTATCAGAACTTTGGAGCTTTGTCCAATGATTGATGATAAGGAAATAATCCTCGGATGAGTCAATTATCACTTGAGCAAATGATTTAGTACCAGAATAGTTAAGATTTAAGAATGTAAATCGAATAGTGCTAGTGCCTAACTCTATTTACTTGTCGATATGTCTATGTTGGCTTTACAAGTTTTAGCTTCATCTGCAGTTGGTGATTTGATATATAAATCGAATTCAACCTGTCTACCAACCTTGCATTCGGTTGTACGGAGGAATATATCATGTTGCAGTACGCAGTGTAGCTTGCAAATCTTGATTCGAGTGGTACAATTTGGGTAATTTTGTCATCTTTTGGAATGAAATCTTAAATTTTAAGTTGAGATGGAGTGTTAAATTTAAGTTAGCATGTAGGCCGGTGAGATGGGGTATTAAATTATAAGGGGTTAAATATTTTTTTATCTCTACAAAATTAGTTAATTTATATGTTGAATGATTATGTACTAATATAAAATTATGATTAACTCCAAGCGTGTGCGTTTAAGCAAGATCAGGGGTTCGAATCCTGCCTTGTGTATGTAGTCGCGTTAAATTTTGGGGCTAACATAGCGAGGAGATTAGTCACTCCTATTATATATATATATATATATATATATGACTTTTTAAGTAATGTATATATGCACTACTTTTTTAAGTAGTCTATAGTAATATAAATTTATAAATATTTTCTAGTAACTGGACAGTACTGCTATTTTTATATTTCACATGGAGCATCTATATTCCAAAATCTTAAAGTGGTTCTTGCTTATTAAAAACAGTTGTCGATAAGAATCATGCGATAGAGTATTTTGTAATAGTTCTTAAATAAGTATGGTTACTTATTTAACCACATATGCTTATGTTATTTAAAAAATAATAATAAAAATGCATGTATAATATAAAGTAATATATCTGTTACATTTTAACCTTGTATAATATATATGAACTTTATTTTAAGTCGTTATTTTAATGTTAAAGAATTAAATATTTATTATTTTATTATAGTTTTACATACCAACATGTATATAAATATGTTTCGGATCAATTTTTTTACGCATCTAAATCTCTCAATTCTCTCATTTTTAATTAGTTAGCCATGATAATTATTAAAAATAATTATTTGGTTTTAATTTTTTAAAATAAAATTAAATAGATAAATACAATTGTCATGGTCAAATAGACTTGATTTCTGGGCCAAATAAAAAACAAGCCATTATTTCGGGCGTAAATTCTTAGAATTGGGCCTAAATTCTTAGAATTCAACCTAAATTACATGTTCAAACAGGTCCATATTCAAATTCAAATTATTACCCTATTATTTTTTAAAAGAAAAAGAGTAATCAATCATCTTAAATTTTACTTTTTATAAATGAATATCATAAACTTTATTTTATCCTAATCAATCCTTAATCTTTATCTGATTTTTAAATAAACATTATCAACTTTAATTTTATTTCAATTAATCATTAAATTTTACTTCTTTTACAAATAAACACTCTCAATTTTAATTTCATTCTAATTGATTTTAATATTTGATAATTTATTATTTTTAAAGAGTTTTCAGATTATCAATTTAGAGATAAATTATTTATTTTATATATTAATCATTCATTAATATTTTTTATATTATAATTTTCTTCTTCAAAATATAATAAAAATACGTGTTTAGAGAAAAAAAAAGAATGATAAAAGCAATTCTTCATTTGATTTTTTTTTTTCTTTTAAATTATATGGTATTTTAATATATATATATATATATATATATATATATATATAACTAGTATATATGTACCAAAAAATTAATAAATAAGTGATTTAAAATAAATAAATGATTGATATTTTTTTTATCTTAATAATTTAATTTCAATATAATAAGATACTTACAAAAAAAAAAATAAAGATAAAATTGCAGGTGTTTATTTGCAAAAATTGTAAAGTTTAAGGATAAATTATAATAAAATTAAAGTTTATGATGTGTATTTGTTAATAAAACAAAATTTAAAAATCAATTGGAATAAATTTAAAATTTGTAGTGTTTATTTAAAAAAAATGAAATTTAACGAAGTTAAATACTTTTTTCTCTTTTCAAAAACTCAATAGTCAAAATTTGCTATATTTAGGCCTAAATTTTTTTGGGTTGGCATTTCTACTTCCATACAAATATTCTGTTTTAAAAACTTTTCTTCTAGTATTTATCTTCATCCTCTCTTATCACACAATTTAAATTCTAATTTAAACTAATTTGTCTATTTTATCTTTGTTTTTTTTTAATGATTTTTTCTGATTTCTTTGCGAAAATTATCTTTAACTTTTTACTTTCTTTATTAATTTAAATTATTTTTTTCATCTCTTTTATGCTTTAAATTTCTTTATCTATGACATGATTTAAACTACTTTTCTCTTCCGATCTCTCATTTCATAGAGATAAATTATCATCAATTTCTTGGAGATAAAGATTTATCAATATCTTTTCATAATAAATTATCATTTCATTCATTTGAAGATTTATCGATATCTTTGCGTAACAACTTATCATTTCATTCATTTAGATATATTTAATATTCTCCTATAAAAAAATTATTAAATTTTATTAAAGTTATTTGATATATTTACTTTATTTTTATGATAATAATTATCTATACCTATTATAAAAGGGATATATATGTAACTGCTTTTGGTCTCCACGTTTTAGTAGATCATTATATTCCTCGGATGTAAAAAAAATTATTATATTCTTTCTAAATAATTAGACACAACCTTCTAATATTCTATCTATATATAATTATTAAAAATATAAAGTGTCTTGACCTCTCTAATAATTATAAAATGCATGTACATATTGAAAATAACCGTTGTCATGCACAAAATAAATCACTTGTTTCTATTTTTTTTAATAATAATTGACTTCAAATATTACTCATTACTTATCCTTTATTATTATTATTCATCTTTTGGTTATAAGAAATGAGATCTCGAAATAGATATAGATAAATAAATAAAGATATTGGTATTTAGATAAATAATAATTTAGATAACGTACTGTATTCCCTTTGATTATATTAAAATAACCCAAATTAAATCTTTTAAGTCTTCTATTTCCGAAATTTCAACTTTCCAAGCATGGATATACATAAACTGAAAACAATTTTGTCCGTGTTGCTTTAAATTTTATATTTAGATTAAAAAGAATGTAATAGCAAAAATAAAAGATAAAGAAATTAAAACTTATCAAAAGACCCAAAAAGTTTTTTATTTCAAGTCTTTTTGGTTTCCGAAAATTCATTTTTTTCGCGTGCATATGGATATATTTTAATATAAACCAAAAACAATATTCTGCATTTCTTGAAAATTTAAAATTAGATTAAAATTATTAAAATTATATTAATAAAGAAAAAAAAATCCAAATATAAAGCACGAAACGTAACATGCATTTTTAAATTAATTGATAGCCGATCGAGAATCATTATCTACCATTTTCTAATCAGCATGAAAAAATCCTTCTGTTGAGGATTTGCTTATAGATGATTGAAATCTATAAAAAAAACCTAATCATTTATCATCCAACAAGAGATCACATTTATATCTTGGAGTCTTTTTATCATGTCACACAAACTCTATAAATAGAACATAGTATTCATGAACTAGCACATACCCCTTCAAGCGAAAATTAGTTACCTACATCCATCACATTATCAAGTTGTCATGGCTTCCATAGCAAAGTTCTTCTTCATTCTCCTCTCCCTTTGCATGCTAAATTCCGTGACTACCGCTAGTAATGTCACTGCTATCTTCGCCTTTGGCGACTCTACCGTAGATTCGGGTAACAACAATCACTTTAACACTCTCTTTCGTAGTGACCACTTACCCTATGGTCGTGACTTTCCCACCCACCTTCCAACGGGGAGGTTCTCAAACGGGAAAATAGCGACCGATTTCCTTGCCCAAATTCTTGGCATCAAAGATCTCTTACCTGCTTATCTTAACCCACTTGTGACCGATAATGATTTGATCACTGGAGTGAGTTTTGCCTGTGGTGGTGCCGGCTTGGACCCCAACACCGTGGCATTGGCCAAGGTTTTTGGCTTGTCCACTCAATATGGTTTGTTTGAACAAGCCATGCGAAGGATAAGTAGCGTTTATGGAGAAGAAAAAGCGACCAATATCGTCGAAAACGCTTTGTTTGTGATTAGTATTGGGACTAATGATATGCTCTACAATGTATATTTGTCACCGGTGAGGATCACTCGCTATGGTTCTATTTCCTCGTACCAAGATTTCATGCTACAAAATCTTGATGCTTTTATTCAGGTTTGTATTTTATGTTACATGCATGTTAATTACATGCACTTAAAATAATTATCTAACCAAGGTTTAATTTGTTGTAAAGTAGTAACGTTTTTTTTTCTTTTTGATTAATGTATGATATTGTAGAGGCTCTACGCTGCAGGAGCACGTCGCATTTTGGTGGCAGGTCTTCCTCCAATTGGGTGTCTCCCAATAGAAATAACATTAACAAGCATGCTACCAAGCCAACACTGGCTCCAACGTTTGTGTAACATCCAACAGAACTTGGATTCTAAAGGCTACAACAACAAGCTTCAATCCCATATTCATTTACTCCAATCCACACTCACAGCTGCTAAGATCGCTTATTTTGATATCTATAAGCCCATTCTGGATATGGTCCGAAATCCAGCCAAATATGGTAAGTAATTACTCACTCAATTTTTTATTAGGTTTAATAGTCATAAAAGTTTTATACAGCTCATCAAGACTTTTAAAATAATTATCATATATAAAAGGTAACGAACTTATTATACAAAATTATCGTTAGTATGAATTTTAAAATAATTATTATAGAAGGGTTGTGATGGAATGATAATGTAAAAAATATAACTTATTTTCTATATATATAATATTTCTTCTATTTTTTATTTTATATATTATAACTTTGCTGGTGAATTTATGAAGGCTTTGAAGAAACAGTTGATGGATGCTGTGGCACAGGGCTATTGGAGATGGGTCCTGTGTGCAATATAATGGAACTAACATGCCCTGATTCGTCAAAGTATCTGTTCTGGGATGCTGTGCACCTTACTGAAGCAGGAAACTACTTTCTTGCCCAGAGTGGTCGAAAAAATGTGCTTCCATACCTTACTAATTAGGCCACTACAATTTTAGATTTTATATAAGCATTTTTTTTCTTGGGATAAATGTTTTATCTTGTTCTTGTTCGTGACAGTTTGGCTAGGAATTTTATTTTATCTATGGTGCGTTTTATTTTTAGACTTTACTTTATTTTGATATATATTGTTGTTTGATTAGCATTTGATTGAATCGTACTTTTGATATTATTTCTATATAATAAATTGGAATAGGCAATTTCAAAGTCTTGCTTTCCTATGTCAATTAAACATTTTTTTTATCGGTAGCAAAATGTTACAAAAACAGCGATTGAAATCTTTGATAATAATCCCTTTTGTTTCTCTCTATTCATGCAATTAGATGATAAGACTTCTGTACGTGTAGCGACTATTGCAAGTAATAATTTTTCTAAACAGTGTAAATCAGGTATCACTCTTAGGAATTGAGGGTTTATTCGCAATTTCGCAAACGCAATCCTAATAGGAACTACAAAGGATAACTTGATTTGATTAGTAAAAAAGAGCAATTAAAATTGAAAAATAGCAGTATAGTTTTTTTTAGTTTTTTTTTTTATTTAGCAAATTGACAAACAAGATCGCATTAAAATAAAAATAAATTAAATGAGAACTTTGAGATTATATTTTACTCTATTTCACCCAAAATTTCATATATGGGTTTTAAATGATCAATTCCACTTCTTGGTTTGTCGATTTACTGGATTTTCTAATTTATTTAAATACTAGTTTCTTAGGCAATTGAACTCAACTCCCAATTAACAACCTGATAGTTTGGGTGGAATTAAAAAGGAACGAATATTTAGATTAAAAATATCTACGATAGAGATAAGTAGCATCCAATGACTATTTCTATCTTAATAGTCTATGTCTCGTATATAAGGTAAATTCTCATCTATAAAATGAATTTAAAAATATTCTAAAAGAGGTTAAGCCTTAAGAAGCATTAAATTTATAATATAAAACCACAAAGAAAAATAAATTTATTTTTTCATTGACATTCCTTTTTTGGGTAAATGTCCAAACAATTTATTAATTTGGCACGGTCAACAGAAAACACTAAACTAACGTTTTTATGTCCATATGGAATATCTTAATGTTGTTAACGTTTTACAAAAGCGTAGTAACGATTTCAAGACTTTTATTTGTAACTCTCAAGTTGACTATTTATAAAATCTCATGGTCACACTTGTTTTAAAATAAATCAAACATTGTAAATTGAACTTAAAAATATTTCATTCTATAGGAAGCTGGACTTAAAAAACCTTAAAACACATGCTCATATGGTTTATTTAGATGAAAGAAAAAGTATAAATAATAATGTTTTTTACTAGGTTAGAAATAAAAAAATAAATTTTATAACAAATCTAACTTTGGAAAAACGTTTTTCAGAAGAGACCTTGCAATAGAAAATAATTAACATTTCCAAAAGTAAGAATTAAGCCCATCTCCGGTAAGAGTTAAGTTCTTAAATATAAACTAATTTTTATAAATTTTACTATTGAAACTTACTCACATGTGCAAAACGTGTAAAAACTGCTCTTATATAAGAACTATTCAAGAACTGGTTGTCATCAATAATTTTTTTTATTACTATACTCACTTAAATAAAAATAGAAAATGCGAAGCTTATAAAATGAATTAAAAACTCAAGTCCCGTCCTTTAAATGAAACAGAAAAAAATAGAGAAAGTTCTTACATTTTAAGCGGCATAAGGACAAAAAGAAATAAATAAATTAATTAAAATGAGTTCTATTATTAGAAACACTAAGGGAGTTCAATAAAATGAAAGATTATTTATATAAAAAAAAGGACTATTTTCCGAAGAGGGAGTGCAGGGAAATGAAGAATCAACCTTTTAAAAAACAAGGGAGTACAACCAAATTAGGGTATGAAAGTAAATTTATAAACCAGAAACAAGGGAATATGGGTGTTCTTAGCAAACAGGGTATAAGTCTCCCTAATATTAACACAATCAACAGTCACCAAATTTCCGCATATTGTTGGGCCCTGTTGAAGCATTTTTTTTTTGAAGAAATAAAACATTACACACACAATACATAACAATCTCCACACAGAAGATCTCTCAACCAATAAAAGAGTGGTGTATACTTCACAATCCAAGCAGGATGGAAGAAGTAAAGAATTCTCAGTGGCAATGAATCTACAATTCACGATTGCAGTACATGAGTGAATAATTTTTGAATTTCGTACAACTTCGTGTAGAATAAACAACTGCAGATGTATTATATGAATGAATGTCCTATCTTATTTTGTCAGGTATATAAATACCGTGCTGGGATAGTAGATATAGATAGCAAAAGAATATTTAATGCTTGAAGAACTACACAAAAATTAAAAAGAAAATCTGACAGAGAACACAGCTGCTACGAAGGAGCTGAGAAGCTAAACCTAAATCCAGTCTTCCCACGATCATGTTCATCCTTTCTTAGTATGTAGAAGTAATTACCCTGAAACAAGAAATATGTTGGTGAAGAAATCATAGAAAGCTTTGATATAACACATAAATAGCAATTTAATAAAAGGCAACGGTGGAGGGCAGGAGAGAATGAGATTTACTAATCCTGATAACAATGCAACAAGATTTCAAAGATTAAAAAAATCTGTTTCTCTTTTATTTTCTTCCAATATCAAAATATAACAAGGTTATCCCAAAATCCTCTATTTTTGTTTCGCTGACATTTTACTTTAAACTCTCCCAAAACTTTTTGTTAGTTTGAGCTTCTTTTTAATTAAATATAAAGAAATTAGAACAAATGCTAACCTCTAGGCGGAACAGTCTAGTAGGAATGACAATTCCACATCCCACTGACATTCGAAAGGATTCTAAGAACTTCCGAGGAGAGAAGTGCCTATATTCATTCTGAGTTAATTTAGCAGCATTCCCAGAACCAGCAAAAACATGCCCATGAATTCCATGTTCTGTGAACCACCTAATTGGAAGATCAAAAGAGAGATCTGCAAAAGCAGTAACAGCAAGATCTCCACCAATGAAGTCCCATCCAGAGGAATCAACATTGTTATCATTAAACCCATCCCTATTTTGCCTCCGTGGTTCAGTAGGACCTAGTCCTCTAGTTTTAAATCCCCATAATGTCGTTGGTCCTCCAATGGTGCAAACTGGAGAAAAATCACCACCCAAATAAAACCTTTCTGGAAGGGGAGATGGCTTGGTTTTGAACCCAAGCCCCCATGGAAAAACAGCACCAGCAGATACCCCAAGGTTTAGCGCTGCATTGTAAAACCCAAAAGGGACCGCAAAGCGAACATCAAACTCCTGCATTAGAACTTATAAAAGTTAAATGAGTTACTCGAGAAAAAATACTTTGAAGAAACAGAGCAAACAAAAGAAATATTAAAATGTAGAAGAGTTTTCTAAAACAGTTTTTTTTTATAGTAAAACCCCATTTTCATCCTTGAAATTGTAAAGCAATGTCATAATAGTACCTAGATTTAACTTTGGCAAAGTCCCCTAAATTGAATTTTGTTAGCAAAGTCAGTCCTTGTTAGTCAGCCACTTTGATAACCCGCGTCTAATATGACATGTTACCTATCATTTTGGCAGCCATGTGGAAGCCCAATAATTCTCCTTGTCGCAACCCGAAAATTTCCGATCTTGCGACCTATGGTTTAGACATCCTTTCGAAGATCTCATCAATTAAGGAATGCTCGGACACCAGACTAATCCTTAATCAATGATTTTGAAAATAGGTTCTATGGAGTCGCCACCAATATTTTACTCAAAACATTGGAAAAAGAAAAGATTTTTTGAAAGATCCAATAATGGCCTTGATAACCAGAATTGGGTTCGGGGGTCGGTTACGTGTAAGGAAGGTATTAAACACCCTTACAACGCCCTAAATCGGTACCCTATGATGAAGTTAATGCGATAATAAATAATAAATTAAATATTATATCCCCTTTTATTGATGATTATTTACATGATTTAAAATTAAATTACACGGTAAACTCCTAAAATATCTACATAATTACGTTTATAATAATAATATGTAAAATAAAATAAGAGAAAGATAAAACGAGAGATTGATGAGTAATACCTTGGAACAAGCTTTATTGGATCTTCAACTATGGAGGTTTTAGGTGCTTTGTGGAAACCTTTCACACTACAATAAGCCTCACAAAACTCAAGAAGTACAATAGGAGAGAGAGAGAGAAAAAAAAAAGGGAGAAATTTCGAGCTCTATGGAGCTTTGGACGAAATTTTGGAGGTCCTCAGAAATGTGCCCAAGCTCTCTATTTATAGGCTTCAGACAGGGTCTAGAACGGCCCGTTCTGGATATGGCCGTTATGTAGTATTTTCGTACCCTAGAACGGCCCGTTCTGAAATCAGAACGGCCCGTTCCGGGGAACCAGAACGGCCCGTTCTGATTTCAGAACGGCCCGTTCTGGGATACACATTTTAGGCCATTTGATTGGTTTGGAACAGCCCGTTCTGGTCTAGAACGGCCCGTTCCAACCTATATCTTTTTAGGCATTTTAGAAACCCAGAACGGCCCGTTCTGATCGAGAACGGCCCGTTCCGGACGGGAACGGCCCGTTCCGGACGGGAACGGCCCGTTCCGGGCCACTAAAAAAATTGGTTTGGGCCTTTGGGCCCTCTGATGTCCTATCTTGCTGTTTGTTTGCCCCCTGGACGAAATTGGGTGTCTACACTCCTTATGTGGAAGCCCAATAATTCCTGCATAAGGAGGGACCTATTTGAAAGAAATTTGTAGTATCAGTTACTTTTTCTTCTATACCTTGTTAGTTGTTTGGTGTCAACATAAACTATCATGGTTCTTCTGCTCACATCAATAACGGCGATGAATTCAGACAGCCACATTCTGTTGTTACACAAACCATGAACACCGACACCGTCATCTTCACCAAGCAACCAACCCCAACAGACCCTCTTCCAACCTCATCAAGAGTATGCCACGTTCACTAGGGCCTCTGAAAATACTCAGAAGCCATTGTTTGTCCACCACAACAGTTACCATTCTTTCATCAAATCAAACTGATATGACAACCCACCATGACCACCATCTTGCTGAAAATCAAACCAACCAAACAACCACAAACCACAATCACTACAACAATACATAATGACTCTCACTGCACCACAATGTCATCCCCTCAGAGTCATTATCTAATGCTATCTGAACCACCACATCACCACCCCAACCTTGCTTCTATTGTCGCCTACCTCATGCCACCACTCCACAAGCCTCCTCTTCCCATCCATGCACGACCTCACCACACCACTCATAAAGAGACACAACACATTGCATTGATTAACTCCTACTTTTGTATCAAACCCAAGTAAACAAATTTTCTATTCCCATCGCGGTTTCTTCGTCCTTGGTCTCCATCCCCCTCTCTTTGCAACCATAAAGCTTAAAACCTGATCCCCACTTGCAATGCTTCTTTGATCACCATTTCTAAGACTCTTGGCAAGACTCGCCATTGGATTGCAGCCATTAAGGTTCTCATGCTTTAGGTTCATTTTACTGTAAGTGTATATATATCGTGCAAAATACACAAGCACTTTATGCAAACGTACAATACAATTTCATGTCACATCAATGGATGAGCCTTCTCGAATGTATATACACAACACAAAATATCATAAGAACTTTACGTACATATATACCACACAAACACTACAAGTTAACATGTAGTGACACCAACCAGCTTCTTTATGTATATCATGCTTCTTTCCCACATTTTGTTGCAATGACACTAGAAGATAACAAACATGTGTTGGGCCCGATTGTCCACCTTTTGCACCACCATAGTATGATATTGTCCGCTTTGGGCCCAAGCCCGCACGGTTTTGTTTTTGGGCTCCTTCCCAAAAGGCCTCATACTATGTGGAATGGTGGACACTTATAAACTAGCCAATGTTCCTTCATTTTACCGATGTGGGACTTGGGATGAATCCCAACAAACCTCCCCTCAGACCAAGGACCACATGTCTCGTGATCTCCTCCCCTCAAGCGATAATCCGTCACCATCTTGTACCGCCGTTAACTCTACGGGACACGCCGCCTGAACACCACAATATCAGGAAGACTTTCGACACAAGGCACCAAGTTCGAATCTCCATCGCGAGGCACAACACTGAGGGTCTTCCCGCATCAAACCCAGACGAACCTGGCTCTGATACCACCGATTGTCCACCTTTTGCACCACCATAGTATGATATTGTCCGCTTTGGGCCCAAGCCCGCACGGTTTTGTTTTTGGGCTCCTTCCCAAAAGGCCTCATACTATGTGGAATGGTGGACACTTATAAACTAGCCAATGTTCCTTCATTTTACCGATGTGGGACTTGGGATGAATCCCAACAACATGTTGCAGGACTGTGTATCTGATCAACATATGCTATGAGAACCTTAAAACTAGGTTTGATTTCTTTGAGAACACGCTATTAAATGACATAGCTTAGACATTGTGCTAGGACTCTTATTATCATCATGAAAGGCTGAATTTCTCTCAACCTTTTGCAAAGTACACCATCCTTTAGATTTGAAATTTGCAATTCTTGATGATCTTGACTTCATCAAAGATCCCGAAAAAACACTAAATTTAACAAAATAATCTCAATAGTTAAATAAATACCAAATCTTTTGTAACATATAGATCTATGTTTTTAGTCAAGATCTCCGAAAATTGCAAATTTGAAATCTAAGGGACAATTGGCAAAAGTAGTTTACTTCCAAATGCACAAACTACTGGATTCTCTTTTAAGGGAAGAGATCTTATTTGACAAAGTAGATGGAATCCTTCCACATAAAAAAATCTATTGTTGTAACAGTAATTTACTTAATAATAACATCAAATCATTTAAAAATTTCTGATCACACCAATTTGGAAATTATAGTCACTCTCAATATTATTTGAATAATTCTTACACTAAAAATCATTTAACATAAATGTTAATATTTTTATGCATTGCACATTTATTTGCTGAGTAACATGTTAATTGAAGGATAATAAATGAATTAATCGCACCTGACGCAGAAACCGCAAGCTCCTGTGATCCGGTGTAAGGCCACCAATGTGGGTGGTGGAAAGAAAAGCATATCCTTTTGTTGGCCTAATAGGAGAATTTCTCCTATCAATTTTATACGTATACTTCAAAGAAGACACTAAACCATGCCCAAGCTGCCTCCTTATTGACCTGGATGACATCTGTGATGGATCCGTTAAGGTACGCCATCCAAGAGTGTATGCTAAGTCATGGTGCTTTGTCGAGATCAAGTCAAGAGACGCGCCCAGCAACCGTTCCTTGTAAGAGGATGACTCTTGCCAATCTTGCGAAAGCATTGATATTCGTGCCACAATAGGAGTTAACAATCCTTTAACGCGAGGGGCATACACCCCTACACTCACCTCGGTCGCTTGGTTGGCACCATAGGCCAACGAAGCATCCCATAGATCACCATATCCCAGCAAGTTCTTATACTTAAGAGTACCTTCAGCAGTCCAAGAACTAGTCTACAAACATCACATAAATAAAAAAAATTAGATTCCCTTGTCCTTGTTATCACCGAGGAAAAACATTATGATGTAGCTTGAGACCATTCAATCTGCCATAGAGTGTCAAGGAGGTTAGTTTTACTCAAATCAAAGCTTGAGTATCTATGTAATCAGAGTTAAATTTCCGACTTCAGTTGCATATACGTTTCTGTACAATGTAATGCCTCAAACCAAAGTAACATGTATGCAGTTCGAGTCAATGTATTATCAATTTGAGGAGAAGAGAGTGTACCGAGGGCTTGGTATAAACGCCGCATTCGCCGGAAACTTTGTTATCGGATTCGACAACGTGGACGATGACATTGGCGGTGTTAGGGAGTTCTGGTGGTCCTGCCTCGAGGCGAACATTGCAGGAATCGAAGATTTCGAGCGCTTGAAGCCTGGCAATGGCGATTTGCGAAGCTTGCATAAGCTCCTGCATGGTGGTGGCGTCCTCGATGCCTTTGAGCTCAGCTTCAATCACCCAATCCTTTGTCTTCGTGTTGCCGCTTACAACCACGTCGTGGACGCGGATAGGAACCAGCTCCGACGACAACCGTCGCGATAGGGTTTCCACCTTGAAACGCTGCTCCCGCAACTTGGACTCTGCGGATTGGGGAATTCCGCGATTCGATTCCTGAACGACGTCGTCGTCGTCGTCGTTGTCATCTTCAATGTCGTCATCATCGCGGGGTTCCTCATCGCTGCTGAGGGAGTGTTGTTGACTGCGAATGTTAGGGTTCGGAGGAGACGGTTCTGTCATCGAAATTGAGTGAGTTGAAGGCAAAAAAAGCACTTGGATTCGATTCAGTTCAGTTTGTCACACGATTTATGCTTTGCCTTCGTAATTGACCTTTCCTTTCCTTGTGACTTCCACGCCGCTTACAGTTACAGACTTACAGGTCAGGATTTTCATGTCAAATGAAGCAAACAAATTATGTTAAATGTATATGAATGGATACAATATTATAAAGTAAATTAATTTGCAAAATCTCTTACTATTTTTTTTTAATAAAAATTGCAAAAAAGCAATTGATTTTATTTTCAACTTTTACGCACTATCATATATTTATAAGATTGTGTTGCGACAATGCCATGGAACGAAAATCACTCTGAAGTGATTTTTTCAAAAAATATTATATATATTTTTTTTTATTTTTTTTAAAATAAAATTTTTAGTTTTATTTATTTTATATATATATATATATAGATTTTTTGTCTTTATCATTTACTTTTATTAATGTTATTCGTGTTATGATAACTTGACCAATATTATTTCGAAGTAACATTTTTAATACTAATTTTTTATTTATTTATTGAAGTTACTTTATATTATATACTTATAAAATTATGTTGCGATGTGATGAAAATCACTCCCATGTGAATTTTTTTTTAAAATATTATATATAAATATATATAATTTTATTTACTTTTTATAGTTTTATTTACTTTTTTTAATTTTTATAATTTAAAATATTTTTTTTCTTATATATAATTTTTTTTAATCCTTATCATTTATTTTCATTAATATTATTTGTGTGGTGGGTGATGACTTCACAAAGATTACTTCAAAGTAATATTTTTAACCGTCTTTTTTTATTATTTGTTGAAGTTACTTAATATCATATATTTATAAAATTATGTTGAGATGGGATGAAAATCACTTCGATGTGATTTTTAAAAATATATATTATGTATATAATTTTATTTACTTTTTTTTTATTTTTTTTTATTTCTTAGTTTCTATAATTTAAACAAGTTCTTTTTTATATGGTTTCTTTAATCTTTATCATTTATTTTTATTGATGTTATTTGTGTTGTAATGTCTTAACAAATACTACTTTGAAATAACATTTTTAACATTATTTTTTCTTATTTGTTGAAGTTACTTTATATCGGGTTTAATTGTCTATGATAGCTTTATATTTGATTTTAAACTAGATGTGTGACAGTCATTGTTATATTTTGGTTGTTCCTTTATTTTAAAGAGGGAGTCATGTCAAAGTCAAAAGTGTTGATAAGTTAAATGTATAAAAGATTTGAGTTGTGATTAATATAAGCATACATTATTTTCCTTCAATAAAGGAAGAAGAAAATTCAATGAATAATAGTAAAAGATCTTCTTCAATGATCACTTATGTATGCAAAAAAAAGGGTGAGATTGTATATCAAGAACTCAAAAAGTTGACAAAAATCACTAATGTTTCCTAATTAAAGAGTAATGCAAATTTGATTTGTGTTTGATTCAAGTATTATTGTAAGTGTTTTTATATTTTGTTACTATTTTTTTATTTAGATTCTTGATGCAGGAAGTTTGAAGTTGAGGATGCTTTAAATGAGTGGATGGAGCAACATTTAAACATGTCTCTTGCATGTCATTTGACTTCAAATGACATGTATGAAGTATGTTCAGATGTCACCCTATCCACCCATTTCAAGCTTCTTCGATTCCATACTTTCTGCATCAAGAATCTTAATGAAAAAATAGTAACCAAAAATTGAAAAACATCTACAACAATACTTGAATCAAACACTAATCCAAATTATATTACTCTATAATTAGGAAACACTAGTTATTTTTGCCCAAAATTTTAAGTTCTTAATGTATACAATATCACCCTTTTCATATGTACCAAAAGTGACCCTTCAAGAAGACCTCTTATACTATTACTCACTGAATTTTCTTCCTTTGAAGAAAAATGACTCATGTTTATGTTCACCACAACAAACACCTTGTATACAAATTATCACCTCCTTTAATTTTGATAATGTCCTTCATTACAATAAAGAACAACCAAAAAGTTTTAAAGGAAGTGAAGTTATTTTGATTGTTCTTTATTGCAATGAAAGGCATTGTCGAAATTAAAGGAGGTGATAACTTGTATACAAATGCAAATAATGTTAATGGGAAAAAAATGATAGAGGCTAAAAGAGAGAAAAAAACTACATGTAAGAATTAAAAAAGAAATATTTTAAATTATAAGTACTAAAATGATAAGTAAATAAAATTATAGAGAATAAAAACATACATAAATGCTGCATTGGAATGATCTCGTCATCGTGACACAAATAAAATTAATAAAAAAATAAATTATAGAGATTAAAAATAAATAAAAATATGTATAAAAATTTAAAATAAATATTTTAAACTATATAAAAAAAAATATATAGGATAAAAATGTATTTCCCAAATGCACATATTCCTAGATTCTCTTTCAAGAGAATTGATCTTATTTAACAAGGGAGGTGAGCTCCTCCCATATAAAATAAAGAAGGCTTAATTATGTTTTTGATTCCTCAAGTATTGCAATTGTACAATTTTGATCTTCAAAATTTTAATTGAGTAATTTTAGTCATTAAAAGATTATAATTATGTGATTTTAGTCCCTTAATTTTTAATTGAACAGTTTTAGTCCCTCAACTATTATAATTGTGCAATTTTAGTCTTTTTTATTAAAAATTTAGTAATTTAAATATATATATATATATATATATAATATTTTAAAGTTATATAATTGTTTGCTTATTTAAGTTAACGTATATTATAAATTTTGTTAATATATCAAATGATATATATTTATTATTATTAAATAAATAAATTTATATATTATTAGTATTTTAATATTATTGATAAATTAATATCAATAATATTTTTAGTATATTTATAGATAAACTAATAATTTGATAAATATGACTTAGTATATATTAATATATTTTTATAAAAATATAAATATATAAAGATATGTATATTTCTAATTAATATTTTTGTAAAAGTATATTAAGATATAATAATATATATTTATCAGATTATTAGTTTATTTATAAATATACTAATAATATTATTGATATTAATTTATCAGTAATATTATAAAAATAATAATATATAAATTTATTTATTTATTAAAAATAAATATATATCATTTGATACATTGAAAAAAATTATAATATGCGTTAATTTGAATAAACAAATAATTGTATAATTTTAAAATATTATATATATATATATATATATATTAAAATTATTAAATTTTTAATGGGAGAGACTAAAATTGCACAATTATGATATTTGAGAGACTAAAATTGTTCAATTAAAAATTGAAAGATCAAAATTGTTCAATTAAAAATTGAAAGACCAAAATCGCACAATTACAATCTTTTAGAGACTAAAATTACCTGATTAAAACTTTGAAAATCAAAATTGCACAATTACAATACTTAAGGGATTAAAAATGCAATTAAACTAAAAATATATATATATATATATATATATATATATATATATATATATATATATATATATATATATATATATATATTAACTGTAATCTTCTTCTTAATTCCATCAAGTCATTTTAAAATAATATTGGAAATTCTAGCCACTCCCAATATTATTTCACACACCAAAATCGTTTAACGTAAAAGTTAAAACGTTTTATCCATTATTGCACATAAATTTGCAAAGTTACAGATTAATTGAAAGGATATATATAAAAGGATGAGTTGCACCTGACGAAAAATCGCATGCTCCATGTGAAGCAGATCCATTTGTTGGCCTAATACGATTATTCCAAAGATGACACTAAACGGTTTCCAAACTGTCTCCTTATTGACCTGGTTGACATAGAAAGCACGAGAGCATCTGCCATAGACTATCAAGGTTAGTTTTACGTAAATCAAAGTTTGACTATTTATGTAAGATCAAACAACATAGTTAAATTTCTCACTTCACTTGCCTGTACAATGCAATGCCTCAAATCGTAGTAACATATATTTAATTTAAGTGGATGTATTATCAATCTGAGAAGAATTAAGTTTACCGAGTATTTGGCATAAACATCACATTCTTGGAAAATTTGTTATCGATTTCAGCAACGTCGATCCATGATGAGAATTGGCAGTGTTTGGGAGTTTTCATGGTCCTGCATTGAGACAAATCTTGCATAAATAGAAGATTTCGAGCCTTTGAAGCCTGGTAATAGTGATTTGCAAAGCCATCAGTGTTGAGTGTGATTGTTAGGATTCTAACAAGACTGTGTTTTAGATTATAGATCGAGTGTGACTTATTATTTACATATGCATCTTTTATAATAAAATATTAGGAAGTTTTGTGGTAGTTTTCTCCGCCCCAAAGGATATTTTAGGTAATTCAATCATAGTTATATTATTTTTATTCATTTAATACACTATATTAATTAATGACATATTTATTATAAGTAAAATTTAAATGCATATGTATTATCAAGTATTAAAGATTAATTTTAATAGTGCTATTATATATTAATGAGTATTTAAATTAATTCACGTATTTATTTATTAAATATTAATGTAATTTCTATAAAAAAAATAATTATAATTTTTATTTTTAGTCTCTCAAATATGAAGTAAATTTAGTTTTGGTTCTTAACTTAAATTTAAATTTAATGTTTTTAATCTTATGATTTGAAAAAAAAAATATTTTAGTAATTTCTTCAAACATTAGTAAATATGTCAAATATTTTTTTACTAATATCTTTATTAATAAAAATTACATCATATTAAATTTAATTGATGTTACATAATTATTTAATTAATCATTATTAATTAAGCTATTGGTGGTTGGAATGATAATGTGTAGGGTGCCGGTAAGGTCATATGGCACAAATCTTCGTACTCACATTTTAAATAATACTTGAATCTAGTCTCATATTTGTATGGGTAGCAATTATGATATTAATATCGTACACTACTTATATATAAAATTAATAATAATAAATTAATAAAAAAAATTTAATTAAGAGCATTACTATAATTATATTAAATATTTATTCTTAAATAATTCAAACATAATCTTAAAAACAAAAATCAAATACACATAATATTAAAAAATAATCAAATATAACATTGATTTGTTTAAACTCAAAATAAAAATAAACATTATAATGATAATCATTCAACATAACAATTGTCAAAATTAATGTTCTAATATTTAACAAAAACTTTCATTAAACTTACACATTACGTGGTGACAATATTCTTTGATGCAAATGAAAAAAAAAATATTGAAATTGATTAACTTATATTATAAATTTTAAAAAAACTAATAGATAATTATCAAAAAAAATTATGCGTTGATTTAAATGTATATAACAATATATTATATGGTTTCAAATTTTTAAAAAAATTGTAAACTTAATCTCACTATAAGAAATATAACATATAATAACATACAAAAAGTGTCATTGTAACTTATACCTACACTTTTTAACAATATATCAATATATATTGTATCTATACTAGTATAGGTAAAAATAATTTTATTGACAAATATTATGTCATTATAGAGTGTACGTCATTATATGATTTTTTTTTTTGCAATATCTATACATGAAAAACTTATAATTTAATGATTAGATCATTTAAATTTGATGTCAAATATGGATTATTATAAAAATTAGATAATTAATTCTTAGTTATATCATTTTCATTTATTTATTTATTAATGATATATCTTTTTTTTTTTAAGTAAAATTTAAATGTACATTTATCTTTTATAAGAATATAGTAGGAAGTTTTGTCATACTTTTTTTCTATCTAACTTACATACACTACAAGAAATATTACATACAACAATATATAAAAGTATCACTATAGATATAAATTATGTAGATATATATCTATTTGACATATAATTGCATATAATTTTATTGTTGATTTTGAATAAGATTTTACATCATATTTTATGTGCCATTAAAGTTTATACCCGCAATTTTTAATAATATACCATTATACATTACATTTATTGTATAGGTAAAAGTGATTTTAAGTAACACCTATTATATCATTATAACGTGTGTGTCACCATACAATAATTTTCTTATAGTGATAAGTTTTTTCATTAATATTTTAGGTAATTCATTCTTAGTGGTATTATTTTTACTTATTTAATACACTGTATTAATTAATGAGATATTTAATAAAATATATAAAATTGAAATATAAATTTATCTTTTATAGTGACATATTAGGAAGTTTTGCCATATTTTTCTTCACCTAAATTGTATAGTTTTCTCTACCTAAAAATTTATTTTAGGTAATTCATTCTCGGTTATATTATTTTATTTATTTAATAATTATTCTAAATTGATATATAAGTAAAAAAGTACTTAAATTTTTTAGACTTAAACATAAATAAATTTTAACTAAGTTAACTTTATTTTACTTTTAATTCAAAAATATCTTTAAGATAATAAATGAGAGCATTATCTCAAATAATTTTTATTAAGGATATTTCATCAAATGTAGTATATTTTACTACCTCCATTCATTTATAATAGTTGTTTAAAATTATTTTACACATACAAAGAAATGTAAAAGAATTTCTTATTTTTCATAAAATGATATTGATATTTTCTATTATACCTTCTTTCATTTTTATTTCATAATAAATGTATATTAATTGGCATGTGTAAAATAATTAAAAATTTAGTGAGAAGTAAAGGTTTGATTGCTAACACAACAATTAATGTTGTCTTGAAACTTAAAAATGACAAATAAATAGAAATAAAATTTTATTAAAGATCTGACAGATAAAAAGGAATAGAGGAAGTATACGATATTGTAAAAATTAAATACATTTAACTATGTTTCTTTATCTATGTAAAATTTATTTTTTTTTCTTAGGCTAAATTACAATTTAAGTCCCTCTATTTTTATTAATCTACAATTTTTGTCTTTCTATTTTAAAATGGAGATATTTAGTCTCTTTATTTTTAAAAATATGAAAGTTTAGTCTTACCTTCAAGTTGATGTTCATTGATCGATAAATTTTGACTTTTTTGATAATTTATCATCACTTAAGTAACATAATATTTAGTAATGTAATATGTTGGAATAAATTTTTTAAAACAACATAAAATATTTTTTTCTTTTATTTATTTTAACAAGTGATTGATATTTATTTTATTATTAAACCTTATTTATATATTTTTATATATTTTTAAATATTATGTTACTAAATATCACATTACTTAAGTATGTATAAACATTAATACTTAACGATTAATGATTATCATGATTGTCAATTTGATAGGAGAGTCAAAATTTTGTACTTTTAAAATTAAAGGAAATAAATATTTTTATTTTAAAATAAAAGAACAAAAATTATGGATTGACAAAAAAAAATAAAAAAATAAATCAAAAGTACAATTTAATCTTTCTTTATGTATAGGTCTAGAAGAAGTACACTATATTAATTAATGAGATATTTAATAAAATAAATAAATTTAAAATGTACATTTATCTTTTATAGTAATATAGTACAAAGTTTTAACATAATTTTCTCCACCTAAATTGCATAGTTTTCTTTGTCAGGAAAGATATTTTAGGAAATTCATTCCCAACTATATTATTTATAGGTTAAATGACTAGTTGATATCTATAGTTTTATCAAATTTTTAATTAGGTTCTTATAGTTAAAAACACTTTATATAGATCCTTAAATTTTAAAAATCTTATAATTATATCAATCACATATTAGCATTGTTAAAATAACGTTAATTTATACTAACTCGATATTGTGACATGAGATTATCTTTTAATATAATAACTAATTAATTTTTTTATTTGTTTTAAATATTTTTAATTAAAATTCTAATTTTAATTACACCAAAACATAGCATTCATTTCATGTTTATTTTTAAATTATATTTTGGCTTTTTAAACTCTTTGATTTTTTTTTCTTCTTCATTTTACATCTATTCATAAATACTAAGAATAAATATAGTTTAATTTTGAATGTAGGATAACCTTTTAGATGAATTGCTTTGTTTGTATAAAATGAATGCATTAGATATATATTAGATCATCACTAATATTACAATTTTAATGATTAACAGATGAAAATTTAGCAAGAAAATTAAAATTGTGAATTTTATAAATTTAAGAGATTAAAATTACAAAATTAAAAATTAGAAACCTAGATTACGTATTTAATATTAAAGAAGGATAAAAATACAATTTAACATAAAATTTAAAAGTTAGGCTTGTCAACATCATGTTAATTTCACATAATTAACCCTTAAATGTCTAAGAAGTAATATGAGGCCAGAAATTCTTGTGCATTATTTTCTTTTTTATCCAAAGGTATACATCATAGATCTTGCATAGAATTCTCTTAACAAAATTACAAAACGGTGTTGTTGAACCCAAACATCAACATATATATCCTTCACGTTGCTCGATCATTTTATTTTTTCAAGCTAACTTATCAATTAATTTCTGCATTTTTCTATTCAGCAAACTGTTATTTTACATTTGAAGAAATGAGAGAAGACTTGAACTTGTCTGGATTCACCACATAAACTGACATGAAAAAGTAAGTGATATACGAAAGCTAGGTGCAATTCCATAAGCTACAATTAAACGAAGCACCCGAAAAAACATCACTCACGCCATTGCGAATTGCGACCATGTCCTACAACAATAGAGACGTTAAGTGAGAACTTTTTAGTGCTTTGACTTCACCTAAGGAAAAAGGATCAATCACAATGCTTAAACCTCTCGAACAAACTTAATTACAATCTGCTTCACTTGTTTTAACGTGCTTCTGAAGAAGCAATCTCAAGCTCTGCCCACCAAAGTGGAGAAAGTTTCGGAACTGCTGATTCAGGTGTTATTTTTGTTATCTCTCTGAGTCTCTCACTGACATCTTTCATTGTTGGTCTCTGCTCTGGATCAGGGTCCACACAAGTTTTAATCAAAGCAGAAACTTGTTCTAGTTGATCCTCTTGGTAAGATACTAGAATTGGATCCACCATTTCTTTGAGGGGCTGGTCCCCTTGTAAATAGTGCGATGCCCAGTTTTCAAGTGAGTCCCTTTGTTCCACTGAATAGGGGATGCGACCAGTAACCATTTCAAACAACAAAACACCAAAGCTATAGACATTGCTTTCTGGACTTGCTATTGGCATGTCATTTGCTTTTGTCTCAGCTGAGGCTGTGTCGTTTGAGAAACTCAAATCTGAGAGTTTGGCAGCATAGTCATCTGTTAAGTAAACAGCTGAAGAATTCAGCTTCATAAGGGCCATAGGAGGGTCCAACTCGTGCATCTGTTGAAGGCAATAAGCCATACCCACTGCAACTCTAAGTCTTGTTCCCCAATCCAAGTGCTCAGCTTCTTTTACTGGAATTCACAAGAAGATCAAATACATCAACCATGTAACAACTCAAACAGGGATAATAAAAAATCAAATCCTTATAAGGAGAGTATCATTCTAGCTTCCAAAGAAAAAGGAAACAGTACTTTTTGTCCATGAATATGATCCATGTAATATTTTAAAGTTGATAATTACAGATTAATCTGCGTTCACAAAATATGAATTCTACTAACCAAACATTATTTTAACACCACAAGAAGGAATATAATGAAAATCCAAATTGAAACGCCTGTTCAAGGAGGCTAACTTTTTGGTCACACTTTCACCAACTGTTTCCTCAATAATGAGTCCAATGCATTGACTTAAGCCATTTAAGCGTATTAGATGGTGGGTAGGATTAGACAATTGTTAATAGAAACACTTGGTGTAATAATTACTCTAAGATGATAAGTACTCACTGTGTAAATGTTCAAATAGTGTTCCATTTGGGGCATATTCAAAAACCAACATTCTGGTGAAAGGCTCCTCTTCTTCACAATATCCAATAAGATTGACAAAATTCTTGTGGTTCACTTTCGATAATGTATCTAGCTGAAACCATCAAGCTTAAAAATTAGTTATAATTAAAATGCTTAAATTGCAAGTCTGCTGATAAGTTTGATGGTCTTTTTTGTCATGATAATTGATACCTTCTTTCTAAATTGAGCTTCTAAAGTCTTTGACCAATTCTTGGATGATGTCACCGGAACACAAGCTACAGCTATTTCAACGCCACTAGACAAAGTTCCTTTGTACAGCGGACCAACGGCTGAAGTACCAATTACATTGCTAAAATCTTCACATGCTGCTTCAAGATCTGTTCTCTTTAGCTTTTGCACACCTACAAATTTAAAACTCTGTTATTCATGTACATAGGCAGAAAATATACATATGAGCACAAGGATTACAACTCAGAGATGTAAATACAGTCTTTCGAAGCCAGACACACAGGATGACCAAAAGATATTGTGAAAACAAGTTAAATAAGTTCCAATTCTTTGTCATGTTTTAGGAATCCCGAGTCAGTATGAAGTATGCGATTTAGATCTTCTGTTTTTTTTAATAAAAAGGCATGGTCCTTCTAGGTAAGAGAAACACAATTTTTTAATACAATTAGTTGAACATACAACTAATAATGTAGGTCATGTATCATAAAAAAAGATAAAACTTAAATGCAGTGTCTTAAGTGATTTTTGTGTTGTTCTCCAACCAAAACTAAAGTTTTACTTTGATAATCTGCTTAATGAATGTTTGGTTTGAAGGTCAACATATATTACAGAAGTAAAACTCTAATTTTGATTGGCCAATAGCACCAAAAATACTTATGAAACTGTATCTAAATTTTGTTCCAATAAAAATTGTATTTTGTTTATAGCCATGATTCTACTTCTGTTAAATTGAGGAAAGAAATTGCTTATATTACCAGTTACAAATGCCTTCTGAAGCTGTCCACTTAGTCCCGTGGCCCAAGGTCTGACATTAGCTACTTTGGTTTTACAAAGATATATGCCAATGCTTGAAATAAGGAGAAACACAACACCACCTATTACTCCAGCCAAAATATGAATATTTGATGAGGTGCTTTTAGTTTTAGAATGAAAAGCCTTTTCCCTAGGGGGAGCTGGCTTTGTTGGCACTGGTGGTTTTGCTGAGGCTGGTGCGGAAGCAGGAGAATGGCTCTCAACAACTGGATTCTTGGCACGATTAAAAGCCTCTTTTTTATTAGAATGAAGTGGATTAGGCACACGACTAGGATGGGGAGGAAAAAGTGCTGATTTATCATTTCCTAGTAGGCCACGAGTACCTTTACCTTGACCAATATGCCTTCAAAAAAGATAAAATTATGTAATTTTGCTTTTTAGAAGAAAGAAATAGGATCATATAACAATAGCATAAAGACACAACTTAGAATACAAAATACATGCGCATAAAAAGGCCTATAATTCCAGAGATGGACAACTTTTCAATTAATTAGTAACATACCATGTGATGGCTCTTTCTGGACAAGCTGGCATATTAGCAGCATTAGTTAGCTGATTTTCATCTACTTGGCATTCAGAAAGCATCCTCAGCTCATTGATTTCGGGAGAGAAACCAACAAGAAATTCATTGTTATCCAGCAAACTGCAACAAGAAGAAAATGAGTACATGGTGGCAGAATTAAAGAAAAAAAAAGAAGTGAAATTGAACGGTCCTAAGAGTATCATCCTACAGGATTGCCAGTGAGATATTACTCCCAAGATCCGCAGGTAGATGTCCACTGAAGTTGTTGTATCCCAAATCCAAAACCTCCAATTCTTTTAAGTCTACAAATCCTTCAGGGATGGTCCCATAGAAAGAGTTGTTTCGCAAAATACTGCACCATATTCATCGTCATGCTATTAGAATAAAAGCCAAAATAGAAATATTAAGGAAAGGAACAGCCATGGTCAATGTAACAAACAATTACTTACATAGACTTTATGTGAACAAGGTTCACAATCTCGGGCCCGAGAGTTCCTCCAAGGCATAGATCCTTCAAATTCCTGAGCAAAGAAATAACTTCTCTACATTAAAACCCTCTCAAAGATTTAACATAAGAGACGAATGTTCAAAAATTGATATGACTATAGCCACTGTCTGTGGAGTTGATCACTTGAGAATAAGATTTTGCCAACGGACAAAAAAGTAAAAAATTCAAAACTTGGATCTCTCATTTGATGACCCAGATAAAGAGACAAAGAGAGAGGGATTAAAAAAAACACATGTATGTTCCTCTTCTTTTCTAGTCCTGCCTGTACCCACAAATTATACCACAGAATTGCTGAAATATAATCAGTTTCTAAGGAAATGGATAACAGAATCAGCACTTACAAGGTCACAACTTTGCCATCTGAGCACTCAACTCCGAACCAATTACAAGGGTCAACAGAGACTTCATCCTGAATCCAATTTGACAAAGCACCAAAAGGGTCACTCACTATTCTCTGCCTCAACTTCAAAAGAGCATTACCTGCAAAGAGAAACCATGTTTCACTTTCAGCATCTTCCAAGCAGCAACATAAGAGAATAAAAGACTCCACAAACTCAAAATTCCACTTCCACTCTAAGTCTACTACCTTCTTCATTTAAAGAAGAGCACAAATCCAAGTCCTGAAACAAGAAAAAAACCGCCACAAAGCGCAAAGCCATCGAAAGATCCTTGAAGCGACTGAATTTCCTGTTCTTGCCCATTCTTGTTGCAAGAACACCGTTTTTTTTTGTTTGCAAGAACAAACTATGGCATGGATAGAGGTTAATATCCCAGAAGCAAAGTTTGAAAACGTATTAATAGAAGAAAGAGACAAGTTGAAGAAATGGAGCAAAGAGTGTAATATCTAATCTAGATTGTGAACTTTAAGCATGGACTGGTTCTAAGATGTTGTGACATTTGCAAGTGAGATTGGTGAATGGACCCAGAAGACTTGAAAGCGCGTTTGCTGTCTCTGAGCTAACTAGTCATTATAGTAACGGTGGAAGAACAACAATATATTGACACACACACACCCTTGTTACACGTTAGTGTGATTTTGAGTGAAAAAAAAGTCTCTGTTAATTCTTTGAAGATTTTAATATTCAAATTCATTTTTTAAATACTGTTTATTGCTTAGTATTATTTTATCATCTCTTATTATGTTTATAAATTAAATTCTCACTCCTAAAAATTTACAACTTCTCGCTTTTTAAGTATGCTAGTAAAAAAGACGAACTTTATGTCTCTGCTACAAAATTAAAAGAAAAAAATTGTTCGATTAATTTTAAAAGAGTGAAATAGTTGAATAAATTAGTTAAGAAGATAAAAATATTTAAAAGAATATACAAATTCAGATATCTTTTCAATAATGTTATAGATTTCTATTTTTAGGTATTCCTTATTAATGTTATGAATTTCTATTTTCGTATTAAATGTAGAAATAAAATAATTACAGTATATATTATTAACTTTCTTTCTCTATATAAGATTCAATTTTATAATCTATCATATTGATAATCATGAATTATCTTTTTTATGTTTTTTTCTTTCTAAAACTATCTTTATATTACTTTTATTTCCTAATTAACACTCATATATCTTCTAGTCAATTAGAATTTATGTCTTATATGATTTATTTCTCCTAATAATATTGATTTTTCACTTAACTAGTTAGAGTATATGCTCTTTAAAGAGCTTATAATTAGTGCATTTATCAAATTAAGATTACACTCTTTAATTAGGGATATTTTTGTAACGATCTGCCAAGGTTATTATACTATGTAAGATCACTACCAATAGCAAAAACTAGTCTACTAAAATTATACAAGTTTAACTAATAAATATATGGACATACATAGAATATGAATATAAAAGTGTCACCGTCATACTAATATAAATCATATACATGTATATACAATAATCCCAAAGATAAACTACATAGCCTAATTTCGGTCGAACACACCTATACAAGCTACATGAAGTAGCACTAACACCAACAAAAGGGTCCCTCCACCTAACAATAATCGCACATCCGACCTAGCCTTGATCTGTTCTAATGCAACGTATGATCATTGTAGTCCAAACTACATGGAAACAAAATGGTAAGTTAAAAGTTCAAAAACATATAAACATAGAAATTAATTATATATCATACAACGTCATACCACAACCATATATGAAAGTTAAACACTCCAAAGTCAACATATATTTCATCCAAAACATGTCACACAAGACATCCAACAATGCATATTAACACACCACAACATATATCATATGTATACACCTCAAATAATGTATCTTTATGCATTTACCTATGAAAATTTTCTAACAATATGAGTAGTCTAAGTGACTTTACCATATCGAACCAACCCAATCATTTTTGCACCTAAAACGCCGACTCAATCATAGCAAAATGAGATAACAATCTTTTCTCTAATTGTAAAAAATAAATCCTATTACTTTAGTTACTATTTAAGATTCAATTTTTTATTATTTTTATTTATTTCCTTTGACCTAGTCACAATATGATTTTGTGCACGAGGTTGTAGCCTTGCACAAGTTGCATCAACTCTATATATTTTGCCTTCATGAATCAATAGAGACACACAATACACAACACTTCATTCATTTTTCCTCCTTAAAAATTATTTTTTATTATTAAACATATTTTGGAGTAGTTTTTTTTTTCGAAGCGCATTACAAAATAATCTACCAATGTAGTGGAAACATTTTCTCATTGAGGATAGCGTCAAACATGTTTCAACCCAAACTTCACTGAATCTTCTTATTTTATTTTAGTCATTGTTATTTAATTTTATCATTTGTGTAATGTTGAGCTCGATGTAATTTTAGTGAAAAATTGTAATGTAGTTAGTAGACTGGAACGGGACGTTCCCAAATTAGAACGAACCATTCCAAACTACTAAAACAAGGGTGATTTAGTAGTCTAAAATGGGTCGTTCCCAAACTAGAACGGACAGTCCCAAACTACTAAATAGACCTATAAATCCTAGTTCAGAATGAGTCGTTCCAAACATGGTCGTTGTGAGTTAAACTCAACTCTAGAACGGGCCATTCTGGTTTAAGAACGAGTCTTTCTACATATGAGTTTTACACATGATGAAGGGGTGCAGAACGGGCCGTTCCGGATTCGAAACGGGCCATTCTGACCACTCTAGACTCCTATAAATAGACCACATGCATGCAGTTGAGAAAAAAAAGGAAAGGAACTTAGAGAGAAGTTAGAGAGAAGTTTTAGAGAGAAGGACTCTAGACTAGGAAACTTGCTTTTGGAAGATTTAAGTTCCCGGGTTGAGCTTTGGAAGGAAATTTCGCTTCTTCTTAGCTCTTGGCTATTCTAAGCCAATCTTCAGGTTAGGGAAACTTTATGCATTATTTTTTCTTGAAATGGTTGAGTTGTTGGTGTGGATTGAGTTAAAAAGGTTGCGGTTTTTGCAAGTTTTGACAAAGTAGATGATGGAATTAGGACTTGATGTCTTTGTAACAGTTGTAGGAAATCTTCTTATCTTTCATATGAGATAAGGATGAGGTTGATAGGATTAGTATAACTCTCAAAATGTATTTTATGTAAAGGTTTTCATTTCACAATAAGTGATTTGGTTAAGTTGAAAGTTGTTTGGGTGCTTAAGTTAATTTATGTTGTTTACATTGTGTAAGTTGGCATGATAGATGAACTTTAAATATGTTGGTTGATTTGTAATTTGTGTTGAATATGTTGTATTTTGTTGAAGTTTTTTATAAGGTTGTAAAGTTGTTAAGTTGCCTGATGAAGATGAGTTGAGTAGTTGTTGGCTTAAGTTGTTTATATGTTGTGTGTTTGATGAAACTAAGTTGTTTACATGTTGTCTATCATTGAATTATTAATAATTTAAGATGTATAAATTGAAGTAGATTATTGTTGCAAAGTTGTTTAAAGTTGTTAAGTTTCATTAAGTTGATTTAAAGTATCAAGATGACTATTGTTGTCAAGTTGAATGAAGGGTGTCTATAGTTGTGAAGTCGTAAAGTTGATATTGTGATGACTATAGTTGCTCAAGTTATTTATTCAAGTTGATATAAAGATGTTTATTGTTGTCAAGTTGTATAAAGATGCTTATTATTGTAAAGTTATATAAAGATGCTTATTGTTGTGAAGTTGTATAAAGTTTCCTATTATTGTAACGTTGTAAAGTTGCCTATTGTTGTAAAGTTGAAAAGCTGGGGACATATGGTGAAGATATATGTCCTATGTTAAGATACATAGTACTAAGGTGATAAGTTGAAGGTTGTTTTAAAATTGAATCCCTTACTACTGTGTGGGAGACATGGAAGTAGTCGATCCATGTCATGGTTGGATGACCAATTTGAGTAAGGTATCTAGTTAGAGATGTAGTCTTTGACTAGGTACTGGAGGGTGCGTGGTACTTGGAGGCCAGTGGGTGGGCTAACTCCATATGTGGATTGGTTATGCAAGCCAAGGTCGTGGTAGGCCTATACCCAAACCCTTCTGCCTTGACAGTAGTACTGGACCTCCAAGTCTAAGTGGCACACTTGAGCAATCGCCTATTATTGTCTATACCTGGTTCTCTTCGGAGCTCCTAACGATGTCTTATACCTGACCTGGTTGAGATAGGTCAAACGTTGGATTCGGTAGGGTTTATGCCACCTAGACTACTCAACCTCAGTTATTGGAGATCTCCAAGTTGTATATGCATGACGACACATTAGTTGATGTTGCATGGGTTTTTGCATTCAAGTTGTATATAATGTTGTATGAATAAGTTGATAGTGGAGCTATTGTGATAAATACTATGTGATTATGTGTGATGATGAGTTGTTGATCACTAGGACTAGAGGAGAAGTTTTCAAAGTTGCTCATCTCATTGTGCAGATTGAGATAGTTGTGGTGCATTGAGAACCCAATTTATTTAAAAACCCTCATTGGAAAGTTGTCCCTTGGAGTGGATGATGTGTTGTTCTCTTTTAGGACTTAGTTGGTCCCGTGTGTGGGTAAGGTTGAGGCACACGTGTATGAAGCGACCACGGTATAGGGATCAGACCAAGCTATACCGATTACAAGCGGCCAATTTAAGTAAAGTACGATGTGTTGAAAATGTTGTTGCTATTAGATAATGTTGTATATCTATTGTTATAGGTATGTTGTTGCTTTAAGTTGCAAGTTGAAAGTAGAATTCTATTGTTGTTTACTATATGTTGATGCTATTTTTTTATGATTATTGTTATGAGCTTACCCTAACATGTTTTCCCTTGTGGTTGGGACTGCAATGACCATACCTTGATATGCGAGCAGATCAGGATTAGGTGCTTCGCTGGATTGGGTGAACTTCTTTTTGGTTGGGACTTAAGAGAAGGGCTAACGTTGTATTTAGTTGATTGGTAGCTTTTGACTACCTAATTGTTGTATAGGGTATTATTCCCTATTTTCAGTTATATATATTATGGGACTTTTTAGTTGTGTATTCTCAATATATATATAATTGTTTAGAAGTGATATTTTATTTTATACTTGTATTTGGACGCTATAGACAGTGTGAGACCTGGCAGGTCGTTACACTAATATATCTTTTATTTTCTATTTCTATGGTTCCAATAAAAACATCATATTAAATACAACTAATATTACATAATTATCTCAAGTATCACTTTCATATATATTATTGGTGAACTGAGAGACTAAAACAAAAAATTTTAAAATTACAAAGACTAAAATTAATAATTTTAAATTTAAGGAAAAAAAATAAATTGATCCTAAATTTAAAAAATTATAAAACATATTTAAGTTTTTTTTTTTCAGCAGATTCGATAAGATACTTTATCTTTATTAGATATACTTATTTTCTTTTATAATCTAATATCTGACAATTTCTAGTTTATTGTGTATTAATGTCAAACTTTTGTAATGCCTAGAAAAATAGTGTCCAAAAGAGATTGTATAAATCATTTTCTACATTAGAGATTATGAGCCATGTAAGTAGCAGACGTTGAATTATCAACTCAGTAATGAATGACTGCGTTTTGATGATGATATGTGAGAGATATTAATGGTAAGTTTTGGTGCTATGTATGTTTATGCTTCGATGACTTGACTTAAATAAGTGATCATATCAAGTCATTGTGTCTCTGTCTCCCTCGTAGAATTGTGCAAAATACATCACTGTCAATTCTATAGACAAACAACTAGTATTAGTATAATACTTTTCTCAATATACTTTGTTATTAAAAAATATTTATGCGAATATTATAGAGAAGATAGTTGATTAACGAGTTCTTTGATAATTTTTTTATTTATATTACATACTTTGTGTTATAAAATTAAGTTTTAAACAAATTTTTAATCCTAGAAATATTAATTTAGTTTTAACCTTTAAGAAATGTTAATTATGATTCTCATAAATTTTATTTTTTAAATTCTCTTTATGTTTTGGTTGAATTAGAAGTGAAAATGAGATTATATGAATAGAGGAGAAATGAAATGGTTAAAATCCGTTGTTTGAATGAATGGAATTATGAAGGAATAAATAAGAGAAAATTATATCTGCTTGTTTGGATGAGTAGAAAAAAATGAAAAGAAATAATGAATTATATAAAAAAAATATACTAATTAAAAAATATTTTTAATATAATATTTTTTAACATAAAATTATTTATTATATTATGATTTAAAAATTAAAAAAAAATGAAAAAGTCATTCTTCTTCTATTTTAGGGGGAAATATTTTTTGTGAGATCCACGCTAATAATTTTTCTCCTTCCTAATTTTCTTCTCAAACAAATGATAAAAATTTAGTATTTTTATCATAGTCTTCTCCTCCCAATTTCTTTCCATAACATTTTTATCCGGACAAACAAGAGGTTAATAATGACATTAATTATAATACATTTTTTATGTATTGACTTTTAATTTTATGTTATTTATTTATTTGATATTTATGTTATCTAAGGATGGAAATAAATTGATTTACACTTAGCCTACATTAGGCCCAGACCAGATTAGACATTTTTTAAATAAAAAAAATTAGTCAAGATTTTTATTAAAACATTTTTTTTAAAAAGACAAAATCTAGGTCATTTAAAAATTCTTATAAGCCTAATAGATCGATGTATTTGAATAAAATAAATATTTATCATTATATAAAAAAAATTTAATGTAGTCTGATCTTTATATAATAATAATAATACTTATTATTATTATTATTATTATAATATTATTATTATATTATTATTATTATTATTATTGTAAAGTATAATCTAATCTATTTTTACTTCTAATATTAATATATTTATTTTATTAATATATTTATATGATATTCGCATTAGTGGTATTAATGATATGAGTTATATATGTATTAATATATGTGATTGTTGGTGTGAAAAATCGTCCACATTTGTGTAAGCTAATACTAAATTGATTTCCGAGTAAATTATTGACTCGAGGAAGGGATTTCCAAGTAAAATTACATACATTAGCATTCCGTTTATATTTTTATAGAGTATTAACGAGGGTACAAAATGTAATTAAGTCTAATATATAATACGATTAAATTAAGGCTAGTATATTTTATTAAAATTAATTAACCAACTTCTTCAATTAAATGTTTGGACTTAATAATATTGTTTGACCGATTAAAAGCTCTTACATTAAATATTTATGAAAATTGTTAACATATTCATTTATACTTTTAAAATAGATTTAAGTAATGAAATAAGTGCATAATTATGTTAACTCTATCATGTTTTTATATAGTAATCAATAAATCAATTTCCTATATTAATTAACTGGTATATTTTGTGATAATTAAATATTTTTATTTTTATTTATGTTTTTTGAATGAGTAATAAATAATTTTTTTTTGTTTAATAAATATCGTCTTAAATTATTTTTTATATATACTAAGAAAAATTAATATATAAATAAAAGAGAATAATGACTTTACAAAATTAATTTTATTATTAATCTTCTTTATTAAAAATAATTTTCTATGTAATATTATTGGGAGAATAAATATTTAAAAAAAAAAAGCTTAATGCTACATTGAAAAAGTTAAAATTGATTGTTTATTGATTGTTGATGTTATATGTGCTTGAATTCATTTAGATTTAGTTATGTGTGAATAGATTGGAATGCAAATATGTTTTGGTGAGCCTCGGACATTTTGATGGATGTTGAAGTGATTTTGGTGATTCTACCATATTTGTTATCATATGTTGTGATTCTAGTTGGACTTAGTTGTTTGAAGTGTCTATATATGCTAATACATATTGTATATTTAATTTTTTCTGAGTTTCAGGTGGAATCGAGCAAGTTTGTGAATCTATCAAATGTAGAATTCACTATCATGTTAAGCATGCCTTCATGACTCAAATTAAGGACCATTTGTCTTATTTGTGTTAGGTGCAAGATTGGTGACGTCAAGCATGAGAAAAGAAAATTATCTCTAACTTTGTCACATTAGATGTTAAGTTGAATAGTGTTAGATATAAGAAAAGAAAATCGACTTTGTCTAAATTGACATCAAATATACTCATTTTCTTGTATTTTTTCAATATATTATATGGATTTTATTTTTTATAACATTGTCTTAATCGCACTTTTTATTTCCAAAATTTATAATTTCTTAAATTTTGTTATAAAACTTCTTAAATTATATATTTTGTCATTAAAATTGTAAACTTTTATATATTTTGCTGTCCACATTATTGATCAGTTAATAAGTGACAAAAGTGTAAAAATTTAAAAGTTAAGTAATTAAATGTACAACTTTAAAAGTTATATAACAAAATTCACGAAATGATAAAATTTTAGTAGTAAAAAATATAATTAATCATATATTTTTTTAGAATTTTCAATAATTTAAAATTTTTCTTCAAATTTATCCTATCTTTTTAGCTTCTCAAGCTATAAATTTAAGTAAAACAAGATAAGATTATCTTATTATATCTTGCTTATCTTGATGGCTGAATTAAACTTCGAAAATTGTTGGCATACTATATGCAGGAAATTAGAAACAATTATAGTCTGACTATGACACGGGGAACAAGTATACAACTTGTGGCCCGCATGATGGAGTAATTAATTTGGATAATTTTACTTATTCAAATTGTTTAGCCTATCTGACACAACCTGATCTATGTACCTCTTATAATAAAATATTGTTTAAACTTTTTTTCTACCTTTACACTCGAGTTCTATGCATAATATAATTTTCTGATAATAAGAAAAATCAAAGGGAAAATAAAATAAACACTACGTGTTGCATGTACACTTGTAGTCTTTTAAACATTTTCTTCAAAAAAAAAATTAATATTATCATTTTTTATATAAAAAAGGTTTTGAAATAGTTAATTTAATATATGAACAATTGATTGATCGATCTTCTACGTCTATATGTACAAGTTTTGTAAGGCAAACACACATGTGGAGACACTAATTTGAATATTTGATGATTACGAGTGGATGTTTAATTTAAAACTTAATTAAAGGATGTTCTTTAGATAAGGAAAATCCAGGCCACCGCTAATGATGTTTACATACCTCTCTCTTGATTAGGACATAAGAACTACTAAGTATTAGACGGTGACCTTTTCATGTTCATGATTATTCCTATACATTATTGATTTGCATAAACTCTAAAGCATAAGTGGCTATTGACTAAAATAGTCAACTCCGGTGCATCTTAAAATGGTATACTTAAATTTTATATAAAATTGCATTATAATTTACGCAGAGTAATATATAACTTCGGAATGTAATCTATATTTTAAAACTAACTAAAGTTTTAGAATGAAAAATAAACATTTCATTTTTTTTATAAATAAAAAAAAAGAGGGTGAATGTCTTCTCATTTCTCTAACATCTCATCAAAATTAATTGGTTAAGATAACTTTGATCTTTTTCAAATTAACTTTTGCGCAAAATTAAACCATTTCATTCACAATCGACTTTTTTTTTAAGTAATCTAAACACTATAACAAGTATGAGAGAAAAATTATGTTTTAGGTTGGGTAGGTCAAATACCCTCTTATTAAATATGCATAACTTAAACTTTATATGTTTAACAGGTCAAACGAATACTTCTTAATCTAAAATAACACAGCTCGATGTAATTTTTGGAGCGTTTTTTTTTTCCGTAGAGTAATTTTCGTTACATTAATTGTCCTTATTTTTGCCCTATCTTTATCTATTTTTTTTCCACTTTATTAGGTAAAAATGATGATTAAAAATATATTTTAATCTAAATATTATTAAATATTAATTAGCATGTCATCTATTTAATGAATTGTGTATTTAATGTAAAATCATAATGTTACGATCTTATTAATCAACAAATAAACATTTATCTGTTAGATCAAAATTGCAGTTTTCACAAAATTATGGGATTAAAATTACAAAATTAAAAAGAAACCAAACTTGGAAATTAAATATTATAGAAGATAAAAGGTAAAATTTAACATTATGAAAAAAGTTGCAAGTGTTATGACTTATGCATGTAAACAGAAAAACATACTTTTATTCGATCAAAAAGGAATTTAAAACTACCATTCAATCTGCAGAAGACTAAGGTTTTTAAAATATCAAAGACTATGAAAAAGGGTTCTATTGGCCATGTTTTAAAGAGACCTTGTTTGCCAGTTATTATATCTAAGCTACTACTTTTATTTGAAAGTCTAAACACAAACGATGGCGAGATGTATCTACTACAATTCTATTAGGCCCATATAAATACATCGTAATTTTTACTTTTCCAATACCATATTTAAATGTGTTAGGAAAAGAAAAATACAAAACGTTGTGTTCACAAAACTATTTTAAACTAAATTTTTTAAATAACTAAATTAAACTAAACTAAAATAAACTAAATTATTTTTTAATAGTTTAAATTAAACTATTAGTTTTAATGTAGTTTATAAAGTTAAACTATTAAAATTAATAGTTCAGTTCACTAAAGAAAACTGAAGCACATTTGTGTTCGGACTTGCGGAGACCGGGATTGCATTTTATCTCTAATAGTCTGGCTAATAGTTTTGTTTTTATCATTGGTGGGCCTTTCATTTATTTTTCCAGTAGAGATGAGATTTTGGGCTTAAACAATATAAATAGAAGTTTTGGGCTCCTGGTCGAGTTATAACCCATGCATGCATAGCTTGTATATTATTAGGCTCCTTATGATAATTTAAAATTTGGCACTGTATATTTTAAATTTAATTTATAATTAATATCAATGATTTGGTAACTTAATTTAAAAATGATTTTAAATTTATTTTTTTAATGTAATTTAATTTAGTTTATAATTAATAATAGTTTAATTTAGTTGATATTATAGTTTAGTTCAAACTCCTAGAACTATAGTGTACTAATCTAGATAATAGTTTAGTTTAATCAATACATTATTTGACCTTTCTTTCTGTACTCCTCACCTCATTCTCTATTTGTAGATGCCAAGCCTAAGATTGTCCTCTTCAGTCATAAAATTAGTACACTCACAAGGAACTACAAGCATCTAATACATGTAAATTTTAGAATATAAAGATAAATAATACTTAAACAAAGACTAATTTTTTAAAACAAAAATGGATATATATTAAAGAAGTAAAATTATTTTAAGTGAGAAAATGAAGAGACAAAGGTAGGGTCATTGTTAACGTGAGCGACATGAGAAAGAAATTGGCGGTAGAAAAGAAGTGGGCCAAGCAATCAACAGCACCCCAGAAAAGCAGGAAAATAGAAAATGGGCCAGACCCAAAACGAGGTCCAATCCAACACACGCGGTTCCCACCTCCTAAGACAATTGTCCATGATCTGCCCCAACGCATGAGCAAGAACAAAAATTGAATCGAAAACGGTGGGAATAGTTTGGATCCTTTGGAATGGCATCAACCACCAGACAAAAATAATTTCAAATTTCGTGCCCTGCCCAAGGAACCTCCCACAAAGATCATAAGTGCAGTGTGTGCTGTCAGTACATGACGACTCCATGTGAATCATTAAATGTTGAGAAGCCATTACAACAAATCAAATCTCCCTCCTAACACCATATAATAAAATACTACTAGTAATACCAATGAATAATAGTACTAATATGAGACTATTCAAATCGGAACGGAATTAATATATGTAACATAGTTTAAATTAAATTAAACCGATAAACTCTTTATTTATCAACATAATTGATTAATTTAATTTCATCAGAGTTGTTTGTGAGCTGTAACTAACTGAGGAGGTAGCGATTTGGTGTGACGCGGAAGCACGAAGAAGCATGCAGGACACCTGATCAAGCCGTTGGCGTTGCAAGATGAACAGCTTCGGAAACCTGTTTTTTCAGTGAACACTTTGTGGCTTCCGTTGCACTCATCGCACATGAGGAATCTGAATCCACCGCAGCAATCGCAACCGATCTGATTCGACCGCGGAAGGCGTTCAATGAGGCGCTGCAGCTCGCCGCTCTCGTGGAGCTGCCGGACCTCGTCGGCGCCGCCGATGTAGACGCCGCCGATGAAGACGCGCGGCAGCGCAACGCTGCGGCGGCCGAGGATCCCGTGGAGCTCGTCGCGGAAGCGGTCGTCGATGGAGACGTCGCGCTCGTCGACGGCGACGCGGAGGCCGCGGAGGATGGATCGTACGGCGCGGCAGTCGTCGAAGGTGCGGCGGACGACGCGGAGGGAGGTGAAGTAGACGACGACGCCTTGGTCGAGGCCGGGCGGCAATGCGGCGGGGGAGGCGGCGCGTGAGGCGCCGAGGGCGCGGAGGACGGCGGTGGAGATCCGGACGCGGCGGAAGAGCGACGGGGATTTGGGAGCGGCGGGCTCGGGCTTGTCTTGGAGGAGGCTCTGGATGTCTTTGAAGGAGGAGCAAGAGAAGTTGAAGGAGCGAGATCGAGAATGTGACGGCGAATGTAACGGTAACGGAGACTGTGACGGCGAAGGTGACGGCGGTGGAGTGTTGCGGAACCGGTTGGGTGAATTGAGCCACGGTGGCCACATGAGGGAAAGGGGAAAGGGTTTTGAGGGTAGCGAAGAGGAGAGGGTGGTGGGCGAATAGAAGGAGGTGAAGCGAATGGGGGTGGGGTTATAAATGGAAAACGGGTTATTATTAAAGGTTATTGTTATCCATGATGCGTCATCATCAATTGGTCATCCCTCATCATAACCCTACCTAGAGGAGCATGTGCGCTTTTTTTTAATGCCTTTTTAAAAAATGTTTTTATTGGAAAAAATATTTTATAGGAATAAATAATTAATAAAGAATAATAAAAAAGAATAATGCTTTTAAAAAAAAAATAGTATATACATTGATTTACATTTTCATCGCGTTATATATTATTAATTATGATAGATTTATTAATTTTGATAATATTTGCGTTAAAAATTATACCAATCATGATTTCTAACTACTATTTTTATTTTAGTTTGTGCAACCTATTAATTAAATTATATTAAATAAATATTTTTATTATATATTTTATTATAATTAAAGTTTTCAATTAGTAAATAACTTTTAATATATAAATTATATTTTAATTGTATGATAAATAATTTATAATGTGATGTAAAATTATTTTTAATTATTGATAAAATTTTGAAAATATTAAAAAGAATAATAGATTTAAAGAGATAAAAGTTAAAAAATATTAACATAGATATAAAAATGATATATTTAAATAGGTAATAAGTTAAAAATAGAAAAATAAATATAAAAATAATAAGAAAGTATAATATTTGATTTTAGAAAATAAAATATTTTATTTTAATGTTCAATTACTACTTATTTTATAATAGATAGTACCTTTGATATTAAAAGATACAAAAGACATGTGTATGTTAAAAGAGTAAAGTTCACCTTTTCATGGGAAAAGTATTCAAATAATGATGAATAAAATATTCATAAAATAAAAATTATTCTAATATATATATATATATATATATGTGTAATAATTAATTTGTAATATAAAGACTTGCGCATTGAAGATGTAAATAATTTATATTACATTTTTAATTAATAAAAATATATAAATAATTTTTTAAAAGATAATTATTATGAAAATTAATATATATGACATTAATAACGATCTATAATTAGATGAGTAAAAGTATTTAAACTATTTACTCTTACCCTAACGAGAAAGAATGAGATATAAAAAGTTATAATGTGTAAAATGTAAGGTATGAAAAAAATTCTTTATTAGTTGGGTTAGTCTATTTCTTTTATAGACAGACAAAATTAGTCTATTGTTCATAATAAATATTTTTTACAGGTCTTATTTTCATAACTAGAAATAAATTTGACATTTTTAATTATAATAATTAAAAAATATATAATACTTTTTTTTCTATTAGAATTATATTGATGATTCTAAAGTTCAAACTTAAGATTTAATGTTTGCTAGTGTAATTTTTACCACTACTTTCCTTATGTCAATGTATTGGTTCAAGTTTGACTATATTTGAATCTTTTAAATAGGATTTTGGGTTCAAATTTTGTAAATAAAAAAATGTAGTTAATAAAAGAAATTCTACTAAAATATTTAATAGAGATTAATTATTGAAATAATATTTCACACTAACATATTAAAAAAAAGTCTAAACTCCATGCATTGACAAAAAATTATTAGTTTAAGTGGTTGGATATTTATATTATTTAACTAAAAATTAGAATTCGATCCTTCACTTCGACATGAAAATGCCATTAAAAGTGTCACTGTACATCTATAAGGGTCAATTCCTAAGAAAAATGAGTTATTTCTCCTCATATAACAAAAAAAGAAAATCTTTCAAATGAATGGTAAAATCAAAGTAAACTTATTTGAAAACTAAGAACTAATAAAGTTTGTGTAATTTTAATTTGTATTAAGTTTTAATTCACAATTTATTATTATCTTATATAAAAGACCATATTAAATATATGTTAATGTTATTCTCTTGTTCTAATTATCTTTTCTCATATGTATTCTTATATAGATGCAATTCTATTGAAAGAACTATTAAATATTAAATATAAATGCATTTTTTAGTCAAAGGTTAATTTATGGCAATAAAACATTTCAATTTTCACACAGCTATATGAAGTAACAAAAATAATTATACCATTATTGGCCTATTTAAGTTATATATATATATATATATATATATAATTAGTATTATAATATTATTGATAAATTAATATCAATAGTATTATTAGTATATTTATAAATATATTAATAGTTCCATAAAAATATAAATTAGTATATATTAATATATTTTTAAAATATATAAATATATTATAAGAAAATTAATTAAAAATATGATAAATCATGTCGCACAATTACATTGTATCAAGAAAAAATAATATATTTTTAATGAGAGAAAATAAAATTGCTCAATTAAAGATGAGAGACCAAACTCACACAATTATAATTAAGGAATTAAAATTATTTAATTAAAATTTGGGAACTAAAATCACACAGGTGCAATACTTGAAGAACTAAAAATGCATTTAAGATAATTTATATATATATATACAATATAAAAATATTGTATATAATTCTTATAAATAAAAAATATATAAATACATTGGGTAAAAAATCAATATTACGTTTGATCTTTTATATAAGAAATAAATATTTTTTGTCATAATTATAATTTTTAATAACTAGAGTGCTAGACCATTTTTGTTTGCTTAGTTTTGATGTGTCTATTTTTTACAATGCATTTATTTTATATTGATTTTTAGTACACTCTTAATAAAAAGAATATTTTATAGAAAATATTGTTAATATACTTTTACTGTTAATTTTAATAAATTATTAATACAATTCTTAATTTTTTTATGTTATTGATTCTTAAAAATATACTATTGAGAGAAAAATAATAAATGACGTCAAATTAAGCCGTTAAAAATAATTTTAACTAGATGTAATTTTTTGGATAAAGTAAAACTTTAGATTAGAACAAGGCAACTATTAAAAGGTAAAGTCAACTATCAATCTTTTTAAGAATTTTTAATTATTTTATTTCTAGTACATATTTTCATAAAAAGAAGTCGAATTTAATCTCAAACTTACTTGATAAGAGGAAAGGGAGTTAATTAACTATTTATACTATTATGTGACATGAATTTATGTAAAACAAAATAACAAATTCAAATTATAAAAAATTATGTTTAAAATGTTTTTTTATTGATTTAATAATTTATCGTAAATATTTTTTAGTATATTTATTCCCCATTAAAACTAATAATATTAGTTGTCAAAATTTTTGAACTAATTGATAGAGAAATATAATATTTAATTATTTGATAAAAAAATTGAATTTGATAATTATATATGTTCAAATATTCTTTTTCTTCATATTTTTATTATTTACCAAAGGGACAATAAAATTTTTAATTCCATTTTCATTTATAAATATTTTCATTATATGCAATAAAATGAAATAAAAAATAAAAGCATGTTATTATTTAATGATTTTATATTATAGAGAATTATTTTACCATTTTATTAAATATTTCTCAACATATTAATATTTTTTGCTTTCAAAGTAGAAAATGTTGTGATACTTATTCATTTTTTATATTTTATGAAGTGTTTATAACTTTTTCAACATAAAAAATACATTTTAAAAGTAGAGTATTTTTTAAATTAAAAATATTTTTCTATTTTTGTATAAATAATTTGAAATAATATTCCTTTGAAAAAGTTGATTACCGCTCCTTTGGAAGTTTAACTTTCAATAAAAATATGTTGCTATAAATTAGAATAAACAGTATGATAATTAAAATATATAGCATACTGTTGAAATAATGATCTAAAAAGGTACTTTGAGTGAAAGATTCTAGATTTTCAACCCATCAAAATCAACATTTCATATGACTTTTTAAAATACTCCTTCCATGCTATTTTATTTAACGTATAAGGTTTTGCTATAAAACTTAAGAAATATTATGTTTAATTTCACTAGATAAATAAATTATGTAACTTTTCAATATATTTTTAAACTTTTTATATCGCAAATAGTTAAATAATACATTAATAATAATTAAATATATAATAGGAAAAATATATTTAATACTGTATTAATATTATTAAAAAAAAAATAGTCAAATTGAAATAGATAATAATCATTCAAACATCAAATAAAATAAGACAAAGTGAATAGTAATTATTGTATAAGTCAGCAAACTTACAATAAATGATAATTTGTGATTGAATGAAAACTTAAAACTGATTGACTTTGTTAATATATACTTTTTGTTTTTCTTTATTAAAATAAGCCATTTCATTAAATAAGTCTATTTTGTTTAAACAAAAATTTTAACTAATAAAATAATTTTCAATTAACCTGAATGTTGAAAGTGATGCCAAGCAGTGACAATTTGGATAAACTAGAAATGGAGAACAGTGGACAGAGGAATGGAGAACTCATAATTTCATGGAAATTTCATTGGACATTGTTGGAGAGGGAAAAAAAAAATCTTCTAATATTTTTTTTTTTTTAATCCTAGCAATGACTATTTGCATTTTGGAAAATCCAGACACGTTGCGTATATTTTGAATAATGATTGCATTTCCTAAATTAAACATCAATACCGGTTGCTGATAAAGAAAACAAGCTGCATAAGGAAGGGGAACCAAACCTTCATCACATCTTTGATCCTCTAGTGAACAGAATCTCCCCATAAAACACCTTTTGCTCAACTTTCAGTGCATCGCGGGAAGCAAGAACTATGCATGAAAGAATTGCAACAGTCCTTGGAACTTGTTTCGATATATGTATTAATTATTAAAAATTGAAAGTAAATAACAGGATGATAAATAAATACCACAAATTTGATAAAAAAGTTTTGCTGCTGATGCCCGGGTCATTCCAGCGGCTAGGTTATCAAGTGATTCAACTGGATGGGCTCCAGGCGTGTCAAAATGTGCCTTCATCTGTCTGTTCAAGTTCAAATGCAGAGAATATTTAATATTATTAGTGAAAATTGTCTTTAATGAAAGTAAATAAATTACTCAAAAAGATTCATACGCTTGGATGGAATCGGTTATCTTGTCACTAGGTTGATTGATGTCTACTTGTGTTTGCGTGCGTCCTGTTTCCACAAGGAGTTCTGAAAAGAAACTTGAGAGTTATAAGGTTGACATACTTGTTAAGTAAATATAAATATACCATTACAAGTAATATATACCTTGATCAGGTGTGGGACCATCTTCATACAGCCTATCTAACTTGAAATTCACATCCTCAGCTAGAGGCTCAAGGCCTCCACTGCTGTTTCCAGATGATGAATACCTCTTCTTTTTGAATCTGTTAACAGTTCTGAAGCATCAAACCACCACAAATCTATCTTGTTTAACAATATAAAAAAAGACACCTCTATTGGTCCTTCACATATCAAAATGCAATGAACATTTGAAACTATAAAGAGCAATTTACAGAGTTTTTTCGTTCGTAATTGAACAACAATCATTGGTTTATAAATTGAACTACCTTCCCGAATCAAAGTCTGAAAGTGAGGAAGGACCATGTTCAGACGCTGGTCTTGGAAAGGAATGTCCACCATCTCCTAGAATATTGCTCCGAAAAACAATTATTTCGTATTTTCTTAGTCAAAGGCATACATTAGAGAATTAAAAGATCCAACAAATAAATCAATGAAACATACCAGCTTTCACTGATGAAACCTGTGGAGTAGCTTCAGGCCCTCTCAAAAGGCTACCCGTCAGTTCATCCATGAGGATATTTTTTCGTTGCTTCTCTACTGGAGGTGCCTGGTTGTCTAGCCCACTGTCAAAATCTTCAAAAGCCTTCACATTTGAACATTTTATCAGATATAAGCTATATATCCTCCAAAAATAAAGAAAAGAAAACCAAAATATGGTGTATAAGACTAACAAATTGCATGAAATCTTCATTCTGTACTACTGGAGGCGATGAAAATGATGGTTCTGGAGGATGATGTGCTGAAATCCTTTCTGCATCAAATTGAGTTTGTTACTTTCTACTTAACCCTTTTTCATATAAAGGTCGATTAGTTTCTCAATAACAACTAATCCTTTATGCTGACCTGAAGGTGAATCATGGGGCGCTTGATTGCTCTTAATCCATAAGTCAAGAATAGGTTTTGGATAATATATATCATTATTTTCACGAGTAAATAAATCACCAATTAGCACAACGGGTGGAAGCTTCATGAGGTTGGCTATCTTTGTTGCAGACATGACATTAGGTTGCTGCAAAAGAGAGAAGTAATGTTTAGTTGGCAAGTGTTTTGCTGAAAATATAATATAATTGGATAACTAATTTTATCCTTTTCTGTTTTATTTTCTTATTTTTTAGTAAGATATTAGACTTTCTGTGCAAATTTTTCAAAAAATTATCTAGTTCACATGATATCACTTAAATGATTTATATGGAAAACAAAATAACTAAAGATGCATTAAATTAATGATAAGCTTCTTGGGTATCCGGTTCATTGATAACTTACATGTATATGCATTTCATTCAAAATACATGATTGTTAGATGCATAATGGATATCAAATGAAAACCTTTTTCTTTCTTCTTCTTTGTGAGACAATATCAGAGGCATTCTGAAGCCAATGTTGATATATGTGAACAGGAATAATAGTTTGCTCATAATCCATTACAAAAGCCGGTGGTTGTCCTCTTTTCCTTTTATTCGGTCCTCGCCTTCTAGGTATCATGTCTTTATTACATTGCTCATTGACCGGGTGTCCAGGAAGATGGACTTCATTTGTATCGGCTGCATCAAAATAGTTATATGTTAGCAAACAATTCCTTTCGATAGTTTTCCTATTTTAGTTGACAATATATGTTTCATTATTTCTATAAGACTGCTGTATATTAATATTTGTTTGACTTTAAAGAAAAGGCTATATCTTAGATTATTTTCACAATTGAAATGTAGTCAAATAATAATAATAATAATATGCAAAGATGCGTTATCAAATCACAAATAAACTTTTAGTAACATGAAATTATAATTGCTCACCTCCTCAATCCCCTCAGGTAAGAAAGGTAGAGCAGGACGGCGAGATACACAGGTTGCATATTATGCAATGCAGTATGGACACTCCATTACTCCCCTACAATCCTTAAGTTATATTATGTACAACCCTAGGAATATGACACTCCATTACTCCCCTACAATCCTTAAGCTATATGTACACCTCTAGTTGTAGCCAAGCTAAGTGAGATCAGAACTCTCCAAGCTTATAAGTTACGAGGAGCAATGGAATTTGATGTAGTTGTCAAATCAGTGAGTTCAGGTCATGTTTGAATGTAGCCTGGACAACGACAATTCTCTCTTCCACCAGAATCCTAGTATTGGAATAAGCTACATCCGCAGGGTACAGACCAGGGAAATGTGGGCAAAGAAAAAGAAATGCAATTAACCTAGAAGAAACGACATGTTTTCATATCCTACCAATACTTTAAATGACAGAATGTTAAAAACAATTACAACTTTCCTAATCACCTCTTGTGGGTTCATCTTGATGAGGTGGAGAGGGTATAAGCATGGTTGGAATTTGATCTTCTGATGTCAGGTTTACCTGTGTTTCCTCATCTCCTTCAATATCAAATCTGACACACCGTTCACAAAATAAATGAAATATTCTTAAAAAGAAAATTAAGTATACAAAATAAGGATGACTAAAACTAAACCTCTCAAAGCGATTGAATGGATCTGCAGTAGCTTGGAATGTTTCAAAGCGATCGAATAAGGTAATGTTCTCCGCTTCAGCTGAGAATGGTTAAGAATTAAAACTTTCCAAAGGAACATTTACACGGACTACACACATATCTGTCAAACAAAATTAAAGGACAAAAAACCTTGATGGAGAAATACTGAAGGATCTTCATCCTCTCTTGCTCCGTTACTAGTGAAGGGTTCGTCCACCGTATCAAGTCGCTGCAATAAACAAAAGAGTTAGGATTAGTATCAAATTGTATATGAGTTTTTTGCGTACACTGCAATGGGATCAGCTACACACCATAGTAAAATAAGCGTTATGTTGGAATCCGTTTGTGGTGCCTGTGTTGGAAAACTGAAGGGACTGTTCCATATGTGCCATGTTTACCTCACTGTTCTCTGGCAGAGTAACAGCCTCTCTCCTTTTAAAAAGAAAGAAAAAAGTTAGCACACGGAAGTAACAAATAGAAAATAATTAAACAGAGCAAATGCGACTAACTTGGCTTTAGATTTTTTCTTGGGGAGCAATGTAGGATCTGGGACAGCCTTTACCTTCGAGGCTTCATTTATCTCAACCTTGCGTAGTAAAAAATAGTAAGAATAGTGTAAAAAGATAAACGAACTTTGATTAAAACAGTTGAAATGTTAAAAGTTAAAACTCTATACCAGAAAGCGCGTAACGTCATCTGCGTCGTGAAGAAGAAAGGTAAAATTACAAATAAAATGAGAATTCTGAAGCGAACTTTAAAATCTTAATATTATGAAAACAAGGATTTGAAGTTTACCATAGAGGATCTTCACTTTTCTCTCATAGACAATCACTACTCCTCCTGATAAAAAAAACAACCATTAAACAGAGATTCCAACCTATAAATTGAAAGGAAGGATGAAATTAAAAATAGCAAAGAAACAAAATGAGAGAGTGCACCCATGAGAATTCCAGAGAGTCTAAGAGCCATAGGAATCGATGGGTTCAGAATCTCTTCGCTGTAAGCAAGCAAAAGAAATATAATAATATTATGCAAAATAATGTAATATACATAAAAAATATATATATATCATAAGAAAAATATGCATAAACATCATTCTATATCATTATTATCATAAGAAAAATACGCATATAAGTAATCCATTACCAAATTTTGATGATGTTGAGCTTGTCCAGCTTTCTTCGGTTTATCTTTGCGTGCATAGTCGCAGCCATCCTTCATCAAAGGCAATCACAAAGTAATTACGATTCTCATTTCTACTTTTAAAAATTAACGTAAAAATTGAAATCCAGAATCACCAATAAGGCATGGTCCGCATGGAGCATAAAATACAAAATAAACGAAGCATTCCTAAATTCAAACAATGATTTATTTAGTTTGCACAAGATCATGTCAGCACTGAAGTTCCACATTCTATATTGTTTTTAGAAAGAGTAGTTATATTAAATGCTTTGACATGCATGGCGACCAAAATTTGAAACCAGTGATGTCACAGAAAACAGAGTGCGATTTGAGTTAAAATATATCCAAAATAGAAAAAAGAGCGCAATGCTATCCGTGAAATGAATAGAAAATTTGCACCATATTTGACCGAGTGAAGCCTTTCGAGCAAGAAGCTGATGAGAGTAAAACATGTTCGTGCCAGAGAAAAATTCAGTTCAAGTTCTAGTTCAATTATCTGCATTCACCAAATAACAAGGAGCAAAAGCTGACTCAGTTCATGTTAATTTCAAAATTTTCAGAGAGAAAAAAAAAAGCATTCCTCGCAAAAAAGAAACTCACCACTCTCTTCTCTCTACTCTACACCTCCCTAATGCAATGCAATATGTAATGTAATGCAGCACATCCCGGTGGTAATGAACTAATGCAGCAAACAAAGCACTATCGGAGGGTGCAATATGCAATGTAATGCAGCAATCAACAAACACGCTGCTGGTAACAAACTGATGTAACCAACCAAGCACTACCCGAGGGGGCACCGAATCTCCCAGTGCTACAAAGCATGACTAAAGCATGACTATAACACGTGTCTAAGGGAGTGGGAATGTTTTGTAGCACCGGTGTTGTTTAGCGCATTTGTGGTTGTTATAGTGGGGTCCATATAATTTTTTATTTTTTTATTTTTTTATTTTAATTTTAATTTTTTTTCGTCGTAACGTGTCACGTGACTCACTCCATTTATCTGTAGCAATGAGAGAGGAAGAGTTGAGGGTTGGTAGATGGAGGCACTGGTGGAAGTGTGCGAGCCATCAGAGGTGCGGATAGAGTTCGCGCTGAACTGCAAATGTCGAGCCACGGTGCGGCTTCGATCCCTAACGGCAACCACATCGGTGGCCTTCAAGATCCAAACATCTTCCCCGAACAAATTCCTGGTTAACCCGCCGAGTGGACTCATTCCCCCTTCGTCCTTCGCCACTTTCCAAGTTATCCTAAAGCCGCAGTCCCATTTCCCACGCTCCTACCCTCGCTCCCCCGCGGACCGTTTCCTAATCAAAACCGCCGAGTTTAGCCCCAACTCGTCCGGTCCCACTCACCCCGAGTCCATCAACTCGTGGTTCGCCTCTCGCCCCTACGGCTTCTCCACGCGGGACCTCAAACTCAAGGTGACCTTCGTTGGCCCCCTCCTCCTCCGCCACGCCGTCACTCACGGCGATTTAGACGCCGTCAGGAACTTGATTAAACGACAGCGTTCAATCCTCGCGGATTTCTCACCCACCCAAGCCGAGTCGCTTCTCAGCGACGCCACGCAGTTGGACAACCCGGACGACATGGTTCACCTCCTACTGGAAGCCGGCTTGAGAATAATCCACAACCCCAAGGACCCTCACGAGGCAGATACAAACACAAACGTGAGTAAAGCCAAAGCCCATCCCAAAAGCCCAAATTAATAGGCCCATCATGTTTGATATATTTTTTTAAAATTTTTAATTTCAGGAAGAGGTGGTGGTGGAGGTGGGAGAAGAAGTGTTTGAGGCTTCGAGGCGTGGAGACGCAACGCGAGTGGAGGCGCTGTTGCGGGGTGGTGGGAGTGTGAAGTACCGTGACCGGTACGGTTTGACGGCGCTTCATGCCGCGGCATTTAAAGGGCACAAGGATGTGGTTGGGGTGCTTTGTGAGTTGGCGGGGTTGGACTTGGATTGTGAGGACGAGGAAGGTCACGTGCCGCTGCACATGGCGGTGGAGGGTGGCGATGTTGGAACCGTGCGAGTGTTGGTTGAGAAGGGTGTCAACGTTAATGCTGTCAATAAGAGGGGTGCTACTCCTTTGTACATGGCTAGGATTTGGGGACATGATGATATTTGTGAGTTGCTTGTTAGCAGGGGAGCCGTGTATTCTGTAACTTCCACTTTGGATTGAAAATGTATTTCTTATCATAGATTGTTACCAAATTGAGCAATAAGCTAATAACACATTTATGATCATGATTCATGATGTTCACCACACAATCGTTGATGTTGTTACTTGTAATAGTGATGATTAGGAGTTTCACTTCATATGTATAATTTTCTTCTTATTTTTTTTATTTGAATAAATTCGTTATGCCATGTTTTGACAATATGATAGAGTTAGGAAAAATGTATTGGGGTCTTCTTTAATTCTGCTGGGCTATGATATATTTTTGTAAAACTTTCCTGGTGATAGCTGTGGAGTTACTATATTTTTCAAGACTAATTCCAGATATTTTTTTATCCAACGTGCAAGTTTGTTTCGACAGATTATCTTTACACTTATAAGCACAAAACATATTTATAGTGGAAACTATTTTAATGGATTTAAAAAAATACTAATCCATTAAGTCTTGTGGAGCACAAATTTAAGCTATATTTTCACTCTATTTATAATGGAAATAAATTTTTCTATTTTTTTATTTTTCATCACCTTATTTCTTAATAATCAAACAACTTAACTTATTTTCATTCTATTTTTTCATCCCTAACCTATTTTTGATGTACCAAATAAAGGCTGCATGAAAGAATTATTTTTATTTTTCTGGAATTGTGGTTTTAGGCCCCGGTTCAAATCCTTACTACATGAAAAATTGCATGCCAACGGCCTTTTTTAAAATTATGTTATAACTTTTTTTTAAAGTTATTTTTGATAATTATTTTTGACTAATATCATGATAGACTCACATTCAAATTATTTTAGCTTAACAAAAATATTAGACTTTCTAGTTTAAGTAGCAAAATTTGAGAAATCATGTTGTGTTGTAGATTTTATCTAAATTAATTATTGAAAAGATCAAGTTGTTAGTTTGATAAAGTCAAGTCATTTATACTACTCACTTATATTGTAGAAAATCTCATAGTTAAAATATGTGACGACGCATATAGTTGAGTTGTGTGATGCATGTTTAGTTGTAGTATTATATATATGTTGATTAGTTGATAAACTGTGTTGATTACATGATGTGTTGATTACATTATATTGTTTATATACTGCATTGTTAGTTGTAGGTTAATGTTATGTTGAAACATGTTGACTTGATTATGTTGATAGTATAATAGGATTACTTTTATACTATTTATGTTGATTTCTTTTGAATTCTGACTCACCCTTCCATGTTTTTGTATGGTTGAACTGTAATAATTATATTTGGTATGAGAGTGGAACAGAAATAAGCACGTGGAAGAGTTTTCTCCTAAGACCATATTAGAAGATGACAAAGTTGACCTTTTTAGACTATTATGATGTCATTGATGTAGTATGTTGCTTAACTGACAACTAGGGTTTATTTCCATACTATAATCAGGATTAATGTGTGTGTATATGTATATCTGTCAATTTGAATTAATGAAACGAAGTATCAAATAATTTTTAATTTTTTTAAAAATTTGCAGATTTATCTAAGTATTAAGAACTTTAAATTCAAAGGTTGGATAGTTAAGATTTAATATAGAGCATAAGTTATTAAACAGAATAAGTTTAAATAGACTTATTCTCGAAGTAAACAGACCTTATATATATATATATATATATATATATATATATATAGACACATACTCACACATTTATTATATGATTTAGTTGTTGATAAACTCTTATTGTATGTATATTATGTCATATATTCAGGTTTCGTAAATATATAAATTCTTTATAATTGAGTTTTATTTTATTTTCATGGCTAGTAGTAATCTATTGAGTGTAATAACTTGATTGCGTTATATACATAATTTATCCACGTCATTTTCTTATAAAAAATTTTTAAAAAAATAGTCACGTCATTTTTCATTATTTCTTAATTTAAATAATTTTTTTCATTTTTGAAGTATTTTTAAAAACACCTTAGGGTTCTAAACATGAAATTAAAAAGATTGTATGTAAATTTGTTTTTTATTCTTATATTCCCTTTCCCTTATTTGTTTTTCTCACAAATCTTAATTAGTAAATTCAGCAAATGTTAAATGATTTTATTTCTTTTTAAGATATTAATTGTATTTAATTTTTATTTTAATATTTTTAAATTACTAGGATAATATTGCTATGTAAAAAATATACTGTATATAATTGCTCTTTTCTAAATCCTTTGGGGTCTTCAGATTCCTCTTACTAACATGTCTAAATCAGGGTTCGGTCTTCGGATTTTGCAGATGTGAGACACGACATTGTTCTAGAGTCGACAACTGGACATTATAAAAAGATTTTAACATGTTGGGTAGCAGTATTTAAAGCCTAAGTTACTGTAGACGTGTTTTTTCTTTAAAAATTGTGTTTAATCATATATCATGAACCGGGGTGGGTACCTTGGTAAGAATTAAGATCCTGCGAAAGCGAAACAAAACAAAGCAGAACGGTGCTAGTGTCAGTGTCAACGCGTCGCTTGGAAAGTGCAAGAACCTAGGATAGAGTTGAAGCTGCGTTCTGAATTCTGATTCTGACCACCAAAGTACACAGTCTCTAGGATCCGAAGGATAGCCACACGATCCAGAGATTTCCACCCTTTGATCTCATCCTCATTACAAAATGTTTCCTTCTACATCGTAAACCTTTCTATCTTTATCTCTGTCTCCCTCGAGAGTGAAAAAAGAAAAAAAGAATGGCACTAGTTGAAGACTTCTTCAAGGAAAGGAAATACCCTTTCATTTTCACTCTCTTTATCTTACTCATTTGCGTCACGCTCTTCCTCTTCACCAATTCCACCTCAAACCCTGTCGCTTTCTACTCTGTTATCCAAGAGCAACCACCCCTCGGCACTTCTCAAGCACCTCCTGAGTACACTGCAAATCCAAAAGAGCAAAAGCTACCCACAAACGTGACCAATGTCTCAACCGAGAAGGACCAAATTTTGCCCCAAAATGAGGAGTCAGAGAAGATCGAGTGGAAGCTATGTGAAGACCCTGTGAATGTTGATTTTATTCCCTGTTTGGATAATTTTATGGCGATTAAGGCTCTGAAGTCGAGGAGGCACATGGAGCACCGGGAAAGGCATTGTCCTGAGACTAGTCTGCATTGTTTGCTGCCCCTTCCTAAAGGGTATAAAGTCCCAGTTCCCTGGCCTAAGAGCAGGGACAAGGTGAGATTGATAAAAATTGAATAAATTGTAGCACTCTACTCGTGAATCAGTTGCATATTCTGTAGGTTATAGAATTGTACTCTTAACTGTACCTATATTCTGAATAGGTTTTGCTTTATGATTTGTCACATACCAATTTCTTCTTATATACTTATGGAAGTTGTGTTTAATGGTTATTGTTATCTTATGGTTTGGATACACTTTTCCATCAAAAGAAAATATGAAGAAAAATGAAATTAATTTCTCAATAAACTAAAATTAACTTGTGTGAAAATTAATTTGTATAACCCTCTTACTGTTAAACTAATTTTATTTTTTCTTCCTATTTTCTTCTATAAGTATTACGGGTGAAGTTTATCCAAATAGACCTAAGTATTTGATTTTACTTTTATCTAGGCATGAAATCAGGAAGGAATTTATATTTCCTTTATTTTCAGATTTGGTATGATAACGTCCCCTATCCGAAGCTGGTGGAGTACAAGAAAGACCAACACTGGGTAGTCAAGTCTGGGAAATATCTGGTCTTTCCTGGTGGTGGTACTCAATTCAAAGATGGAGTTGATCATTATATTGAGTTCATAGAGAAGGTATGCTGTCGTGTCATCTGGATTCACATAATTTACCATAATTATGTTATGTGCTTTTTTAATCTGTTTTCTCCATGTATGACTGTTGGAGATACCATAAACTCTATTGAGAAAGACTAAAAAATGTAAAAGAAAACATGAATTGGGAGGAGATGGAGAGTGACTGGGAAGGAATTTTACTTCTCTTATGGATTATTCCTTTAACAATACATCTAAGAACCAAGGCATTTGAATCTTGCTTGGACTACAAATTAATAGTATTAGGCAGGAACAGCAGGTATATGTATATCTGAGAGAATAGTGGGGCTGAAATTTTAATTTTTGCTTAGTGCAGTTAGATGTAGTACTCATTGCTTCTCTCAAGAAGGAGTTTGTATTACAGCGGTTGGCATCCATTTATTGTTTTATCCAATAAAAATTAATGACATTTTGTTAAATTTTGTTTTATCAATGAGTGCCGAGTAATAATGTTTCATTTTGATATATGCATGACTTGAACCAGTATATTACATATGGTATGCTGGTAGGACTAATTTTTGAGTTCTCACTTCATTTTGTGGTTTGCTGGTTATTTTTTGTTTTACACTAGACTTTACCAGCAATAAAATGGGGAAAGCATACCAGGGTTGTTCTAGATGTTGGCTGTGGAGTTGCTAGCTTCGGTGGCTATCTGCTGGACAAAAATGTTATTACTATGTCATTTGCCCCAAAAGATGAACATGAAGCTCAGATACAATTTGCTTTGGAACGAGGAATTCCTGCAACTCTTTCTGTCATTGGAACACAAAAGTTGACTTTTCCTGATAATGGATTTGATATGATCCATTGTGCACGATGCAGGGTTCACTGGGATGCAGATGGTACTTGTCTTTTCTTATTTACATATCAGAAACAGAACAGTATTCCATAACTGAATTTCATGTTCCATTTATATCAATATATTTCTGATAGAAATGTCTATTCACAAATTTGGTCACAACTTTAGGTGGGAAGCCCTTGTATGAGCTCAATAGGGTTCTTAGACCTGGTGGTTTCTTTGCATGGTCTGCAACACCAGTTTACCGTGATGATGAAAGAGATCAACAAGTATGGAATGGTTTGTCTTTCTCTTTTTCTCACACCTTCATTCTCTGTGTCTATTTGTGTCATTGTCTCTCCTTCCTCTGTAGTTAATTGTTTTTTTTTTTCATCTGTCTCAACAATGTATCTTGTTTAATTTAATACATGGACATGTTGAATTTCTGTATGACCCAATCACAATTCCCCAAATATGCAAACAAATTAGGTTTAATGTACTAAATAGGCACCTGGACAAGTTGGGAATTTTAAATACATCCTTAAACTAAAAAAAAATGATAATTGGGTGCTTGATCATGAAAAAAAATAATTTGAGTCCCTAAGATTTTTAAAATCTCCAAAAATTGTCATTTTTTGACAGTTTAAAGCTGCCAAAAACTAACATCAGGGACCTACTTTTTTAGTTTCGGAACACAATTAAAAAAAAGAGAGAAAAAAAAAACAGTTTAGGGACTTGTCTAAAATTTTTCAAATAATTCAGAGACTTAGTAACGTAATCAACAAAATTTTAATACGTAGGATGATAGGAGATCATTGTTCTATCTTCTTTGCTCTTATGTTTAAGAATTAAGAAAAATATTTGTTTTTCCAAACTGCAGCCATGGTGGCTATAACAAAAGCTATGTGCTGGAAGGTTGTGGCTAAGGCTAGTGATTCATCCGGAATTGGGCTTGTTATATACCAGAAGCCTACCTCATCTTCTTGCTATAAGAAACGTAAAGAGAACAATCCACCTTTATGTGAAAATCAGGATGGGAAGAATAGCTCATGGTATTCTCTCTTTCTTCTTGGGGTGTTATTTTATTTCTAGAATGTTTATATTTCCATCAATTTATATTTTTTTTCCGCAATGCCAACATGAAAGAAATGAATATTGTTCCATAAAAAAAAAGGCCAGAGAAAATGTATGTGGACCATTGCAAGCAATACTAGATAAGTAGATATTATTATTCTTAGTTTAGTTTCTACCTTTGTTGATTGTCTCTGCTTGCTTATATTCAGGTATGCCAGACTCAATAGCTGCCTTACTCCTCTTCCGGTTGATGGAATGGGTAACATTCAAAGTTGGCCCAAGCCTTGGCCCCAGAGGCTTACCAGTAAGCCCCCTAGTTTACCTTCTGATTCAGATGCGAAAGACAAGTTCTTTAAGGACAGCAAACACTGGTCTGAATTAGTTTCAAATGTTTATTTGGATGGTCTTCCTATAAAGTGGTCGAGTCTTCGAAATGTAATGGACATGAATGCTGGTTATGCAGGGTAAAGTAATTCTGTTACAGTTCTTTTTCTTGCTCTTTTTCCCTTCACATTCTTTAGTAGAATATGGACCATTTTGAGGGCCTTGGTACATCCATTTATCCATATAATCATGATATTAGTGTGGAGCATCTGCTAGTTTTATTAATGATTAATCTCTGTTAAAAAATTTGTCTAATCATTTTTAATCCTAACCATGTTTTTTCATTTATAAAACATAAAAACAAGATCTTATTTAAGAAAACTAATATATATATATATAATATGTATGTATGTATATATAGCTGATCTGTCTTTCGGACCTACATATGATATTATAATGGCATGCCATCTATGTACATTTACATCATTTATTACTGCATTAACATAAATTGGTCAGTTTCCTTTCTTTGAAACTTATACCAAGTCTGTTATTTTCCAGATTTGCCGCGGCTCTCGTTGATCTACCAATCTGGGTGATGAATGTAGTACCTATTGATGTGCCAGATACTCTTTCTATTATAATGGACAGAGGGCTAATAGGAATGTATCATGATTGGTGCGAGTCCTTTAACACCTATCCTCGCACATACGATCTTCTTCATTCTAGCTTTCTTTTCAAATATCTTGAGCGAAGGTATGCATATTGAAGAAACTAATACCTATAGATCATGTTTTCTCCTATTATTAATATTACCCTAGAACTCTGTCAACTTTACTCGTAACAGGTATTTTTTATGATATATGATTCTGACAATGAGTTTTTCTTGTCAGATGTGACATTGTAGATGTGGCTGTGGAGATTGATCGCATATTGAGACCAAATGGATATCTCGTGGTTCACGATTCTACGGAAATACTTAACAAGCTCGTTCCGATCTTGAGTTCACTTAACTGGTCTGTAACGTTGCATCAGGATCAGTTTCTTGTGGGTAGGAAGGGTTTCTGGCGTCCTATGAGTTCTTGAAACAGAATGTATTCTTCAATCACACACGGATCAGTATAGGATGGATAAAAAAAGAAATAGTAGTTGCAACTTACAAATGTATTTTAAGAAAGGAATATTTATTCGACATGTAATCTTGTCCAAGTGTGAAGTTTGTTAACGAGACATTTATTTAGTCATACAGAGAATTTTGTTTTTCTAATATAATTTCATTCTGTATTATGAGTTTTTACCATAACTTGTGCATGCAGCAGTTAATACTTAATATAATTTCGTTCCTCTGCTTGCTGAGCAGCGCAAGAACCAATTTAGCATTCAGAAATGTCTAACATTTTTTGCTTTATTCATTGTTTTCAAAAGTTTGGATGTAAAATAGTGAAAAACAGCTTTGTATTATTTTATATTTTCATTTTCATTATTTCTAAACTTTTCAAAATATGAAACAAAGTAAAAATAGAAAATGAAAATAGATTTTCTTAAAAGCCAAGCAGCCCTCAGGCTTTGGTTTAAGACTAGCAAGGATGGTCTCACACTGAAGATGATCGTCAGTAAGCTCTCTTCTACTAGAAGCCATGCTTTCATGATACTTGCCTTCACAAGTACTGAATCTTGTTTATTAACCGTGACAGATTTTTAAGATTCACAGGCTTGTGTTTCTTTGGTGTCTAGATCCCGGGCACAGTAGTACATAACAACTACCTATGGAAAGTGGGAAATACATACATGTAGATTCAAAATATACTACTACTACACATTCTTCCCCCTAGTAGAAAAAATAAAACTAAAACCCTACATGGGAAACTACTACACAAATAGGTGTACGTAAAAAAGAAACTACAAAGAATTTTCACAGTTCGCACACAAAAGTCGAATTATCCGTTACAATGATGCCATTAGCTGCTGCAACATTCCGCGAGTAGCAAATAACCCTATCAACATAACTATAATTCTGCGTGGTGCTAGCTTGACCCGACAAAACAGAGTGACCCTTAACCTCCATCCACCCCTTCGAGTTTTGAACATTGTTAATCGATTTCACAAAGCACCCACTAACGTACTTCTCCTTAACAGAATGAGAAACATCAGTGACAACACGATACGTCCCATCCTGAAACTGCTGAGTGTTGGTGACAACACGCAGGGGGTACCTTCGCCGAACCTTCAACCTCGTAATCGATTCCCCTCTGCCATCGATCACCTTCACCTTCTTCTTCGCCTTGAACTTCTGCTTAACCGTTTTCAAAGACCCTTTACGTTGGAACTTAATGAAATTCTTAAACGAGAAACCCTGCGACACCGTGGTGGTGATGTTACCAGCACTGGTTATAACCCACCCTGTAATCTGCGTTTCCTTCTCCGCGTCAACGTCAAAAGCCCCATCAAGCCCTCTAAACTCTTCTTGCCGTTCGATTGAAGTTTCGGGACTGTAATGAACCACAGGGTTTGCATGAACCACAGTGGAATCATGATCCAACCAAAGGTGCAAATTTGCGTTCACCAACCAATAAGAGATTCCCTTCACCACCCCTATTCCGAACACGTGGTCCTTCCCGTCGAGAATCTTCCCCAAAAACGGCGTCAAATCGATGTCGTATGAGGGAAGGTTAAAAGCGCCGATCGCCACCATTGGTTCCCAAAACAAAGGGTTTATCCCACCGCTGAATATCACCGGAAACGGAACCTCCGACCCCACAATGCGCCCGTCGATCGTCACGTACACTTCCCTGTACGCGCCGTTACCACGCTCCGTGTCCAGACCGTTCGCCGTTATGTAAGAATTCGGAGGATTCGAGTACCAAAACTCATCGTTTCCGTGAAAAGAAACGTAGAGTTCAAGCACCGCTCTGTAAGTGTTCCGCGGAATTCGAATTTTCCGCGAACACGAACGCTTTTCCTCCTCCACCTTGAACCAAAACCCCCGCCGTCCGTCGTCGGAGATCGGAATAATCAAATCCGCCGGCGATTCTGTCACACCGCTGAAACCAGGTTCCTGAATAAGAGATCTCGATCTGGATTTCGACTCGATTGGGTTCAAATTGAGAGCCTCGGGGCAAGGTACAAAAGGAACCCTAACGGGAGCGTTAACGTAGTATTGGTTGTAGAAGAGGAGTGTAACGGTAACGTGGTAGATTCCAGTGAAGTCACGATTGACGATGTTTTCGAGCATCATGGTGAGGTCGAGGTCGGGCTTGAGGAAGAGGGAGGAGTATTTTGTAACGTCCTTGCGGACGTTCCAGAAGATACCGGCGGCGGTGGGCTCGGCGGTGCTGGTGCGGAGGAGCTCGACGCCGGCGAGCCATATAGCGGCGATGCGGTCGTACTGCTCGCCCTTGCAGCGGGCGTGGAAATCGAGGACCACGCGCGACCACGGGGCAGGGCAGCGCGTGGGAGGCGCGTAGGGGGTGGTGTACGGAGGGGAATCGATGGTGTGGGCGAAGGAGTGGTGGAGGATTCGGTGCGTGCACGAGGGTGTGGGCTCGTGCGAGGGTGGAGGGTAACTCACCTCGAAGTATTCTTGGCGGGCCCCACCCAAAGGCCTCGTGAAACGCTCCGGTTGAGAGTGTGATAAAGGTGTGAACGTGAAAATCAGTAGGAAACAGAGGAAACAGAGGAAGGTGGCCATCTTGTTGTGTGTTGAATGGCACCCAAGTAACATAACTGTCACAATATGTTTTTAGACCGCGTTTCTCTCAGTGTTCATGTTGTGAAGTGAAGTGAAGCTGTTTCGGGTTAAAAACTTAAAACCCTTAGGATTCCTGTGGATTGCTTCATTTGCAATTCTTATAATGGCGGCATATGTATAAATAGACTTGAGTACTTCTATCTAAGGAAATTTCTTGGTCGTATTTTTCTTATCTGTATCCTACCCAACAGTGAATTCCGCGTTCATGTTGGAGTATTCCCTTCTTCTATCCAATTGTAACTGTTGCAATGTCGAAAATGAGAAAGTGAATTTTAATTATAGATTTTTTTAACCGGATTAACCTGATTTAATATTTAACTATTTATTGGTCTAATTTTATGTCATATTAATAGTAAGAGACAAAAGTGGGGAAAAATATTTTTGTTAATGTTTTTCTGCCAAAAGATGTACGAGAGGGAGAATGTATTTTAAATTTATGAATACAGTGTTTATGGTAATTCTTTAAAATTATGAGTGCCAATGACTATACTACCAGACAGATAAAACAGACAATATAATTTGGCTGTCAACTCAAGACCGAAGAATACTGAACACACTCTTGCGAAGACTTTCTAATCGTTTGTTTAACTGAAGTTTGCACTATAGAATAGAATACTGAATGCATTCAAAAAGGATAGATTGAAAAGAATCAACAACCCGCCTCAAAAAAATAAGTAACGGATGTGCTCTTTTTTTTTCTTATTCACTCTACCCAAAAGCTTGTCAATCTGTGATCCCAGAACTCTGGTTTTGCACATCAAATTCTCCCATTCCGGTCTTCTTCCTCACTGTCTTTGCCACCACTCACCTCCTCGTTGTCTTCGCATAGCTTTGCCATGTGTTCAGCATGCAAAATATTATCACGTTCAGTCACCGAATTACAATGTAGTGTCAACTATCAAACCTCCAAAGAGTATATCTAGAGTATGTCAAAGATAGAAGAGAAAATGACAGGTGGACTATTTGTGTAATGGCAAAACCAGTTATCAGAATCTTGCAATTCATAATCAAATATGCGATTCTCCTAACTATAATGCAATTTCTTATCACTGACATGAATAATATAATTCAATGATTCAAAAAAAAAAATTTGTCTACTTTTATTTCATCAATTCTCATGAAAAGGAATTGAAAGTTAACTTTTGAATCTATACGAATTGATTATTCCAGTATTTTGTTTGTTACTTACTCATTCAATGCAAGCACTCTAGTTGTTTCATTGCTTCATTTCCATTCTTTCAAAATAGAGGATATTGTAAAATCATATATTTTAGAATTTAGAAAATGAAATTCAAGCAAATATAGAAAACATTGACACTCACTGCACTCGGTGCCTCCTGCACAAGTTTATCCTTATGTTGTTCTATTGATTCGGTGCAAGCAGCAACAACATTGTTAGGAACAAGTATTCATTGCAACTGTCAAGAGTACAGACATAAAAAATTTACAATTTACATTCAATAACAAAAAGTTACCGCTTAAACTTGTCGATGAAATTCTACAAGACCACAACTGCCTACTTAATAGTGGATATGATATAAGATTTAGTTGGAAAAGAGATAGAAAGAGGGAAGAAGAACATAACAGAAGGATAGAAAAAGACAGATAGATCAAAGAACTGAGTGGTGCACACTTTTTTATTATTGTTCCAACCTGTATAAAATACAACCACCATGCTTTATTTATAGGCAACTACCTAACAGCTAAAAAATCCAAACTAACAGTAGCCAAGTAACTAACCAACATTCTGTATTTCTTTTCCTAGTTAGATTTACATAATAACAGGATCTAGTGTCTATTGTCTAATGGTTGGAATTGTCAGAAGGACATATCCTCCAATAATATAGTGCAATTACAAATTTATAATTTCTCTGCAAAGGTGGCATTTGCTTAAGTAACCACAGCTTTTATAGTTATCAGCAATAGGACATGAGAGTGAAATTTTTTGATCCAGTACAAATAAATCTTCAGTAGCTAGATACCAAGGGATACCATATCAACAACATACTCTGTGTTAGCAACAACTAGACAGATTCTATATTAATAATAAGGGTATTTTAAACAAAAAATTCTAAGTTAAGAGTAGCAATAGACACTCCTGAGTACAAACAATGACTTCTCATTAGACAGTCCAGAGTCGATTCTCACAAGATTTAACCAATAGATTGTATTGGATGTTATAAAACTCTATACCATTTGATAGAAGAAAATGGCTTTGAGCGATTCATGCAGCTGACCTCATGTAGATAGGATAGATAACACTTGTATTGATTTTCCCATCAATGACTCTCAACTCCACACTTGTCTCTCTGAAACTGTCCAGTACACTTTAAAGTATCCAAATCCATTATACAATGCAACCTTTTGTAGTCTCACCAGATGTATGGTTTATATGGAAATGGTAAACAAACCAAAAAACTAATAGCTAACTTAGTTGCATAACCAAAATGCTCCCAAACACAGTATTAAAAAGGGTTTTTTGGGGAGGAAAGGAAAAAAGAAAAAAAGCATACTCGCCCACCGTGGGGCTCGAACCCACGACCACAAGGTTAAGAGCCTTGCGCTCTACCGACTGAGCTAGACGGGCTTGTTGATAAAAAAAATTATTAATCAATAAGTAATTATGTGGATTGAGCGTATACTTATTTCGGGATAAAGAACTGCTACAACTCAAAAGAAGTACAGATTTGAGGGGTTCTTTTTTATAGCAAGGAACTAAGGTTAAATTTTACAATGAATAAAAATAAGATAATCCTTCATATTTTTCTTACCCCTAATCCCCTATTGCTTCGTAACCATAAAAAACGTTGGTTATCTGTGAAATCAGAACCCTGGTTTTGCACATCAATCCATTCCTATCTTCTTTCTCACTATCTTCGCCATCACTTACCTCCTCATTGTCTTGGGATAGCTTTGCCATGTGTTTAGCATGCAAAATATCACCACGTTCACTCACCTGAATTACAAACAGCCATATGTTTGAATTCTGAATGCACACTCCCCTCCCCTGGGGAGATTTTCTTTTTCTTTGCTAACTTTTGAAAACAAGCAAAAACTAAACAATAATTTCACAATTAGCAACACATTGGCTTCAAATTAAACAAGAATTAAGAGATAAAGAAGAAAAATCAGGATCCTCTATGTACAAAGTGCACTTTAGACAGTAGCGTACAAGGGGTGAGTCTATCACCACTCCAAGATGTCTATTCTAACTCCAATTTAAGTAAAAATTATCTAAAATACTCATTCATATTTGTTAATTAAATTGATAATAAGGGTGTTTTTAAACAAAAAATTCTCAAATAGGAGCGGCAACAAACACTCCCGAGTACAAGCAATGACTTCTCATTAGACAATCCACAATGGATTCTCACAAATCTATGACTTTGTTGATTTAACCAATAGATTGTATTTGATGTTATAAAAAATCTAAACAATTGGGTAGAAGAAAATGGTTTTGATTAATTGATTGATTCATGCAGCTGACCCCATGTAGTAGGATAGATAACACTAGTACTGATTTTCCCATCAGTGATTCTCAACTCCACACTTTTCTTTCTGAACAGCCCCCATATACTTTAGTGTATCCAAATCTATTACACAAAGCACCCTTTTGTGCTCTCGCGAGATGTATCGTCTATATGGTAATGGTAAAAAAATCGCTAACCTAGTTGCATAAGCAAAATGCTCCCAAACACAATCTACGAAATAAAGATTGGTACCATATTCATACCTCCGAAAAATTATATAAACTTAAAGCCAACAAAGGTTCAGTGTGGAAAAATGGACTCGATACGATCAAAAAGCCAGATACCAAACATAAATTATGCGAAGAATTGCTCTAACCTTGTCAAGGGTGCAAATGGTACTGAGAACATTCACTCCGCATTCAAACGAGAGAAGTACAAGAGGAGAAAAGAGGGTTAACCATCTCCAGAACAGGGGTAAATAAAGGCTCCTTCTTTTTGAAAAAAATAAAAGAAAAATATTTAATCGCCCACCGTGGGGCTCGAACCCACGACCACAAGGTTAAGAGCCTTGCGCTCTACCGACTGAGCTAGACGGGCTTGTTGAATAAGTTTTATTAATTATTTTACATAACCAAAGATTTTAAATTGAGGATATCTTAGATTTTTTTTCCTTTTCTGGTAAAAGAACTGGGAGTTGCAGGGAATAAAGATTTGAAAAATTAGATGTGGGTATTCAACAAAATATAGAAAAATCAATGACTTTACTTTAAAAAGTGGAAATTAGATTTGTGGGTATTTAATTTTGACCATAAATTTTAGATATTTGAACTTATAAATAAATAAACAATTAACTGTGAATAAAAATAAGATAATATTTACATAATAATTCGTTTAATTTTGTTTTATTTCATCTGATAACAATTAAGTGACTGTATATCTTTTCTGGTATAGTAACTCAAATCACGTTTATTAAATAAATAAATTGAATGGAGTTAACTAATTATGTTATTGTACAAGTATCTGTCAATTTTAAAATCATGTGAAGTTAAATGTGCACCTGCCAAAAAAAAAATATATAAATATTTTGTTAGTTAGTATTTGTAATTATTTATAGATATAGTGGTGAAATTAAGAAGAAAAAAATAAATTACACTTTCAATCTTTACCTTTAATATGTAACTTTAGTGCTTTAAATTTTTTAATTTCATAATTTTAGTTTTTAAATTTTACAAGATCTATAATTTTGATTTTATCACTAAAATTATAATATTAGTTCTAATATTAAGTAAATAATATGATAATTAATTTTAAATAATATTATTAAATCATACTTTTAATTTCAACTTTTATTTAATTTTATTCTTATTTTTTATATTACTTTATGAGAAAAATAAAACTATTCAATCGAATATTATTTAAAGTAAATTACATTTTGATATAATTTATTTTTATGATTAAATTAAATTATTAAAACTTACATAGATATTACACAATTAATAATTTAAATCCATTTAATGTCGTTAGTATAAGGATTCACATTTATTGTACAGTACCTTGCAATAAAAAACATGTTAGTAATGACTTGTTATGATTATTACACTAGATGAAATCACTGTAACTAATAACAAAAGTTAGATTACTAAAACATACAATATTAAAGGAGAGAATATGACATGCATATATATAAAAGTAGAATACTTGTAATAGTATAGACAAGTTATATATATATATATATATGGTGATTGTTAACATACTCTCACCTATTTTTTAGTTGGAGTATGTTAACAACCTACACCAAAATTTTAGGACAAGAAAATCACTCATTTCTTTTGATTTGGTTAATTTGTATAAAGGATATTATAATAATTTAATTTAATTTTAAAAGAAAATAAAATATTTTCTCTCTCTTATTAACTTCATTTCTCTCTTTTATTAATTAATTTTTATTTGTTAAAAGAGAGTTGAGATCGTGAGAGGTGAGAGAGAAATGAGTTGAAAAATAAATTTAATAGGAGAGAAAACTGAGCTAGAGAATGAAGTTTCACGTTAACATTGACAATGTAGCCATAATACCTTAAGAACCCAATAAGCTAAGAGCAACTCCAATGGGAGTTGTTTGGCCCATCAAACAACTCCAACCTCAATTTCTTACCATTGGAGGAGTGTGACGTGGTAGCAGGAGTTTCTTGTAAAAAAGAGAGGGTTGCTTAGTGAAACAACCGTTCCTTAACTTTGTGAACGGAAGGAGACGTAGTGGTTGGACGGCGGAGGCGCGGGGTTGGACGGTGGAGGTGCGTGGTTGGACGTTCTGCCGTAGGAGCTGATCGAAGCGAAATGGATTTAAGTCGGTCGTCGTCGACGGCAATGGATGTTTTATCGCAGGACCTAGCTTGTTGCGACGTGGAATGCTTCCTGAGCTTTGCGAGCCTCAGCCTGGACCTGGCGCACGCGACGGAGGCGGCAAAAGGGTTTAGGTAGTCATGGAGGAACGGAGAATGCAGTGGCGCGTCGGAAGAGGAGTTGAAGAAAAAGAAGTGTGAAGAAAAAGGAAAAACACTCTCAGAAGAAAAAGAGATGTTGGGTTAAAGAAATAAGAAATAAAATAAAAAATATAAAAAAATAAAAATAATTATAAAAAAATTCTAAAAGTTGAATTTCTTAAAGTTTCTTACCATTAGAGTAAATTTCTGTTTGAGTTACATAATGCTAACATGACACATTAAGGACCACTTTTTTCATTTTTCAATGCATGAAACAACTTAAATGAGTTGTTTCCATTGAAGATGTCCTAAGAACCTATAAAGTCACGAACAATACCACTAAATCTATAATGTCTTGAGTTATCTTGATAGCCGTCATCAACATTAAGTTTGATCGTTATTATAAGAGAAGGGGACTAAGAGATGTTTTTCATCTAATGAGAAGTAATAATAGACTTCGAAGTGAAAATAATGAAATTATAAAAATCACATATGTTGTTAAGGGTGAACCAAAGAGGACAAACTTTATCATCAAAAATCTTTCCATAATTGTCAAGATGCACATGCAAAGAAGAAACCCCATGGACATTGAATAAAAGAGAAAATAATGTTGAATGTTTGATGAGAGGTAATATGATAAGCTTATTATTATTTTTTTATAATAAATACTTTTTATATAAATATTTTTTTAACTTGAGTTAACTTTTGTATATTTTTAATATGATAATATTTTATAGTTTTATTTACTTTGGGAATTTCTAAGATCATTATTATTCACCCAAAAATTAATCGATCTGATCAACGGCAACAACACCTCTCCGGTCTCCGTATATAACTGTCCCTCCAAAGGCAATAGTACGCACCATTTCTGTGCAACTGTCCAAACTCGAATGAAAGTGTCTCTTTCACTCGCTTCAAAAACTCCACAGGCCAAAGCAAAGCCTAATAAAATAAAAGTTGGATCTCACTGTAGAAAGGAGAGAAGATGGAGAACCTAGCGCAGGTGGCGGGGCTGAACGGCGCAAGCGTGGCGAACATGGTGATAGCGGCGGCGCACAACGCGAGGGCGCACCGGCGGAACTGCGAGCGCATGGCGGCGCAGGTGAGAATGATAGGGAACTTGCTGGAGACGCTGAAATCGACGGAGGTGGCGACGTTGCCGGCGACGAAGGAACCGTTGGACGGTCTTGAAGAGGCTCTACGGAAAGCCGTGGATTTGGTAGAGAGTTGCAAAGACAAGAGTTACCTATACATGCTTGCCATGGGTTGGAGCGTAGTGAATCAGTTCCGTCAAGTCCAGACTCAGATCGATCGCTACCTTCAACTCGTGCCCCTCGTTTCCATTGTTCATGAATTTCGTATGCAGGTTAGTGCATTTTTTTTTTAATTTAAATTTTCTCTTATCATAACGTCACATTATCCATCATATTTCTGAGTTTTTATTTTTGCATCTCCCTTCCTTTCACTTTCATTTCGTACATTCAAAGAGGTCTGCAAGTAGCGCTTTTTTCAAACTCTCACAAGTAATGTTCCGTGGATTACTAATAAATAAGATAAATTATACTTATAGTTTTATTATTTTTATAGATATATAATTTTGATCTTTTAAAATTGAGATATTTAATTTTTTATTTTAAAATATTAAAATTTAATTTTATTATTGATTTAATATTTATTAATTATTAATTTTTGATATTTTACTATTTAAATGACTTAATATTTATAGAAGTGACATATAAAGATAAAAATAAAAAATAATATATAAAAGATATACATTTGTATCTATTTTTATAAAAGATTGATATTTATTTTATTAAAAAAAATTTATTTATATATATATATATATTTTTAATTTTTATTTTTAAATATCATATTATTGAAGTATAAATGAATACTAAAACTTAATAATTAATAAATGTTAATTTAATATAAAGATCAAAATTTTATATTTTCTAAATTAGAGATATTAAATATTTATATTTTAAAATAAAAAATTAAAAAGTACAACTTAATCTAATAAATAAATAAAATTTATTGAATGTTTCATAATTATTTTAATCTATTATTATTAATTATGGTATTGATAATATGGGGCATTAAAGTAATATTTTTAAATTATAAAAATCAGAAAATTAAATTTGAGAGAAAAAACAAATAATAAATTTATTTTAAATAAGAGCTAGAAATATTTTTTAAGTCGATATATCGACATTTTCTAACTTTACGTATTTTTATACAAATCTACCATCACTCGATTGACGAGAAGAGACCAGTTTTTTCAACGTATCAGAAAAAAGTTAAAATAAGTTAACGTTAAATTAATTTTTATATAGTAAATATAAACTTTTATTTATGAGAAAATTTGTCTTTAATAATAAGATTTTTTAGCTATTTATATAATTTAACTTTTTATTTATTTATAATTATTTTAAAAATAAATTTTTAAACAAATTATCACTAAATAATTTTTTTATAATATAAATATTTATCATAAATTTAAAATATAATTTATATCATTAAAAATATCTATTCATATAAATTTTAAATATGATTTATTTATTTAAACATAATATTTATTTATATATATAATTTATTATAATATTTAATTATATATAATAAATATTTAGTATGTAAATTGCACCCGATAAAATACTAGTAGTCATAATATTTATTGTTTTTAAGCATAGAATATTTATTTTGGTGTTTTTTTAAATGTTCAATAAATTTGTGAATTAATAGTATTAAATTTTATTAGAATATATATATATATATATATATATATATATATATATATATATATATATATATATATATATATATATATATATATATATGGAATTAAATTATAGATGAAATTTAAAAATAAAATCAACTAAAACAATGCTAAAATTTCAGTCTCCTCAAGTTTGGTGGAAAGACTGTCGGTGCAAATAAAATACTATAATACTTATATCAATGTTTTCATTTTTTGATTAATGAATAAATATAAATTTATACCCACTCTTTCTTTCATTTCTTTTGTCCTTTTTTTTTTATCTCTTTTTTGTTATATCACTTACATGAATCATTATCGTCTTTATCTGTTTTTTTCTCCTTCCACTTTCCAGACTCGGGTATACATTTACTGTTAGGCATGGTTAGTTTTGGACAAAGTCACTAAAAACTCTCGAGGGTCAAACTTCACTGTTTACTTTTTGAAAAGGGAAGACGAAAACGAAGACTCTAGGGTCATAAAATTGCTGTCTCCTACCTTTGGGAATAACATGTATACAACACCGGTCTAACATAAAATCAAGGAAGTCCTTACTTTAAGTCTCTCTCAAAAAAGAAAAGTATTTATATTATTTTTATTATTAATTGATTTAGTATAATAATATTTAGAATGTATTTTTTCTTAATAAATAGAGTTTGAACATTGTTGAAAAATTTTATTTATTTTTTCTATAAGCACCTAATTTTTTTAAAATTATTTTAATTACTTTTATAAGAGTTTCATATTAAAATTTGTTTTAAGTCCAAAAATATATTGGGCCGATACTGTACGGATATCCTACCATTAAAGTTGTTCACTGAATGGTTTAGTTTAATTTTTTCTTCAAAAATGATTCGAATCAAAATGAAAATATGATAGATTTGGTTTAGTTTAAATACACTATAAAATCTAAATCAAACCAAATCAATCTTTTCTTATTTGATTGGTTTGGTTTAATTTTTGTGATTTAAAAAATTTATTATTATTAAAAATCAACTAAAAATATTTGATATTATATTATTTATTTAAAATTGTATATAAAAATAAAATAAAAAATATACACATATTAAAATATTTCGATCACATAATATATTTAATATGAATTCTTATCTTATTATTTTAATATAAATTTTTCTTAAATACAATTATAATTATCATATTAAATAACTTTTGTCATATTATTTATATATATATATATATATATATAATTTGTCATTTAAAAAAATTAATTTTGAACATTATAAATAAATCATAATTTTTACTCTAAAACTCACTTTAGTAACTTGCAATTTTATATTAAAAAAAATTAAATATTTTATTGTATATTTGGAGAAAAAATATTTTTTAGTAAATTACAATTTTATAAAAATACCCTTTATATTGGGTCAATTTTGTATACATATACTATGCATTTTGAAATTATTTTTTTTACAAATAAGTGTAATTTGACTTATTTTAAAGTGATTTCAAATTTCAATTCGAAAATTAAAACAAACCATTTTAGAAATTTAAAAACCAAATAAGTGTCGATTATTGGTTTTTTATTTATTTATCAATATATGATTTTATTTTATCAATATATGATTTTTACCAAAACGAACCCTTTATCAATACATCGAACCACTGTTTAAATATTTGGAAGTTGGAATATTTGATTATCAATTAAGTTATTTTTTAAATTATATAAATATTATTTTAATTCTTAAAATTGTTAATGTTAATAGTTTTTGTTTTTATTTTTTATAATTTTAAAAGTAAAATGATCATTATTAATTTAAAATTTAGAATACTTTTCGTTAATGTTTTTAAATTAAAAATAGCTTAAAAATTAATCTTTGTTATTAACTAGTAAGTCTCCGCTAGCTTACGAGAGACATGGATATAACAGGATATATGTAACTGATGCAAGTCTATTTGAATAATAGTTCCTGCTTCTTTAAAAGCAAGAGAATTATATGTCAAGTTAAAAAGCATTTACGATGGAACGACTCACTTTTGGCTCCTGCGATATTTTCAACAATCAAAATATTACATGCAGAACTCCATATATATTGTTCATATACCCTTTTAACATGTCATTTATCAATTTTTAAGCTAAGCAGTAATAGTAAGTACTGATTTAAAATACGTATAGTTTGAGTGATAGTTTTTCTAGGTCATACGGTTTGGGAAATTTCATATTTACTACAAGCCAATGCATGTAAAACGCATTATATATTATGTGCAAGGTTTTTAGTCACAACAGGTTTGGAAATAAGTGGAGAAGAAAAAGAAAGGAAAACGCACAAATTTCTCTAAGAAATCACTTTATTTGATTTCTTAGTTTTTTAAGATTTTCCTGACTTGCAAGTAAATTTTACCTATGCACTAATTTATTTACATGAACAAATTTTAGTTTAATCATGTTTAATTAATTGCTTCAATTTTCACCCATAGGTCATCTCATATATTTGGAATATTGCAGCATTTCAGCGAAGATGTTAAAAGGGAATACACTCTGGATAAAGAAGAAATGGAGACCCAAAATGTGATACTAAAGACTAATCGATCGATTAAGGATGCAGGCATATTGGAAAAGTCCTTATCTCGTAGGTACCCAGATTTGGGGTTTTACGAGGCTCTCAAAGAGGAGAAAGAAAAACTACATGTTGAACTGCATAGATCAAGAACCAATAATGACCCTGAACAATGCAGGGTAATTGAACATCTTATTGAAGTCACAAAAAATGTGGTCAATGTGTCACCTAACGAAAAGGTTACAAAAATTGTTTTCAATGAATCAACTGATTTGATTTCAAGGTAATTTTAAGATACAATTCAAATATTTTATCAGGTAAAGCATCTTGTTAATAAATGCTTATTTATATGTATCATGGTCTAGGCATATGACCAAACAAGCAATAGCCTCTGGGGACCTTGAGTTGGAATCTAGAGATAAAAGTCAATCAGAATGGAAGACTGATCTCTTTGGTTGCTGTAGTGAGCCTTGCTTATGTAAATACCTGAACCCCATCTTGAATAGATTCTATTTACATTTTTAAGAAAAGGTAAATGATAAACCTGTTGGGTCGTGGCTTGCAATTCAACAATAATGGCCTCTGTTTTTTACTTTCTTGTGTAGTAAAACTTTTTCCACCAAGACAGTTGGCAGATGATAGTTGCATTTAAAGCAACGGATACAAGACTCCAATAAACAATAGGTAGAAGAGCTTCAAAGTGAGTGAGAAAGAATTAGGGTTTGTGAGGAAATTCTAAAGAGTGTAGTGTGGACACTTGGGATTTGGGGTACTATTAGTTCTCTCTAAACTACAACAGTAATAGGAGAGAGTTTCATTTTATTAGGGAACATTAAATTATTAGACATCTTCTTTAAAAGAGTGTAAAAAGAGGATTTGTAATTATCGTTATCGTAGTAGATTATGTTTTTAGAGATTTTTCCGTGATTTTTTTTTCTACATTATTTAAAATGGTTTTACATGTTAAATTTTGGTGTTATTTCTTGGTTTATTTGTTAGTGTGAAACTGTGAATAATGACAAGTGGGTCATGCTACCATGTGCTCTTGACAAGCCAAAAAAATTACTAGTTTTTCTTCATTATTTTTGTGCAAGATGCCCTGATGTTTCTAATTTGGATTTCCTTGCAAAACCAAATTATCTTGTTCATTGTAGGCCTGAAGACATGCTTCTTCCCCTGTAGAACATTTTCTTGGATAGCTAATGTGGTTACTAGAGGAGAAACTTGTAAGTTAATTGTGAGTCATGTGGTTTTAGTGGATATGACACTTCATTCTTTACCCAAACATGAAGTTTTGAAATGAACTATAAGTTATAACTGAAACACAACAGTCCAAACTATGATTGATGCAATGCTATTGTGAATCCCGTTACTTATTGATGCCTCTTGAAATTGTTACAGCTCGAAAACGTGCAATGACTAATTTAGTGGCTTATTGCATCTTTTGTGGGTGTTGTTGTTATTCTTGTTGCATGAGAAGGAAATTGCGTAGTCAATTTAACATTGAGGTTGGTTTCCGTTCCACCCCATTATATATCAAACAACTGAGAACTGTAGATACAAAATTATATCCTATTTTTAACCCTTTTGTTTCTGTAGGGAGGTCTGTGTGATGACTTCTTAACGCATCTAATGTGTTGCTGTTGTGCAATGGTTCAAGAATGGCGTGAGCTTGAGCTAAGGGGTTTTGGAGGTAAAGATGTTACCTAAAAAAGCTCACAATATTAATTTAAACATATATTTTCTTATCCCAATTAAGTTTCACTACCTAACGCACATAAAATAAAAGGGATATCAAAAATCTCATTGCTTAAACCTTGTGGTTAATATGTGTGAACTCATTGGGTTAAATTTTTTCCCGACTACTCCTTGTTAAATGTAATCTACCACTTTCGCAGATTGCCAGGAAAGAAAGATGTTTCCCCCTCCGAGCCAGCACATGCAGCTGTGATTTTCCTCTCTCTTTCTCGTGTGTTTATATAGTCACTGAGTGCAAATTAAATCACACGTTTAAGCAGTCACTATTATTACAAGAAAATTGCATCAGTCAGATTTTGTTCTTAACATAGGTGTTTATGAAAATGACACATTACTGATACTAGTAGTATATATGCAGCATTGTGATTTGTGGATACATGGAAAGCAAGGAATTAGAAAGTCAAGGAATATGTGTTGCATACTGATATATAGTATAAATTATAAAATACCATTACGGTCTATTTAATATAAGATCAGGGTGGTTTTAAAACTGTATCTCCAACTATTTAATTTCTAAAGTATTCTTCTAAGGTTTTAAAATATTAGACAATTTATAAAAATACTCTATTTTGTTTTGGTTTTGCGGATTTTGTGAAATATTATAATTATTATATTAAAAATCAAGAAAACATCACAAACTAAAAACAATAAAAATATTAATACAGAAAAATATAATTTAATTAAATATAGTATTGCGACTGAGTAGCATAATACAACAATGAATATAAGCAGACAATAAACCATATCATTCTTCATTCTTTGCATATTACATTGTATGTATGTTTGATTTTAAATTTTGATCTGAGATATTGAGTAAAATACTTGAATTAAAATGGTTAAAAGTGCATTCTTTTCTTGACAAAGTAAGAACATGCGTTGCATTATTTATTATAATGGAGTTGAGTCACTCTATATTTTTATATTTTATTTAATAAAAATATTTTAAAATTATTAATATTTATTGAATCAATTAGTGTTATGATTAATTTTTAAAATCTTGAATTTAAGTTTTGTATTTATCAAAGATAATTAATTTTTAATATTATTTTTAATTATTTAAATTTTTTAGGATAAAACTATCTAAAACAAAATATGGAAACGAAAAAATGATTATATATATAATTATTATTTTTATATATAGATATAAATGACTAGTTAAAAATGATGAGTTAAATGTTGAGAATATCATCTATTTAAGACCTTCACATAATGAATTTTCTTAATTTATTCACTCATCCTGTCACTTTCCTCATCTAGGTAAATCAATTATTCACGTAAATTAAATATATAAGTCAATAGCAGAATAAAAATTTCATTTATTTAGTATATTTAACATAACATAATAATTTATTATCATCATAATATTATAAACTATTATAAATATTAAAATAATGATAATAAATATCAAACACGAATATGATCACAATGATACTGATAATAATAATACTTATTTAATTAACAATTTATTATTATTATTATTATTATTATTATTATTATTATTATTATTATAGTTATAATACATGTTTAAGGTAAATTATTATAAAATTGTGATAACAAAAATAACATAATTTATAAAATGAAATAAGTCAATAAATATTTTATAAAATAAAAATTCATTTAAGGTTTGATGATTAAATTGATTAATTTAATAAAAGATATAAAAGTACACTTAAATTTTATAGTAAATATATGTTAAATTATAAATTTAGTTTTTTTTATTATTTTAAAATTATTTCTAATAATTTGTTTGTTAAAAGTTATTTTAATCTTTTAATTAAAAATTTAGATTAGTCTTTATAAAATAGTGATTATTTTTATTTTGATATATATTTTTGAATAGATTTTTGATTGATTTAAAAACGTAAATTTTGCTTAATTCAATGTTGTTAAAAAAAAAAACTATAGGCTTTGAATATTTTCACTTTTTCACTTTGAATATTTTCATTTTACGGGTTCGAATTTAAAAACCTCACCCTAAAAATGAACTCACACAAGTTTTGACCAAAATATGCTCAAATGATTATTCAATTTGAGTGAGTCGATTATTGTCAAATTGGAAGTTTTTGCAGGTTGGTTTGATTGGTTAGACTAATATTTGTTTTAAATTTTTTGAAAAACGTACTAGATATTTGATCATTTTTTAACAATTATTCTGGCCCAAATATATTTTTTAAAGAAATTTAATTAAAATCTAATAAAATTACAATTATTTGATGAGTAATTAACTTTACAATATATTTTGTGATGAATAAAGTTAATTTAAAAAAGAGTAACTTTTTCAAACTTAATAGAAACATCTACTAGCTATTAAAAGTTTTACCAAAAGTTGCACCTTTTTATAAACTAATAAACTAAACTTATACAAAATAGGAATATACAGGCATTATAAAAATTTAAAAATAGAAATATGTCATAATTATGTAATTAGATAATTTTATATTTAAATTTTCAGTTCTAATGGCCAAAGAGTCAAATACTTACTCTATTTTTTTTTTTTAAATTATGATTCAAAGATTATATTAAATTAATTTTTTCATTATAAAATTTAAATCTTACATTTACTATTTAATTTACAAATTTTATTTTAATTATAATATCTTTTACTTTATATAATATTATTATAATTTTAATAAATATTTTTTTACTTAATGTGGGTAGATAAAGTTTTGAGAAGAATAAATTTTAAAATTGAATTCATTCACTCAAACTCGTAGCTGTATGAAATTTCGATTCATATTAACCGTAAACAGCTCATATGTTAATATGTTCGAAACAACTCAAACAAAATTCCTACATGTGAGTATCTCGATCACTTGAGAGAAAAAATAAGAAAAAAAAATAAGAAAAAAAATAAAAGTAAAAATAAAAAATACGTAAAACATATAAAAAAGAATGAAGGAAGAGTGAATGAAAAATATATTATTATTTAAAAAAAAAATAAAAGTACAATTAACATTTTTTAAAAATAAAATAGAAAAGGGAGTGTATCTATTAAAAATGGAAGGTGTACATATCATTTGCTAAAACAGAAATATGGGCCATAAGGCCCATGATCCAGAATAAGACCACAAATTAGGGTTTTGTGAACTACCTCCCTTCATAAGTGCGCGGCGACTCCATTAGTTTCTTCAGTTTGGTGTGGTAGGGTTTGGAGCACTAGCTTGTTCGGAACACCAAAATGGTACGTCTTTTCTTCCTGATTTTGATGCATTCTCAATCTCATCTCATGATAGTTTTCTTCATCGTCCTTTATTCATTATACTCGAATTAAATCTTCATTTTTCATGAAATGGTTGTGTTATATTTGAATTCAATGTTTGGTGCTTTGTAATCGTAGGGTAACTATGTGTTCGATTTATGCTTCAGATAACATGTTTCAAATCACGATATTATGGCTATTCGTTTTATAATGGGGTTATATTATGCCTTTGAAGGGTGTACATTAGGCTTTTTTAGATTTCACTCTGCACGATTTTCTGCATTTTTGTGACTCAACATGAGGTTTAGGGTTTTGAATATGATCTGTACTTTGTGTATCAGTAAATATTTTTTTGCTGCTTTCGGATCCATTGATACTACCCTCGGCTTTGAATCCCGTTTTTAATCTGTGTTTTAGTTTTAATTTTTAATTTTAATTTAATTCTTATGTGTTTTACAGGCTAGGGGATTGAAGAAACATTTGAAGAGGCTCAATGCTCCTAAGCATTGGATGCTTGACAAACTGGGTGGTGCATTTGTAAGTGATAGTCTCATTATTTTTTTGTCCAGTTTTGATAGCATTATTTTGAAGACAGATGCTAACCTTTCTCATTCTTTATAGGCTCCTAAGCCCTCATCAGGACCTCACAAGTCCAGGGAGTGCCTTCCTCTTATACTCATCCTGCGAAACCGGCTGAAGTACGCTCTGACTTACCGTGAAGTCATTGCTATTCTGATGCAGCGTCATGTTCTTGTTGATGGCAAAGTTAGGACAGACAAGACCTACCCTTCTGGTTTTATGGGTATGTTTGTGGCATGCCAATTTTTAGAATAACTGCTTGTTACATGTTATCTGACTAAAATATGTTACGGTATTTGTTTGGGGTTGGTGTTAATAATATGCCATAGTAGTTTATTCTTATTGATTTCTGAGCTTGATGAATTTTGAGTCTGACTCTTTCAGCAAACACTCTTGAAGTCTGTCTAGGTTGATATCATGTTCTAAGATATAGTTTGTTTCACTGGGTTACAATAACACTGTAAATGTTTGCCAGTGTTTCTAATTTGGTCCAGTGGCTTGTGAATTTATCTTAATAAATTGTGAGCTTTTAACCTGCCTCACTCTTTGTCCCTTTCAAAAAGGAAGTCTTTGTCACTCTCAATATTTGTTTCTATAATTCTATTGATTTGGCTGGAGGCATGATTTCATTTTAAAATTTACATCTCTTTCCAGATGTTGTATCAATCCCCAAGACAAATGAGAACTTTCGTCTGCTCTATGACACTAAGGGCCGATTCCGTCTCCATTCAGTCAGGGATGATGAGGCGAAGGTATTTTTATATGTTTATACTGAATATTTTTATTCATCCATTCCTCTAGTCATACTTATTATATTATTATTCTATTGTTTTATACAATTGCAGATTCTGAATTCTCTTTGTTAAGTTATTGTAAATGTCGAGTTCCAGATTTGTGTAGTTGCTTGTTTGAGTTAATAAGTTGCAGCCTAGTAAATATTTGATCTGTCCCTACTTATTGACCATTGTTTCACTTGTATTATTTGTATATGGCAGTTCAAGCTCTGCAAGGTTAGGTCAGTGCAGTTTGGCCAGAAGGGTATCCCATATCTGAATACCTATGATGGTCGTACCATCCGTTACCCAGACCCCGTCATCAGGGCCAATGATACCATTAAGCTAGATCTGGAGGAAAACAAGATTGTTGATTTTATCAAATTTGATGTTGGGAATGTAGTTATGGTGACAGGTGGAAGAAACAGGGGGCGTGTTGGAGTGATCAAGAGCAGGGAGAAACATAAGGGAAGCTTTGAGACAATCCACTTGCAGGATGCCACTGGCCATGAATTCACAACCCGTATGGGCAATGTGTTCACCATTGGCAAGGGAACTAAACCATGGGTATCACTGCCCAAGGGTAAGGGTATTAAGCTATCAATCATTGAGGAAGCTCGGAAAAGGATTGCTGCCCAGCAAGCCACTGCTGCATAAACCCCTTTCGGATGAATAGACTTGAGTGCTTTGGTAGTTTTATTTAATGTTTTTGGTTTCTAAGTTCTTTTGTCTGAGATATTTTATCCGTTGAATTTTGACTCATGCACTATACAACTTTATTGTGGCTGCTATATTCATGAAGTAATTTTTCCATTTCGTAGTTTTGACTTGGGCTGTGGTAGTCTAAAATAACTAGATCAAGTCCCACCCTAAAAAAATGCTGTGGTATTTGGAGTGGGATCCTGTAACTATTGAAATATGTTTTATGATTGTTTGCGTGTTTTTTATTAAATACTTAAATGCACAAGTCATTGTAGTAGTAAGGAGATGTGTTTTGCTGCGACTACTTATATATCATTGATTTGCCAGAATTTTCTGCATTTCTCAGATGTTATAAATAATACGCCAATTTGATCTATATTAGTTCCAGATAATGAACTTTTTCACACGTAGCTGTTATGACGGAATGTACTTGTTTCTCATTGAAACTTATTGTATAAAGGATTAATTAAGAAATGTTTTTTTTTATAAATATTTTGCAAGGGTGAATTTTAATTCTTAAATTTTATTGTATCAACCGTAGGGGATACTACGGTTATTATATTGAATAGTTAATATCCTTTCATACGGTTTTTGTTTAATGCTTTCATGAGATTGTGACGTAAGTTTTCAGTGGCAGAAATGTGGCAAACTGGCAACGATGTTTTTCAATATGAATTTTGGCTATTTACCCAATTGATTGCAAAAATAATTTTTTCTAATAACTATTTAGATTAGCCAGTTTATTAATTTCTCATTGAAATTTTATCCTAGAATCAGTTGTATCAAAGATAAAACGTATTGTTTTTTGCAAGGATGAATTTTAAGTAAATTAAGTTGTATCAACTGTAGATGTTATTACGATTGTCGTATTGAATTGTTAATACCTTTTCATTTGAGACTGAGGTAACTTTACAATGTCAGAAATGTTGTGGCAAATTGGCAATGGTTTTTTTTTTTTCAATATATTTTTTAGCCACTTACCCAATTAATTGCAAAAATAATATATCTAGTAACAATGGTTATTTAGATTAACCAATTTATTAATCTTTGTTGTATTAAGTAAATAGATTGGTCGAATTAATACGAAATTAGGTAGGTTGGTTGACGTATAAATAAATTGTCCTTATTTATTCTTAAGTGCTCAAAATACCTAAATGTGATATAAGAGTAGAATAAAAAATTGCTTAGTTGTTTAAATTATTTAGATTTCGATTAAAATAAAATGACAATAGATTGTAGAAGGAATTCGCTTTCAATTTCATTTAAAATTTTATTATCTGATAATTTGAAAAGTACTCAACAAAATTATGGTATAATATCATGTTTATTATGAATTGTCTTAATTTAAAATCGTTGTCTTTTTACGATACATCCACTTATTCACTAACCTCTTACTCGGAATGTAACTAATTCTTCATGATATTCTAATTAATTATTTTTATGCATCAGATCAATTTTTTTTATTAACATTTTGTATCGAGAATTTTCACAAATTTCAAATATTATTTCATTTTTTTAAATTATGTGCTTATCTTCGACATTTATATCCCCACTACATTAATGATCTAAAATAATCCAAAAGTATCTAATGAATTCTAAATCGAAAAAGGTGTATTACTTTTGACTTAATTTAAAAATGTTAAAAAAAATAAATTAAGTGAATAGAATAAAATGATAACCAAACGACATTAAATAACCCGAGCGATATTTTATGTTGATAAGTAAAAAAATATTACACATGTTAAAAATAATTATATACTACACGAAATTACCTCGAGAAATAAATTATCTCAACAAAACATAGATATTGATATATTTCTATTAATTATAATTTTACTAATGATGAATAATTATAAAAAAAATGGTTTAATCAGCAAAATGCAATAGTTCATCATTATACAATTTATATAAATTTAATTTTTGTTACAATAGTTTAAATGCATAAATATAAATAAACAAATTTAATAACTTATAACTTCCTTGTGTTTTTTTTTTATTTATAAAAATGAAATATGTTTATGAGAACAATTATAAAATATTTCTTTTATTAATTATATTTTTTGAATGAATATTAAATAAAAATAAATAAGTAAAAATATCTTAAGCTGTTTAATACTTTATATTGTTCCGCTTAGCTAATTAGATGCGATAACTTTTTCTACTATAAAAGGAAAATGCAATGCTCATTTTCCTCGAGCAAGACGTGGAAACCCTTATTTTAGGCTCTTAAAAAATATTTTATATTAATATTTGTATAATTTTTTATTATAAATTTTGTAATTCAAAATCAAATTTTACATTCTTAAAAATTTATTTAATGAGAACTCCCTAAAAAGGATATTATATTAATACTTATATAATATTTTAGAGACTTTCACTTAAAAATCACTTTTTAAATTCTTAAAAATTCAGTTAAAAAAATCTAAACATAATTTTTTTTTCAAAACTCGTCTTAAATATTTATATTTTTTTTATATCAAAATTCACTTAAAAGATTTAAAGACATAATTATTTCTTTCAAAACTCATCTTAAATATTTTTATTTCTTTTATCAAAAGATATTAATTTTTAAAAAATCTCACTTTAAAATAAATCTTCAATAAGATTTATTTTAAGCCGGACGGACCCTTTCCTCAAATATAAGAATGCTCTGCCGTGTAATGGAAAGTTGAATAATCAGTTTATAAATAGTATATTTAAATAAATTTCATATGATAGATAATCCTTTTTTTTAATGTAAAGATAAAAAAAATAATAATAATTACTTTTATTTTTTTCATATAGTAGAATCAATTCTTGAATATTATCCAGACACACCAAAAATGAACATACTAAAAATGTAGGTACAGTTTTAACTGGCATTCGGTAAATTCGTCGCAGTGTTCTTATCCTAGTCTAGGTGCATTTAGAAGAAAAAATTTTAAGTCGTTTTTATCTTTTTCTGAATAAAACAAACAATAATTGATCAAGTAGAAAATAAACTGCAAATTATCGATGACCAGAACCAAGTCCATGTTTATTTTTATTGATCCAAAGTTCAGTTCCACCTTCCAGCAAAAGACATGAAAGTCACCTTAGATATAAGCAAGATACACGAGACTAGAAAGGCTAAAATATAATCATCAAGCTGCATGTCCCTCGTGAAGCAGCATCTGATCAAAGTGCCACACACCTGAAAGTCCATAACAAGGAGAACAAATTAGAACACCTTCCCTTAATAAGAGGAAAAAAAACTCATGAAAATAAGACAAAGTAGCAGAATGCGAACTTAAGATACACAGCAGAATTTGAAATTCTTACCATGTCCTTTGCCAACTCTCCTGAGCTGAGCAACATACTCGGATAATCTTTTGATAGCTTCCACCTAAGAAGAAAACCATTTAAGATTAGACTTATTGAGCTTCCTAGCAATCTTTTACCAAATGCAATGAGAAATTTTGGGAATTAATCTCTCACACTCCAAAAAAATTTGGCTGCAACACCAAATTTGTGTTTACCTGTTCACCCAGGAACTCACTTTCCACAAAGTCTGCCAACTGCACGTCACCGTTCTTGTTGGCAACCTGTCAAATGTAAGGAACTTCCATTTTAACAATTTCTTTTGTTTATTTATTTTGATGATATCAGTTTAAAGATGTGCGAGATCAATGAAACAAAGCACAAGCTGCAAAATCAAAAGTAAGATCCAACAAACTTGGCTTACACTGTGCAAGTTAAGGAGCTTTTCGTTCGTTAGCTTCTCTAATGAGAGAGCGAGTTCCATTGCTGAAATAAGAGGAAAAGAAAACATGTTTAACTGTGACGAATAGAATCCCGTTGAGAACTTCATAAAATCAGCGTGCGACTACATAAAATCCTTGTTTCACAAAATGAAAACAGAGTGGCTTTCAATTTACGGTCGCACAACATTCATCCATGTAATGCATAAATCCAAATCATTTTGTGTTTCATCATTAGAAACTGAGAATCGTATCAAATCATGCAAGCATCCAAATATTCTAATTTCTTAAAACTACGCTCCACGTTTTTAACACATGCTAGTCATGCAAAATTCGAGAACAAGTAACTGTGTCAAAACTGCAAGATCTCAAGGCTCCATCAGGTTCGATCCAAAAACTAGATCACACGTCAACTCTTCAGATTCAGAAAAAATTGACAAGCACTAGTTCATCACAGAAAGGTAAACAAAACCTGGTTCAAATTATAGAACACACGCATCTAAATTCTGAACAGAAAATACAAAAAATGAAAAGTCCAGAGACACTAACCATGCAGCGCATCTCCCTTCTCTGCATGATCAAACTCAGAAAGCGGCATCACAATTGACTGCAGCTTCACTTTTCCACCACGTTTATTCTGAAAATAAATAAATAGATCAAATAACTCACAGCAACACACACAACAACAATTCAACATCAACATCACTCAATAAGTCAAAGTCAAACACCTGATACTCCATGAATTTCTCAGCATGCTCTCTTTCCTCTTCACTCGATTCCTTGAAAAACCTTTATCAACGATAATCTTCAATAAACTAATAATCACTTCTAATTCAACGAAAGATTTCAAAAATAATCAAACCGTTACTTACTTAGCAAGACCTCTCAGCGCAACGTTGTCTCTATCGAAGTACGCAAACAGAGCATGATAAACATACGAGACATTATACTCCACACTGCATCCAAAAATAGTAATTATAATCAGAGCGAGAAAATAACGAAGTGAAATAAAACCGATGAGAGAAAGAGAAGCAACTTGATTTGTTCGTTAACGGCAGCTTCAGATTCGTCAACGAATTTCTGGCGTGCGAGAGAGGCTTGTGGAACGGTGGGAACGAGATCGAGTTCTTTCTTCACCTCCTCGAACGGTTCGAAAATAACGCCGGTTAAGGCACGGTGGTTCGTGGATCCTTTGGCGGCGAAAACCACCAATCCACGAGCGTTTTTCGCGCGAACGGAAAGCGAACGCGAAGGTTCGGCGTTCGGGCTGAAGAGAGATAGGGACGAAGCAGAACCAGAAGCAGAAGTAGCGACGGTTCGGAGAAGCATGATTTTGGTTCGGGTTTGTTTGTTGGGAGTAGTGACAGTGGGTTATGTGACCCTGGGGATGGAGATAGGCGTGTGGGAGTGGGACTAAATGGAGGGTTTGGTGACGTGAGAGCCGTTGGATTGATTGACACGTGGAGGGTTGAGATGTAAAGGTGGGTATGGGCGCGTGGCGTGCTCGTGGTCTAGCTGGGTATGATTGTTGTGCTGTCCCTTGAAATTATGAAATATCTAGAACTAGAATCCTTTATCTCTTACACTATTATTTTTTAGTCCAATTAAGTGGACACTTTTGTTTGCTTGCATTTTCCAGATGTATACCCCAGACAAGACCCAAAAGCCCAACTATATGTATACCATACTACAATAATGAATCGTGTGCTAACAATTTTAATTTTAATTTTAATTCTTTTGGGTGAATCATTTCTTTAAATTGCATTTAACACATTTCTGAAATGAAAAATAAAATCAAAGTCATTTTTTAAATTATAATAATTCTGTATTCAAAGAGACTACATTACTTACCTATTGTGAACTTTTCTTCTGTAAGCTACTCTGAATAAGGTAAAGGCAGATTTTGAGATACTTCCGTCTACAAGTATCCTATATACAAAAAGAAAAAATATATATATTACTTACTTACTACTAACAAAAGTTAAGAATTCATCATTGAAATACTGAAATCTAATTAAAGAATTAACATTTTTTAACAAATACTTTTCTTATAAGCACTTATCAGAGATTGAATTTATGATCACCTGCTTATCAATCACATCTTGCTTGTTGGTGACTTTCATGACTATAAATAAGCCACTCAAAGATGTATTTTATATGAAATTGAAGAAAATATTGTCATTGACACTGCAATGTAAAGCATTAATTTTATTCTGTTCTTAATTTTTTGTTACATAAATTATAAAAATATTGTGTTATTTATTGTTTAAAAATTTAAATTATTCTTAATCAAGCATATATGCATATAGAAACCTCCAGATATTTTAGTAAACTCGATCAAAACTTGAATAATCATATTTTTTTTCCTTCTCTTTTAGATGGCGTGTTCTTCTTAAAATAAAGTCAATACAAACAAAAATTATAACTAATAAAAAAAAAAAACATAAAAAAGCATTTGTGTTTTATATTATTACATGTAAGAATGAACATGAACTGGATAGGGTTATATTTATTCTTGTTTAAATTCAATCTAAATTTTTATTCAGATCATTTTCTAAAGTTCAAATCCGACTCGATCCAAACACAAGAATGTATGAATAAGATTAAGGTTATTTGATTTTGTTACATTATATTAACTTTCAACATTAAGTATAGTAAAATTATAAAATACAAAATTTAAATTAAATTATAACTTACAATATATTTTAAAATAAATAATTACATCGTGAATATAGTATCATGTTATAAAAAATATTACTAAATTTTTAATATTATTACATAATAATTAAAAAAAAAAACTTATATTTTATAATAAAATATTACATGTCATAAAAATGTATTGGGTTGAATTTCAAAATTCAAACATAGTTAAATTAATTTTAGGCCTTGTAGACTTATGCTAAAGATAGTAAGTGATTTCACAATTTTTTTTAAAAAGAAATTGATGATTGAGCATGTTTTTATACAAGGTCTTGCCTTTTTATATAAAGGAGTAATGAGATAACTAACACGAGTATTGATTTCATAATTTTCTTGTAATTTTGTTTGCAAGAAAAATAATATAATATCGCCAGGGCATTTAAAGGTTCCGGTCAGGCTGAAAAAAAAGAACATAATCCAATAGGATCTTTGGAAAGCTCTAAGGAGTGGAAGAAACTTGTGTTGTTTTGATTTTTTTGTAGTTAGAGCAACTCTAATGGGAGTTGCTTGTCTCATGAAACAACTCAAACTCCGATTTTTTGTTATTAGAAGATTCTGACGTGGTAACATGAGTTGCTTAAAGAAGAAAGAAAGTTGTTTCCTCAAGCAACCGTTCCTTACCAGATTTCAAGCAGATATTTGGGAACGTTTCGGAAATAATAATGATGAAAATTAATTTCATATAATGTCTATGTATTTATTATTATTTTATTTTATTTTTAATATTTATTTATTGTGTATTTTTTCTTGTAATTTATTTTCTTTAATTGTAGTGCAATTATCCTTTTTAATAAAAAATTAAAATTGGTTAATAAATGATTAGAAAAAAAAATTATAATAAAGTTGAATTTCTTAAAGATTCTTACCATTAGAGTAAATTTGTGTTTAAGTTGCTTAATACTGACATGACACACTAAGGACCACTTTTTTTCATTTTTCAATGCATGAAACAACTCAAATGAGTTGTTTCCATTAGAGATGTCCTTAGGGCTTATTAAAGAAATATGCGAGGGAATAAGTATTTATTCCTCCATTTAAAGAAACCGCCGAAGTTTCCTATATTATTAAAGTTATGAAATTTGAAATATTATTAGTTTTAATATTTATTAAATCGTTATGATTTTATTATTGAAAATATAGTTTAATAAATTAAGAGAGAATTATATTTATAGATTATTATTTATCTTGAAATTTTTTTTATTATTATTAATGTTCTAATTATAAGTTTATTAATATCATTAAAATCATCACATCTAAGATATTGTTCATTTTAACACTCACTGAACTATCTAAAGTTTATCTTTAAAAAGATATTTCAATGAGTTAAGAGAGTAAAATGTTCATAAATAACTTTTAATCTTAACTCTTAAATAATATGAGATTTTTAAACATATTAAAATAAAATATTTGTCAATTATTAAAAGGTACTAATTGTAGAAGGTCCATTTGAATAGACTTTTTATATATAAGAGAAATTTTTTTAAAATTAAAATAATTTTTTTATAAATTAAAACAAACTTATAGGTAAATTAACAAATATTTTATTCTATTATAAGATGGTTGGCTCACTTATTCTCTATCTTATTATATTTCGAACAAATATTTTATTCCGTGTAATTTAATTGAAAACATGTTAATTGAACTTAACATATCGAATGATTTCGTGTCATTTCTTTTAAAATTGATTTTTAAAACTTTAAAGTAATAATAATTAATAAGTTTTTTATTTTTATAAACGACATTTTTTTTTGCCGAAAACAGTATATGTAGATGTCAAATAAAACTACTATGATAGGAAAATGTCTCCAATAGTTTGACTCGATATAAAATTGATAAACAAAATTTAAATTATTTGTTTATTAATTATATTTTAATTATTTAAATAAAAAATAATAGTAAATCCTTAAGTAATACATCGATCAGTGATATAAAGTTTGTGTTGGAATTTGGTAGACAATGGATTAATCCAATGAGGCAAATCAAGAATTTGACCGAGAACATTAATGTTCTAGGGACATGCAATTTGGAGTGTCAAATTGAGGTTTATCAATAAAACAAAGTCACTAATGCCTATATAAAATACGGACCTTACGTGGAATATCTATGATTAATTGATCGATGACAGTCATGAATGGATTAAAAACATATTAATCAATATTAGAACAATAACATGTTAAGCAAAAGTTCCTATCACATATGATATTTGTATTTTTTAATTAAAGATTAAAATTTGATTAATTTTAAATATAAAATCATAATAAAAAAATATTACTTTATTTCTGGTATGGATTAATATTGATATGATAAAAAGAGTTATACTTTTTAGTTATAAAAAATAAAAGACCAATAACATGCTAAGACATAATTCTACAAAATGTAGAGAAAATAAAAGAGTCGTTAAAATATGTTAAATTTTGAGTCTTTCTCTATTTTTATGTGAGATAGTGTTATTCTGTGTATGTTCCATATCCTTTGTTCCACAACATTGATATAAAAATGGTCGGTAAGTATTGCTCGTTGAACATAGTATTTTTACCTCAATTTTGTTGCAAGAAGACACATATCATATTGAATATTTTATATTAGTCAATTTCTATTATTAAAACTCTATTTGAACAACTAAAACAAATTTTCCAATTTCAACCAAATATATTGTAATTATTTTTCATTAAATTGAACTTTTTTTTTTAAAATGTCACAGATAGGGATTGATGACAAAATACACCAGCCTAACTTAGTACAAGTATCTAGTTGATGTAATAATAATAATAATAATAATAATAATAATAATAATAATAATAATAATAATAATGATAATAATAATAATAATAGTTATAAGAATGTAAAACTAAAAAAAATACAAAAATAACAATATGCATCCACAACTATGTCAAGTTAAAACTCAAAATATTGTAATGTAGTGATATAAATTATACTTAGAATGTGTTTGTTTCACGAATTTTGAGAATATAATATTTTCATATTTGTTATGAATTTTTTTAATTTAAATATTTTGAGGTATATATGGATCTTTCTCATGAAAATAATTACGCTATAATTTGCTTTATTTCCATCATGACAATGAAAAAGTTTTATTCTTATGAAAATGTGAAAAGTTATCTTTTAAGTTCGTTAAAACTTTCATTTCATCTCTTATTTTTATTTTAATTATTTTAAAATTATAAAATATTCCTAATAAAGTTAAAATCAAACCAAACAAATTTCTAAATGTTCCACAAATAACATTTCTTATTATAATATCCTGAAAATATTATTATTAGAAATGCAATATTTGAAATACTCTCTTCTAATTTTTTATTCTCTTTTTGGTAAAGGCTTGCTTTTATCTTTAAAATGTACTAGTGGATAAAAGACATGATGTGTCTTTCTTTAAATACATCCAAACTAGTAGAGGAAATAAGTTATTAATAGATTTTAAAAAGAAAAACTATCAAAATACTTTTATGTCATTTATTAATTATTATTGTATAATTTTTAAAATTTTAAAATTGTCAATAATAGTATATGTATTAAAACAAATAATATAGATAAAAAGAGAATTGCATAATACTTCATTTTCATCTAACTTCTCACCATCACTTGAAGTATAATATAACAATTTTATTTAACACTTCACCATGTGTCTAATTTCTATCAAAGACAATTATATTTTGTATTTTTAAAAAACATAACCATTTAATATTTTTTTAAAACATAACCATTTTTTCTACATGATAATATTTTTTCTTATATAGTTTATTTACTTTTTTTTCTTCATTTTTACTCATGGGAACTTTATTATTATTGATATTATTTAGATGTCATTAATGTAATATTGTAAGTTTTTGTTAATTATTATCTTTTAACAATAATTGTGTGTTGAGTTGTTTTGAGGTGTGGTTGAAAGATTCTAAAAGTTAAGGAACCTCTGAAGAGTCTTAGGATGTTTTAGAGGTTTCTTTTTCTCCTCTCTAGATATTTAGTCAGTGTTGAAATAATGTATAAAATTGAGTACTACAACCTTTAACCAATTACTAGAGAGGTGAGTGACATCACAATGATAGTTAATTGGGTTACAATCCATAAAGGGACTTAATTAATGCATGTTAATGTCATGATATCCATACCCAACTTATGTTATATCTGACGGTGGTATAAAACTTTCTTAGTTTAAATAATGACATTCGAGAAATCAAAAGATAAAGATTGGTATCCTAATTTAATTATCGATCTAGCAAGCATGTAAGGTATGAAAATAATTGAATTGGTTTGGCATGTTTAAGGTACTTAACTATTCAAATATTGTAGGAGATATTCATAAATAAATGCATAATATCGCATTAATTGAGGTGTATTCATATGATGTGGTGTGATGTATTTGTTATTCATATGCTTTAGTGATTATATTGTTGATTCACATGATTGTGGTGTAAGTTTGAATTACTATAATTGTTTGCCTTTCAAATTTTGTTGATGTCATGTTAAGTGTTATATGATATGAACCACTGGGTGCATATTGGGTGCTTTACATTTTAGTGTTGATAGTATAGTGTATTTCATTTATACTTGTTTTATGTTGATTCTTTTGAAATCTAGCTTATATTTGCATGTTTATGGACTAAGACAATCATGTTTATGTAAGAGTAAGGCAAGATTAGTTAAAAGCAAGTGAGGGGTTTGATGAGTCATGTTGGTTTTATAACCTTTAACTATTTTTGTTTATTTTATTATAACTGTTTGATGGACATTTAGGGTCATATAATATAGTTTTGAATTTATATATATATATATATATTATAATATTTTTTGAGAATCTATAATTATGTAAACTTTATATAAAAATAATATTTTTTTATTAATAAATGATCTCATTAAATATACAAAATTATGATGAGTCCTTAAATTAAACCGTATAACTTAGATGTAGATAAATGTCCCGTGTGATTACACTAAATGAGCATTGACTTACTTTTGTCTATTCTTTCCTAATTGTCATTCCCACTTTTAAATACCTTGCAATACTTGTTTTTTCTTCCATTGCAATATGATAAAGTAGCTTTAGGAGGAAAAAGCAAGAAAGATAAACGTGAAATTATTGATTCGATTCATGCTTATCCGGATCAGTGTCACGATAACAGCTAAAACCAAAAAGCAATAAAAAAATCACATTATTAATTACTAGTTACTAATGCTAGCGTTGTCAATGAGATGTGTGAGATAAGGGATAATATACTTATTTTTCATTATTATTTATTTTATTATTATGTTTTTGGAGAAAATAAATGATTTTCTTCATTATATGTATATCATTATCATTTCTATTTCATTTATTTCATAAAAGCATAATAATAAAATATATAGTGAGAGAAAAAAAAATGTCAACTTGTAAGATAAGATTGTGATTCGCATATGGAAACCGATGTAGAAAATTATTATTATTTTACACAGAAAATGATTAGACTGTTGTCGGGCATTAGATTGTAGTCTCAGGTTTTGCTTGGATCAATTTGTTATCAGGCTGGAGCAAATGAATCCAAGAGATGGTTGGTTGGCACTGAGATAGTTACGTACGGCCCAAGACTTTGATTGGGCTTGCTTATTGAAGGATGGTTGGCCCATGTTATTCTTACATCTAATTTTATTTCTATTTCTACACCCAACTTTTTTTTTTTTTTAAATTTTTAATAACAAAAATATCTTTATAAATAAGTTGATTTAACGGTGATACTTTAATAGTTTAAAACAGTCATAAATAATAAATTTGTTGACTTTTACAATAATTATCATAAAAATTATATAAATTGTAATTTTCAATTGATTGATTATATAAAACTTTTTACACTCATAATACTTATGGAAAAAATTTATCTGCACAAACTCATCATACAACTATATATGTTTTGTGTATTATGGATTAACACCGTGTGTCAACGAAATACAAACAAAAAATGTGTTTTTATCATGTAGTTAATTTTAAATTTAAAGTACTCTATAATTTATTTGATTAATTTATAAATTTGTTGAACAAATTAAAAAGTGGTTGGTAAACAATAATTTAATTTACTAGCTCATACTTTATCAGTTTCATATAAGTTTCTTCGTCTAACTTGTAACATACATACTACATTTGTTTATTATTTTTTCAACACGTGTTATTATTTTAATTTTATTGAAAATCAACTTTTTTGTGAGTTTCATTTCATATTTAATAAGCTTCATTTATGATTTTGTAATTTTTATGTTCTAACTAATAAAAAAAGTATATTAGAGTGTTATTAGCATCCATCTTTAGTCATTTTCTTTTTATATTGTTATATTTTTTTCTCACTCTTTGCTAGATTAATTGATCAAATAAGTATAAGATTAAAGGAAATATTTTATTATTCACTGAAATTTATTATAGATTAAGAAAAATTTCAAGTTTCACTTCTCACTAAAAAATTTATCATTAATAATTTTGTAATTTTTAATAAATTTTGATCAATAGTAATAAAAAGTGTATTATTATTATTCTTCCAAGATTAATACGTAAGATGTTATTTTATATTTTCAATCAATGTATCAAGAAATTTGACAAAAACACATGTCCTAGTAATTAAATAAGATATAAACGCTCAACTAGCCAATTTATTTTGAATAGAAGTTTATGAATTAATTTTGTTAAATACACTTTTTTTTTCCAATTCTTTCTATTTTGTTTCATTTGACGTTTTAATAGAATAAAATAATATTAATTTAATTACCATTTTATAATATATGAAACAGTAATATTTTTTTATATCTTTAATCATATATTGTGGAGTGAGAAAATAAAATAAGTATAAAAAAAAAGAAGAAAAACTAGGATAAAAAATATATTATTGGAAATTGCATAATATTTTTATAAAATCTAAATTATTAATTTTTGGATTAGAATATTAATTGTTAAACAAAATAGGATGGAAAGAGTAATATTCTGCTTTAGAATTATTCTTGAAAAAAAAAAAAAAAACATGCATCTCGAAAATGAATCTTCATGAAATGATGCTCATTTAATGTTGCCTTGAAGGTCTCATGTTTTTCCTTTCTAAGGTGGTGAGAGATGTCTGTTTCTTCAACCATATTTTATTGTCTTCATCAAAATTTGTGATTTGGGAGAAACCAAAGACAGGTTTCTCAGCTTCAGCTTCCATGGTCTCACCTTCCGAGGGGTTGAAGTTTTAAATTTAAGCCCTATTTTTTACTACTACCTACTAATACTTCAGGTCTATTTGATAAATTTTTACATAAGTATTTTTATGGAGAAAATTAAAAAAATATTATCATAAATTAAAATTAGTCTAATTAAAAGTTGATTTATAAAAGTTTTCTTATATTAATTTTTAAAAAAAAATAATTTTTACTTATAAAAAAATTACTTTATTTTTTCTTTATAAATATTGATAGAAAAAAATTATCAAACGTCCTAAGCTTGTAATAATCGTTAGACTAAATTATTATTTTTGTATTTTTATTTATTTATTTGACTAATGTCTAAATTTATTGGACTTAATACATGTATAAATAGTGATGCTAATGAATTTATAATATTGATAATTTTGAATATGATAAAATCTTAGAATTTGAATTTTGAGTCTAATTTACTTTTATAAAATAAATTTATAAGATGATAATTGTCTATAATTTATATATTTTTTATTAATCTTATTTTAGTTGACACGAGAATTAATTTTTTCTTAATTTAAGTCTTATGCATCGGATCATCTTTTTTTTGTTTTGTTTTTTTTTTTGTGTGAATATCGATCATCTTTTAATAACATTTAAACTTACTTTTTAGTTTTTATACAACAATTTTATTATGCTTATGTCTATTTTTTTCTTCTAATTCTTCAACATGAATTGAGTCTCTTGATTTTTATGTGAGTAAATTTAATGAGATAAATTAATTAAAAATAACTAAATCATACATGAAATTGAATTTAATTATTATTTTATAAAGATGACATTAACTCAAATATAAAAGTTAAATAGTTAATATAATATTTAATAAAAATAAGGTTAAAATATTTTTTTAATCTTTATAATTTTATCAACTTTACTTTTTAGTCTTCATAGTTTAAAAAAGTTTTTTTTAATTAGTTCATATATTTGTATTTTTTAATATTTTTTAGTCCTTATAGTTAATTTCTTTATGATATTGTTTCAATATAAATGATGTGGGCTTATTAAATTACATGATGATAATGTATTTGATTTTGTGAATGGTTTACTTAATAGTTTTGGAAGGAAAAAAAAATAAAGAACCTTTGTGGATAGTTAATGATCTAAATGTATAGTTAAAATTATCGATAATTGTAAAGTACATAAATTATTAAATGACATATCATCACCACGTACATTTAATAAGTTCATGTCATTCATACAAAAATGATGTTATAAGAAAATTAAGGTAGGATCTACAATATTAAAATCTAAGTATAAAGACTAAAAAATATATATTTTAAATTGTAAGAGTTAAATTATAAAGTGAAATATAGAGACTAAAATTGTATTTTTATCTTTAAAAAAAAAAGATCATAACGATTTTTCACGAGCATAGACATATTTTAGCCCATTTCATTTAATTCACTTGTTCCGATCAATTCAAAGGTAGCCTTACACAATACTCATAGTAATTTTGAAAACAAAGATGTATAGGAGACCGTCAAACCATGAAAGAAGAGCTATTTTACTACCATATGAAAAGGATGCTTTGAATCATGTGATGCAATTAATGCAAGGAAAGCTTAGGGTTTCTACCGCACTCGGTACGAGTTTCAATAGTAATCTCCATCGAAATGAGCTTCATTTATAATAATCCCTACAACTTAATTACATGTCAGGAATCTCATTAATAGCTTGGTGATGTGTTCTGTGTTTTCTTCGCTTTTCAACAAACATTATTGCTAGTAGTATATACCATGGCATTCGATTTTCTGTCATTTGGGTTAGGTCATAAAATATTATTCATTTTTATTTATTTAAAATTGATTAATGTTCCTAATTAACAAACTGACCTATAGTCATAGATAAAATACAATATATCACAGACACACAGCAAAGCAATGAGCTGGGAAAAGGTATCTTCGTGATGAAATTACATATATATTAGTGTACAACTGTACATACCAAACTACGTTTATATCTTATAGCGATTTAACTAAAGTAAATATTAAATAAATTCAATAGCAACGACCGAGCAACTATGATTAATAAGAATAAAAATGGGAAGGTTAAAAATGAGAACGAAATTGTATATATGGTGCTGAAATATGTCATGGCAGATGCTGCCTAGCTTCTCCTTCACTCAGTTGCAATTAATTATAACTGTAGACATTACAGGCTCACGAGACGAATCTCTTCCATTCAACATGTGATGAGAAAAAAAATGTTATATCATGGTTGCTGATATATCTTTCTTTGTTAGAATTTTCTTGATATGGAAGATCTAATATCAGCTTATTCAAAGTTGTTCTTGTGACCGCTGAAGATGAAACGTTCTATTCGTTGATCGGTCTATATATCATCACTATATGGTAAGCTAATTTGGGTCCCATAGAAGAGGAAAACAAAATCATCACCATATATACACAATGCAGATACATGCATGAATACTAGCTTCGAGGAAAAAAACAACCTAAAATTTTAAAATATTTTAAAAATAATAATCCAAATCTATCTCAATAAAAGACCTTGTCTTCTAGCTAATAGGAGCTCTCATAAATCCACAATTTGTACCTTAATTAAGTACATATGCATATGTGCATATGCATTATAGATATTTATCCGTCATGATCAGCTGATGAGTTAATCAATGAATTCGGTAAAAATATATATTTAAGAGAGTTGGATTGATAGAATGGTCTTGGGCTTACAAAGCATAAGTTAAATGGATTAATAGAATGCTATTAATTAGAAGAAAAAATAAATGGATTAATAGAATGTTGTTAAAAGATTATATAATTTATATTTTAATTTTGTAAAGTTGGATGATGACATTTTGTAAGATTATTTTATAATTATTTAGTTATAAAAATATATCTTTTTAATCTTTGAAATATTAATAAAAATATCTCAATTTATGTTCATCTTTTTTATAATTTTTTTTAATTATTTAATAGTTGAAATATATAAGTAATTATAGAGCTGATAGCTGATATAAGATAATGACCACAATAATATTAATGATAATAATTAATAATTATGATAATGATGACTATTGTAAAATAGATTAATAACCATATATATTTATGGGATGTATATAGTATGTATATTATTTAGTAGGAAATAATTAACTTCTCTATTAGTACCCTCCTATATTTTTATCATTAGAGTTAAATAAAACTACAGAAAATTTAAAGATAAATTGAATTTTTTTTATTGATGCTTTTAAAGGTTAAGAAAATATATTTTTATAACCAAATAATAATGATCTTCCAAGTGTTATCATCCAACTTTAAAGAATTAAAATATAAACTACTATTAATGTACTTAAATTTTCTTTTATTTTGAGTTTTGCAAGGCCTATAATTGATATGAAAAGAATCAAAGTAATTATCCATCTTTTAGTAAGATGTACTATTAAACTATACTTTTTAATTTATAAAACTCTGAACCTAAAATCTTATATATGATAATATGGTAGAGAATTGGTAATGTACGTGTGCATTCACGTGAGCTTTTTACACAGGTAAGTGTCTAACAAACATTCATGTGTTGAAGCTTGACATAGGTTAGTAACGACCTGATTGAAAGCGTCCTGTGTTGTTGACTCAAAGGGCAACTGAACAACGTACGTGACCCTTATTCAAATACGTGGGAGCCATATTGGCAAGTTGGTCGTCACAATCCATCACTTTTAAACTTTTATTTGGTAGGGTGTCAATGATAATTGCTAATATTCCCTTATCTCTCTCCATTCAGCTTACCATATAGTGACAATTTTGTTTTCCTCTGCTACACTGCTATTGCCAACTTGGCTGTCAGTATGGTAGGATCACTCGAAGAATATTTTTTTTTTTTGAAATCACTCGAAGATGGAGAAGGATTGAAGAGATATCTACCAAAAAGAATATCAAGAAAAAGTAAGCAAGATTATTTGAGGGTTGATCGAAAAATACAAGAAGTTACTGGAGGTTTTTGAGCAGAAGGATTGAAGAGGGATCTACCAAAAAGAATATCAGGAAAAAGTAAGCAAGACTATTCGAGGGTTGATCAAAAAATGCAAGAGGGACCGGAGGTTTTTGAGCAGTTAAGTAGTTACCCTAACGTAGTTACTTAGTCGAAGAAATAAAAACGTGGGGCGAGCAGTTACGAGAAGTTATATCCTTAGCCCACGTAAGCGACGTAGTGGACAGCGATTATGTGTCCACGATGAATTTACACAAAATTAACCGCTCTCGATGATCTCTATAAATAGAAGAAACAACTTCGGATAAGGGTCGGAAAAAATCATACTTACGCTCTCAAGCACTCACCGCCTGTGCATATGACTTTCGTGCATGGAATTGTTGGGTATGGCAAATTCTTGACCACAATTCTTTTCTTGTTCTAGGATTAGTGTAGTTAATTTCAATTTGTAGTTAGTTTAATTCTGGTATTGTAATTTGATCATTATGCGAAGTGGACTATGATTTGTATTGCTAATATATTTATTGTTCATTCTATTCATCTGAGTATCTATGTGCATGAACATTATTGTTTGATAATCATTGATGGAAATCTAGAAACAAGTAATCACTAGTCACTTTGCTCCGTTTGTCCTTATTTTTCATAAAGTATAAACATAAAATACCTAAATTGAAACAAACTAGTGCTAGTTCGAATAAAAAGAACTCAAACGAATTTCACCACAAACACAGTCACAATATCTACACACTATATCAAGGGAGAAAAATAGTTATATCACATAATTATTGATTATGATTAAAAAGTGTATTTGAATAATTTTTTTTATAAACACTTTAAGAAAAAAAATGATGATACAACATCTCTTATACTATAAATTAGGAATGACAAATAAGTGGATCGAATAAGTTTTTTTTAGATAAATTATAATAAATTAAATAAAAAATTTATTAATTTAATTAAATTTATTAAAATTTTACTTAAATATTTAATCCATTTAATTTATTAAGAAAAATCCAATCTATTCATTAATAACTTTTGGATGGATGAATATCTAATCTATCTATAAAAATAATATTTTAAAATAAAAAAATATTTTAAAAAAATATTTTTTATCTATTTTTTTTATAAATCATTATATTTTTATATAGTTTTTTAAAATTTACAAAATTCTCCTTTTTTTAATGTCAAAACAATCTTTTATAATCTTAATCAAATACATATATCTCATATTGCAATCCGATATACTTTAAAAAAATATTAAATGAATTACTAACTATCTATAAAATGAAATAGATCAATTAAATTTAATTATTTAATTATTTATTATTATTATTATTATAATAAATGAATTAAATAAATTTACTTGTGGATGAATTAAATATAGGATGGATAAATGAATTCTTTTACCACAATACTCGAAACTAATATCAACATTTCCATTTTTTCATTTTACTTTGACTCTAATAAGAAACTAATGACCAATGACTAATAACGTATCCATAAGAAATATCCATTAGTTTTCTTTCCTTCCATGGCACTTATTACTCTTTCATCTTTTTTTTTTCTTCAATGTTTTTAGTACTCAATTGAGTTGTGAAATATAGAATACCAAACAAAATTTCACAACTAGCCTCAAATGAGCACTCTTGTGATTATTGTAAGCAACAACTCTCTTCCTGTGTTGTTTTCAATCTTATCCAATAATCAAGTAAGGACAATTATGTAGAAAAAGTTATTCATCCCTCTTAACTGGCGGTAGCTTTTCTATGAGAGGACAATTTTTTCTTTGCTGACTGTAATTAGTTTTTGATCAGAAGATATATTTAAAAACACAAAAAAGGGCTATATAATATACTTTACTACAATAAAAATAGTTTACCAACTTTTGATCGTATAAATCCAACAAGATTGCCCACCTTCATTGTAAAATTATTAGGTGATTTCAATACTACAGCACAAGTAACCTATATTCCAAATTTTTCTCAACAATATTGACGAATTTGTTAATGGTATCAAATATTCAAATAAAGATAGGAACACAAAAGTTTGTGAAGCGTCCTGATTTATTTTCTCATTATATATTTTATTTTTCTTTATATAGCGCCAATATTTGTTAATTACTAAATATTTAGTTTTCTATAGTAATTTTCTATTTAAATAGAATATTTTTGTATTGGCATGCGCTTTATTTATTTATTTTTAAAACATAATTTTACATGATTAAATTTTTGTTCAAATATAAATGTTTAAAACATTTACTTTTAAGTTTTATCAGCCTTTGTAACCTTTACACCCACTACTCTAAATTTCAAGTGACCACATATTTGAATCTACGGAAGTTACAATTAACCACAAGACCTAAAGATGATGTCGGGTTATAGTGTGTTTTTAAGGAAAAATCTCTTAAAAAAATAACTTAAAAGATTAATTTCTTTCGAAAAATAGAAATAATTGAAATGAATTTTGTTTATCTAAACAAAATCTTTTTCATGTGTAAAAAAATAAATAAATCATATTCTTATTAGCATACTTAAAATCTAATTATCTACCAACTGCACCATACTTTATTGATAAATTAGGTAATAATGTAATATTTCTAAGTAATCACTTTATTTCAATACTAAAGACAACAATTAAAGAATAAAAATATTTTTTTTATTAAAAAGTGTATTCTTTATGTAATTTTAATTTAGTATACTTTTCGATAAAAAAAAATTCTATATATCATTCTTAATCTAAGAGCACTGTTTAGCACGAATCTTTATTTAATTGATTATAAATTAATAAATAGATTTAGCAATTGAATGTAATTGATACTTTAATGATAACATGATACAGCAGCAGAATTAGTTAGCAGGTGGCTACCCTGTATTCCATTATAAATACACAATAAAGCTTCCAATCTCATTATGTGCAACTCTTTGATTTGTGCTCTGTTAGCTTCCTCTGTTTTCAGTTCATTGCTTTTCTCCTTTTAGTCCCATACACAACTCTTCTTTTTTTCTTTTTCAGCTTCCTTTGTTTTCAAAATAAAAAAGAAAATGGGTGGAAGTTCCCCTTGTGCCTCATGCAAATTGCTGAGACGCCGTTGCACAAAAGATTGCACCTTCGCTCCTTATTTTCCTTCTGATGATCCCCAAAAGTTTGCCATAGTTCACAAGGTTTTTGGAGCTAGCAATGTTAGCAAAATGTTGCAGGTATTTTTCTCTTACTCTTTCTGTTCTCTTCCCTCTGTCTTCTTTTGATAGAGAAAGACAAAAAAATACCCTTTTGTGATTAGTTAGTTGTTTGATCAATTTCAGAATCAAAGAAGTTAGGAAGTGGTGATTAAGTAGGTGTTTTCTGACTTGTGAGTTTGAGCCTAACTCAATCAATAATACATATAGGTGAAATTGAGAACTTATATGTATTATTATTGTTAACATCTGACTAGTCAACGTGGAATCTAGAAGCATAAGTACTTGCTAATGTCACAAGAGAATGGAACCTTTTGCTGTTGGTATTTAAGGGTCTTTGTTCTTTTGGAGTTCTTAGTAATGGTTTTTGAGTGGATTGGGGGCTCTAAATGGTTGATTCTTGTACAATGATTCAGGAACTTCCAGTTCACCAGAGAGCAGATGCAGTGAGTAGTCTAGTGTATGAGGCAAATGCAAGAGTGAGGGACCCTGTGTATGGTTGTGTTGGAGCCATATCCTACTTGCAAAATCAAGTTTCTGAGCTTCAAATGCAACTTGCAGTTGCTCAAGCAGAGATATTCTGCATCCAGATGGAACATGAGTCAGTGATGCCAACCTCAGAAATTGATCTAGACCACAAGTCTTACTTGTTCCAAAATGACTTCACTCAGTTTCTTGGTTTTGGCACTTCCAGCAATGTAATTCACAACTCTCTTGAGCAATTTTAGCCAAGACATGGTTTCTTGAATGAAAATTGCTCACATGGTTTGGTTTCTATTAGCCCATTGTTTGTCCATTTTTAATAGTTCAGAAAATTTTATTTCATACATCTGTGAGCTTTTTCTACTTAGCCAGTAAGGAGATTTCTAAGGTTGACTTTTGTATTTGATTGAGTAAACAAGTAACTTGGTACTTGTATGTTAATGCAGCAAGTAAGGACAAAATCGGTGGTTGTTTTAAAAAATGTCAAACATTCTGATAATTTTATATACAAAGGCTACCTCACCATCTGGAAAGAAAATTTATGTCTAGTAAACTTGTAAACATATGAGCACTTTGTTGTTTTTCTCACTAGGAGCACTCTCATTCGCTAGAAAATATCCTTGATTATTTGAGTTTTCTTTAAATCAGTCAAAATAATGTTTTTTTAAATCATATATGTACATGGTAATTTTTTTTTTCATTAAGTGTGAATCTGAAATGAGTAGAAAGAAACATGATGAAAAAAAATAAAATAAAAACAGATCATCTTAAATATTAATGGCTTAACAAATACAAACTACTTATGTTTATATATAACGCCGTTACGTGTCCTCTTTATGTCATAATATGTGTAATGAATTTTCACATTAAATTAAATTAATATTCATTTATTTATTAATCAGTTATTTAAATAAAAGAAATTTTTACTGTTCACAGTGTCATTAATTAACATTTAAATTTCTTCTATTAATCTTAAATATGATTTTTTTTATGTTGAGGAAATATATAAAAAGTGTGCTCTAAAGTATCTCTCAATTGATGTCAAGGAGAGATTAAAAAAAAAAAAAATTCACTTAGTTCGGAGGATTCTTCTCTAAAAGAATTTTGCTTAACAAGATAACACAGATAAAGATAAAATTAAAAGAATTTTCTCTATTTTATTTTTGCTAAATGAACACTTTTAGGTATCTGTTATACAACTTTTAATCAATCTCCTTTGTTAACACTTGCTTAACGAGTGAAAGATTCATTCAATAATATAAATATCATTAGTTTATCTGTTTTGTAAGACATAGCTTACTTAATGAGTATGATTAGTTGTCAAATGATTTGTTACTAAAAAATAGAATTTGATCTACGTAAACTTTAAATAAGAGAAATTCTTATATTCATTCTCATTTGGTATGAAAATACATTGTTTTATTAGTTAGAAGATCTTTCCATCTCTATAAATCTCACCTCCATTTTTTATTTATTATTTATATTTCTATTTTAGATATTATCCATGATTCTCATCTCTTGTACTTATTCTAATTAATATATTTATCTTTGTACTTCAATATCATTATTTTTACTTTTATACTTGATTTTTGATAAGACAATCATCCATATCATGATATATAAATTTGATTTTTTTAATCTTGAATTTAAGTAAAACTTTTAGTGAACTTTATTCAAGAATTAATATGATTTATCAACCATCATTTATTAAAATAACTCGATGCAAGTTGTTTTGTTAAATGTGCAAGTAATTGATATTTAATAAAGAAACCTAGGTTCTTTTCATCGAGAGATTAAGGTCAAATTAATATTTATAACCTAATTCTTGTTTTTGAAGCTCAAAGATGTATATAAAGTATTGATGAAGGAGAAAGTTGTTTGGTAAAATCTAACTATAAAACTCCATATTTCTTAATTAGTTACTTGTGAACGTATTCATTCTAGTACTAAATATAGATGTATTTCAAGTATTACATAAGTTTTCATGAGAATGATACTCTACTCACTATTGAATATTACACGAATTGATACACTTGTCATTCAGTTAACACTACTTTTACTCTCAAAATCAATAATGTAATACAAAAAAAACTTTAAAATACATCTTAGGATACTAATTTAATTTGTGAGTATGACCTATCAACAATTAAATATTTATAGTTAACAATGGGGATTAATTGTCTTGACAAAAAAACAATATTTTAAAAAAAAATTACAAACAAACTAATTAAAATTGACTATATTTTAAAAAATAAAAAAAACATATTTAAACTTAACAACAATAACCAACAAGGTACAATAAAGTTGATAAATGACTAAAAATTTTAAATATATTATTAAAAGTTTGGTTTTTTTACCATTTGTAAGAAAAAAAACTTTATTAAGAAATATTCTTAATGAAAAAAATTTAACAATAATAATAATGTGAGGTAAGTTGAATCAAGAGGTAGAATACACTTAAAAATAAGTTAAAATGACAGTTTGATATTTTTTTTCAAGATATAATTTTATCATTTATTTTTTTATTTTAATATTTATAGGGATGGTAAAACAAGTCAAACTAACTAGCGATCAACCCATTAAAAATGGGTCGGGTTGAGTTGTTGAACAAAAAATAGGTTGAATATCTTGGTTTGCTTCGTTTAAAGGTGAGCTAACGAGCTGACACATCAGCCAACCAAATTTTATTTAAAAAAAGATAAAATTTTGCGCATTATTTTGGACACCTCTTCTAATATATTTCTTTCTTAATATATAAAGAATTTACATAAATTAGTGTATCTAAATAATAAAATAAATATCAAATTATAACATATTTGATTTGATTTATTAAATATTAAATTTATTGTATAATAAAATAAATATATAATTATAATTAATAGTTCTTCCATCATATTTGCGGTACAAAAAACCTCAAATTACATATAATAAAATATATCAAATGTGCAAATAGATTTGCTACATAATAAGTTATAAATTTCACACATAATAAATCTAATGTGATTTAGTTAAACTTAATGTTAAATATAATAAATAAAATTTAAGTAGATTGACGAGTTACCTTACTCTGACCTAATTCAGTAGATCCACCATTTGACTCAATGAATTGACTGCTTAAACACATGAAACAAGTTAAACGAGTTAAAATACCTAACTTAATCCACCAATAAAAGTTATAAGAAATTTTTAATTGTATTTTATTAAATTACTCTTTAATTGCATACTCTTATTTTATATTTTTTTTATGAATAAAATTATAGATATAACACATTCCATAACTATTAAACAGAGAATTAATGACATACTAGAGATTTTTAAACTAAAACTATTATTTATTTAATAATTAATCAAAATTAATAATATTTAGTTTAACCTAAAATTTTCTACGTCGAACTAAAAGTTAACAAAAAAAAATTATTAAAAAAAACTTATTTTATATTGTTTTTAATCGATAAAAATATTCAAATTTGCTGTAAGTAATTTAAATAATTAACGCACATTACTCGATAACTAAGCTAGATAACTAAGCTAAAGCCTTTATTCTTATTTTATAAAGTTAATTGTATGCTTCCATTTCTTTTTTAACTTTTCCCTTTCCCTCTTTTAATTTATAACAGGATGTCACTTTTTTTGTGCTTAAAAGATTGAACGGGAAACACGTGGATATTGATAATTTTCTTAAAGTAAAATGGTAGTTGAGATACTTTTGATTTTCAAAAACAAAATAGTTGTTAATACGCGCCTTTTTCTTATCCCTTAAATCACAATTTATATATATATTTAAATATTCTTATATAAAATTTATTTAAAAATAATTTAAATTAATTCAATTTTAATGAACTATGAATGTCTTATATATATATATATTATCAATTATTTAAAAAATATTATAAATATACCTTTTAAAATAATTATTATAAAAATTAATAATCTTGTTTCACATATCAATTCATAATTAAATGATTATAAAAAGTAATTCGTTATAATTAAGTTCTTTTACATATACACCAACACATTTTTATAATCAATTATGTAATTATGACCTTTTTCTATGTACAAAACTACAAATTGTTAGTTATTTTTCTCTCTTTTATCATTTGCTTTTATTAGATGTAAGATTCCCTAATATATGAACTCAAAACTCATGTTAAATTACACATTATGAATAAAGATGCGAACTTCATGGATAAAGAAAATGTGCGAGATACAATGTCTTTACATTGTTTCTTAGAAGTTAGATATAATTTAGCTTTCACCTTTTTCTTTACTTTACCGTACCATTTAGATAAACTTGTAACCACAATGAACACAAGAACTCACATGCACAGGCTCACACGAATTTTATATGAGTTAATTATCTATATATTGTCAGTGTAAAACTTTTTACACTATCAACCAATTACATCTTTTACATTATTTTATTTTATTTTTATTTGATTAAATGAACAAATGACATGATACTATTAAGAGATATAATTGGTTGACAGTGTAAAAAATCTTTAAACTGGCAGTGTATAAATGATTAACTCATTTTATATTCTAAAAGATAGAGATAAAAAGAGAGGAAAAGAAAAAATTGAACTACCCCTAAACATCTAAATTAACTATTACTACTTGATAAACAAGCACATGCGTAGTTCAATGATTGAGCTAGTGCTTAAAACCAATGATTATCAGTTTATGACTTAAACAGGTTATTAAGCGCCAATGATTTCAAATTAAAATCCGTTGGTTTAAGCATTTTAATTAAGATCCAATTATCTGTAGTGTATATAAAGAAAAATAATATTAGAAAAACTAAAACCTTATGCATGCTTGAAAGAGCTTAATTTCCACTCTAAAAAAATGAAATTATTATTCCTTTTTTATATTTAAAACAACAGATAAAAACATACATGCAGTTAATGAGATGCTGAGGATTCCCGAATCAAACATTACTATCTAATTTGATGAAAACTCAGTAATGCTCACAGTTTAATCAAGGACTCTAGACAGAATGAATTTAATTTAAATATTCAAATAATTTAAAAATATTATACTTCTATTCAAACATTTGTTTTTAAAATTACATTTATAGTGACTTTAATTAGTTAGCAATATTTTTTTTAGTTAATCACCTATATGTCAGTTACTTATTTAATGAAATAATAATAAAATAAGTAACTTTAAAAGATATGATTGGTTGTCAGTGTAAAGTTTTACACTGACAGTATATAGATGGTTAACTCTTTTTTTTTTACCCTTAGAATATATGAAAATACAATAAAAATTTACATGTAATCCCAATGCAGTCATTAAAGAAAATGAAAAAATTTATATGCACTACAATTCGTACTATTTTTTAGTCAAAATCAAAATTTTATTTCGATAATATAGGTTGACATTCAATAAAGATTGCCAAGATTAAACTTGAATTTTATCCTTGTTTTGAACTTTTAAATTAAAATTTTCATTATTCATAAAAGATGCTGAATTATATACATGACAACAGTTGAATAGAAGATCAATAGTAGGTTAAAATACATTAGAAGACAAATATCTACCAATCTGAAATTCTGCCACTTTGTGGAGACAAAGAAAGTGATGGTGGGAACCACATTTATCTTTTGAGGGCTCGAGGACAATACTTCCAAAAGAAGTTTTGTTTTGGAATTCAGATGCTACCAATCCATGCACCCTCTCCAGTTCCCTTCTCTCTTTGACTTTGTTTTTTATTCTTTCACTCATTTAAGTCAAAGTAAGATTTTCTTGCACTTTGCTTCAACACCAAACAAATTAACATTTTGCACAAAAAAGGCTACACTATATTTAATTTGAAGCTATCCATATACCTATTAATTACTTTTGCCCGCCGCCATACATGTATACAAACAAAACCCTTTTGGTGTAAATTCAAATGTTTATTGCGCAGCTTGGAGCGTTGAACCTTATAGTTACAGTTCTCTAATCTAGTCCCCTAATTCTAGACGCGTGGTATGCTATGTTGCACAAAGTTGAAAGTTGTAGGATAATAGAGTTCAAAGTTAATGAATCATTAGAGAAAAGTCTTTATCAAAAATTGCGTTGGGTTACATTAATAATATCTTTTTATTCTTTAATCTTTAACAAGTACTCTTAGAATACTAATTAACATTTTCATAGAGTTTTATAGCTAGAAAATGCACCATACTTTCTGACTAAAACTACAAAAAAATAAACAAGCACTTGGCTTCACAGTTTCATTGGACAGGAATGATTTAAAGAGACTTATTGTGTCCGGTTACTTGTATAGAAATTATGAACTTTGGAAGCTGAAAATCATGCCAAGTTTTATTCTTCATTGCATTGCAGCATAAGCATGGTATGCAATGTTATATCCAAATATAAGATAGATACTTCCTTAATAGGAGGTCTGATACATTCTAAATGACAATTTAGAGACCTTTTATCTCCAATTGATAATATGGACACTCTTCTAAATTCTGATTTGTTCCATCAAAACCACAGACTTGTATAATAAATTTGAGACTAGAAATGCTAGGAGGAACTTTGAGCTCAGAAACATAGAAACAATTTACATGTGCTACTCCAAGATACTCATGCACATCTTCTAATGTTGTGCTTGGATTACCATCTGCTAGCTTTGGTATTTTCTCCACATACACGTTGTAGTGTGGAAATACAAAATTCTTTCCATCTTTCAGTTTCCATGAAATTTTAACACTAAGGATCCTTGAATCCTGAGGACCAGAATTCCAATTGATGTATTCACCATCAACTAGCCAGAAAGTAGAAACTGGAAAATCTGGCTTATAGTTAGAAGTCTTGACTGTGATATGACCAAGAACCGCAAAATAATCAGTTGAAGAAGCCACAGTATGATCAGGACCAAATGGCCTGGATTTCGGTCTCAGTTCATTGGATGGAGCATTTGACCTATGGCACAAAGCATGGATTTCACTCAGAATGTATCCATTCATTTCAATTGTACCTTCATGTATAACCCATCCAGGGGCATTTCCCTTGTGTTCAATTGTTGGGACTACTTTGCTAAATCCACTTGGCAAATGATCCATTCCATGCGAAGTGAGTAGTACAGAAATTGTGTTGCTGAGGCTATTAGTGAACTGAAGTACAAGTCCTAAAGAAGAATTGTTATCAGATTTCACCTGCATTTAACCACAGACTTCAGGTGTTAAAACTAAACTAAGAAAAGTGGGCAAATATAGGAATATCATGTTGTGTATAATGATTTTGGTGAACTAGTCTGCATGTGCCCTACACCATTGGTCAAGGAAAGATATATACCTCTCACTTTCCTTCCCTCAAATAAGTAACCAGATTCAGCTCCTTAAGAAGATAAACTAATTTTTAGTAAATTTTTATTATTGCTGTTGTATTGACATCTATTTCAAGTTAGATGAGTACTCTAATGGTCAGGGGTCTAAAGTTCAAGACAGTTGAGGATAGATTTGAATTTCAAGACAAAGTGAGCCTGTGTATAGTTCAAGCCCAAAGGTTTCTTCTTAATTTTTATGATTTTGGAAGAGATGGGCATGCAACCTCTCTATCATACTTCAAACCTGAGGATAGATTGATGTGCAGATTTTTCAGCAATTTTTATAGAAGTGATAGCTTACAGAATAAAAGAAGTGGATAGGCAACTCGGTTAAAATGAACTCTCCTTGAAAGATTCTTTTCTTGAAATAAGCATCTCTTTCAAGAGATCCTTTGAATGTAATATTTCCCCCTCCACCATATGATGCTTGCTTCAAGCTACATTTTATACGCAAGCAAACAAATACTTGAGATCTTATCTGAACTAGTTCTGAAAAGTAGTAATTTAATACCTTGATATAAAATAGAATAGAAAAGAAAGGAGGCATACAAAATCATGATAGGTTGTAATATACAAAAAAACTAAAAGTACATAATATGAAATGTGTTTGCACACTGAGGTCAACCATCAAACTCTATAAGTTCCAGAAGCATATAATCATAGCAATATGTGATAATTAATCATATTTCCATTGTTACCAAAATAGGCCCTCAAAATTCAATAAGGAAAGAAAGAACCTATAACATACACCGAATTTTCTGCGTATCAGAGTTAATTTTGCCAGCTATACTTCAAATAGTATGCAATATGCTATATACACATTCTGATGAAATTTCCAGTTAAAGAAAATTATAAAACATTGGAATTTTATCACTTACTCTACAAGAAGTTGAATAGAATTTGCAGTAGAATCAACAAACTCAAGGAGTGGCTGCACGCAAATTTGTGAGTTAGGGAATGATTAAACTGTTTAAGTCAGTAGTACTATAATAGTATGACGAATGAACCCAATGAAGGCATCATAGTTAACAAACATTGCTATGATATGTTGTATGTGATTAAAGTAATGCCAGTTTGTCATTCAATAATCAATTTTACAAGTAACAACGGCAGTGAACTTGAAAATTTGGAATAAATATTATTGGAGTATTCTCAAATGATCACAATATTTTACTTGTTATTACTATTAGCTTTATTAACTATTAGCTTTATTAAAAGGTGATACTTAAAATCAATCCTTAATCTCAAAAATGACAGAATTCGAAAAATGGAGTACATATGATATTTTTCTAATTCTCCCTATTAGAAGTCCCACATCGGATAAACATCTTTCTTAAAAAGCATATAAACTTTTGTAAAAATTCTTATGTAAAAGGTCCGACATTTCTAGAATAATTTCTTGAGATATGAAGTCTATTTGATGTGGGGCTTTTAATAAAATCTCCCCCTTAATCTCACAATTTATCTATTCTCTTTTAGCATTTTTTTTTTGTTTTTTAGAGAAGAAATTTAAAGAGAAAAACAACTCCTATATGAGGTTTTCTTAGTGTTTTATTCTCCAAATTTAAGAGTGTTATTATTATCTCCTTGAATTTAGAGAGGTCTTGTAATCTTTTCCATGTAGTAAAAATTGTGTTAAGTTCCTCTTTTTTCATTTTATTTGCATGACATTATTATGTTATTCTGAATCTCTGATGTCAACACTTCCATTTATCAACGTTGTAATAGTTGAGCCAACAACAAGAAAGTCTTTATAAGGTGCATACCTGAACGCCTTGGGAAGAAATATTGCACCAAGTAGCATCTGATACTTGGTCTCCATCAACTGAAATATGATAACCACGTCCCTAAAAGTAACAAAGAATGGCCACATTTGAATAATACAATACACAGGTACATGATCTAAAAATCTATTGCTTCTCCATCATGATCTGATTACCAAAATAATATCATCAAACAATAAAAAGTACGTGCAACGCCTCTTATAGATCGTATTTAGTGAACTACATGCAGAGCGTGTTTTGAAACAAAAGGGGTCTAGGCCAGATTTCTAGTCATAGACAAACTGAGGGATTGATACCATCTCAAGTCTCAAATGCTCTATTAGGATGTTCCAACTACTTTAGGTTATAAAAAATGTCCAATCTGATATCAACCTCGTGGCCCGATGCATTGTTTCAGCTAAAATTTTAAACAAACCAGTAAGGACGCCAAAGGGAATCATTTAAGAGTAATAAGTTAGAGATAATGATGTCATTATAATATATAAGATAGACATTAGAAGCCATTAAATTTAACTACAGTTCTTACCTGATCAAAATTTGTGTAGAATGGTAGTGTTCTAAGATACTTTCGCTCTATGCCCCAAGATTTTTCCACCAGACTCCACCAACTGCAAATGCAAATGCATGATCATGATTATGGCACTAATAACACATTCAAGGTTTGATTTGTCCATCATTAATATTAATATAAAAAGGTATTTTGAACATATAAATTGGGTCTCCGCAGATGAAATTTCAAGTAAACGATGCAAATTTTGAAGCCGTAAGATTGGAGGAAAACAAGTTAGGATAAAATTTTCTTAAATATTTGGCCATTGACTTTTGTGAGTTTCTTAGATTATTTATCAATTGGCCTTTTGCTTTCAGTTCTAGAATTTTAATGGTCTCTAATATGCGTTATGGGCCACTTTGGGCATTGGATTTGTTTCTGAATAAATTATAACGCATCAATTTGATGAACCTTGTGACATTTATAAAGGAAAAAATACTGACAGGACAGCTACACATTACCGATTCTGAGCAGTCTCAAAATCTGGTTCTTGCTTAGTCTCGTAGACCCATCCAGGAGCAAATATTGCAGCAGAGACATCATCTTTTCTTATTACGTCAAGAGCAACATTTGTCTGACACATCAATAATATGAAATCAGGAAAAACACACATATCCTACTCGGCTTTACCAATCATAATACCTGTCCAATATTTATTTTTCTCGAAATTCTTTTAACAAGCTTATCTCCCACACGAAATTTCAACAGAAAAGGATGGATACCATAAATATATTTTAAATGCACTTCCCCAATATTGCACAAAACAGATTAATTAGCATTTTGTAAAAGCAAAATGTTATCTAATTACAAGCATCAGAAGTTATACATGTACAGAACACGACCAATTCCAGAAAAATGCAATATAATTACCCTTCAACAAATAACAGCAGATAATGCCTATGGTCTATGGATGTTCACCATTTATCTATTAAGTTAGGTGTATGTCCATGCACTCAAGAAACAAAAGAATTCCGGTAAGGAAAAAAGTTGTGTGCTTCACTATACCAAGGTTGTCGCAATCAAAAACTTCTAAGAATACAGTTATAATTTTAAAAAGAACATCATGATGGGCAAATGCAGTTCTAATATAAGTTCCACTCACAACAATTAAACATATAATTCCAAATAAGTTTAAAACTGGCAAAACAAAACATAATTTGCGGCTTTCAAATAAAAATGTGGGCATCACAGATCACATACATTCCACTGTCCACCACCATATGTGTTCCTTCCAAATACGTCAATCCCCATGTACACATCAAACTTTCGATCACCAGCAACAGCAGCAGATCGCCTTGGATAATCTTCCTGCATGGTATTGATAGTAATAAAATTAAAATTAACTCAAACTAAAAATAAAAACTGACCAAGCAGCAGTATTGCAGCAGCATAAACAATACCTTCCATGAATAATTTGTAAATATCCCATCACATATATCAAAGAAAGGCTTGTTAAGTTCATTTAGTTCATTTTGCCACGATAGATCACCGTTAATTGTGACACTGTCATACCTGCATGACCGATAAAGGACATAAAAGTCAATTGCTGGCACCTTCCATTTCAGTAAAAAAATCACAAGAATTTTGTGTCTTCTAATGCTCACCATATCACTAGTGATCCAGGCACTGAAGAATGCGTTGTTAATGATAAATGGTTCACAAACTCTTTCAAATTAGGAATCTGCTCCGGCTTCAATGATACCTCCATATTCAACTGCAAATGAGTGTTAGTATTTGAATCATTGAAAAAGAATAAAAAAGTTCCATGTTGCAAGGTATTAGACTATTTATTGTGTATCTATTTATAGTATAAATATGCATGATGCCCTTAATATGATTCTCTTCATAACGTTAATATCGTTGAGAACGTCGGTCACATTTCTAGGCAACTCACAAAACTGTCAATGAAACACTTCTTTTTTAAAATATATAAGTTTTTACATGCTTTATTTACAGCATAAACACTAAAATTTCCTAGTGCAATGTTCGAATATTATAATATCCTTTATTTTCTTCCAAATTTATTTCCATTTTCTGTTTTTGGCCGTCTTTAGGTAACACAAACTTTTCTTGCTATTTCAGTTTTAAGATCTCAATTTCATAGAACCTGCACTAAACATTCTAGAAGAATAAACGTGGCACTATATATGTGAGAAGGTGGTGCCGCTTTGCTAGTGCAGGTTAATAGTTCACACATTGTATAATAAAATAGATATCATGATGTGAACGGAAATCAATTATGACTTAGACAAGAAACAAGAATGAATGCTATTTATATAAACAGAGATGAAAAATTGTTTAGTTTTTACCAGCCACCCGTCAAAGCCTAAATTAGCAGCAAGCTCTGCCAAAAGTTTTGCATACATTTGGGCAGACTCCTTTGTTGAAAGCAGTTCATGACAGACAGCAATTCCATCATCCCCTTCAGTGATAAAAGTCCCCAGCACCTAAGAGATCAAGGGTACAATTTCAACAAACAAAAAGTCCAAGTTAAAAGTTTCTGCTGTTATTCAATTTGAAACTAGTCAATAGTCATAATATAGGAGATGCAATAGAACTATATACGTAGCTTAACTAAACACTTTGTAATAAATAATGTGACAAAGTCATAATATAGGTGAGATCATTATTGGTCTAAATAACTATCAATTTTATCTCACCATCACCAAATTCAAGAACTAACTTAAAACCATCTCAATAAAAATTAAAGCCAAAGCTTAAATCTCACATAAGCAACTAATAGTTAGAGTCTGGTTGAATATAAAGTTTCAAGAACTTTTGAAAGTTTCTTCAGTGAAAAAAGTTGTTTACTTTCGGTAAAAAAAATACTCAAATTTTTTTTTTATAGCTTTATATCTAAACAGGTTCTTAGAATACCTTAACACCATGACGATGAGCTGTATTAGTCCAACAAGGAGGAGGAAGCGTGACTAGATTGTGAGAGAAGTAGACAAACACATCCATCAAATACCAATGCCATATGGCATATGCATCATGATTAGACCCTCCCTGGACCCACTTATCATCTAAATACCCCCCAGCCATATCATGGCACACTAATATTCTTCTACGATTAGACAATGGTGCAGAATAGGCACTTTCATTGGGAATTGAGGCTTTGTTAAAAGGGTAGTGAAAGGACTGAAAATAGGAGCGTGACTCTAGCTCCTTGAGGGTCTTGATTGGATATGATATGGGCACGGAGGGTTTCTTAGGATCAAACTCGGACTCGGAAATGGAGTGAGACATTATGGCAGAGATTTTGGTTGTGCTTTCTAGATCGAAAACAAGTGTGTTTTGAACAGTATGTAGACTCGAAGGAGACGTGGAACTATACAAGTCATAGTTTACTTGCATTGACTTCACGTGGCATGTGGATAACTTTTATAGTCGATCAGATCTACATTCTACAAAGACTAACGCATAATAATTTTCAAGCTTTTTTACTAAAGTGGGGTTCTTTTAAAATTTTATTACGCAAATGGGGTGTTTTTGAAGTATTTACGCTTTTGGGGTTGTTTATAACGGTGTTGCTATATCCCATAGCGACACCGGTAACACGTGGCATTTTTTTCACTTCAGGGAAGTCATGAAAGTCATATAGATAAAGTCGCTACAGCTCATAGCGCCACTAAACGGCTTAAATAAAGTCGTTATAGCCCATAGCGCCACCAAACGACTTAAAAAAATAAATTCAAATGTAAAAAATAAATTAAGTTAATAATTTATAAAAAAAAATTAGTGGCGCTATGGCTTATAGCGACACAGTGTCGCTATAGGCCATAGCGCCACTTTTATAAATATTTAAATAGATAAAAAAGAAAAAAATGTATAAAATAAAGAAATTATAGAAATAATAAATTTATAAATATATATTTATATGAAATTGATAATATAAATTAAAATTTGAAAAAAAGAAATTAAGTTAATAATTTATTGGAATTAAATAAATTTTTGTAAAATAATTTACTAGAATGTTGAGTATATAATAATTTTTAACAGATATATTTTATTTAAAAATTGCGTATAGTGTATAATAAAAAATGAAAAAAAAAAAATTCTACGGACATAATTTATTTATATAAATGGAAATAATAAAAAAATACAAAAAAAATGAATTACAAAATAATTTTTAGAAAAAAAAACTAGTACAATAAATCTGGAGAAAAAAAAAACCCAATAACCCAAAAAAATGAAATTTTTTTTAAAAAAAGGCTAGTATCGCTATGGGCTATAGCGACACAATGTCGCTATGGACCATAGCGACACTAGCCTTTTTTTTTTTTAAATTCGTTTTTTTTTGCTACTTAAAGTCGCTAAAGTCGCTATGGCCCATAGCGACCAGCCTTTTTTTTTTTTTAGTTTTTCGTTTTTTTTACCTCAGTTTTTTTTTAAATTTTTTATTTTTTTTGGTTGTTGGGTCATTTTTTTCTCCAGATTTATTCTACCAGTTTTTTTTTAAATTTATTTTGTAATTCATTTTTTTTGTATTTTTCTACATTTTTTCCCTTCACTTATTTTTTGCCCAGTTTTTTTTTAAATTTACATATAAAAAAATTATTAATACACTTAAATAATAAATTTTATTTAAACTACACAATTAATTATTTTAATTAAATTTATTAACAAATTACTGAAAATATATTTTTAATTATATTAAACAAAATACTTAAAATATAAATTTAATTAAATTTGTTTATTTCTGTACTTATTTAATTAAAAATATAAAAATTAAGTTTTTAAAATGAAATGTTAATATTTAAAAAATAAATAATTTTCCCCAGTTTTTTAAAAATTAACATATTTATAAAATAATTTTCGTTTTTATTTTTTTACTTATTTTTTCCACAATTTTTTTAAAATTTAACATATTATAATATACTTTTATTTTAATTATTTAGTTTCTGTACTTTTAATTATAAATATAAAAACGCAAAATTAAAAATAAAATGTCATTATTGCAAAAAAAAAATACAAAATGTGTAGCGCTATGGCCCATAGCGCCTCTCTTAAAAAATACATATAATTTAATTTAAAATTATATTTTTATAAAACTTAATTTTCTTTTTATAAATATATAATAAATACTTCAGTTTATTATTTTTATTTTATATTTCTATTATTTTCGTTTTTTTTATTTTTTTCTTTATAGAATGTCACTATGGGCTACGTTATTTTTCTTAGTCCATCAACTGTGGTGGTCCAGCCTATAGCGACACTCATGTGGCTCATTCCAGCCAACCAAGACCAAAAAAAAAATGTCACGTGTCACCGGTGTCGTTATGGGCGTTATAAACAGCCCCAAAGGCGTAAATAATTTCAAAACAACTCCATTTACGTAATAAACTTTTAAAACAACTCCACTTTGTTCAAAAAGCCTAATTTTCACATGGGATGGATCATGTGGATACTACTTTTTCACGGTCATCAGTAGAAAAATATTAAAAACCTGTTTCTCGCCTAAATTTTTATAATATATATATGATTATCATTATATAAATTTCACGAATCTGAATAAAAAGTGTCGACAACTCTTTTAGTATCTATATAAAGTTTATTCAATAATAGAAACGTGTTAAGAAAACCATGTTAAATGCTATTTAAAGGAACACGGTGTGAGTACTTATTTTAGAATGCACGTGAACGAGGACTTCGACTAAACACGTACTCCATGTGTTCTCTAATCTCTATAAGAAGAAAAAAGAATTAGTTTTACACAGAAAATTAATTATCTATATTAAATTTTACTAATCTCATTTTTAATTTATCTTCATTATAAATGTCAAAAGAAATAATATAATAAAAATGTCATCTATTAAAAGAGAAATATTTTTGAAAGAATGTAATTAAATGAAATAAAAGTAAAAGTAATTAAAATTTATTTATATTTAAAAATAAAAAATATGAGTATCTTTTATATATATATATATATATATATATATATATATATATATATATATTTATAATTAAAAACAGAGGAAACATTATATAACATTACTTATTTTGTATAGAGTGTTTTTTTAACGTGTAAAGTTAATATTCCAAGGTAAAGTATAAGATAAATAAGGAAATCAACAAAGTATCTCTAATTATATCTTAATATTTTTAGAAATGATACATTGGATTTCATATTTTATCCAAGTGAAATATTTATGAATTATAATTTTTTTTAAATTATATATAAGTTCAAAAGTCAATACATACACACAAACACAAATTAATAATCTATAAAATAGAAAATTCTAACACTATAAATATTTAAAATATAAATTTTTTTAAAAAATTAATATAATGGGACCATCCCTCCAATAAATCTATCAGATTTTTGTTCAAGAATGAAATCTTATTAGAACAGTTCAGTTCATCATTCGAAATTGGATTTTGACTACGCTAGAAATACGGTCGCAAACCTTTGAAGGTGATTCGAAAGAGGGCATGAGAGTTACACATCATCATTTTAAACTAATACTTAATTAAATTTGAGAATATTATAATTAATATTAGATTAATTAAATTTTTATTGAAATATAATTATACAATGCAATGAATGGAAGAGTATTACATATTTTGTAAAGACGACATCAAAACTTTAAATTCACATCTAATAATCTCTTTTTTGGTTACATCAAAGATAAGAAAGGAAGAAATCATAACAAAACTAAAGAAAACAAAGTCAACTAGATATGAGGAACGTGGTCCCCCTGGCATTCATTTCTAAATTATCCTCAAGAAACTCCAGAGTCTCATGAAACACCTCTAACTGATCATTTAAAGCCATAATCCTTTTTTGCCAAAATATTCACACACTGATTCTCTTCCCAAAACACATGCCGCACTATACACTCCTACTCCTTAGCCAACAACTCTTTAATACGAATGATCTCATTTGCATACAAATGATATAAGCCAACCTCTTCATGAACCATGTTAACTACATACTTAGAATTAGAGAAGCACTAAACCTTCCTAAATCCCATGTCCCAGCATAATTATAGCCCATGTAACAGGGAATAACTTCAGCATAAGAATGTCCACCTTCCCATAAAATCCAAAGATGAAGTTGTGTCATCCCAATCATAGGAAAAACCTCCAAAACCATAATTCACAACTTGTCAAGGCTCACCTTCAACCCATACATGGAAAAAAGGAGGATAGCACCCTTTGAATAACGAGGAGGGTTATAATAACACCGGTGTAACCTTTACTAAGTATTATATTGCTCAATAACTTTATATTAAATATGAATTTTGTAAATCCAACCGTTAGATTGAAAGTTCTTTACTCTTTGATCATATATACAAAATTTTATATTAATCCAAGATGATTTGATATTTCATTCTTATAAAACAAAATGAACGTAATATATACATTTCAAAATATACTAAAATATGAACACTTTGATTACCTTTAAGTTGTTGTTCAATTTTAACAAAATTTTATACACACATATAAAGTGATATAAACTTTTAATCTAACGGTTGGATTTACAAAATTCATAATTAATATAAAGTTATTGAGTAGTGTAATACTTAATAAAAGTTACACCAATATTATTATAACCCCCCTCTCTCTCTCTCTCTTTATATATATATATATATATATATATATATATATGACGAGAAATCCTTTTATTCTAGGAGTAAGTCTACCTAGACTTACTCTGTTCAATAACTGATATTTTACATCGAATTTCAATGATCCAATCGTTGAATTTAAAGTTCTTAATGCATAGATCAAATCTGCAAATTTTTTGAAATTTTGAAAATTATTTGATACTTCGTTTCATTAATTCGAATCAATGTATAAAATAATTATATGATTATCCGTCAATTTGAACTAATGAAATGAAGTATCAAATGATTTTCAAATTTTCAAAAAATTTGTAGATTTGATTTATGCATTAAGAACTTTAAATTCAATGGTTGGATCGTTGAAATTTGATGTAGAACATGAGTTATTGAACGGAGTAAGTCAAGGTAGATTTACTCTTGGAGTAAAAGGATCCCTTCTCTCTCTCTCTATATATATATATATATACATATATATATATATATATATATATATATATATATATATATATATATATATAGCCAATAGTTAACACAAAGAGGGACCAAGCCCAGTCTTCATTATTAAAAAAAAAAGGAATTGGGCTTTAACTAATGAAAGCAGATGATAAACACATCTCCACTCTCGTATAAACACACCCCATTTTTTTAAAAAAATATATAAAATGTCTAAATTACCCTTTTAAAAAAAATGAAATTCCTAAATTTACACCTCCCTTCCCCGCACCAGAACGACACCAGAACGGGCCGTTCTGCAAGAAGAACGGCCCGTTCTGCAAGCAGTAGAGGCCGTTCTGCTTGCAGTACGGGCCGTACTGAAAGTAGTACAGGCCGTTCTGGGGCCGTTCTGTTGCAGTACAGGCCACCACGTCACTTTTAAAATGGCTACCTTATGACTGATTTTAAAACTCCGATTTTAAAAGTCATTTTTGTACTAGTGTGTCTTTCCATAGAACAAGTAAGAGTCTTTCTCTTATAAGACCACCTGCTGACATTGCGCACCCCTCTTCTTCTTTTTTTTCCCGCACCTCGCACGCCCCTCTTCTTTCTCTTTCTGGCACTCCTCTTCTTCTTCTTCGTACTGTTACGGAAAGTTCTTTCCGGAATTATATAAAAATGTTCCGGAAAATACTTTCCATAATATTAAATTCTTATTCCAGAAAGTATTTTCCGGAAATGTTTTGTTACATAATTCCGGAAAGTACTTTCCATAATATTAAAGTTACTATTACGAAAAGTTCTTTCTGGAATTATATGAACAATAATTTTACTATTCCGGAAAGTACTTTCCAGAATGCTAATGATTGTAAAAGTACTTTCCGGAATGCTAATGACCGTAAAAGAACCTTTCTTATGCTGGTTATGGTGGGGCTAGTCCTTTTTTTCTATTCAGAATGACTGTAAAAGTATATTGCTTAATGACATTGAGCGGAAAGAGGCTTTGGGAAGAAGAGGGGTGTGGAGTGTGGAGTGCGGGGAAAGGGGGTGCGGGGAATGTAGGAATTTCATTTTTTTTAAAGGGTAATTTAGACATTTTATATATTTCTTTTAAAAAAAGGGGGTGTGTTTATACGAGAGTGGAAGTGTATTTATCATCTACCAATCAGTATATATACATCATGAGCCAATAGTTAACACAAAGAGGGACCAAGCCCAGTCTTCATTATAAAAAATAAAAAAAAAAGGAATTGGACTTTAACTAATGAAAGCAGATAAATAAATAACACGGTTAATAAACAAAACATCTTTTCCTTTCGTCTTTGAAATCTTTATTTATTTTTTTAGTTTATTAGTATGATTTAGTATGTGTTGTTACTTTTTATATTTTCTATTTTTTAAAACTAGATAATTCAATCGCTACTGAAATTTTGTTTTGAGATAATTCAATGAGTGAGCCAATCCATTAACGCATAATGACTTATGTAGACTATTAGATCTTTTTGTATTAGAGTGGAGTTGCTTGCTTTTTTATTGAAATCATTTTTTTAATTTAATTTTATAAATTTATTTGTTATTTCATATATTTTTTTTAAATGGATACATAATTTTTTTTTATGTATAATTTGGTAGAACAGGAAAATACTCCCAATCCTATTAGGTAAGATACCAGTGGAATGCCGAAGCTGCTAGTAAAAATCCATCTATAATAGCTAAAATTTTTAAAGGACTTATATGATAATTAAATTAACATTTGATCAACATGTAAATTAATCATCTTTAAAATACTATGTATCATTAGTATTCCTATTCTTGAATCAGCCCAAAAAATTGTAAATAAATCCAATTACAATAATGAAGCAAATGCAGAAAGGGCTGTTAATCAAATCAAAGTATATATAATTCCTTTTATTATTTGATACTCTCAAATAATGAATAAAGGACTACTCCGCAACGTATTCTCAATGACATAAAATGTGAGTCTCCATTTAAAAAAATTCCTGTCACCAAAAATAAAAATAAAAAAATGCCTTGGATAATCGATCATCAGGTACACAATATTCGAACTCAACCACAGAATCATAAGTATAAGAAGTTGTTCAATTTGTTAAAGAAAAATGGATTGGGAATCATTAGTTGGAAGTTTTATAGTTATTTTTTTATATGTGTTTAGGTGATCCATCGTTCTAAGCATTTTCTGAATGTCCAACAAATGAAGCTACAGCTAGGTGCATTAGATATACCTGCAACCTCAGAAATTTCTTTGTTTTGGTGACAACCAAAGTAACGACGACGCAGGTAAGTTCCAAATGATAGCTAAATGTGACCTAATGCCTAATCACACTCCACCTAATGTCCAAAACCAAATTCATAAATTAATTATAAAAATAAAATAAAATAGGCATACTCGTACGTCTTTTTTTATTGGTACAAAAAGTTGAAGTCAAGTGATGATTATGATTAGCAATCTTCCATGCACCCTTAACTTTGAAGCCAAGCAACATTTATAACCACCAAAGATAATAGTAGCACCATCGCACCATTTGGATCCCCCACGACCCACCATAATATCTCTTCATTTCGTGGTTCTAATTATCTCTCTTTTATTCTACTTTCTCATGGGGTTATAGGGTTGAACATTTGAGAATTTAGATGTGTATGATCACATCATATTGTTACAGAAAATGTTTCATGAAATCGGAACGATCCAAAGTAGTGGTTCAAAGGATTTTTTTTTTGTTTTAAAACATAAATATTTTCGATTGTTTTAGTATTAATTATAAAATATTGTATATGTTTTTTAGTTTTTAAAAGTTTTGGGATATAGATAGTTACATTTTTGTAAATATAAAAATTTTAAAAAAGAAAATGGAATAAACATAAATGGTATTCCAATAATTGTATAAATAAATTATACTAATTGAAATAAAAATAAATCAAACTCTACCTTAATTAGATATCCTGTCCCTGTCACATCTTTGAGACATAAAAATTGACCTGGTGTTCTTAAATTTAATTTTTCTTTCTGTTAAAATAATGTATATTTGGCCAACAGAAGAAGATTAAACCTTAGTTTAATTGTGGACATGTACATAGAAAAAAGAAAAAATACTGTCACATTGCCGATCACAAGTGTACGGTGCGTTTTTTAACTCGAGGAATTTTCTACTGTTCTAGTAGCAAAAATTATATCCCTATATTTGCTGCTATCGAATTGCTATAAAATTGATTGTGGGATATTTGCTGTTTTTAATAAATTATATTTTTTTAAAAAAAATTAATAATTTTTAAGATTCTTTAAATTTTTTTTTAGAAATATAATGATTTTTAAAAGATTTTTTTATTAAAATTTTGTAATATAAGTTTTAATGGAGTTGTATCTTGAATTTATAAAATTTGAAAAAAATTTATTAGATTTTAAAAGATAATGCGATTTTTTTAAAAATAATATAATTAATAAAAAAATAACATAAATGATAAGATTTAAATAAAGAAAATAAAATCATAAAGTTTTCAATCTTTTAGTAAAAAATTATGATTTCATGTCTTCTTAAATAATATTTTTCTATATATAACCTTATATATATTTATATTTTCTCATCTATAGCACATTAAATTTGAATAATATATTCAAATTTATGATATTCATTCGGTAGAATTGTTAAAATATATTTTTGGCATACGTTTAAAAAATTAACTTTTTTAATATTAAATTTTATTAAAAATAAGCATTTGTCAAATTTTAAAAATAATAATATATAATATTTAATAATTCAAAAAATTATCTGATAACTCAAAATGAAAGATTGATAAATTATACATCAATATTGATATATAAAAATATAAGAAAAAAATATTGATAGCTAAAAAAATTTAGGAGAAAAAATAGAGAAAAAAAAAAAGAAGAAATAAATTAAAGAGATGGACTAAAAGAAAAAGAGAATATAAGACAGATAATACATTAGAATAAAAAGAGAGAGAAAGAGAGCCAGAGATGAATCAAGAAAAGAACAAAAAGAAAAAGATAAGAAATTTTTTTAAAATAATGTAAAATCTCAGTGATTTTATTGAATTTATTGAATGAATAAATTATATATAAATTTTACAAAAAAAATCTTAATTAAATATCATAATATTTTGATGTATTCCTAAAAAAATGATGATTATATTAATTGAATATTATTAAATTTTGATGTAATTTTAAAAAAATTAATTATTTTAATTAAATATTACATAACTTTTTATATTAAAAAAGTTTGATTGAATAAAAAAAATTATAATAAAAAAAGTCCTTTAACATGTTTTAAAATCTCAATCAACTGCACTCTCCCAAATATATAATTATAATGTTCGGGATGTTAATATCTAATTTATCAACAACAAAAAAAATAGTGTCTATTTGACTTTTAAGTTTTTTTTTATCATAATGAACAGTAGTTTGTACTTAACCTCCTTTAAAGCAAAGCAAGATTAGATAAAGTAAAATAATTGTTTATATAAATTTTTAGTAATGCTGTTAGTAAAAGAAGTAAAATAATAAGTTAATAACAGTGATTTAATATTAAAAACAGCCTATAACATTAAAAATAATGACATGTTATATGCAATTTCTAGTTATCTTTTTTTTTTTCTTATTCGCATATACACAGCACGAATATACTCTTCAACGTTTTTTATATATATATATAAAAAAATCCAATTTAATATTCACGAAACATTTTCCTACTAACGGCTAGAAAGAAAATGAACAAGTTGCCGCTATCACGCTATTACAAAATCGGCATTTGGAGTAGCTTTCACTTCTCACTCACTGCTTCTTTTTTTAATGATTCACTAGTCTTTATATCTACTACTGAGACATTATTACATTAGTATATTTTATTACTATCTGTGTTTTTTTTTATTATAAGTAAAAACAAAAATTATTTTACATATATTAAAATAATTAATTATTTATATTAAATTTTATTAATTTTATAACATTCTTCTTAAACTATCTTTGTTATAACATTATAATATTTAAAATAATAATAATACAATCAAAAGATCATATATTAAAATAAAAATATTTTTAAAAAAATATTATTAAATGAGATAAAAATAATTAAAATTTATTTATATTTATAAATAAAAAGTTTATTTTTTCTTATAATAAAAAATAAAGAGAGTATCTTATAATGTTGATAATTACTACATTATATACGGTTAACAAAAAAATTACTAAAGTCAATTTAAATTAACATGATCATGATGTTAAATTTAAGCGCTAGTGTCATTATTATAATTTAGATAAATAAAAAAATACAATTAAAAAAATGACGATAATTAATTATACACACCACCTTTTATGTATATCTTTTGGTAAAAACCAATAAGATAAGTGATACTTTTTCATTATAAATATTTCTTATATTTCTGAATGATAAAAGTAACATATGATACTAGCTTTTCTCTATCGACTTTACAAGTACACCTTGTGTTCCTTTTCCTTCTTTTTTTTTTTTTTTTTTTTTCCTGAGCATTTAATAAAAACATAATGTTGACTTCAGTAGTATCGCGACATGCATGAATGCTTAATTTAATTAAATTTGCATGTTATGTTGACATATTTAAAAAAAAAAAAAATTAGTTGTAAAAATAATCAAGTACCTAACGACAATTTTGAAGCCTAAATAATTTAGAGATTATTGGTAAGACAAAATTTAGCCCTTCAATCGTTTTCCTTAACCCGCACATTTTCCCTTTTATCTTTTCTTAATATTTCTGTTTTCCTGTGTTGTTTGACTGAGAGGAAATTGGTGGCTATATTAACCTAAAAAAATAGATAGTGGCAGAGGAGAAATAATCGATCATATAGTAGGTTGGGTTTGGTGAATGCATTCATGCAAAAATGAAGGCACCATTCTCAACCCCTTCTTCCCTTCTCAAAGGCAAAGGTCGTCTCTCTCCGTACCTTCTCACCCTCATACTTTTCATCCTCTTTGTCGCCATCCTCTATGGCCAGGACTTCATGTGCATCTTCGGCCAACAACTCCAAAACTACTCTTACCCCGACAAAATCTCCTCCTCCTCAACCGGTGAGTCTTCACACACTAATAACTTAGTTATTAGTGTTCTTTAATCAAGTGTTTGAACATGAGAAATTATACTCCATCTAAAACCACATAAAAAGAACTGATAACATGTTATAACATTCATCGGGTCATGTCATTTTTATAATTATATTATTGAAATATATTTATTGACTTTGTTATAAAAAAAAATTTGACTAGATGGCATTTTGTGAAATCTCTCTTTAAAGTTTTTTCATCAACAAGATGAAAATTCGATACCTTATTTAATAGAATTGTACATATATAATAATTTATGGTGTTTGTTTTTCTTTTATTTTTATTGAGAGTAACGTGATATATTGTGTGTTGAATTTTGAAAGAGAGGGTGAAGCGGCATAAGGTGCCGTTTACGGTGGGAAAGGCGGAGGAAGGGTGTGACGTGTTCAGCGGAAGGTGGGTTCGGGACGAGTTGAGTCGACCGTTGTACGAGGAATCGGAGTGTCCGTACATTCAGCCGCAATTGACATGTCAAAAACATGGACGACCCGACAAGGATTACCAGCATTGGAGGTGGCAACCACACGGTTGCGATCTTCCCAAGTAACTCTTCCTTCACTTTCACGTTTAAAGTTTGGTGTAAAACTAGTTTCATATCATTGCTTCTTTTCTTTTTTCAAAAAAAAAAAAAAAAAAACTTCTAACAGTTTGGTATATTATTACTGTGTGTCCTTTGTTTTTCTTGATTTTCCTCTGAGAAATTCAGGTGAACTGAGATTATACTCAGCTGAAACCGGACACCGGTTGATAAAGGCACCCACCCAAACCACACCTCTGTAGTAGTTTTATAGGACAGTTCCTCTTTCCATTACCCTTTACTTCGAGGGAACCCATTCTACGGAAGACCACCTTCCTCATGCATCCTTGAGTCTAGAGACTAAGTTAAAAAATTTAATTACACGTCATACGAAGATTAATTTAAATTATGCATATACATGGTCTTGAACTTTTTAAGAATACCATTTTCGACGGTGTATCTTATTAATAAACAATAATTTTTAAATAAATAACATTATTTAAAACACAAATTATTCTTACAAATTATTTTCACAAATCAAAAATATTATTTATTTTATTTAATTAAATTAATATTTAATTGTAATAATTACATTAATTTTTTAAGTTGTCAAAAAGTGAAATGTAAATAAAAAAAATTATGAAGGTGTAGATTATTTATAAGATCTACCATTAGAGCAATATTTAAATGTATGATTAATGATCCTTATTATGTCATATCATTACTAAATAACTCATTCAATTATTTTTTTCAATGAAGAAATTATAAGAAAGTAATAATTTTATATATTTTTTATTTTGACTCGATTATGTAATAGTTGTTTGGTGGTCTTTATTGGTTCAACATGTTACTTTTTAATAGTTAATGATAAAAAGCAGTTGTTTAATAAAATAATTGATTTTTTGTTTGAAACTTCCATTGTCATGTCATGTTGCTCAAATGGAAGAGTTGTTTCAAATAATTGAAATTTCATTGAAGTTAGCAAATATTTCTTATTGGAGATGCTCTATAAGTATAATATATATATATATATATATATATATATATATATATATATATATATTTTGTTATTTAATATTGTTTTGGTTCATTTTCTAACATAAAAGTATCTATTAAATACTACACTAATGAGAGAAAAAAATTAAAGAGATTTTGATAATAAAAAGGCAAAGTATATATATTCAAGTCATAAATAAATTAAATGAGTCAAATTGTTCTTTATATCTTTTAATTAAGGCTTGTTCAATTATAAATTTGACTTGTTTAAAAGAGGGTTCAATAATAAAATATTTTTTTATTTACAGGACAAATCTAATTGTTTGACTCGACTTTATTGTAGATTCAATGCCAGTTTGGTGCTTGAAACACTTCGTGGAAAAAGGATGATGTTTGTTGGCGATTCTCTTAATCGTGGTCAATATGTATCTTTTGTATGTCTTATCCATCGACTCATTCCCGAAGATGCCAAATCAATGGAAACTTTTGATTCACTCACTGTATTTACAGCCAAGGTAAAGAAGCACTGTTTAGCTCATCCACTTTGTTGTGTTTCTAGTTTTAGCTATATAATTATGCTCCACTTTTTTTCTTTCTTTTTATTAATTTTGTTGTGTTCAATTAGGATTACAATGCCACAATTGAGTTCTACTGGGCACCTTTTCTTCTTGAATCAAATTCAGACGATGCTGTCATTCATAGGATATCTGATAGGATTGTCAGAAAAGGTTCAATCAATAAGCATGGCAGAAATTGGAAAGGTGTTGATATTTTGGTATTCAACACCTATCTTTGGTGGATGACTGGCTTGAAGATGAAAATCTTGTATGTTTTACTGTTCTATTCAAACAACATTGCTTAGTCATATCTTTCATTTCTTTTTCTATGGACTTTGAAAATAATATATTTTTATGTTCTTCCAATTTTAAGGCTTGGATCTTTCGATGATGAAGCGAAAGAGATTGTTGAACTCTCAACAGAGGATGCTTATCGTATGGCTATGAAAAGCATGCTTAGATGGGTGAGGTTGAATATGGATCCAAAGAAAACTAGAGTCTTCTTCACAAGCATGTCACCTTCACATGGAAAGTGCGTATAATTCTCTTTTTTCCCTGTCTTTATCTGTCTCTCTGAGGCACATACATACACATCACCATGATTTTCTAAGCTACTATTAAAAACAGTAGAGGAAATTACACCGAAACCTTATGAAGTTTTGTGAAATTATACAAACACTTCTCTATCTTTTTCTAGTCATTACTTTAATCTCTTTAATTATTTAAAAAATATTATATTGTGATTTCTTATAGGGTATTAATTTATGTTAAAAAAACATATAAGTGTAAGTGAAATTTTATGAAACTTCACGTGGTATTAGTGTAATATACTTAAAATGATAATGTACACACATACACGTCAATGTTCTTTACCAATGCCAATGTGCCAATAACCTAATGTTTCATAAATGTATGACAGAAGCATAGATTGGGGAGGTGAAGAAGGAGGAAATTGTTACAATGAAACAACTCTAATCGATGATCCAACATATTGGGGCTCTGATTGCAGGAAGAGCATAATGGAAGTAATAGGAGAAGTGTTTAGCAAAACCAAAGTGCCCATTACATTTTTGAACATCACACAACTTTCTAGTTACCGTAGAGATGCACATACTTCAATATACAAGAAGCAATGGAGCCCGTTGACTCCAGAGCAATTAGCTAACCCTGTTAGCTATGCTGATTGTGTGCACTGGTGTTTGCCTGGCCTTCAAGACACTTGGAATGAACTTTTATTTACCAAGTTGTTTTATGCTTGAAAGAGTTTCAAACACAAAAGATCTTTCATTCTATTGCTTCATTCCACATTTGGCAATTTAAGTTGTAAATTAGAAAGCATGACTTAGCTTGCAGCAATTATTCTTTATTTGTTTGCAAGTGATGTTTTGGATGATCACAAGGGAAAATCAATGAAAAGAAAAAAGAATTTGTGCATAATAATAGTTGTTATTCAAAGAAGAGAAGAAATATATGAGAAGAATTGAATTGATTTTTTCTTCTAATTTTTCGAAACATAATATGCTATGCATACAATTTTCTTTGCGCATGTCGTGTTTGGACTCAAAGCTTTCTCAAAACTCATAAGAAATTATATATAATTTTCTTAAATGAAATTAGATTTTTAAAAAAGTGTATGCTCTGCTCCTTCCAATTCCCTTCTAACCAATCTCTATCTCTATATATATATATATATATGATATTAGCTTTTTGCATTTTAATTTGTCTTTGATTCTTCTAAAATTAAAATTGTGAAAAGCAAAATTCAATACAACAAGGAAAATATGTAAATCTGTGAATATTTTTATGGAATTATGGTACTAGTCTACTAGTTAAAAAAAATATTTATCATATTAACATTGATTAACCGATAATTTTAAGATACGTGTTACTATATATATGTATGCGAGTATGTCAAATTTCATTAATTTCTGATTTATTATTTTTTTTACTACAACTTTCGTGAATTTCGTCTTTCCAATACTCGTTCTGCTGTTGGGCTAAAGATTGGGCCTGACATTAGCTTTCAAAATAGGTTCATGATATATACACCTCCTTTTTTTTATAAGTACACCTCTTTTTTTAAAAAAAATAATTGAATTTTAAAATATTTTTAATTTTTTAATTTTACATCCACAACATTTAATTTAGTACTTTTTTTTTTACACATCTTCCCTCCTTTTTCCAATTTTTATATGCACCCTGTTACCTTTCTTTTATCCACCTATTTTGATAGCATGTGAAAACTATAAAAAAAAGTGTGTGAAAAAGAATAAGAAAGTAGTAAATTAAAAGTTGGAGGTATAAATTTATAAAATAAAAAAAAAAAACTACAATATTTTATAATTTAAAAAAAATAAAGGAGGTGTACTTGTAAAAAAAAAAAAAAGGGTATATATCATGAGCCTTCAAAATATTCATAGTTTAAGTGGGCCGATTTGCTAAGTTTTATGGTTGATGATATATACACCTCCATTTTTTTATACATACACCCCCTTTTTTTTAAAAAAATATTAAATTCCTAAATTATCCTTAATATTATTTGGAATTAAAAAAAATTATTCTGTAAAGTGTTTTTCAAAGATTGATGATATATACACCTCTTTTTTCCTATAAGTACACCTCCTTTTAAAAAAAATGATTAAAATTTTAAAATATTCTTAATTTTTTGCTTTTTTTTTAATTTTACATTCACAACATTTAATTTAGTACTTTTTTTTTACATATCTTTTTTTTTTCTTCAATTTTTACATGCACCCCGTTATCTTTCCTTCACCCCACCTATTTTGGTAGCATATAAAAATTGAAAGAGAAAAAAAAAGTGTGTGAAAAAAAAGAAAAAAGTAGAAAATTGAAAGTTAAAGGTATAAAATTAAAATATATATATATATATATATAATATTTTATAATTTTTTTAAAAAAATAAAAAAGGTGTACTTATAAAAAAAACAAGAGGTGTATATATCATGAGCCTTCCGAAAAGAACTTTCCGTCAGAATAATTACGGAAAGTACTTTCCAGAATACTAAAATTACTATTCCGGAAATAATTTTCCGTCAAAATAATTATGAAAAATACTTTCCGTAACACTAGAATTACTATTGCGAAAAATTCTTTCCAGAATATTAATAGTGTGTATTTGTTACCCATAATTCCGGAAAGAACTTTCCGCAATAGTAATTTTAGTGTTACGGAAAGTACTTTCCAGAATTATTCCGACTGAAAGTTATTTCCGGAATAGTAATTTTAGTATTCCGGAAAGAACTTTCCATAATTATGTACAAATACACCTCTGAAACAAATTTTCCAGGATAATTTTTTTTATTTCAAATAATATTAAAGATAATTTAAGAATTTAATATTTTTTTTAAAAAAGGGGTGTATGTATAAAAAAATGGAGGTGTATATATCATCAACCTTTACTAAAATCAGTGTGGACTTTAAGCCCAGTAATTTAGGCATAAATTTCGGGCTCATGATACATACATTTTTTTTAATAAGTACACACTCTTTCATTTTTTTAAAAAAATAAATTTTAAGATATCCTTAATTTTTTTAAATTTCATACAACCAACATTCAATTTAATATTTTATATTTCTTTTCTACACATTTTCTTCCATTTTTTTTTCAATTTTCATATACACTACACTCTGCCTTCTCTCACTCTCCTCTTATTTTTGTAAATAATTTAGTTTTTTATTTTTACATTACTCTCTTTTTGCTATCCTTTCAATTTTCACATTGTAACTATCTCCCTCCCTTCTTTTAGTTTCTAGATGCACCTCAGCTGTAGAATTTGTGCCCCGACAATATTATAGGTGCGGGTGATTTTCTCAATAGCATTGAAGGTAACGAACTAAATGTGCATTTTTTTCGAGCACTTCCCCTCCATTTATACATCTAGAAATTAAATTTAGTGTTCTAAATAATTTTTGTTCTAAAAAGTATTTTTCCGAAATAGTGAAATTAGTATTTCGAATAACATTTTCTAGAATTATGTTTTACATAATTATAGATTGTTCAAGAAAAAACATTTTAGAATTGTGTAAACTAACACACTTCTAAAAAGTACCTTCCAAAATACTAATTTTAGTATTTTGAAAAGTATTTTTTTGAAAGCATGTAAAAAACTCAGTTACAAAAAATACTTTCCAGAACACTAATTTCACTATTTTGAACATTATTCCATAAAGTACTTTTCAAAATATTGAAATTAATGTTCCAAAAAATATTTTTATAACACAAAATTTAATGCTAAGGTTTCTAAAAGTGTGAAAGAGGAGGAAGTGTCGGAGGAAAAACATGTTTATGCTTCTACACTTTTGAAACTGTCGAGAAAACTACATGTAGCTATAATGTAGTTGTGAACTTGGATGCATGTGAAAACTGAAAGAGGTGAGAAAGAAACTTAAGGAAGAGAGTAATGTAAAAACCTAAATAATTAAAACTATTTATTGAGACAGGCGAATAGTGGAGAAAGATAAGGAAGTACATGTAAAATTTAAAAGAGAAAGAAGGAGATATGTGGAAAGAAGAAAAAAGTGTTAAATTAAAATTTTGAAACATAAAGTTAAAAAAAATTATATATATATATATATATATATATATATATATATATAAAAGAAATGTACCTGTAAAAAAAAAAAAAAAAAAAAAAAAAAAAAAAAAAAAAGGTGTACATATTCTCAGCCAATTTCCGGCTTATTTGTGCTGCTCACTTGTTCATTGTTCCTTTAGGTGAAAAAAAAAAAAAAAAAAAAAAAGGCCCAGGTGCATGCAAACGTAGTAGATCAGAAAGCTTCTGGCATTTTGTTTTTAAGCATCTCGTCATTGAACAACAAAAGTAAAAGAATTATGCATGAACAAAAAAAATTGCATTGCAACGAAAACGAGAATCACGTTTCAAAGATTTGATGAAACTTGGGTACAATTACATTTTATTCATGTGATAAATACTCTTTCGATAACTGACATCCCAATTATGAATATTGACCGTATGCAGTTAGCTAGAGTCGTGAAAACAAATTTCCCCTAGTCTTCCACCATATTCACTTGTTCAAAGAGCAATTCCAAGTTAAGAAAAAATAAAGTTCAATATGTTGTGTGTTCCTTTTCTAGTACACTAATTTTTTGGGAAAGAAACATGTTGCAACATTAAGGGGGTAAGGATGGGTCTAATATCTCCTTTTCAGTTTCTTTTTAAAAAATTGTATATATACATTTTATTTTTTATACAATCATATATAATTTTTCATTAGTTAATTTAATCACAATAATCAATATTTTATATCAAAATTGAGTTTTTGTTCTTAAAATTGGTTTTTTTTTTCTCTCAAAAAATTGAATTCTTTCATGTTAATTTAATTTTTAAATACTATTAAATTTTTATACATGTTTTCATATAAAGTGAAAAGTTTATTCTTATAAATTTGAGATACATAAATTTGATATATTGATATAGACCTTATCAAATTAATAGTTAACTCATATAATTTTATTTTTTATAATTTATTTATCGACTCGAAACGTTTCATCTCTCTTTAATTTATTTTTACTTAATAAATAGAATTATATTTTAAACAAACAATTAGAGCATCCTGTATTTTATTTTATTATTTGACATTAGAAATATGTTTATTTTAATTATATTTTTAAATATCATCTAAATTTAAAATTTAGATAATATTTAAAAGTATAAATTAAAAAAAAAGAGGAAATTTTCTGCTTATGGTAGGTTTTGGGGGAGGATTTATTTTTCTAGGAATCTTAAGTAAAAAAATAATTAGTTTCCTATGTATGTAATTTAAAAGAAAAAAATATTCAGAAAAAAAACATTGATTCCTAAAAAATGTTTCTAGCTTATGTTTCACACAAATCTATTCTTATAAGGAAGTGAGAATCCATTTTTTTTTTTAATTGGAAGGAAATCATCTCATATCTTGTCCCAAGACTGTGCCTAATTTTTGACAACCTACCAAGAATTTTTCAAAAAATAAATTATACATTATTTATTATCTTCAAAATAAATGACGGCTATAAATCTTTCTTTGATATAATAAATAATAATAATAATAATAATAATAATAATAATAATAAATCTCTCCTATTTATTCTACTATCCGTATGCTCTTTTGTATAGTTTTCTATAACATTTTATTTTTACATTTTTTGCTATTTATATTTTTTTGAGTTAAAATTTAAATAGATGAAACAATATTGAATTAATGTAAGGATTTCTTTTTATATGTTAATATGAAAAGGTATAAAAAATCATGAATAAAAAATTATTAATATCAATAATGAAAGAAAAGTTAAGTTATAAATAAGTTGATCAACTTTTTTATTACTATGTTTTTATCTAAAATATTTATCAATTTTGTCAATGATGTAAAAATCCTTTTCCCCACTCGATGGTTTCTGTCTCCTGTCATCCTCACCATGTATACCCATACCAGTCATTTCTAATTCTGACAGCACACACCTACGCTCACACGTACGTGCGCGTCTATCTATCTATATATATATATTAAAAATATTTTTATACTAATATCTAAATATTTTATCTTAAACTAATTTAATTAGGTAAAAAAGTAAATAAAATATAATTAAAAATTACTTCCATTAAAGATTAGACGTGAACACTACTCAAACAATTCATCTTTCAATTCAGCAAATCAATTGTTTGTATCCAAACCCTTGGATATTAATAAGTAAAATCTACTCTGGCTATCTGAACCACAAACGCCAAACTGCTTTTCTTCGCCTCCATCACGTACACAGTTATTGTCATGCTTTATAATTCAAACAACGGTAATATACTTCTGTTTGGTGAATTGCCAACATATCAAGCAAAATATTCATTTCTAGCCAGCCAAAGTTATTAATATATTAAATATCCACCAACTTTATTAATCATTAAAATATCTCTCAAAAATCTAATTTTTAGTTAAGTTTCACAAGACTTAAACCAAAACTTTGCTTAAAATTTGTTGATATAGATAACTAGCTGAGATATGCCACTAATATTTATTTCCCTTTACCTTTATGGCTGAGTCTCCAACGACACACATAGACAGAGAGAGGGTTACTGGAGAAGAAAAATCTTGGTTGATACTACTATATGGAAAGTCTTGGCCTGTAAATTGACCCCATGGGACACTTCTCTTATAATTGTAAAGTACAGACAAACTAAAGTTATGGATAAACAAATCATGAAAGCCCACTTGCAAGACAACTTGCCATTCCAACGATTTCTTCCACCTTACAGCTCACTTTTCTATAATGACAATAGTAACTATAAACACGGGAGAAAAAAAAAACAAAGAGAAGAATATTAGTGAAGAGGCCAACTTGACGTTTTTTACGCATCAAGTTGAGCAACCAGGGCAAGTTGGTGTTAAGAGGTTGGTTTGGTTCTTATCCACCATACAAAATTAATACTCAAGTGTGACGTACACAATCCTTATTATTATACAGAAAAGGTCGAAATCACGTTCCCTTATTTCTATATATTAATTAACGTACCGTCTTCAGGGTTTCAATTCTGATGATGTCCATTCTTGACTAGTATATGGATTAAGTACTATGCTTTAGGGCAGGAAAAAAGATTATGAGAAGCTTCAACGAAACTTGTATCGGGCAATGCTCACCGTCACGCACCGACTGCACGATCAGAATAATGGATATACTCAAAAAAGTTGCATGTTATATGAAACGTGAAAAGAAGACTCATGTTTCGGTTTTTACTTGATACGTGTTACACTACTGCCGCTGGAAGCATGTGTTGTGCTGTGTTTAATTATATCTGTACATGAAAATAGAATCATATCATATATATAATATATTACTGTCTCTCTGAACCAAATGTAAGCTATTTAGGTAGAATATAATCCGAAATTATCTTTTTATACTAGTCTTCCAATTTGTTAAATGGAAATATTGAATATTTTATATTTTTTAAATTATTTAGCTTACAACTATGAACTATTATTTAGTGTACACTGAGAAATTACCTTTGTGTGTGTAATGAATTGACTCCTAATAAAATTGAATCTTCATTTTGTAAGTTGTACAAATCAATAAAAACAATACGCAGATTATCAAACCGGATACTGGGTCAGTGAGTCAAAGGTTGAACCGGTAGGTCACTAATTGAACCGCATGACTTAATTTTTATTAATTATTTTTAAAAAATATTTATGTTAAATATATTTTATACTTATAAATTTTAATAAATTCATATCTTATTTTAAATTTCAATTTTCATCTTATTTAAAATTATCTTTATTTTTATTTTGTATAAAAAAATACATAAAAAAATACATGATAAACTGTATATTAATACAACTTAAAAATATAAATAATATGTATATATATAATATGTGCTTACAATTGATATTATAAAATAATATATGTAATATCTACATAAATATTATATTATTAAATATATAATTTAGAATTAATAATATATTATAAAAGTTATTTAAGTTACATATATTATAGACAAATATATTAGAATAAGGAGTTATTTTTATGCTTAATAAGACTCTTTGCTCTTCTATTAACAAATTCAATTATCATTGTTATTTTTGTGATTTGTGATCCTTTAAATTTTATTTTTTTAAAATTATGGTTGAACCAGTTTGACCTACTGGTTCACTGATCAAATCGAAAAATTGACCGGTTCAATCCAGTTTAAAACGGATCGAATGCATAACCGATTCAACTTAAGATTTGAACCGGCTGTACCACCGATTCCCAGTTCAACCAGTCTGACCGGCCAGCCTGAGTTTTTAAACACTGATGTTAGGGACTAAACTAATAACATTAAAAAAATAATTTAATAAAACTTTGGATATATAGATCAAATTGAGAATATTTGACACATAAGAACTAAATTATATAATTAACCCTATTAAAATATTAAAAATAAATAATTAATATAGTTTTTAAATTTTTATTTTACATTTATTTTTAAATATTATATATATAATAAGTAATAACTTAAAAGTCTTAGTCTCATTTAATAGTGAAAATATGATATAATAAAACAAATAAGATAATACAATGTAAAATATGTTTAAATAATAAAAATATCATTTCATTAAAATCATGTAAATTTAAAAAGTGACTTTCAATTTAATTGTTTAAATATAAACTAATATATATATATATATATATATACTGTGTCATATTAATTATAAGTGTTATATTATTTACTATCTAATTTTCTGTTTATTATATATTTTGTTATTTTATATATTGTTTGGATAAATTTCTTTAATAAATTAAAAAGAAAATGAGAGTTAACTTTGTCATGTAAGTTAAAAATAATGAGTTTATTGTGGTATCTTGTTCTTTAAAGATAGCTTATACAAATAATTAGTTTATTATGGTATCTTGTTCACTAAAGTGGCCCTTAATAGTTGAAGATTTATATATAGTTTCTTGTTCAAATTGTAAAAATTATTAATCCTGAAATAAAAAAAATTATTAACCCTGAAATATTCAACAGGCCACTATAATATATAATGTATTGACATTTTGTTATATTCAAGCTCTTATTTTAATATTCAAATATATTTGCTTAGTGTAATAGTTAAGGTTTTTATACATGGACTTGCACATCTTCCACGGTTTGAAATCAAAACTACGTGCTGCACATTTATCAATCAAAAGACTCTCATTTCACAATTTTACCCTTATAAAACTTTATACTTGTAATTCAACACAATTTCGTGATTGTGTGCAGATGTAAAAAAAAAAACTAATTAAAAAAAATTGCAGATCGCAGTTGGTAATTAAAATCGACATAAAAGAGAATCCATAATGAAAGGATGAAAATCAAGAGAAGTTGTAATTAAGCTAATGATAAACAAAATATAAAACTATAAAATCAATCGAGACCATAATTCAAATAGAAATGATTAATCTCTGCTACAACTTAAAAAGGATTTACAATATTCACAGAACAAGATGATCCAAACACTAATTAATGACCATGGATACAACAACGGCCAAAGGAATTGGGTGCAAAAGAAGCACAAGAGGTCCTGAATCAGACTCAACAGCAGAATGGAAAAACAAGAGAAGAAACATAATATACGATATATATGAACATAACATGAATCATATATCATATATCATATATATTATATGTCAGTATGTCACATTCGTTTCAACCATTGGCGTCTGAACCTCCTTGAGTCCTCCAAAAACAAATAAATCCTTAGGGTGTGGGTACCCACCAATTTCCAATTTCCAATTTCCAATTTCCAAAAAAAGTGTTTCAGTAGTGTTGAGTTGCCATGTTTTCAGCGATCTGAGCGAGGGACTGCAAATTGCAGCGTAGGATGGTGTCCACGAAAACGCAAGTCTCCTCCTTAGTGTTACCGGGCGGTACGTCAACCACGTAAGACTCGATGACAACTGTCCCTCCGTTGCCGTCACCGTGGAGCGTGGTCACCGACCGGTAGTTTCTCAAGCGGTGGTCGCCGCCGACCACGCTGAAGCTCATCACGTGGCGCTCCTCGTCCAGGATCTCCAGGCGCTCCGTGCTCGACGCCGCGGGGAGGCCCGACACCACGCGCACCTCGCGCACCGCCCCCACGCGAATGCCCTCGCCCACCACGTGGCAGCTCTTCACGAACTGCTTGTACCCCTGCGGCCTGTCGAACCGCCGCACCACCGCCCACACGGCGGAAGCCGGCGCCGCGATCGATTGGATCACGGCCGAGCAGCACTGGTTCGGCCCCACCGCCTGCGCGTGCTGCCGCGCCACGGCCTCCGGGACCGTCGTGGGTTTGGCCGCGAAACAGCGCGCTGGCGGCGGGGCCGGCTTGGGACAGCTGGCGGCGGCGGATGCGGGGTTGAACCGGTGGAGTTGAAGAGGACAAGTCATTTTTAGTTGATACAATGAGAATCTCAAGAACAATAATAATAAGTAACGAACTAACGATACAAATGTGTTTCCCTAGATTTCTCTCCTCTCCACCCAAACAAAGATATTAGTTTTGTGATGTTATGTTAAAGTGGTTTGTGTTCAAATATTGTTTGTGTGAATAAGCAAGCAAGCATATATATGTGGAGGCTGTGGAAGATGAGAGACTAGTCTTGGGTTAAGTGGAGAATTTCTTATCATTCTCTATAAATCACTATAGTCTTTTTGAATAACAAGTATATATAATTAAACAAAAATCTATTATTTTTAATAAATATATATTAAAAAGATATACTCCTAATCTTTTTCTTTTAGTTAATATTTCTGTAATATTATATATACTTTTAATGTTATTTTCTAATTAAAACAACATTAATAATAAGTTTTATTGTTGTTTTAATTAAAGTTGGTGTCTCTGTTTTTAAGGAGGCAGGAAGCTTACGCAGGGCGTGCAAGTGGATCCTCAACTTGCAACTGTCCTTTAAACCAGGTTTTCTCAATTATCCCATTTCTTTATCCCAAACTCCAACTTTGCCACTCTATCTACTATTATTTTTTGTTAACTTGCTATAAAATATTCTTTCTTAATCCACCAAACTTCGCTTTGCCCTCACCGTCTCACTCAAACTTATAACTATTCTTTTTTAAATAACAAATACTGTTTTTTTTAATTGCCATTTTGATCTTCCTTGTTCAATTTGATTGACCCTAGACGTTACTAGTGTGTCCTTTTCCTTGTTTCTTTCCTATTTTTCCTTTTTTTTTTTCTTTCTTTTCTTTTGCTTCACTTTTCCTTTGTATATAAATCAAAAGTTCTTCGTAATCAAATTTTTTAATCTCCTTTTAAGATATGAAAATCGATTTGATATACTCAAATTCAATTATTATTGGTATTGAAATAATATTTCATCAATAAAAAATATATTTTATAAATATAGATTAATTTTTAATTATTATTTTAAAATATTATATGAATTATTTATATATACATATATAAAATAAAAATAAAATAAAAAGTCGTGCATGAATCTTGGAATATCTTTGGAAATAGATCGTGTTTGAAAGAACAGTCTAGAAACTCCGGCATATGAACAAGTTGATAGCGATATTGTTCAAGTGGTGTGTATATATAATTTTTTATTGCAAATGATTTTAAAATCGGATGATATTCTTCTCGCGGTTACTTTTGACGTAAAGAACCTAGTTGGCGTGATCAGCAAATTAATACAATATTAACTATATCATATTGCAAAAGTGTATTTATTTTTCTTCATAATTCTCTTTTAAACAAGATCTTTTATTTAAAGGCTATTCCTATATTTTAGGTAACATATTTTGTGTCCACCCTATAATTATTCATATATATATATATATAAAATTGATACGTCATTTAATATGTTATTAAATATTATTTATTTATTAATAATATAATTAAAATTTTAATAATAACTCTTTTAATTTTATCTTTATTTTTCTTTTTTATTCAAATGTTTTTTATTCTTTTTAAATTCAAATAATTATTTTACAACAACTTTTTTAAAATTTTAACATTGAATATATATATATATATATATATATTAACATTGAATAAATATTTTTTTTATTTTTTTATTATCTTTTTTTTATAATATTACTTTCTACTATCTTTTTATAACTTACTTTATACTATTTTAAATTATTAAAATATGATAATTACAGTAATATTTTCTATTTTTAATTTATAATATTGATCTACTATTGATTTTTTATTTGAATTATATAAATAGTCACAACTAAATCTTTTTAAACAGTTATTTTTTTAAAACTCAAGATATTAATCAAAATATAAAAAAATTTCTAAACTTATTTCAATTTCATGTATTATAACTAAATAATATATATATATACTAGTATTTTTTTGAAATTTATAAAATTTCTTAATTATCTTTATTTTTATTGATAGGTCAAAATATTTCGTGTCTCTAATAAATAAAATTAAAATTAAATAATAAAAATATAGTGGTCTAATTAGAGCTATAATTAGTCTATTAATTTTAAAGTCTCAAATTTGATAAAAAAATTTATTTTTTTAATTTTTTTTAAATAAAAAGATATAAAAATTTATAAAATATGGAGATGAATGTGGTTATCAAAAGGGATATTCTCTATATATATTAATATATATGATGATAATTTATTAATATATATGAATTTTTTATTATGTTTATTTTATAATATATATATAATATTATTTTAATTATTAATATATTACTATTATAATAATATATTTTATAAATAAAATATAATAATATTTTATTTATAAAATTATTTTTACCTAATAATGTTTATATTTATTATTAACGTTATATTTTTACTTTAAATTAATTGCAAAATTATAATATGTTATTATTTTCTTAAAAAAATTAATCAATATTTTATTATCATTTTAAAGATATTTTAAATATTTATTATAATATTAATTTATTGTTCTTAAAAGATATTAATATTTTTTTATCGTGGATAATTTGAATTCGGATTATTTAAATTTAGTTTAAAATTAATTTTCATACTTGTATAATAAATTTTGATGTATTTTGATTTGAATAATTTATTTTATATTTTTAAATTTAAAACATATTAATTTAAATATTTTATTTTAAATTTTAATTATCAATTTAAAATATCTAACATATTTTATGTAATATTTTGAAATTTTATTTTTATAATATTATTTTATAATTCTAGAAACAAATTACTATAATGTGTGAAATTCTTATTATTTATTTTACTTTACAATATTGTCTTGCTGTTATTTTTTTTAGATGTTTTACCATTAAATTAGAACTGTAGTAATTTTTTCATTTTTATTAAGAGTTTGGTAATATTTTTATTTTATTAGTATTGTTGTCTTCGTTGTTGTTAAATTATTATTTTTAATGAAAATACTAATATATAATTTTAATATTATAAATGCTAACGAACACTTTAATCAATATTTTAAATGTATTTATGAAATTTTAAATATGTATTATGATATTATTTATAAGTTTTAAAAACAAAAAAAAATTACTAAAACATAACATATTAATAATCTAAAATAGTATAAAATAATATTATAAAATAAATATAATAAAAATTATAAAACTAAAATTTCTATAAAAAATAAAAAATATATAAACTCATATATGTTCAAGTATCAAGTATAGATATTAGTATATTTATTCTATTTTTTTAATAAAAATACAAGAAATTAAAATAATTTTAGAAAATTGTATTTTGATTAGTATTTAAAAATAAAAAAATAAAAAAAATAAAAAAATAAAATAACAGCAGTTATTCAAAATAATTAGTTGTGAAAAAATTATTTAATTTTATTCGCATTGAAAAAAAAAATTTGAATATAGAAAAGTAAAGATAAAGGTTAAAAGAGTAATTAGAAAATTATAAAAATTTAATTATAATATTAACACATTAATAATATTAAATGACATATTAAATATTTACCAAAAAAAAATGAATATTAAATGAGATGTCAACTAAATACAAGTTACTTTATACCATTAGATAATAATAAAATTTCTAGAAAACACATCAAAACATCTTTTATATATATATATATTAAAAAAAAAGTAACAGGTTTATTTAAAATATAACCCCGCTTCTTATAAATATCTAAAGAGTATCTGCAATGGAGGTTGCTTATAAGCAATTTCTCTGCTACATCACTGTCACATCAGCTCTGACTTACTTTATGGATTGCTTAAATTTTAGCAGAGTTACTTATAGAAGCAACTTTGCTAAAATTTAAGCAACCTCATAAAGTGGGTCAGAACTGATTTGACAATGATGTAGCACAGGGTGGCACAGGAATTGCTTATAAGCAACCCCCATCAAAAATACTCTAACACGGATTTAACTGGATTTCATTATTTTGTAAATATTTAAGTCCTTTTACTATAACCAAATCTCAATTATATAAATGTTTAAGGTAAACTTGAGTTAACCGACACAAGATTGGATTCTAAAAGTTAAATGTGACATATTTTTAAAGTGAGTTCAGGTCATATTTTAAATTATTCTAATTTAATTCAATATAATATTACTTTAAAAACGTAATAATAATCATTACATTGATTGAATTGAACTATATTTTTCTTTAAGTTAACTAAAATTATTATATATATTTAATAATCAAATTATTTATTCGAATAACATCTATCGAATCCATATTACTTTTTAAAGTTAGAATATACTTGTCTTATAAAAGTTTGAATAACGTTTCTTATAATATATGATTTATAAATGTTTGATTCGGTAATAGATCATGTTTAATTATTTTTTATCTAAATTCTTACTATAACTGCATTTTAAATTTGACATGTGTGCATGTGGATGGACGAGCGAGCGGACTTACGTGCAAAATATATTGAACAAGACTTATTTAATATTTAATCAAATTTATATTTTAATTAACTTAGACAATAATAAAAATAATATAATTTATAACTATTCATTTAAATATATAATCTAAAAATATATTAATATGATATATATTACTTTTCTTCAAATTGAAATATATATGCCACTTGTGTTATACTAAATGCAAAATATAATAAGTTTCTTAAAAAAATATGTATAATATAAAAATATAACTTAGATTATAATTCTATGATTCACATTGAATTTCTAATTAAATTAGAGATAAATATATCAAGAGCATACCACTATGATCAATCTAGGATCAACCTAGTAGTAAAATGTTATAATAATATGTATAGAATCTTAAGTTTGAATTATAGTATTGTTATTGTAACTCTCACTAATAAAAAAAAGTATATTAGGAGCCTTAGGATTGTTATCATATATCAAAAGAATTAATATGAACATATAATTGAAAAATCAATCTAAAATATTTATGTAATAACTTAATGCTACCAATTTTGCGTCTAATGTCAATGAGGTAAAGAGTGTCTAACCTATATCATGCTTGATGTTATATAATTACCTTTAACACAATTGTGAAATTACATTTAGAAGAATCATAAATTAGTCCAATCTATCTAAAACTCAAAAGAATTCAAGCATGCAATATAGTAAAACATTCATAAGCATTATAAACAACTTGAATACATTCACATTATCAACATGCAATCATTAACTAGCTTGATTCTACAAATATTTTCAAAGGCACCTAAAATCTCAAGAGCCAAAAACCCAAACCTCAATTCAACAACCACACAACCACCAAAATATGCTATTCAATCAATAATTGGAGTGAAAATCAATATGGATAACGTGAAATCAATAAAGATAAAGTTATAGTTTCCCTTACCTTTGAGATTTAAGAAAATAAAGGAGAAAGAAGAAGGAAGTAAGCTTTGAGCTCTCTCTCCATAAAGTTCTGCACAACTCCAATTCTATCTTCCACAACCTTGAACCACCAAACTGTAATGTAGCAAGTTGTTTCAGAAGGCCCAAAAACCCAGTATGGGTGATTCAGTAGCCTAGAACGGGTCGTTCCAAAACTGGAACGGGGCGTTCCAAACCCTAGAACGGGCCGTTCTGGATGGAGTACGGGCCGTTATGGATGGAGAACGGACCGTTCTGGATGAGTCCCAGAACGGGTCATTCTGATTTCAGAACAGGCTGTTCTGCATGTGATTTTTACACATGATGAAGGGGTGCAGATCGGGCCTTTCCGGATTCGAATCAGGCCGTTTTGGCCACTCCTGAACTTCTATAAATAGAGTTGGGTGGTTGAGGAGAAGAGGAGGTTTTTAGAGAGAAGTTTTAGAGATAAGGTGTAACGACCCGGCTAGTCACTACACACGGCATCGCACACTAGAAACTCCAGACAGATAGAACAAGTATATAAATATAGGATCTAGAATATATAAATATACAAAGTTCTAGTCTGACTAGGGTTAAAGTGTACCAAAGAAAATTACAACCAAATGCTACTATCCCAAGTAGCTACCAGCAAAATATCCACACAAGCAAAACAGCTTCAAGGTCCGCCGGAGACTCACCACTAGACGCCCACCTATTCCTGTTCTGCTCCCATACACAGTATGATCATCGCAGTCCAAACACCATGGAAAAACAGTGAAAGGGTAAGCTAGTGTAATTAAAAATCAGCATACAAATAGATACATAGCAATGTAATTAAATTTCATCATTATGAGTATCAGCTCATCTGCACAACTTATATCACGCATCAATACCAGCACCACGATGTGGCTACATCAACACTGTAGAACAGCAACAACAGCACCACCTCAAGTGGTTATAACAGCACCGCCTAGCGGCAACATCAGCACCACCTCAAGTGGTTATAACAGCACCGCTTAGCGGCAACATCAGCACCACCTCAAGTGGCTATAATGGCCTCTCAACTAGGCACACATCAGCACCAGCTAGCGGTTATTATTGCACCACGATAGTGGCTAACAGCACCGACATAGCGGCTATAACAGCACCACACTAGTGGCTAAACACAACATACAGCTCAGCAATAAACAGCACAGCAAAACAACTCACAGCACAGCACAGCAAAATCAGCATACAGCACAGCCAAGTAGTATTCAACACAACTTACTACTCACAACTCAGCTCATCATTCTAGAGTCCAGCCATATTATAAATTAGCATTTAAAATCATCAATAACAGCCCAGCTCAGCATAGCAAGACACATCTATTACAGCTTAACATCATCTTTCAACATTTACATCTAGTCAACACAACTTATTTATCAATTTCATCTCAGCTCAGCAATCACAGTAAAATTCAACAATGATCAGCCTATAATTCAGCTCGACTCAAATAATAAAGTTTAGCATTAGCATCACATAGCACAACCCAGCGTTACATCATTAACAACATACCGCACAACACAACTTTTCATCACACAGCATTGGCAACATTAATCAGCACAACCTATCGTCTTACAGTACATCTAAGCATCTTATAGCAACATACACCTAACACAGCTCAACATCATCAAACAGCAATTTCAGCTAGTCATCACATCATAATCAACAACTTCTCCTTAAACTCAACATAAACAACCTCTAACATCCATTAGTGAAGTCACATCCCCGCGCCCGGCACACTCGTGGTTGCGCCCAGCGCAGTGCAACCAGAGAGCACCAGGGGGCCAGTGCGCCCAGCGCAAGCATGCCCGCGCCCGGCGGGACCCAGCCAGAGAGCCCAAGGCTCACTCACGCCTGGCGCAATACCAATTGCGCCCAGCGCCCACAAGGCAGAGACTCCCAAGGAGTCTCACGCCCAGCGCGACAAGGGCCGCGCTCAGCGCAGCACATCAACATCATCATTCAGCTCAATAATCATTCATCACTAACAGCTTAAAACAACATGATCAACACCTAATACGACCCAACCACCTTATTTACAACTCATCTATCTTGTCCAATTACTCACCCAAACAACAAAAGTACACCTAAGCACCTAAAACAACTTTCAACTTAACTAAATCACTAAATGTGAAATGGCAACCATCACAACAAACAACGTATCGGGAGTTATACTACTCCTACCATGCTCATCCTTATCTCATATGAAAGATAATCAAATTTCCTACAACTCTCATTAAGACACCAAGTCCAAATTCCTTCATCCACCTTGTTAAAAATGATGAAAACTGCAACAGCTATAACCAAAGCTGACAGCTCGACCCCTCTTCACTAAAACAGCCACATTTAGAGTTCTACAACTCCTTTTTGAGTGATTCCAACGCCATTGGAAAGCTAACATCCAAGGCTACAACTTTCATGAAGACCTCAAAATCAAAATACTCACGCCTTGGCGCGCTAATATCACGCCCGGCGCAAAACTCAACAGAGACGCGGCTTTAAATTGCGCCCGGCGCGAAGAACTGCGCTCGGCGCAAATTCAAACTGCAACTGCCCCCAGATTCGAAAATTTCACAAAACCTGCAAGAATCAACCAAAAATCCACATGCAAACGGTCCAAAACATCACATTTTCATCAAACAACCCAAAAGTACCAGATTTTTCAACATGCAACATCAAACAAGGAAAATCCCCAAATTTTCACTCAAACCCCGAAACCCCGGAAAAATCCATTTTCATCAACCTCAGCTCAAATCATCCAACGTTCAAACAACAATGAGCTACTAGAACTCATTTTCAGCAATTAATCTGCAAAAGAAACTAGCTTCCCTTACCTTAGCTTGAAGATTCGAGCTTCGAGAAGGAAAACGAAGAAGAAGAAGAAAAATGAGAAGCTCCGCACGGTCCGGATCCAGAAGAGAATCACCTAGTCGGTACCTTGAATTTGAATGGAGCACTAGCAAGAGAGCACAAAGTCAGCCTCAGAGAAGTACAGCGAGAAGTGAGCGAGAGGAGAGGGTTAGCAATGTAAGGAAGAAGGAAATGAGAATGGGCCTCGGGGGAGAAGGAAATAATAAGGGGGTCTCACATAAGGACTCTGGACTAAGAAGCTTGCTTTGGGTGGATTGAAGTTCCGGGTTGAGCTTCGGAAAGGGAATTTTGCTTCTTGGCTATTCTGAGCCAATCTTTAGGTAAGGAAAGCTAGATGGTAAAGTTGTTGGTTGTATGTGAGTTGGGAACTCCTTTGGGTACTTAGGTTGATTAGTATGAGTTGTGTTATGTGATGAAAATATTGTGTGTTGCTAATATATGATTAAATGTTTATTAATGATGTTGTTAGAGATGCATGTTGTAGTTAAGTTGTGAAGTTGTTTACAAGTTGTGTTGATCTATGATATTGTTAAAGCTAGTTGAAATTAAGTTGATAAAGTTGCTATATGTTATGTGTGGACATGTATATGTTGTGAAGTGCATGATGATAATATTGTTAAGTTGTTAGAAAAGAGTTGTATGTTGCTATAAAGTTGTATGTTGTGCCATGTGTTGAAAAGATATTATTTTATGATGATTGAGTTGATTGTACTATTTAAAGTTGAAATGAGATGTTGTGTTGTTAAATAACGTTGATGAGTTGTTGTGCTGATATACCATGTTGTTTAAGTTGTAAGTTTATTAAGTTGTGATGATAAGTTGTTGATCACTAGGACTAGAGGAGATTTTTTCGAAGTTTCATCCCATTGTGCGGATTGAGATAGTTGTGGTGCTCTGAGAGCCCAATTTTTTGAAAACCCTCCTTGGGAAGTTGTCCCTTGGAGTGGACGTTGTGTTGTTCTTCTCTAGGACTTAGTTGATCCTGTGTGTGGGCAAGGTCGAGGCACACGTGTATAAAGCGACCACGGTATAGGGGCCAGGCCGAGCTATACCAATTACAAGCGGCCATATGTTTCTTGTTGTAAAGTTGGAAAGTTGGGGACATATGGTGAAGATATATGTCCTATGTTGAGATACATAGTACTAAGGTGATAAGTTGAAAGTTGTTTTAAAGTTGAATCCGTTAGTACTTGTGGGCGACATGGAAAGAGTCGATCAATGTCATGATTGAATGACTAATTTGAGTAAGGTATCTAGTTAGAGATGTAGTCTTTGACTAGGTACTGAAGGGTGCGTAGTACTTGGAGGACAGTGGGTGGGCTAACTCCATATGTGGATTGGTGATGCTAGCCAAGGTCGTGGTAGGCTCATACTCAAACCCTTCTGTCCTGACAGTAGTACTGGACCTCCGAGTCTAAGTGGCACACCTGAGAAATCGCATATTGTTGTCTATACCTGGTTCTCTTTGGAGTTCCTAACGTTGTTCTATACCTGACCTGGTTGAGATAGGTCAAGCGTTGGATTCGGTAGGGTTTATGCCACCTAGACTACTCAACCTTAGTTGTTGGAGATCTCTGAATTGAAATGCGTGACGACGCATAAGTTGTTAATGAGTTGATTTGTTGTTGATATGAGTTGTATATTTGTTGTTGTGTTGTTAAGCTATGATCGTGTTGTATGTTGACTTTGTTGAGGATGATGATAGTGTTGTTATGTTGTAAGTTGAAATGATGTTAAGAAGTATAATATATATGTTGTTTGTCTCGTGTGTCGAATGCGAAGATGATTATATAGTTGTTATGTTGCATATTAAATTATTATGAGTTGTTTATTGTCTCTAGCTTACCCTTGCATGTTTCCATGTGGTTTGGACTGCAATTGGTGCCTGGAGATGGAATTTTTTTGTAGACTACCTTATAGTAGCATATTTTGTTGTGTATAATTGGTTGTCATTGGTTGCTTGATTAGCAACTTGAATTGTAAATATTTTATTATACTATTTTAGTATATATATTTCAGTAGTGTGTAGTGTTGTTCGTAGTGTAACAGCCATGGCGGGTCGTTACACAAACAACAAACACAAATATTAAGGAAAGTGTTATACAAGCTCTTGCAAGCCAATAGAAGAAGAGAAATCTCAGTGACTCCAGAGCTTCTCTATCTAAATTATCTCTCTAAGATTTCTTAAGAATGAGCTTATAAGCTCAAATCTTAGAGAAAACCTTATATACTTCCCCCTACTAATGAAATTGGATTTTTACCCAACAAAATCCCTAAAAACTAAAACTCTTATAGTGTGTTTGGATGGAAAATTTAAATGGAGTAATTCATTTATTTGAAGAATTTCAAATTCTTTGAGGTAAAATATCTTATTTGGATGGAGAATTTATAAAGAATTTGACATTCAAGCATTTGTGAAATTTTTTGAAATAGTAAAATTTCAAATTTTCCAAAAAAAGTGAGAATTTAAAATTTCTCATATTTTTTTCCTTCTTATTTCATTTATATATTTTATCTTATCTCTTATCTCTTCATATTTTTAATTATTGAATATTCAAAAATATTTTTAAAATTATTAAATATTATCTAATATTAATTGTTAAACTTATTAAATATTTAAAAATTAGCTAATATTTATTTTTATAAAATTTAATTTAAAAATCTCAACATATAAGTATATTTTTAAAATCAATTTTACCATGGTGGAATTAAATTATCATATCCAACCCAATAATTTAAAATTTAAGAAATTTGAATTGACTTATCCAAACAAAATATTTTAAGAATGATAGAAATTGAAATTAAAGTAATTCAAATACCAAGAATTTAAAATTCCCTGAATTTATAAAATTCCTTATCCAAACACACCATTAAGCAATTTCTAAATTTCCAAAGTTCCTCAATAGTAAGCAACAAATCACCATAATAGAGATTTAAATAAAATCAACAGTTATTAACAAAAATATGCAATGTTACAAATTACAAACCATATGTATTTTATATCTCTTTTCATCATTCAACACTAATCATATGAAAAAATCATTATAAATATATTTATGAATTTAATTATGTTTAAATAACATGTGTCAATTTCATTATAACTTTCAAGGTTTAGGATACACGAGTCGTCTCAAATATATGATGATTTATAATTTATTGATTCAAGTATAATCCTCATTTATTTTCTACCTAATTTCATTATTAACAATATAATAAATGGAATAAACAATCGAAAATAACTATGTAAAGAAATAAATAATCAACATCATATAAATACTTTTATGATTTAAATCATAGGCTCAAATAACACATGTCAAATTCATAATAACTTCCAAAGTTTGGAGTATACATACAAGTTCAAATAACACATATCAATACATGATTCTTCATAATTTGGTTTGGTTATTGATCATATTTATTCTCTACCCATTTATTTAATTAACAATATAATAAATAAAATAAAAAACCAACACTAACCACATAAATAAATAAACAACCAATAATAACTATATTTTACTACGAGCATTCAAAAATTTCAATTTCAATTTCCAGTAAATTTTTCATAAAAATAAATATAATTTGTTATCATGTTTTCTCACCTTTACTAGAGTATGAAAATTATAAATTTTTTTTTGGTTCATCCCTAGAGTATCCACTGCTGATAGCAGCGACTAATCTCCTCGCTACGTTGAAATAATATTGAGGAAAACTTATTTGATGTTTAATTAAATTATATAAAATTTAAACCTTAATTAACTTAAAAAAATAACAAAAATAATATAAAATATAAATAATTCATTCAAATATATAATTTAAAATTATATATTATGATATATATATATATATATATATATATATCAATTTTCTTCAAATTGTAAAATATATGTCACAAGTTTTACACTAAATGCAAAAAAAATAAATAATAATAAGCTTAAAAAAATTAGTGTAACACACGATTTAAATTATTACTTCAATGATTCACATCAAATAGAAGATAAATACTATAGGGGAATAAGATTGGTATCATATCAAGATAATTAGCCTAAAAGTATAATTGAAATGTCAATAAGAAAATAATCGAACTAAAAATTTGAGTATTTATGCTTTACATTAATTTTTTTAAATTAAAATTTTCACTAAGAAACTATTTATTTAAATAATTATAATTTTCATTTGTATAAATTAAAAACATATTTTTTTTTCTAAAATTTATTCGATGAATTTTTATGAATTTGAATTGTATTGACAAATAAAAAAATATTTTGTCATACTTATTTATTGAACGATGAAGTATTTTAATTTAAATTAATTTGGTATAAAATATATACATTTTAGTACATATTATTTCTAATTTTCTTCTACAAACGGATTATTAAATAGATTCTATTATAAAAATTAGATATTTACTTTAGTGCTTGATAATTATATTTATCAGATAAAAATATATTAAATATTAAGTTATATAATTAATTCACTAAAAAAATTATTATATATAAATCAAATTTATTATTTATTAGTTTTTCTAACAATCTGACAGGTATTTATATCTATTACAATTCAACAATTAAATAGTGAAAAACATAAATATCATTTAACCTAAGATTATCATGGAAACAATGTTGAATATATATATATATATATATATATATATATATATATATATATATATATATATATATATATATATATATATATATATATATGTATATGTATGTATATGTATGTATGTATAGGAAAAAATAACTTAAAATATAATGATCCCTCTTTCATTTAATTTTCACATGCATCTCTTGTCTTTCCTCTACTCGTCACGTATTTTAGTATGTAATTTTAATTCTTTTGATTGTTACATTACTCTCTTTCTCCCTCCCTTCTTACAGTTTTCACATGTACTTGAGTTGTAAAACTGGTGTTCAACGACGTTGTAGTTACCTGCAACTTCCTCACATGTCAAAATTGACGGGCTAGACACACGTTTTTTCTCTAAACACCTTTCTTTTCACATTTCAAGAAACCTTAATATTAAATTTAGTGTTCTAAAAAATATTTTCCTAAATAATAAATTTAATGTTCCAGAAAGTATTTTTAAGAATAGTGTAATTAGTATTCTAGAAAACATTTTTTTAAAATTGTGTTTTTTACATATTTTCAAAAAGTACTTTTTAGAGCACTAAATTTGCTATTCTGAAAAGAATTTTTCAAAATTATATAAGACAACACAATTCTAGAAAACTAAGGAAAATACTTTTCAAAAATATGTAAAAAAAACAAAATTCTAGAAAATGTTTCTAGAATACTAATTTCACTATTATGAAAAACATTTTTCATAATACTAAAATTAATGTTGACTAAATTTAATGTTAAGATTTCTAAAAGTATAAAAGGGGACAAAGTGGTTGAAGAAAAAATGTGGTTTGACTCAACTCTTTTGTGGTTTGACTCAACTCTTTCGACATTGTTGAGAAAGCTATACATGTTTATAATGTTGCCGTGCATCAGTTTTACATTTCTAAGTGCATGTGAAAATTAAAGAAAGAAAGATATTAGCAGTATGAAAACTAAAAGGAGAGGGTAACATTGATACATCATGATTTTATTTTATAAACCAATAAGATCAACTAACATAATTACTTATATTCATTTATATAATTCAATTAAAATTATTTTATAATAAATATCAAAAGAAGTACCATTTTGTTGTTCACAAAACATGGTTTTAATTACAATAGAATATTTTGTGGTAATTGATTACGATGTTGTATCAAAGATAAAAAAAATTAAAAAAATTAAATTTTTGTTATTAGTTAAATTTACTTATATAGTTAATTTTGATAAAAATTATCATTTCATTTCTTAAAAAATTGACGTGTATAAGTTTATTTTAATTCATGAATAATTTTTTGTTCTTATAATAAGTGTATATGAATAAGTTTATTGAAATGAAATTTATTATTAGAGATCTTACATCAATTATTATTAGAGTCAAAATATAATATATAAATAAAAGTAATCATCATTTTAAATGTCGATTTTGTAAGATTAAGTCAGGTTCAAACTCATATTCTACAATGGTATCACAGTCTACCCAAATAATTATTATTGAATCTATCGGACCACCAACTAATGTTTAGTCCTATAAACTTTATCCTTGAGATGTTTTGAAAGTATCACAAACTAGCATTATGATCAAAATATTCGCTTCAATATATTAAACACAAATAATTATCTTACCCGATATCATTTTTTATTCATCATATTTACTTATGAATTAAACTTTATTATTTTTAAAATAAATTATCAATAATTAAAATAATCTTGTATTATAATATAAATTATTTATATAAATCTAAATATAATTTATATGCTTAAAAATATCTATTTATACATATTTTTAATATAATTTATATATTCAAATATAATATTTATTTATACATATACTTAATAATGTATTATAAATTTTAACTATATAATAAATATTTAACATGTGCTATCCAGAAACTAAAATACTAAAATATTAATAATATATAAATAAAAAATAATCATTATCTTATAAACTAATTTTATAGAATCACATATGTTACACCAAAAACCACATTTTAAGAATAATGGATTAAAAATTAACCATTATGAACAAATAAATGAAGTTAAACCATGACAATAGGTAGAAATAGAAGGGATGCAAAAGTAATAAGGTAAAATAAATTAAAATTTTTTATTAGTTAAAATTAATTTATGAATTTTTTTTTTTTTTTTTAAATCTTATCCCACTTTTCTAAAAGTTGAAGTGTATAAATTTATCTTATGCAAAAAATTAATTTAGTTTACTTTATTCTTTTCTTTTCTTATACACATACATGGATAAGTTTATCCAAAAAGGAGTCATGAGAGGATAGAAATTGACCATTATAAACAGGTGAAGGTAGTTAAACCGTGAAAAAAAATGTGAACGGTTGAAGACTTTCAAACATGTATATGACTAAGCTGAATTGATTAGCGATGAAGTAGCAGTCTGCAGCTATGCTAGTTAAATTAAGCAATGATGGAATTAAATCTCACCTTCATCAAAGCTGGAAGAGATTAAATTTTTTGAACAAATTTTTTTATACTAATTTTTGAACATTTGGCAACACCTATGTAACTCAATTGGCATCAGTCCCATCTTTTTTGGACTGACTTAATCATGATGTTGGAATTTCGATCCTCCACCACTACCTATCCCCTAACCTAACACAAACCTCCAATATACCAAATTGATAATTTGCCCAAATAAATAATTTTTGAAAAAGAAAAAAGCTTATTGGGCATTTCATAAAGAAACTTGTTAAGATGTGGGTTTGGGCCTTTATTGATGCTCTTGCTGCTTCCCACGTTAAGCTTCACCTAATAATTTATCCCTGTGCAGAGTCAGGAAAGTGTGAAAAAAAAGTTTCAACCAATAAGCATAACAATTTGATTCTTCTGAAGTTATTTTTGTTTTTTTAAAAAAAGGTATGCGTGAAAAATGAGAAAAATAGGGTACATTCACTAGTTATTTGAATTAAAATACCTCTTGAACTCATTTCCAATTATACATTTTTACCTTCTCATTTTACACACTTTCTCATTAAAAAATAAAATAAATCCAAGAAGCATATATTTGCATTAATATTACATGGCAATAGTGTTTCAAGGAACCAATAATGCAATTCACTTTAACATGTTTATGTTAAGCAGCAATTTTAGCGAGATGTTTGATATGAGCAAAGGGTGCTATTAGAATGATAACAATCCGAAATTATTCTAGTGAAATCAGATCCAACTAGCAGTCAGGTTATTGTCTTATTAACTTCATATTTCTTTTGTTCTTTTTTTTTGGGTAAATTCTTTTGTTCTTTAGTGTCTTCATCTAAATTCCTTCTTTTTAAGTTTTCAAATATATTTACCTATATAAAAAGAAAGTCCTCTTAGCAGATCTACAATTTGATACACATTTAAGCTATCATTGATATAAGCAAGACATTTGCTAGATAATCCCCATTTTTTTTATTAAGGTCACTTACGATTTTTATACAAAAGCAATAAGTTGTAAAAGTGACATGGGAAAGGACTTCTCACCTTTTTGGAAAATCACTTTTGTTCCGAGATTTGGTGATGCCTTTGTTATTTGTGAGACTGAAGGAAATTGCATTAGATTTTTTTAATGGTATGATCAATATATAAGAGAACAACAGCATCAAAATATGGAGCAAGTGTGAAACAATCTATACTACGAGACACAGATGCATCCTCCTCCTAACAATCATATGGTTTCAGAGAATGCATGTTGCATGTAGTTTGTTTGTCTCACATCAGTGAGGTGGCAAAATCAGAAGAGAGATGTGCAGCGATTCTGATGGGAATAGTTAGAATCTGTATGCAGAAGTGTGTATGTATAGCATCAACTATGTGGTTTAACTAAGTTTCTTGGCCCAGTGATTATAAAGTTTGTCCTTGGACAAGTGCGGTGATACTCTAAAGATCAATGTAATGTTAAAATAATGTTTGATCAACAAAAGTTATATCCCAATCCCACGAGTGTAAATTAATTCTTGATTATCAATTTTTGGATACCGTGTGAACTATATCTATGAAAAAAAATAAATGTGGTTTCACAGTTCACAATATGCTTGCATATATTCGGTGGCAGCAGGGAAGTCTCCCAGAAAAAGACTCTAATTTAGACAATTATTAGTCTAAGGACAAATTGTGAGACTACCATTTAAAGTGAATATTTTAAGTGGCTTCAGAATAATGAGCAGTGCATATTTAAAAGCTTAGTTAAACACTGATATATCATATTATAATTAATCATATAGGTGTGGATTATGATTAGCTGTCTCCGGTTGTTGAGGATGAACATTTTAACAACGTTCCATATGCTGAAGCCGAAGAACCTTGTGTAAAATTAAAAAAGCTGGTCCAACATGAAGCATGTTTCATCCTAAATTTGAATGTTAACATATATGCCCAAATAAGCAATCTTGAACTTGCAGACAACATATGTGCTAGATTTATGAGATTTTCCTTTACTTAATTTTTGAATTTTGAATAAATTTTAGATAGGTTATTTGTCATTGATACAATTTTATATTTTATATTTTATTTTCAGTTATTCAATATAATCTCACCAAGTAGACTTGTTAGTAGATGAGATTTATTAGGAATTTTAAATTGATAGTAAGTCTATACATAAGCATCTTCTTTTATGAATTTTAATGATAATTTTTCATCTTCAATTTTAATTTCAAGTTGTCTCCAATTTTTCTATATTTTTCACAAAATATTTCCAACAATATGAAAGAAATTTAATGCACATATTGCACTCTCGGGAAATATAGGATAGATGATGATGTTTCATTTTTATAGGAAAAAGTGTATTCAGTATCATACCTTTTATTTGTTGGTAGAAGAAGCTTTTTCATTCTTCATGATCATATGAAATGATTTAGACTTGTCCTCAGCAACCATCTCCCTCAGTATATCATCTTCAATCTTCTCAGCTTGCCACTGGGAAGGGTCCTCCACAAATGCCTCACTAAAGATCATGCTTGACACCCACTCTTTCCAAGTGGTTCTTCGGTACTTATCCTCCTCCAATGAACCTGTCACCAAGAGCTGATACACATAAACCACTTTCTGCTGACCAGGACGAAAGGCTCGTGCAATAGCTTGCTTTGTTTTTGAAGGGTTCCATTCTGAGTCCAACATGATCACACGAGAAGCAGCAGTTAAACTAATGCCTTCAGCACAAGCTGTGATTGAAGCAAGGAGTATCTTTGACACCCCACCAGGCTCCTCAAACTTATCCATTACTCTCCCTCTTTCAAAGAGTTCTAGTTCCCCGGTTAGCACCAACACTTCCCTACCCTTTTGCCATCCAAAGTACTTCTCAAAATATTCCATAAATAACCTCACAGGTGCAATATTGTGGCAGAATATGAGAACCTTCTCCTTCTTGACAACACGGTAGATAAGGCTCAAAACAAATCTTACTTTGGACCCCATTTTTAGATCAAATTTGCATTTCTCTAGCTCCATCAATTGCTCCTGAGAGAAAAACTTCTCAGCACATACAGCTGTTTTGACCAACCAAGGATGTATTGAACCAAGAGTTATCAACAGTTCTAACTCTAAAGGGTATCCATTGCACTTGGCCATTTTTTTGTGCAGCTTCTGCAAAATCTCATGCTGTGTATCAGTTGAATTCATGAGCAATGTATAAATTTGCAAGCCAGGTAGACCATCAGAACTACCACCTTCATAAACATCTATGAAACCATTTGTCACATTCCTCAACATTTTTAGACCCTGTTGCCTCTCCCTACCATTATTTGAGTCAATTTTCTTGGCAATTTTGTCTAAGAAGAATTTTCTAGCTCGTGACTCCAATAAATGACGTGCTTTCTTTGCTACTTTCCCTTTCCTCCTGTATTTAAGGTCTAGTGCTTTCAGTACTTCATTAATAAACTTTGGTCTTGCCAAGCACAAAGTGTTGAAGTATTCACAAAAATTGTTCTGAAACAATGTACCAGAAAGAAGTATTCTCAAATCAGTTTGTACTTTCATCAGAACTTTTCTCAACCTAGATTTAGTGCTTCTTGGATTGTGCCCTTCATCCAACACCATGATCCCAGGGCTTTCCCTCAATACCTTAGCCATGTATTTTCTGTGAGCAAACTTTGAATCCTCTCGCATCAATGTTAAAAATGAAGTATAACCCATGATGAGAACACTCGGATGTGAATGCCATTTTTGTATCTTCTCGAGACAATCCAAAACATGTTTGACATCATCAGTGGGCTTGGGAACTCCAGGAATAACAGCCATTGATTTCTGCTTGAATACCCTGTAGGTTCTACGACCATGAATCAGATACACTGGTATAGGAATATTCCACTTGATAAATTCTTTGTACCAAGTATAGAGTGTTGTTTTTGGAGCAAGGACTAGAGGCCTCTTCCCTGGGAATAACTTCAAGTAGCTAACAAGAAAAGCAATGATGAGAAAAGTTTTTCCAGCTCCAGGAGAATGAGATATCACACAGCCACCTCTTCTTTTGGATGATGCTTCCATAAGTCCTGGATCCATGGACCCTGCAATGTTTTGCCAAAGAAACTCAAAAGCTTTCTTTTGGTGGGCATGCAACTTTTCTCTAAGTTCAGGAATTAATGACCAAACGTTGTCATTTTCTTCAGACATAGGTTCCTCAGGAGAAACAAGATTTGGGAAAAGATCATAGTCATCCTCTTCATCAGCCTTAGTCCTTGAATCTTCTTCAGCACTTTGTTTCTCCTCTTGGTGACACACTGAATGTTGAATCTACCAATAACAAAAAGGTTATCAGATACAGACAGGGGAAATAGACACATTATACAACCAAAACAGGAGAATGAGGTTAACATCAGGAACTAATTTACAGATTTTGGAATAACATGCAAGCTCCTTCTTAAACCACACTTCTTTGTACTAATTCTATGACAGATTTTGCAAACAGAAAAAATATCTTCCTAATGCATCATTATACATAAATATGGGGAGTTGATGCGATGGTGAGGTAATAGCCTTGTAACAGCAACATAATGATAGGAGCCTCATGCATTAGACCTCCATATTAATATATATTGAATCCGTCCATATGCAAGGTAAAGAAAGCAGAATACAGCGAAAATTGCATACAAATCTACATCTAAGTTAAACTTCACTTACAAAGGGTGGTGTAATATATTTGATCTCAGTGCTCACAAGGCCGCATCTATAGCAGTAAATTCCAATTTCTTCATTCAATCTGAAATCATGTGGACAACCTTCATTCGGCTTTTCTGTAGTCTCATTGAGAACAACAGTATTTAAATCCTGATTAAATAGTTGAACAGAATTAACATTAGGAAAAACAAAACAAAACAAACAATTAGGGAAAAGCAAAGGTCAAATGATCACACACCTCTGTGTCTTCTAGATAACTTGATGCCAATGACACTTCCAGTTCTCTCCACAACATATCCATTTCAGATACTTCTTCCGCATCCTCTTCATCCAGTATCTCTTCTTCAATCTTTTGGTCAGTGTTGCTAGTTGTGTTGCTTTGCTTCCACTGGTCAGCAATAGATGGTTCTTCATTGGATGGTTTTGTATTAATATTCTTTAAGTAAGAATTTATCAAATCCTTGTAGGCAGCTGCATTTAAGGTTCTGTCTTTATAATGGTATCTTCTTTCTTCTTCATGATTCTTACTTCTTAAATATGTTATACGAGGTTTTTTCCCATAAGCTCCTTTATTGGAATTGATCCCTTCCCATTTGTTTCCAAGATCCACCATATCATCCAGACCACACAAATTCTTCCTCTGTGACTTAGGGGCGCCATAACTATAATTATTATATCTCAATGACAAATCATCAGTCTTCTCTGCATCCTCTGGCTTTGTTGTATGATTATGAGGCTCAAGAGTTAACAATTTAATATCATTACTCTTTGATTTAGGGGTACCACTACAAGTTAGATGATAATATTTGGAAGAAATTTCAGAGGATTCATGACCATAACTTCTAGTAACCTTCTCGTTTAGATCACCATGCTCAATGGCTACTGGATCATCTTGATCAGGAAGAGGAATAATTGCAAGATGATTTTGATGTTCACTTTGAGCATCATCTCCTGACTTTACCTTCCGGATTTTAGGCCTCTTTCTACTGTACACCACAAGCTCCCGGCAAGCACTCACCTTCCTTACCCTTTGATGATGATCAGTATTCTCTTCTAGACAGTTTTGCTGCAAACCAAACAGGCATGCTAATGGTATATGCAGTTCATCATCATCATCATCATCCTTCCAAGTGTCTATCTTAACTGGTGGTCTGTTTCTAAAAGAACCAACATCAATCTCGGATACATTGTTGCAACCAAGGTAGCGCTCAGGCTGCACATTCCGGCGCTTGGAACGCCTTAATCCCTCAACATTATAAGATGGTGATACTTTATCTTCATTGGATTCCTGAACAAGATCAATCCTTTTGGTTTTTGGTGTAGCTAATTCAGAAACAATAGGCACTAACAGGCCATTCTCTGTTTTGAAACTCACAACAGCAATGTGAGATGCATTGTCCAATGAAGTGCTAACAGAATCTCTTCCCAAAATTTGATACACAAGCTTGTCTTCAAGAGATCTCACACAGAATGAAACCTTCCTTATAACTGAAGTAACAACTAACCATGAAAGATCACATAACACTTTTCCCAGAAGCAATTTAGTATGTGATATTATAGAGCAGTCCTCAGATGAATCCCACCTGTGGTGCTGACCTTCACAAGGAATGTGTTCAAGTTTTTGTAGGATGGATATTTGATTGATTCCAACAACTTTAATCTCCTTGCTTAGACTTCTTAGCTCTGCACCAAGTGAACCTTGATGAACATAGAAGTTCACATAAAACTGACAAGAGCACTCAGAGTCATGAGGTTTTCTTTGTACAGAACTTATTTTAGCATCAGCCCAAACCTATAGTTTAAAAAGGAAAGAAATTGTAAATCATAGTTGAAATTCTAGCAACTAGAACTTTCAAATTAAAGCAGAGGTCTTGATCAAACTAAAACAATAGTAATATATGCATACAAATTAAAGTAGAAACTATATAACAATTACCATGTAAATGTGCTCTATTTTATTATCATCTCATAAAGGAGATCTTGAAATCAAAAAAATCTCTCCGAGGCTCCAACATGTAATTTCAACAAATAAATATTGAAAAAATAGTTTTATAGGCATGCAACATTAGTATAAAGTTTTTACACAGAAATTCTCATTCACATACTTTTTAAGGTAATTATTACAACAGTTAACAATCTTATACTGTTTGTATTTAAATGGCAGTGTATAAAGGAATTAGAGCGTATCTATTACATAAATACATCAGTTTATGCATGCATCATGCTCACTCCATCTCATAAAGAAACTTCAAGACTTGAATTATTAGCATTGCATCGACCATGTGAGGTTATCGTAAGGCTGACTCTAACAAAAGATGACTTGCAGACTCTGTCAAAAATGTCATGATTTACGGAATTCTAGAACCTCAGATTAAAAAGACAAAATTATAAAATGTAGTTTAAAAAGAACACTTACAGGGTCCACATTAATTGCATCTGAATCATCAGATTGTTGAGGAGCTGATAGTACACATACGTCAATTCCAGGACGTAAAAATCGGGAGCAATCTGATAAAGTAGCCTTCCTTGACCTTATCCGAATGTCTGACACGGGTCCTTTCTCCATAGCCATATGATAATTATCTACAAAATGCATGGACAGTGTTCCTCCCTCAACTTTTATGAACTCCACAGCTTGCCATGAGCCAAAGGCAACTGCTTCAAAGGCTGTATACAAAGAAAATTTTTAAAGAACTCAATAGGTTAAAGAGAATATTTTCTAAAGATTGTGAAATGGCAAATAAATTGTTGTTGAGAATAGTAAATATTGAGGGAAAATGCAGGTGATGCAGCTTGAGGGACATGTCTTTTGCTGGACAAAGATTATGAATTTAAAACCATGAATATTAATGTTAGAAAATAATTGGTCAATCAAGTTTCAAGTTTGTCCTGTAAATTAAAATCTCTTTTTACCTTGAACAAGCTTCAAGGCATGATGTAATAACTGTTTGGTATTTATTCTTTTCATTGCTCTTCTTTTATTTGTCATGCATAGTGATCAAGTGACAAAAACAAAGAGGAAAGGCTTACGGTGAGAACTGAATGGATTCTTGAGTTGATCTAAACGCCTTTTTCTGTATGCCATTGATTGTAACAGGCTAACAGCTAACAAACTTGTCGATGCTGTGAGCTTCTGCAACAGTGATTATGCGCACAAACTTTCACTTACAAGGCATCATTTCATATTTGTTCACACAATAGACAGGTTAATCATTAACGGATACATATAGATCATGGCATTATGTATATCATTCAAAAACAAAGAAAACAGTTTCATTTCATATATGTTATTCTCTGCCCTCCAAAAGATAAGAGGAAATTTGAGGAGAAAATGATATGCCTATAAATATGCAGGAACACAGTTACCAAGAGCAGGGGAAGAAGATAAACTAAACTCAGTCCAACTGTTTCATGTTTTTCTTTCCCCCAAAATCCAAACCTCCCAACAAGGAAAGGACCCTCTGTGTCAAAATGTTAGAAGAAGTAGACACATTCACACATGTGAAGAGTTCTAAGCTTCAGCAAATAATTATGCACGGAAATGACAAAGAAAAACATCATTTTCTGTGATACCCACTTGTGCATACACATAAATAGCAACAGTTCTGCTCCCCAAGGGCCAGAAATAAAGACAAAAAAGAATTCTTTTTTATGAAAAATTATTGATTTTGATTAGCAGGTCTCCACAAAGAATCCAAATTTTCAGCAGGTTCATCAAGTCCATGATCAGCACAGACTTGAAATTGACTTGAAAATGTATGTAGAATCCATGAGAGGGTGGGAAAAGCAGAAGAAGTAAAGGGTGAATATGGTGAACTCAAGTGAGGGAATCTATCCTTACCAAAGGGAAAAAGCTGGTTCTGAAGGGAATCTATAACACAGTTTGAGGCATCACTGAGAAGAGAGAGAAAAGAGTCAAGTAGAGGCCGGCAATCTCTAGGTATAAAAAGAATCCTCATGTCAAATTTTTTAACTTAAAAAAAATAATGTGTCATAATTAATTTTATTTGATGTTTTTAATTAATAATAAAACCAATTTAGTTAATTTTTTTTAACATTTCTAAAATATTTTTTCCTATTTACATTATTCACCGTTTAAGGTAATATATTTGTTTTTAAAAAAATTAATAATTTTTCTCAAAAAAATATTAATTATTATGATAAAATGTTTTCCTTACTTAAAATATCTTATTAAAAGATATTTCTTTGTAATTATGAAAATTGAAAGTTATAATTATTATTATTATGAGAAATGATAATAGTTAATTATAGTTGAACGGTTTAGATTGTATATTTAATTATAAGTTCTATGTGTTTTATTTTTCTTTTTAATTAAAGCTTATGTGAGATTTTTAAAAGATTGACGTAATTGAATAAGTAATTTAAATAGTTGATTTTAATATGATGTTTATAGTTAAATGTTCTATTTTACATAATAATTAAAAGTTATTATTCGATAAATTATATATTTTGATATCAATAAATAAGTATATTTTATAAATGACTAGTATTTTATGTTTTATGAAAAATATTTTAAAAAATGAATCAAAAATCTTAAAAATGATAAGTTTTTTTTTATATAGATAACAAATATTTTTTACTATCTTTGAGATTTTAGCCGAACTGTATATTCATGACTTATTCTCAAGATTACTACTCAAATTAAAATAATTATATACTAATTGATTTATGTGTCTATCGATTATAAGTAATAATATGTGTGTAAATTTGTGTGTGAAAATACTACAAATGAAGGAAAAGAAAGAAAATAGACAAAAAAAAATTATAAGATATAAAGTTAAAACCTAATGAAAGAACATTTTTTATTGTCTATATCACATATATCTTTTATTAGAAGTTGGATAGGATCGGTACAAATAACAAAAGAAAATTAAATATTAATGTAATTACATACTTAATATTCAAATTCAAGACTATTTGTTAAATAAAAATAACCTTACATTAATTGATTCACGCATTCAAAAGAGACGTTGAAACACTTTTATAACGGAAAGGAAATATAAAATATTTTTAATCAATTAATGTTAAATGATGAAGAAATAAATGAATAAAAGTTAATTTTTTTATAAGAAGAAAAAGTCAAAATAACATAATAATTTTAAAAAAATAGTTATTTGCAATAAATAAATTCATTAAAAAATATTAACTATTTTTAATAATTTTAAAAATTATTATTACTCTCTTTAATTCATAATTGTTTATGTTCAATTTTTTTACAGTCTTAAGATATATTTAATATTAGTATATTAAATACAAAATATTATAATTTAATATCTTTAACATGAGTAATTATAAAATGAGAATAACAATTGTAGTTGTAATTAGTATAGAATATGTAAAATTTTAAATATTTCAAAAAAAAAGGAGTAAAACATTAAAAAAAATTATAGGTTGAGAAAGTAACTTATTTAAAAATAAAATAAAAAAGTTAAGAACCTAAAAAATGACGTTATTGTCTTTTTGTTACCCAACAACGGGAAATTTGAAACAATACAATTATTTTGGAAAGGAAATATTAATTTTTATAAATTAAATTTTTTTTAAACAATGAAAAAATTCAAAAAAAAAAAGAATGAAAATTTATTGGAGTTAGAAGATAAAATCAAATAAAAACAGTTTTTTTTTTAAAATAAAAATAAAAATAAGATAACAGTTTTTTTTTTTTTGAATAACTATAGTTAATCAAAATAAATGAGTACTGTAGTAGTATTTATTAAGCAAATATGAAATCTTTATTAAGGACTTTAATTTGTGTTATTACCTTGAATGGGAGGTAATGATGGTGTTGGAAGTGTGGTAGTTGAGAAATAGCATGAAGTGAGTGAAGGGAAGAGAGAGAAAGAGGAAAACATAAAGTGAGGTGTGGAAAGGTCTGAATTGTGATTCTGAACACTAAAAGCAGACACACAGCTGCGGAAAAATCTATAAAAAGTCTTGAATTTCGTAGAGATAAAATTTTGCTTTATTATTATTATTCGCGGACTCAACTGTATCTATCATACTAAATCATAATTGTATAGAAAACTTAATAAATGATGTAATCAGAATTTTAAAAAAAAAAAAAAAAAAAACTCTGAAACTATATATAAGAAATACTTAAATTTTAATCAAATCAAATTTATTTAATATAATATTTTTTTATTTATAAATATTTTTAATATAATAAATGAAAATACTTTATAATAAATATAATTAAAGATACTTTAATAAATATATTATATGAAATTTGAAAAATTAAATATATATAATTATTTTTAAATTTGCATAAATTATTTTTATATAAATATTGTAACACTAATATTTAGAATGTCTGATTTGAGTTGTGAGATACAATAAATAATTGAGATCAATAAATTGATTCAACCTTAAAGAATGGGTCTTATGAAACTTTCTTGAAAAATGGGAGGAAAATGATCTTTCCTTTTCCTCTATTTTATGAAGTTTGAGAGAGCAATCAAAGCTTTGCTCCTCTCCTCCTAAAATCCTCCTTCCTCTTCTTCCTTGTGACTGAACAGTGTACTAGCTAAGGGTTCAAGGCTAGTGGAGTTAAGATCTGTCCTCAAAGTCGTACAAAACTTGCTATATTCTTCTTTTCTCTTTTTGTTCTAGATTGTCAACGAGGTAAGAAAAACTATGATTGATTATTGACGAATTGACTGGGTTGCATGTTGTTGTTTTTAATGAAATGTGATTGTGTTGTTGGAGTTTTCAGATTGTATGATGAAGGGGTTGAGTTTGGGTGTTCTTGAGGTTGTGAGATGTATGGATGATTTGGTCTTGAATATGGTTGCATGTGTGGTTTTTGGTTGGAAATGGATTGAGAATGTTGCAAATTTATGAACATTGATATTGCATGTGATTGATTTCTAAATTTTATGTGTGAATTTAAAGTTTTGAAGTTGAATGACTGAGTGGTTGTTTTGGTCTTGATGTTGAGCATTTTTCTCAATGTTGAACATTGGTTCCGATGCTAAACATTACTCTCGATATTAAGCATTGGGTTGATAGAGATTTAGGTGTTAAACATTGCTCTTAGTACTAAGTATTGCTCCTGATACTAAGCATTGGACTGACAAAGAATTAAAGGTTGAGCATTACTCCCAATGCTGAGCAACAAATTCTCTGTTGCTCCCCCTATTCCTCTTAATGAAATTAACAACAAAATAGAGGTTTTGAAGTTGTAAATCTTTGGCTCATGGTAAATCTTATATGAATGCCTATGTTAAAAATTAATAAATGAATTGATGATGTCGATATGTAAGTTATATGTTGATACATGTTATATGATGTTTTGAATTGTCTTGTTCTTAAATGAGGATATAAGAATTGTATAATGTTGATGGAGATGTGTGATGAAATGATATGCTAACAATATAGATGATTGTACGTTGATGTTAAGTGTGATGATGTATATGTTATAAGATGGATGTTGATAATTGTTAAAGTTGAAAAAGTTATTATGTATATTGTAACGTAGTTAGTAGCCTAGAACGGGTCGTTCCCAAACTGGAACGGGTCGTTCCAAACTACTAAAACAATGGTGATTTAGTAGTCCAGAACGGGTTGTTCCCAAACTGGAACGAGTCGTTCCAAACTACTAAATAGGCTTATAAATCCTAGTTGAGAATTGGTCGTTCTAAACAGAGTCGTTGTGAGTTAAATGCAACCCCAAAACGGGTCGTTCTAGTTTGAGAGCGGGTCGTTCTGGATGTGAATTTTACACATGACGTTTGAGTCCATAACGGGCTGTTCTGGATTCGAAACGGACCGTTCTGGCCACTCCTGACTTCTATAAATAGGCCACATGCATGCAATTAAGGAGAAGAGAAAAAAGGAACTTAGATTTAGAGAAAAGTTTTAGAGAGAAAGACTCTGGTTCTGTGAGCTCCTTTCTCTCCCGAATTTCTCTATATGATTCTTCTTCTCCTCTAGATCGCTAATCTCTTCTGTCTTCTCTTAAAATTCAGGCTAGGAAGCTTGTTTTTGGAGGATTGAAGTTCCGGGTTGAACTTCGGAAGAAAATTCTACTTTTTCTCCATTCTTGGCTATTATAAGCCAATTTTCAGGTGACGGAAGCTAGAATGTTTGTTGTTTAGGTTGCATGTGAGTTTAGAAACTCAATCGATGCATGAATATTGAGAATCCATGGTTGGATTGGAGAAATTGTTCATTTTGGGGTTTTTTGAGAAAATTGGAGTTTTGATGATTTTGATGCATTGGATGAGTGCATGTTGATTTTGAACTTGTTTTTGAGTTGTATGGAGTCTGTGCATTATGTTTTTGTGTTTGTATGTGGCTGGATTTGCTAGTTTGGATGAGATTTTGAACTCTCTGCCTAGGATTAGGCCAAGCGCAGGTTGAGCGCGCCAGGCATGGAAGAGCTTAGGGCTCTCGGGTTGGATGTTAGGTCAGGCGTAATTTAGTTGCGCCGGGCGTAAGTGGGTTTGATGTTTTTGGATTGAAATTGATGCTCATGCATGTTTGAAGTTGAAGTTTTAGATCATGCATGTATGATATATGATGTATGGTGAGGTGTGATTCATATGTATGCTTGGTAATGATATATTGGGGAAGGTGCGTGGATCCTTGCGGATAGTCGGTGGGCGAACTCTACAAGTGACTTGGTAATGCATGTCAAGGTCGTGGTAAGCATGTACCCAATTGTGTTATACCTGACAGTGGATCCAAACTTCCAATTGTGTAAGTGACATCATCCGAGTAAACCCGAGTGAGGATTTTTATCCTGTTTAACTGTGACCGAGCGGGCACATTGGGTGTGAAAACGGTTGGGATGATTTTGTTAGGATTGGAATGTCACTTACACTGCTCTTCTATTAGGGAGATCTCCTAGGTGTATGTGTAACGACGCATTAGATGATAGATATGCATTTGATATCTTTCATGTGTTGCTTAATTGCATGAATGTTGATGTGATGAAGTGTATGGTGTTTGACTTCATGATTGGTGTGTTGCATGTTATGCATGAGTAGATTTTGATAGAGTGTATGGTGTGGCTCTATGAACATGATTGAATGAATGTGTAGTATAAATTATTATTTTATACTTGTATGATTGTTTATTGAATTCTAGCTTACCCTTCTATTTTTCATGTGGATGGACTGCGATAATCATACTTTGTATGGGAGCAGATTAGGGCTAGCTTGGAGTTGAGGTCCGCTGCCAGACGAGGAGTTTTGTCCTAGTGTTAGAGTTACCTGCTGGGGTAACTGTTGTTGTGCTTGACCGACACTAAGGAATATTATTTTGGATAACTGTACATATATATAGTGTTATAATTTGTTATTAGAAAACTTAGTTATTATTATATTTTATATACCCTGTATGTATGAGTTGTCACATTTAATATTCCTTTTAGTCTAGTTGTAGTAGTGCGATTCTATTAAGTGTAGGGACCATGGCGGGTCGTTACATATATAATGTTATGTTTATTATTGTTGTTAAGTTAAAAGTTGGCATGTATGCTGAAAAATGATTAAGTTGTAAAGATATAAACTTATATGATGTTAGGTTATTATATAGTTAAGACGTAAGTTGAATGATGTCTAAATTGCAATGATATATGATGATAAATTATTAAATTGTTCTATTGTTAAACATGTGGTTATGCTACATGTATACATTCATATATATAAAAATTAGAGGAAAGTTAAATATATTTTTGAACCTTTCAATAAATAAGTTGAATTTTGAATAAGTATGTTATATCAATTGTCTCCTCTAAGTTCATGCAATATTTGTATGTGAACAAGATTGAGACATACACATATAAAGTATCCATAGTATAAGAATAAAATCAAACTATATTGATTACAAATGACCAATCAAATAAAGTTGAAAGTTAGACTTTTAGTCTCTAACCATAAATTTAAAATTTATTTCAAATATATCACTTGTTTTAAATACGTAATTGTTATATTTAATATTAATTATAAGTAAATATATAAGAAATAAAATTAATAATTAACAAAAATTATAAAAAATTATTCTTCAATCATTTTAAAAATTAATAATTAAAAATTTAATTTATCACTTATAATCGAAATTAGAAGAGTAGTATTAACTGCATTAATAAATGTTTACGGGAAGAGCACCGCTACAAAAGCAAAAAGATATTCCGAATCATTGTCCAAATTATTAAAATATTATTAATTTTTAATAAATTTATTATAAAATAATTGATTAATTTAATATTTTATTATTTAAATTAATTTTTTAATAATTTAGAAGAATTTTCGGCTTCATGTTTCGAAGATGCATCATTTTCCTTACGGGAAACATAATGCATGGTAAACGGCGTGTTACGACAACCAAAAAATATGATTGAATTGAGTAGATGGTCAAGTGGTGGAGTCCACATTTCCGAGAACTTCGACTTCCCCTATTGTTGTAGTATATGGCGACATAATAAATAAGAATTTTACTACTTAAAAAAAATAAGATTTTTATTTACAAACCAATACTTTGCTATTAAAATTTTAGATAAAATTATATTAATAATATTTTTAATATCTTAATTTACTTTTTATTTTAAACATATTGATTGATATTTGATAAAAGTAAAAGTAAAAAAAAAAAGAGAGAATAATATTTAGTAATAATATTATATTTTTATTGTAATTTTCTATCAACGACTTTATTTATTAATGTTTTAATTAATATTTTAAGACAATTTTTAATAGGATTTTATATAAAGAGTATTTGTTAAAAAATATTTAAATATTAAAATAAAAAAAATACTAATGATAAAAATATAAAAATATTTAATATTTACTTTTTAAGTAGCAGAAAATATCTATTTTTGTTAAATTCTAAAATTTAAAAAAAATGCTATAATTGATTATAAAGTCTATTAAAAATTTAATATTATCAACTAAAATAAAATCAAATGAAGCTATTAAAAATATTATAATTAATAAATATTACGTTCATTTTGTAAATATATTTTTAAAAAAAATTTACCTACTTAAAATGCAAATATAATAAAATAAGAAAGTTTATTATTTGTTATAAATATATGTTCTTAATGAAAAACTGGAAAGATAAATAACAACATGAAAAAGATAAATAAAATAAAATAAAATAAAATTTTAAAAATTATAAAATTAATAATAAAAAAATGATTAAAATATACAAATTTTTTATATTTATGACAAACATACGTAATAAAATATGTATCTATGTTTTAATTCTTATAAATCAATACAGTTTATATTGTTACTTTTACTTTTAAAAGCTAATAAAAGAATTAAAAAAGTTAAAACATTAAGATGTGAAAAGATATATAATTGGAGTTTTTTAATTATATTATTAATATGAAATATTTATCCATTTTAATCAATTTTTATATAAAAAAAAATTAATTAACCATTTTTAATAAATTTTATATTATTATTTTTTTATTTACACAACTTGAATTTAAAATTTTATTTTGAAAAATTAAATTTCTTGTTAGGAACATGTATAACTTATTAATAGTTATAAATAAAATAATTAATTATAAAAAAATTAAAAGATTAGACAAAGTATTATAGGACAATTATAATAAAAAAAAATTATACCATACATTCTGCAAACAGTTAATGGCAAGAAAGCAAATGGCCAATGTGTAAAGATTGCGTATAAATTAAATGTAATTCCTCTTGCGTAGATGCCATGCGTGGACCAAACCTATATTCAAATCATAACGCATGCTTTAATGATATATCCGTGAACCAACTTGCACTTTTTTAATTCGTAAATGCATGTGTAAATTTTGGTTAGACCTTTTTTTTCTCTCTCCAGATTTCCTAATTTTATTAAATAAAAAAACTAATCTAGAACAGTGTGAATATTGTTGACTTTTTTATGTGACTTCAAAAATTAATCTCATTGGAATGTGGTACAGTAATTAATGCTGACTTTTTTTTTCAGATGACGAGAATGAAATATGAGATTTTTTTATCAAAAAATCTATGTAATTTTTAAGTTTATATGTTTAACTAATGCTCTAATAAACCCTAATTTTAAAACCACTTAAAAAATGTAGTTTTGCACAAACATATGCTTGGATTAAGTTGGAACCAAATTCACAAATTAATGTTTTTTTATAAATTAATTAAATATGTTAAACTTGCTGGATTTGAATTTGTGCAGATGCAATATTCCTTCACACCAACTTCATTCACAAAACTTTCCTGATTTCTTGCAAAGGGCTTTCACGGCATATCACAAAGTATTTTTATATCAATTTATTTTAATCATTGAGATTACATTCAATTTTTAATTTACTTATCAAATTTCACTATTTTTTATAAAAATATAAATATTCTTTCAATATAAAGAACTTTATAGTGGAACTTAACTTATTACTCAATTAAAATAAATTTATATTTTATTATATATTTGTTTGTTATTATTTTTTATTAATAATTTTCTTAATTATGTTTTCTTATATTTAACTACGTTCTAATAATTATATTAAATATTTAAGAAAAATATTATAACTTTAAATAATTTCTTTTTGAATATATAAAAATAATTTTTGAAACTATTAAATTTTAAAATATTGTTAATAAAATGTAAAGAATTTTTCTATGGATGAAAATGATTAATTGATATATAATTAGTAGTTGATGTTTACATAGTATTTAATTAGAAAGAAAATGGAAGGGAGAGGAAGAATTTTAATTAATTTTTTTTTATTTAGTTCAATTTTTATGACACAGAATGGAGGAGAGTAAAAATCTCTTTCATCTAATTTCAACTCCCCTCCAATATCAAAAGATTTGGAAAAAAAGAAGAGATTTTAAATTTTTTTTAGTATATTGTCTAAAATGACTTTATATGCAAGTTTAGATTCAAAATTATAAGATTATAAAAACAATTTGATTTTTAAAATTACTTCCCTTGAGGAGAGGAACCGGATCATTTAAGAAAATAACTGTTTCTTTTTCTCATTTCTCAATCAAACAAAAATTTTAATTCTTCCTTCTTTTTTTTTTAGTCAATGTTATATTTATTTCCATACAACATGAATAATTATGGCAAACATGCACCTAAACACTAATACTAGAAATATCTTTTATAAATTTGGAAACAAATTCAAACTTGCAAACAAAAACTCTTCAAGAAAGTGTTGTCCTCTATGAAAACTTAAAAATTCCGAGTCTCTAATTCCAGTTGAGTGAGAGGAGAACATAGACATCTAACTATAAAGGAAGTATGAAAAGTTAAATTAGACTTTTTGTTTAAACTCTTAATTTTATTATATATAAACTCTAAACTTTTATAAAATTATATATAAAAAATATATATATTATTAGATTGTTTAATTGGATTCAACTAGATTGAATTATAAATTTTGATATTGAAAATTTAATCCAAATTTTTTAAATTTGTATTTTTCAATCTAATCTAAAAGAACATTTTTTTTTTGTTTGAACCGATTCAGATTCAACAAATTTTCTGATTGATATGAATTCTTGCATAATCTTAATTTATATTATGAAATCCAAAATTTCCTGTGTCTGGATATTGGGTCATAATATACCTTGTAGCCCAATGCATTACCGATGGAGAAAAAAAAATATGATAAATTGCGAAGTTGTTCGTTGGGCCAATTTACAGACAAAAAATTCCTTTGTCTACATATTTTTTTTATAAATTCACCCTTTTTACTTTTTTATAAATACATATTATGCCAGTTAATAACTACATATTTTTTTTATAAATACACCCTTTTTACTTTTTAATTTTTAAAATTTAAAATATTTTTTTAATTAATTTTATTTTTAAATAAATGTTATTCAATTTTTTTCATTTGTCTCATTCTTTCGCCTTCCTTTTCATCTATTTCATCTTTTTTTTATTTTTATTTTTTATTTTTTTCATGCTTTTAAAATTCATACCAAACTAGCCATTCAAATCGATTTGATAGGAAAATGGTTCTCAATTGATTTGATTGGTCCAAGAAACTGCTTTGCAACGAATTGTTAGAAAATTGGTAGAATTTTTAAAAATTAAAATTTAAAATTTAAAATTAAATATTTTAATGAAAATACATATTTGATTAAAAAATATAAATTAAAATAAGTTATTTTTAATACTTGTCTTATAAATAAAATTTAATAATTTATGTTAATATATAATTTTTAATATCTTTATTTTTTAAAATTTATATTATATTAATTTAGTACTTTTTATTATTGATGTAAACTTACTACTAATGGACATTGTTATATTTTATTAAAATTAAAATTAAAATATTATATTTAGTTTAAAATTTTACATACATAAAATTTTAAGAACTTATAAATAATATTTTATTTTAATTTTTAGTATTATAAAAGTTTGATATTATATTTATTTAATATTATTTTTTAATAATAATAATTCTTCTGGTCATAAATCTGTTGGTATTGTCAGGGTCACCTAGGGATGGCAAAAATACCCGCACCCGCGGGTATCTGCAAGTAAAATCTACTAAAGATAATAAATGGATAAACTAATTGGGTACCCGCGAATAATGAGGACGGATAATTTTTTACTCGTTTATAAATGGGGCGGAGGCGGGTATGATGATATCCATACCCGCGGGTACCCGTTTAATAATATTTCTTAAATATCCTAATTATCCTTGTATCACATAACCCTAAAACTACACTCTCTCATCTTATTTTCTTACAAAAGTGAGGTTGATGAAGTTACCAACATGTGTTAAGCATGTTATAAAATTATTTTGGATGTAATTTTATTATTTTTTTAGCTTTGATTGGACCAATAAGATTTATGTATTTTAAGTTGTTTACTTTCGTTTGGACTTATGAGATTAAATTATTGTAGCTTTGTGATGAGACTTTAACTTACTTGTGAGATTGATATATATATATATATATATATATATATATATATATATATATTTATTTATTTTTTTTGAAGCAGAGATTGATATATTTTAAGTTATTGATTATCTTACATTTTTATTATTATTTCAACAAAATTAACGTTAAATACAAGTTCAAAATTAACATTGAATTTTTATTTTTAATATTTCAATGACATTAAATATAAACTTAAAATTATTTGTAAATAATTTTTTTAATTTCTTAAAAAATTTGTAAATATTCATGGATATCCATGGATATCCGTGGATATTCAAGAAATTTATGGATACCTGCTTAATGAATACTCGCATGGATATGGGGTGGGTATGAGGCCAATTTTCATCCAGCGGGGTGGGGGCGGGTTTACTATTACCTGCCTAGGGATGGCAAAAATACCCGCACCCGCGGGTATCTGTGGATAAAACCCGCTACGGATAATAAATGGATAGGCTAATTGGGTACCCGTGGATAATGGGAACGGATAATTTTTTACCCGTTTATAAATGGGGCGGGGGCGGGTATGATGATATTCATACTCGCGGGTACCCGTTTAATATTATTTCTTAAATATCCTAATTATCCTTGTACCACATAACCTTAAAATTACACTCTCTCATCTTATTTTCTTACAAAAGTGAGGTTGATGAAGTTATCGACATGTGTTAAGCATGTTATAGAATTATGTTGGATGTAATTTGATTAATTTTTTAGCTTTGATTGGACCAATAAGATTTATGTATTTTAAGTTATTTACTTTCATTTGGAATTATGAGATGAAATTATTGTAGCTTTGTGATGAGACTTTAACTTACTTGTGAGATTGATGTATTTTAAGTTATTGATTATCTTGAATTTTTATTATTATTTCAACAAAATTAACGTTAAATAAAAGTTCAAAATTAACATTAAATTTTTATTTTTAATATTTCAATGACATTAAAATATAAACTTAAAATTATTTGTAATATAATTTTTTTAATTTCTTAAAAATTTTATAAATATCCATGGATATCCGTGGATATCCATGGGTATTCAATAAATTCATGGATACCCGCTTAATGGATACTCGCGCGGATATGGGGTGGGTATGGGGCCAATTTTCATTCAGCGGGGCGGGAGCGAGTTTACTATTACCCGCCCCCATGGGGCCCCATTGCCATCCCTATACCTGCCCCCATGGGGCCTCATTGCCATCCTTAAGGTCACCACATCTGAAATATTACTTATTTTGATGTTCGTTAGATTGTCACGATTTTGTCATTGAAAATATATCTTAAGAGTTAAAAGGGGCAATTATTTATAAATTATCTTTAGTCTTGATTCTTAAGTAATGTGATACTTTTTAGGCATATCGAAACAAGCTCCCCAATCAAAGTTAAGGAACAAGAGTGACCTGGGTTCTTCTTTTAATAATTACCTACAAAACACGCATGTGTGTATAGCACACTTTAATCCTCCATACAAGTCTCTTCAAACTTCAAGTTGGACAACCTACCTTGACTCATAAGAAACAAAACGACCCAAGCAACACTCATGACTTCTCTCTAAAAAGTTTGAAGATTGAGGAAATTATGTACTACCTAGCTTAGATCGAGTGACCCCTTTTGCTTGCTCACCACGAACCTTTAGTCCATCATCATAAAGCAAAATCTTAAGAGGTCAACTCCTAACAACTAACGAAATACCTTTGTATGATTATCTCCTAAGATCTCGAATTATCATAATTAGGCACATTATTTTTTTGCCTAATTGATAAGATGATATCTTCATTAAATAGACAACATTTTATCATAAATGGGCAAGATATTCTCCTATTTTAAATATACAAATATCGAGTTTAATAATAAGAATTAAGCACTTATTTAAGAGATACCAAACATCACTCTAACCTGAACTCGCATTCTACATTTAAAACTCCCATCTAATTTAAGTGTTAGAATCTCATTACAAGGGCAAAGAACCATCTTCACCATCATCAAAGCACCCATAAAATCATGTAACAACAACAACAATAATAATTTTATTAATATCAGTTTGATTATAATTGAATCATTAAATCTTGAGACTGATTCAATAACCTGCCTAATTTAAAAAATATTTTTTTACTCTTTGTTTCTTAATTTATCTCTCCAATAATCTAGCACATCATTTATCTATTTATCTATCTTTCTACACACACTTTTAAATAAAGTAATTTGGTGTATTTTTTTCCAAAGATTTTTGTGCATAAAGTATGTTTTTTTTTTCAATTTTATAATGAATTTGTTCTTTTTCAATAAAAAAATATTTTCAGAATAGTATATTTAATATTTTAAAAATTATTTTTAAAAGTATATATATTTTTTATATTTATAGAATGTAATTTTTAAAACATTAAATTTACTGTTCTAAAAAAGTATTTTCAGAAGTATAATTAAATTTTCTATTTCAGAAATAATTTTTTTTGTATTTTATAGAAATAAAATTAAAAGGTATTAAAAAAAAAAAGAGTAATGAAGGTATATTGTAAATAGAGGGTGATGTATTTAACAAAAGTCAAACTTATTACATTCCTAGTATCTTGTGTTCTAGTCTATAGTTGAAAAAATTGTGAAAATTAAGTTATTTTAATAATCAAGTAAATGCATAATCAATTATTGTTATAATCTAAATGAATTATTATTCGGGTAAATTTGAAAAACTATTTTAAGACATTAAATTTCTTTTAGATACAACAAATAATCAATTTTTATGTAATAAGTCAGTTTAAAAAGAAGAAAAAAATTGTTTAGAAATAATCACAAGCTTTAAATTTTTAATTTTATAAAAATAAACTGTTTTGAAATTTAAATTATTATTTTAAACATACGGCTTATTTTTATAAATAGTTTTTATCTCATTAAAAAGAATTAAAATATAAGATCTTCTAACGAGGACTATATGGAAAGCAGAACTGTTGATCAAAAACTTAAAACAGTGGCACAGGAGAGGATATGGTGATGGAATTTTCAACATAGACAGAATGAAAATCTTTCAATTTCTTAACTTCGATTGTTCACAAAAACAATAGAAACCACTCTTGTCTTCTAGAAATTCCTCCTTGTTCTCTCAATTCTCTCAACCTAGATAAGACTATATTAATTTCAAAATTCAATTTAAATAATCCTTTACAATTTAGTTTTCCTTCAACCCAAAATACTCCTTTCTTATTAGTTTTCCTTCTAACCTGAATATTAGGTTAACTTGTAATACTACTGCCGTTAGCTAAGATTGAAAAAAATAATTATTTTAATTGATTAATAATAAAAAATTTCATTTACACATACAAGTCTTTATACTATTTTTCAACCTTCTTCAATATCAAAATAAGTCTTATACTATTTTTCAACCTCCATTGATCTCAAAATAAGTTTCGTCCTCCATTGATTTGAAAATAAGTTAACAAAATGTAGACCCCGTGAACCAATACCTGAACAATAATTTATATTTGATTTTACACATTTAATATTTTATTTTTTGAGTACAATAATTACGCTGAATAACTTGATTTATTTTAAATAATTTAGATTACGTCAGACTCTAACTATTTAATGTTAATTTAAAATTTTCTTTTCATTAAAAGTCTAAGGGTATCATATAACTTTTCCTGTGATTTATATTATTTTTTAATTGTAATGAATAATTTGGTTTACTTTAGATAATTTAGACACTTTAAGACTTATGAAAGATTGTCAAATGTTAATATTTGAGTTTTTCTTTTCTGTTACTTCGGATGAAGCTTTATGGTATGATCATATATATTTTTTTTTTATCCTATGTTTTAGTTTGTGCAAAAAAAACACTCGAATTCATATTTGAAATTCGAGACAAAATTACGTACCATTATTTTCTCAAAAAAACAACTTTATTTTTGTATAGCAGAAAATTCAATTAACCATTTAGTTCAGTTGATATGTTTCAACGGACTGATCCAATAAAATTTATTGATTGGGATTGCATTCCTCCCCAAATCTGAACCAAAGGATCCACACCCGAACTCTGCGATCCAATTGAATAATGGACGACGATAATAAATATAGAACACAAAGGACAGTTACGAAATTCAGAATAGTTTCAATATATACATTCTGCTACTTGTTCAGTGTCTGTACACAAAATTGAGCAATGACTTGATCTACTCGAGATATACGTTCTCCCTCGTATATAACAAGAAATTTTCTGTCAAGATCAGTGCTCAAGATACTCTAGTTAGTTGGCCCACAAACGAAACTATAAACACTACTCGTCAGCTCCACCTATGAAGTGAAAGCAGTCCTATTTGAATTGAAAAAAAAAACATGTAAATGAAAAAATTAAAAAATAAACAAATATTGTCAGCTAAATTCTCCATTTTTAAAAACCCTACAGAGAATTAGCACATCGAAAAGAACATAAAGTAAACACATATCTTGTATCAGTTGTATAATTCTATTCGTCTTATGCACCTATATATAGCTAAAAAAAGGGCCACCAAGCCAGGACATTATAGCAGACGCTCGAACCAGTGAGGCAGATCCAGCCAAAATCCACAACCTCTCATTATGGACTTCTGCAGCAGCTCTCTAGTCATGCTTCATTGCTTGAATTCCCTTTGAATCATTGTTCAGATCATCATCCAAGTTAAGAAATTGTGGTGGTTCTCCAGCGTTATAGTCCCCTGGCTCTACTATTTTCAAGAAATCTAATCCATAATCAACACCAGATGATGTATGATCCATATGGGGCAAACTACCCAACAACTTGGCATCTGGATTTTGCAACTGATAGAAAAAGCTTGAAGGCGTATCAACCTGAGGATTATTACCATTTCCAGGAAAACCCATTTGTCCAAAATCCAAACCTTGCATCAACCCTGTGTCATCAATTGGGTTATTATCTAAATGCCCCAAAAGCTCATCCACCTGAAATAACTCATCCGTGGAAAAACTCTTCAAGTAATCATCATTGAAATCAAAGTTATCAATCCATGAAAAGTCCATCTGATCTCTATTTACATCCTCGGCAACCTGCCCAGCATCATGTGTTGCTTCTGGTCTTGCATCTTGAACTTCCACAGCCCCCGGGTCTAAGAGATCCACATGCTCATCCCTAGGCTCTTGCTTCATTCTACTAGTTGGCGAGGCAGATTCATAATCCTTATGACATGCATTAACCTTATCATTCACATTGACACCTCGGGACTTCTCTTTAACATCCTCAGCTGCACAAACCTCTGATTGATTTGATGTAGTGGTAGTAGTCTCAGAGACCGCCGTCGCGGCCGAAGAACAAGAAGACGACGCAGCCAAGGATGACTCCTTCAACGATTCCTTGACAGAAGCATAATCTGATATGTGGGGGAAGTTAAGACGTGCACATGGACCATACATGGCTCTAGCAGCTTCATCATAGGCAAGAGCAGCTTCTTGGGCAGTAGAGAAAGTACCCAACCAAAGCCTATTTCCTCTATTTGGCTCCCTAATCTCACCAACCCACTTGCCCCATGTCCTCTGCCTAACACCTCTGTAGTTACACTGAGAGTTTTGGGGTCCTCCCTTCCCTTTCATGCACCCTTTCTTTGAACCTTTAGCTGGTGCCTTACGAGTTGGCCTACCATCATCTTTGCCAGAATAAAGATGCTCATTGTATTCCTTCCACTTTGCAATAGTCTCAGCCACGGATCTAGACCCATCCCCTCTGCTCCTACTTTTCCTCTTTCTAGAAGAATCCAAGGGCTTAAGAGAAACTTGATCATAAGCACCCATGTCCACAAGCTCCAGTACTCAGTACTCAGCAAAACTCAATAACGGAACTCCCAACCTGTAAGAAAAAAAAAAACACAACTCTTCAATAATCAACAATTCCAAAAGAACAAAACAGAACACAAAGGTGAAAAAGTACAAACAAGATTCCACAACACGCACTAATAAATAATAGATTCAACCAAAAAATGAAGAAAGGAATTTTCGTAACCCCCAAGTAATAGATAAAGCCAAACACCAAAAAATAAAAACAAAAACAAAACTTGCTGGGCAAGATTTTTCCTTTTTATTTTTATTTTTTATTTTTATAAAAAAAGACACTGACTGAGAAATAATAATTCAGAAGCAGAAAGCTAAAAAATAAAAACAAGAAGAAACAACTCTACACAAAAATTGCACACAGGAATTTACAGAAAATAAATTAAAAGAATTCACTAGAAACAGAGAGTTATTAAGATTTAAGACACGAGAAAGAATGGAAATGGTACGAACCTACACGATCCTGATGGTGTTGAATTTGAGAGAGAGCGTAGTGTTTGTATTTCGGGTTTATCCCTTTATTTTCGGTGTGTGTCTTGTTTGGAGTGAAGAGATTTTTGTTTGGGTAAATAGGGTTGTTGTTGTTGTTGAGCTATGGGTATAGCGGATTCAGAAAATCTCTGGGCTCGCACCTTGTAATCTCTATTTATAGCCTTCTCTAGATATTTCTGATACTTTTAATTGCACCCCCTAGACTGGTGACGTGGCGCTTTCTTAGTCGCGTTCTGGTGCTTCACGGCACGTGGCACTCGAACCTTCCGGAGCCACCAAAATGCCTGCCAAACACCAAATATCGAGTTCTTTTTTCCTTTTGTTACTAGATAAAGATAAATATCTAGTTGTAATGTTAATCTTTATTATTATCATTGAATTTAATGGAAAAAAAAAATTTGAAGGTTGCAGCTTCCTCTGGAAAGTGGGCCTGGTTTAAATGAAACTGGGCCCGGAGCCCGATTGTACGAAATCTGCTTCCTCTCCTTTCAATTGGACCAGGACCTTTCTATGTGACTATATTATTGCGACATATATGACGACAACACAAACTAGAGGTGATAAGTATGCAATAAAATATTAGTGATAAATAATCATAAAAAATAGTAAATTACTTCTTATATTCAGCTTTTTGTGTTAAAATATTTTTTAAAACCTTTAAACACCGTTTGGTTGATTTTAGAATGAACACGAATGAATCGGTACGAAGTATAAAGCGGTAGATACCGAAAGAAGTTTTTAAAATTTTGAGGTGATAGATATTAGCTTTGCCGGGGAAAATAAGCTGCTTTTAATTTTAAAATATTACTGTTGAAATGAATATGTGGCATACAAGTAAAGGAGGCACATGTCAGCTGGAAAATGCATTCCCGAAATATAATAATTAGTTATTATTACTTTTTTTAATTAAAAAATTATAATTCTAAATTGTTATCAACAGATCATTAAGTAAACAACTATTTTGATTTATAAGTTTAAAAAATTTTATCATATCAGTTCCTCAAACTAATATATTGCCAAATAAATTATTAAAATATCAAACATCAAATAAATTTTTAAATTAAATTACTTAATGTCATTTTATTTTTTTTATAAGTTTTTGCTTCTTGTGCATATATTTTTTGTTTTGAATTTTAGAGTAATATAATTGTCAAATTGTATTTTTAGATACTTATTTAATTTTGCAAACTAGTATAAAATGTGTTCCAAATTCCAGTCAAATTTAGCGTTTCCTCCATATATTTATAATAAATAAAATAAGGAATACAAGAATAAAAAAAAAAAAAGTAAATTTAAAAATCCTAATTCGCATGTCCAAGTAGTGAGGATGAGGCATATCCTGAATTTGTGAAGAGTGCTATACATGTGGGACACGTGCCAAGTTGGATATGCAAGGGGATGGTAAACGCGTGATTGATGAATTGCGGTTTGATGATATCCAAACAAAACCTAATGAATGGTAGTTCTAAGTTATAAGTTGTTGTGTAGCGGGGATGGAGATAGGAAACAGGGAAAAGGGGAATTGGTTAGTACTGTAGTTCATAAATATAATAGAAATTTGTACGTAGTTGCTGACACATACACACTGCTGTTGAGCCCGTGAGGCCCATCTTTCATTACGTCACTCATCTTCTGCAACTTTCATGGATCAATTTGGGCTGATTAAAACACCAACTTCACTCATCATTTTCAAATTTAATAATTTTAGAGAAATGTCTTAAAATTTTAGTACGTGTTTGGATTTGGTTTGGGAAATTGATTTTCATCTTCACCGAACAAAATTAATTTCTTCAAAATATAGAAGTAATCTTTATCGGCCTCGGCAAAAATTAATTTTTATATGTAGAATTATGTAAAAACAATTTTTTTTAAATATATACAAAGATGAAGAATCACGTTTTTAAAAGAAGAAAACGTGCATTATCCTACCAAAACGTGCATCCAAACGTAAGTTTAGAGGTCAAAATACTAATTCACTCTCCTAAATATGGACCCATACTTCATAACCATTTTTTGTGATCTTTGCCATTAAATCTTAAATTATACTTTAATCTCTATACTAATATAAAATAAAATATTTTTAATAATTATTTTTAGTATTCATATTTATTAGACTATTATATTATTTTATTATTAAAAAATTAAAAAAGTAATAACTTTTTAATAGTTATTATTCTCTTTTTAATAAAATTATTCATTCTATTAATTTTATTATTTAATTTTAATTTTAATTTTATTTTAATTTTTTTAAATAAAATACATTAGTACAAAATTTTTCGATTCCATTGGTCTTAATAATGGTTTAATATATCATTTGATTCTTATATTTTTTTTTAAATATTTTTCAAATAGATATTTTAATTAAAAAATTGTAATTAAGTTTTTAATTGTTTTATATACTTTTAATTTAGTCTCTAAGTTAAGATTTGTTTACAATTTATAAAATTTCACAAAATATTTTTGATGCATATGAGTGATGATATAAAATAATAATCTAATATGGTTGTCCAAGTATATGTGGATATTAAGAATATTTTCAAAAATTTTATAAACTGTAAATGAATTTCTAACCATAATACTAAATTAAAAAAAATAAAAATCATGAAGGATATAGTTACAAGTATTTTTAGTTTAAAAACTAAATTAAATTTTTTTAAAAAAATAAAAATCAAATAATATATTAAACCTTTAAATATTCGTTTGTTTCTTATGGTTTTATAAACTTTATCTTTTAGTTCTTTATAGCTAAAAAAAAATAATTCATTTTAATTCATATATATATATATATATATATATATTTTGGTCTTTATAATTTTATAAATCTTACATATTTTTTTATCATGATAAATTATAAAAATAACAATAAGATTTAAATTTAAAATTACGTACATATTATCTTAACAAAAATATTATCATAATCATTATAATTTTTTTTATATGCATAAAAAAAGAACCTATAAGAAAAATCCTTTATATATGTGTTTAATGTAGAATTTAAGGATATGTTTAATGAAAGAGGAAACATTATCCTTGAATAACGATTATCATGAATCATAAACCTTGAAGTAACTAGAATTTATTCGGTTCATAAATTTTGCTAAAAATATTTATATATCTTATTTGTAAATCAAAGATGTATTTGTTTAATTTTAATAGAACTTTATCATAAACTTTAATTCTTTCTCATATTAAAATGAGTTAATAAAAATAATAAACATAACGGTAGTATTTTTATTATAATTAATAATGTTTTTCTCGATTCAAAAAAGACAAATTACCACCTTTTTCACAAGAATAATTGTATGTAAAACATAAATAAAAGAAAGTTTACAAAAATATTTCTAAAAGATATTATTTTTTTAAATAATAAACTAAACATCAAATAACATCTTCAACTTCTTAATATACAACTTTAGTGCTTTTCCCAATTCCTGATCTTGTTCGAAAATTAAAGAGTTGGGGCTTAATCCTTATGTTACTTGTGCGTAAGTAAAATAACAAAGTTTTATAGAACTTGTAACTTGTCCACTGCCGTTGTACCCTACATTGACCTTAGCTACAATATAATTTCACATTAACAGTTTTACATTGTTTTTCCTAAAAAATTGCCTTTTAGTAATTCGGATATATACGTCTTCCAGTTCTGTATCTATTAGAATGAGATAATATTCCGTCAAAAGAAGAATGAGATGGTGTGACAATTGCTTATTCCTCAATCCTCGTTCCTCAACCTAGTCAAACATGCATTAGTATATTTGGTGGTCTACTTAACCACACCAATCCACTTCATCATTGTAACTATTATATGCACTACTATTATTTCGTAAAATTGTATATATGATATTCAGACTATACCGTCTCATTTCAAAAATGTACCGGTTATTTTTTTCATACATTTTTTATTACACACAATTGTAGAACAACTATGAATGGCTTGCCCGTAAATACATGTATTTTATGTTGCAACTTTACTCTGAAAATAAATAAATAATATAACTCTTACCCTTTTAGTGTTTGATGATCAATTGAACATTTGATATTCATTGAATTGTGTAATTTTTTTTTCTTTTTAAAAATTATGGTCTATTTACCTCTAATTAGAAAGAGAGGGATAGAGAGATGGTCAAAATTCATCTTTGTTTATAACATTAAACACAATGAGGAAAAAACAACTAACATGAATTTAATCAATCGGCATTTGGTGTCGAAGTCACACCACCATCTCTTTTAAACCCTGGTTTTCTCTATACGAAAAGAACAACAAAACAGAGGAAAAGGAGAAATACCCCCTAATACAGGGAAACAACAATGAACTAGGAAAAATTACCAACTATAGTAACAAATTCAATAATTTTGATTTTGATAATCCTAACATAGAGGCAGGTCCTCCGGAGGGGGCTCTATGGATTGCAACAGGCCTACTCCATTATCCACCAAGAGCACAGTCGCCAAACCCCACCCAATGTGAACATCCAAGTGACAATGCATAATCCAAGCACCTACAAACATCACATCAACCAATTAAACTTCATCAATAATCAAATAATTGAAATTTTCCTACAAATGCAATATTAAAATCAAACAAAAAGAGTTCAATAGACCTGCATTGGTAAAGTATCACACTATTAATCAATCAATATCGTAAAAGTCATTAAACTTATCATGATGTCAAACAGTGTAAAAGAAACATTTATGTATTTATTGTAAAAACAATAATTTTATACTATGATCGAATCATAAATCACTACATCTCAGAATTTTGTTAAGTTTTAAAATAAATAAATAATGAATTTTACCAGGGTTGTCGGCAACAAATCTGATGACAGCCCATCCATTAACTGGTACTGCGACCGTGTTCCTCATGGGTGGATCAACAAGGTTGAACTTAGAAGTATCTTTCTTGGGGTCAAAGTTCCCAAAGCCTTCAGCGACGATGTAGAAATCGTAGCCATGAAGGTGAATGGGGTGGTTCTCGGGGGTGACAATGCTAGTATCCTGCAACACAATCTGCACCCTGGATCCAAACTTCAACTTGGTCACCTTAGTCCCGGGAACAGGTTGCCACAGAGAACGACTCACGTTACCGGTGTAATCAAATTTCAGCGGAGGCTGCGTGGGGAAATCAGCCGTGAACACTCCCTGCACTCCAAGGTGGTGCGCCTGCAAGATGGAAACGTTGCTGGGGAGAATAAACGACACGTTGTTCATGCTGGCGGTGAAACGCGTGCCGTTGGGTCCCTGGCACTGGCTCTTGCTGAAATTGGGGGGGGCAATTGTTGAGTCCGAGGCCAATGGTGAAGAAGAGGTTCTCGTCGATTTCGGTAGGGACTTCCACCTTTCTGGGGCTTCGGAAGCTTCTGCTGAAGGAAGTGACGGTGTTGGTGTCGTTGTAGGGTGGCAGAGAAGGCATGAGGGGTTTGATCGAAGAACCTTTAGCGGGACACGGGGCTGATTTGTATTGGAGAATGGCTGTGGTGGTGGTGTTGTCAAACGCTGCGTTTTGCGCGGATTGGTAGGCACGTGCGGCCATGTAGTAGCGTGAGGGGGGTTGGTCACCTTGAATGAGAACATCGGTGGTTTGGCCTGGTCCTAGCATGATGACGTTGGTCGTGAAGGGTTTCAGGTACGAGGCGTCCGCACCAACCACCGTCAGTTTGTGGTTCGCCACGCTGAAGAATAAGGGTTGGTTCAGTGCTGCGTTGATCACTCGGAGGAGGTTCGTCTCACCAGAATCTATCGGAACAATGGTGGTTCCTACGTCATGTCAAACAAAATCAATGTCACCTTTGTCAAATTAAATTATCATTCTACGTACTAACAACTTTTTTTTTTCTGTCTTATACTAGTGGTTTCCTATGTGTCTAGAATCATGTTTCTTTGCCCAAATATACCTTGGCTAGAGCACTTGTAAAGATCGCCAGGTTGACCATTGATAGTATACGCATCAGAAATATTGGGTGCTGCTCCTGTTTGTGTGGCTTGTCTCACGACATCGATAGGGTTTGCGTCCCACCATTCCCCTAATAATAATAATCATTATATTCACCGTTAAACCATCTTCATCATGTGCATAGTATTTGTTGAAGGAAAAGGAAAATAGCAAATCCCATAATATCATTTTGTTAATCATCTCCTCCACGTTTTCATTAGTGTCATCATTATTACCTAGAAGAATGGGTGTCTCGCGCTTGGGCTTAGGGAAAGGATATGCCTCTCCTTCTTTGGGGTGAATGATTAAAGCACCATAAACAGTGGCTCTGAGCCATGAACTATGAGCGTGCCACCAAAGTGTTCCCTCTTGTCCTTGAATGGTGAAACGATAGGTGTAACTTTCTCCAGGACGAATGGGACACTGAGTCACAAATTCTGGTCCATCAGCCCATCCTGTTCTCATTTGTCGAATTCCGTGCCTATATACAAACAAGAAATTAACAAGGGGCAACAAAAACTCTTCCACTACTCAAATATTTTCTTTCTAAATGTTCCATGCATGTAGCATGCAGTAATGTGTTGTCGTTCGGAAACAAGACTAATTAAGGGAAGCTCTTGCATTTAATTCTCACAAGTGCTTTTAATGTATATATGCCCGCGAACCATGACCACATGTTAAGAATTCAAAAATAAAAGTTTTTATTAAAAAACATATTATAAAAGTTATTCAATTTCTTTGTTTTTGAAAGAAAAATTGTATTGCACTAAATATGCTAGAGATAAAAAGAGAAAAGAAAGAATATGTATAATAAGATAATTAATTAATGTAAGAGGAAAAGATTGATAAAAAAGAGAAAATAATGTTATAAAAGATATGGTACTAATATGAATTTGCTGTATGATCAAGTGACTTTTTTAAATAATTAACAACTTGATTTAATAAAGTATATTTAAGAGTGAAAGTGAAGCAAAAAATGCCAGGTTGCTTTGTTATGATACCAGTGAATGGTCACATTGTAACGAGCTTTGTTAGTGACTTTGACGACCAAGGTGTCTCCATTGTTGACTTCCAATGTTGGGCCTGGGAATTGTCCATTCACTGTGATGGTGCTGTGTGTGTTGCACAGCCTCTTCACTGGTGTTGCTTGAATCTGTGTTATTAAATGGCAATTAAGTTAATTATATCTTAGCAACAAAGGGACACAAGAAAGAGAAAGAGAAAAGGAAGTGATGGAGGGAAAGAAAACATACAACAAACTCATGCTCTTGGATCTTGGCGTTGGCTGAATACAATGCTGAAGCTGAGACAACAAAAAGGGCTAAGAAGAAGTTCTTGAGAGCTTCCATGTGTTTAGTGTAGCAATAAACAAACACCTATGTGCCAATGATGGTTAAGGATGCAAATTGCAATGGAAGTGATGGTGGGAGAGGATGCTTTTATAGAGTCATTCAGGTTGGCAGATTAGGTTTTAATTGTTAAGGCAAATTGGTCAGAGGCACTCTAAGAAACTTAGTTCAACCCTATTAAAGTTGTTGCACCCACTAGTTAATTACGTTCCTGAATGCTTGCTTCTCAAGTCTTCATTTTGAAGTTGAATTTTCGCAAAGCATAATTACTTTGTGACTGTTCAGGAATATAATAATTTATTAAGATGGGTTTTAATTAATAATTGAACTCCTTTTCTTGTCTATTGGCATTTTACGCGTTACAATTACTATCTCGATCAACTTTTGTTCCTGTAAAAGTATACGACATTTCAAAGGGACCACAACTAAAAAGCATAGCAAAAAGGTTTTTATCTTTGATGTCCAAGTCAATATGCATTTTTGTTGTCAAGCAGTTACCATATGGCTTGAAATGGTTTGCCTGTAGCAAACTACCATGTAATTCAATGCAAGTAACCTTGCCCCGTCAAACATCTTGCAATTTGTTTTTATCTAGTGATCAATTCTTGTTATTTGGGATTGAGTATAATTTAATCGTAAGCCAAGTTTCGAAAAGTGCAAATTAATTTTGTGTTAGTCCAATTTGACTTTTTTTCTTGTTCCGGTGGTTGGAGAAAATAAATCACTTGTTAAAATGATCGGTAATCGTTTTGATGAAAAAGTAGTACACATTAAAAACAACTATAACTTGATGCACTTTGTTTAGTCTAAACACCCTGTTTCACAATGTTATCCCCACTTAAATATTGCCTTGATATATAATTAATTAACCATTAGATTAGTTTGAAGAGGCTGTTTCTTAAGGTCTGGATCTCTTGTTAAGCTGTTTTTCTTACCCAGACCCTCTTTTCTTCCCCAACTTGTTTAAGTGGCTTGTTATCCAAGATCTTTTATGTTATGATACTTAGGCTAATTGTTTTGTTTAATTATTTGCAAGTAGCTATTGATAGGAAAGAAACTAACATTTAAAATAATGTAAACTATGGTACCGCCATTAGGTATGTAGCAAATAAAATAGGGTGAAATTAACGTGATTTGATTGGGTCCAACAAGAATTTAGTTAGAGATACTCATGAAAAAAGCATCTTAAGATTGAGTATTAAATTAGGTGGCCTGTCTCCCAACATTTCAAACGTGGATCATCAACGGGGGAATTATAACACACAAGCCTGTCATACTCAAGAATACGTACTTGGATTGGATGTATAATAATCAATATCATCACTTTGAGCCAGGGGGTGAACACCATAGTGCCACATGTTAAACAAAATGAAACAAGTGAGGCTTTTTCCAGATGTTTGACCGTGTGATGGAGGATTTTTTCCCCTAATGATCTGTTTGTTATCTAACGTAATAATAACCAATTCAGATTTTCAAAAACTAAATATTATTAAGAGTATTGATAAGAATTAAGTTTGAAAGGTGTGTCATGTTGTTCAAAAAGTTCAAGACTTCATATTCAAGTGCTCCCAATAGTCCCAACTTATATTAGGTCATTGAACTCCGAGATGCCATGTTAAATTGTGAAGTACAAATCCAAAAAGAGCGTGTTTGGAAATTAAATGTCACATTGTTCAACTAGGTTTATATGTAGTTGCCCAATTGTAACTTTCTATTATCTTAGCCTCAAGCTAGCTAATTTTTTTTTCTTTGTATTTTTTGGTCGAATCGGTATAGGATGCTAAGTCATTAGACCCTGCTACATGTTTCATGTGAAGTACAAGTCCAGCAAAGAAAGTGTGGTTGGGCAGTTAGTATTTGAGTTTGGGAGGTGTCATATTATAAAATAAAAAATAAAAAATTGAATTCAACCTCTCCAACTTATATATACACTTTAAGTTTCTCTAGAACAATATACAATTTGAATGGGTCAAGTATCTATACATCGGAACATTGATCTCACACAAAATATATTTAATCATTTGACTTCTTTGATGATATCTTTTAGCATCCGTGTATTAGCTACTATGGACCCTCACAAGGATGAGAACCTTCTATACATGAATGCAAAGGAAATGGTAAAGGTTAGACAAGTCTATTTCTGAATCCGTCGTGACGCGAATCGATGGTACAATAATATAAAAAATCTTAAATCTCAAGGAAGATATATGGAACGTTTTCGTCTAGTAGTATTCTCACTCTATATGATCTATCTTTCATAAGAAGGTATAGTGCCTTTGAGTTGATGATAACAACATCTAACCAAGGCCCTCAAAGATTAATTATTTTGATTTGTCACAAAAACCATTAGATGCTGAGAACGAAAGCATGCATATCAATCGAGGCTGAGTATGACAAAGCTTAACACAAGATAGAGAAACCAGATGACCAATTGGATAGGTGAACGAGAAATAAAGAAAGAACATCATATATGAAAGTTGGTAGAGTTTGTTAATGACTTTCTCATATTCTTGAAATGGAGAAAAAATAGAAAGTACTTCCAAAAGTCGTTACTCGCAGTGTGAAACAAAAAATAAAGCAAGAAAGCTGAAAATTGACACAAGAGCAGAAACCATATATATCCTTGTCAAAATTTGTTGGTGCTTGGTCTCTCTCGCAAAACCTTTCATTTTTTTTTTTTGGTAAAAACAATCATTTCCAACCTTGTGTTCATTCTTGTTTGGTTTTTCATTTTGGGGGTTGGTTATAACTTACAAGTGGGTGCGAACCTGAGCAATTTTAATTCCACGTCACACGTTTTCTCTAATCCAAAATAATTAGAGAGATTAAACAAAAAAAATAAACAAGAAATCCATCACTTTCCATGCCTTTACCAGCAGCAATGGGGCCTTCTCAAAGACCACGCTCGAAATGATGTGTTTCCTTTCATGTAAAATGCACATGTTACGGTAATGAAGCCATAACGGGTTTTGGTGAGAGAATATTTGCAAGTTCATCGAACTCACCAATAATGTTGTATGAACTTTTATGTGCATGTTCTATGCGTAACCCATACGAGAGTTCTCATGAGCGGCTCATGGATAAATAAAACCTAAAATAAATTTTGAGAAAAAAATTATTTAAAAAAAGGTATATGTGGAGTAATATATGAAGAAGTCTTTTTATTAAAACCTGACATTTTTGTTTCACCTAAAACTAAAACTTTATTAGTCTTACATTTGTGTGTGCTCGAACATCTATATTAGAGATATTTTACATACACTGTATTATACTTAATGTTTTTAAGACTAGATTGATTATTAAATAGTTTAGACATTAATTTAAAATTTAATAGTTTAATTATAATTGAATTATAATATAATAATAATTATTACTATCAATACTAAAATAATATTAAATAAATATAATATTATGATATTATAATAATAAAAATAAAAATAAATTATTATTTATAAATTTTCAAAATTTAATGTGATAATATTTAAGTTCCAAATATAGTATTTAAATCTAAGTTTTGATAAAATATAACAATATCAATTAATATTAATAACAAGGTTTACATTTAAAATAAAACGTATCAAATTAATATAATATAATTTGTAAATAATACTAATATTAAAAATTAAAAATAACCATAAATAATTAAATTATATTTATAAGACAAGTATTAAAAATAAATTATTCAAATTTATAATTTTAAATATGTATTTTTATTTAAAAAAAACAGTTTAAATTAAATTTTAAAATAAAAAATTTAATTAAACTAGTTTGATCAATTTTTTATTGGTTTTTAATTGGTTTACTGTCAAACAATTTTGAAAACCAACCGAATCAGTTATGAATCAGTTTCGATCAAATTGATTCGACTAACCTTCAATCCGATTTTCAAAATCATGATTATACCTTAATTAAAGCTTAAAAATATATTTTCTATTTTAAAAATAAAAAGATATTTAAAAATAATATCCCTTGTTAGTCTTTTTTAAAAAAAATATATACTAAACAAAAAAACTAATAGTTTTTATTTAAAAATTTTAACAAAGTAAAAAAAAAATTAAAAAAAAAACATCTCCTAATGTAAATATTTGAAATACTGCTTTTACATATAAATAGGTAAGGAAAACAAATGGATTACTGAAAACAAGAGAGGGACTTGGACCCATGGGATGATCACTGAGTGAGATCAGCAGATCGCCAATATGCAATTAAGCAAATATATTGATTAATTAGCATTTATGCTCATGATAAAAAGGAAAAAAAAAAAAGTAAAAGGTTGAAACATAATTGAAGCCTTTGCACACATGCCATCCACCTTCCCAATGACATCTCACATGAGTCACATTGCCCCATTGTTAACCATAAAAAAATGCTGCAAGAATCATAATCACCACTACTCATCAATGACTTGTGATTTGTGAGTTGTGTGTTTGTCTGCATCAAGCAGATCTTAGTTTTACCCTTCTATGCTTTTCACTTTTACTATTATCTACTTGACTAGGAAGTTCCCCCACCATTATTTAACCTTTCACTATATATGTAAACCTTTATTTTCAATTTCCCCTTCAATGCATCTTAATTAATAGTTCTTAATTAACACGTGCCATCTTTTTCTCAACGAGTCCAGCTTGCTACCTTTTGCTTTTAACATGCACATATGCTCTCTCATGAGAAATTTTAGGAAATTTGTGTCTCCTACATTTTGTTGTATATGGATAAAAGCCAAACCACTATTCCTATATTTGTCATATCAATGTGACTACTTGCCTAACAAATAGAAGTCCAACAAGTGTTTTCTCCGGCACCAGCTGAATTATTTTGAGCCACAAAAATCATTGTACCCCACTTCGCTTATTGACTACTTCCTCTATATCCATACATAAAAAAAATAAATTTTTAATTTTTTAATTAAAATATAAATAAATTTTAATTAAGTCAATTTTATTTAATATTGTTAAACAAAAAATACACCTAAAATAATAAACGAGAACACTATCTATAGATGTAGTTAAGAATATTTTAATAAATATAATATATATTCCATGTGAAATCATAAAAATCAAATATATTTAATTAACTTTTTAATAAAAAAATGTGTCTTTTTTTACTTATATATAAGTCTAGAAGTAACATTAACATATCAATTAAAATGTCAATATGCTAATTTGACATTAATTATTGGTCACTTTGGTTTGATAAACAAGGAATTGAAAGATAGGGTAGAAAGGAAAATTTGTAAATAAATGTCCATTCTAATCTCTATTAAGAACTGGTTGGCTATATTTAGTAAATTTTTTTTTAATTATATTTTTTCTATTCACAAAACTTAAACTCAAGACTTTATTTAAGAAAATCAAGTTTACTACTATTAACGTTAACAATTTATTGATAAACAAAGTTTAAATATAATTTATTTATTTTTCATAAGTCTTTTTTAAATGTCTTATTTGACTTGTATAAAAATATATTCTCTTATAAATTTATTAAAAGTCTATTTCACAATAAAGTCTACATAAAAAAAACCAATAAGTTGAACTGTTAGACTTGAGATTTAGCCAACCAGTCCCCTTAAAATACTTGTTAAAGAATCAACAAGTAAAATGTTTTTATTAAAAATTACAATAAAATTATACAAACAAATGTGGAAATACATTCTCAATATCAACTTTATACGTTTAATCATTAGGTTTATCACGACTGAAAAATTACTACTATGAAGAAGCTACCAGCACCATAAATACAGTCACTTGCCAAACAGGCAATGGGCTTCATCCTTTCAAACAATCAAACAAAAAGCTCAATGGCTCATCTCCAAAGTAACACCCTTTGAAGAATTATTACACAGGTAACAAGATGACAAAAGTTTCATTTCAAATCGGCATTAATTAAAGCAAACATCTTCACATGCTCATCTTTTAATTTGCCCATGATAAAATGTACTAATTAATTTTCTCTCTAAGATTTTGTAATGAAAATGTCATGCCCTAATTATTGCAATCATTATTAAGAGGAATACACTAAACATTGATAAATGCTTTCTTTAGGCCAATCAATGACGACACGAGATAGTATATATATATATATATACCACTTAAGCGAGGCACTTGCATAATTAATAATATTTTTTATATAAAAAATAAATAGTTTAGATTAAAAGATATGTACTGTTATTATCATTGTTTAATTTGTAACTGATCAACTGTGACTACTTTCATCACTATTATTATCATTATCGTTGTTGCAATCATTACCACTATTGTCATTAATACATATTTAAAAGGCTTACATAATCAGTATACTTAAATAAAAAAAATCAAATTATATATAATAAAATAAATAAAATGCACAACAAATTTGTTACACAATAAGTCACATATTATACATAAAATAAATATGAAGTGACTTAATTAAATTTATATTAAAAATAATAAATAAATAATTTTTAAAAAAATAGCTTAACGACTAGCCTTGCCATTTGGCCCAAATAGCTGGTGCAACTGGCTGGTTAGCTAGAATGTTTGGTCTAGCTTGTCAATTTTTGACAGGCCAATGGGTTGACCTGCCAGTCATGATTCGTTTTGCCTCTCCTATCTATTACATTTGTTGTTATTACCACCATCATTGTTGTTGTCATCATTATCCTTGTTAGTGATGACAATTATTGTGATGGAAACAACAATGGAAATGGTAATGTAGCAGCAACAATAGTGCGGTGATGGAAACAATTGCAATGACAATGGTGACAACAATTATGATAAAACTATGATGATGACAATATGTAGTTGTTTTATTTTTAATCTTTTAATCCAAGCTTGTAATCACCACCACCATTACTATTGTTGCGGTGGTGGTTCTAATGATGATGGTGATTGTGGCTATTTGTAATCTTTTAATCTAAATTGTTTATTTTAATTCAAGGATTGAAATCAAATATTGTCATTCTCGCCTAAGAAAGTCATTCTCATGTAATATGTACCATATTAGGGTATATGGGCTTAGGTATGCAAAACTTATGGTTTGATTAAAATTGTATTTGTTATACCGTAATTGTTTAGTGCCATAATGATATTTAGTCACTTAGCTATTTTAATTCTTAACTGGACAACCTGTTGCAGTTAATGAGATTCCGTAACACTCACAAAATACAAAACAACCCCAAGCATAAAAGATGACCACACAAAATCAATGAAATAAAATTAATACAATAGATGTTTATTTATTTATTCAAAAATTATTTATTTATTTGAGAGTGAAAGTTCTATTCTTCTTGCTCTCTTAATTATATATTTAATATTAATCATATGTGAATCCATAAGAAATAGAGTCATTAATGATATAAAAAAACGTTGAATAACTTTAAAATCTAATAATCATTATTTATATTTATGACTAAAAAAAATTAATTTATTACTTATTTACCAAAAATAGTAATATAATTCCATTAAAAATAACTTTTTTCTTATTTAAATATACATTTTATACACAACCTCTATAATTAATTATATCTTTTTTTTTTCCTAACATCTCAAACTACTTTTCTTTTATTAACATTTATTTTTATCTTTTTTTACTTAACTTTGATAATAATAATGATTGTTGAGTTATAGATGATGACAATAATATTATTGAACGAGGTGATGAATTAGTGTAAGTATAATATTATAATAATAAATATTTTTATATTCAAAATAAAAAGTTATCATGATTTATTGAATAAAAACATAAAATTTTTATCTTGTTTTTCTCCCTTTCTTTTGTCATGTCACAATTTTTTTTTTTTGTAAATCAAAGAGGAAACAACTATATTTAACAATTAAATACCATAATTTTTAACAAATCAGACCCTTGCTAATAAATCTAAGTTATTCAAATAATTTACCCATTACAATCTCTTAATAACATGGTAGTAGTCTATTAATCCACAATGACCAACATGTACCTAATAAATTACAAAGATTATACCCACATACATCGATCATATCTATCTTCAAAGGACTTAGTGACGTTTTGCAACCATAACAGGAACAACAATTGTAAAATAAAGACATGTCAGAATTCGAGACCTTTTTCTTTTTTTTTTAAACTAAAAAGAGATCGATAGTAATCAAAGATTGCAAGTAACAACAAACTTGAGAACAAATTAACAATAAAAACAAACAAACAAACTTGAGAACAAAAAAAATGGCACAAGAAAATGTTGCATTGTATCCGCGAGGCTGAAAACAGTGCCCATAGTTTCGGCCTTGGCAGCTAATGGTTTGGGTTTGTTCCGTTTCCGTAAGATAAAGGCGTTACTTGGCGACCCTCATTCATAATTCTTACACGAGTTGACTCACCCACCAGCCCGAGTCATAACTCGCTCACTCCTCTTCGCCATGATTTGTAGCAGCGAAGCCTCATAAGCCAGATCCTCCAAAATGATGAATCACGATTACTCCGAACACCACCAAATCCTCCACGCCTCGCCGGACGATGGAATGGAGTCTCTCATCCTCAACGACGACGACGACTCCTCCGTCCACCCACTCCGCCCCACGCCGCCGCAAAGCCCTAATTCCCCTTTCAATTCGTTCCTCGACCCTCCCTCCTACGCGGAAGCGATCTTCACCTCCTTCGACTCCAACGGCCACGACCAAACCCTAGAAACCCCCACCCGATCCGGCTCCGACTACTTCCTCCACATCTCCGTCACCGATCCTCAGAAGGAGCAGGACCTCGCCGCCTCCCTCGTCCCCGGCGGCACCGCCTTCTACACCTACCTCATCACCACGCGCACCAATTTCCCCGAATTCGGCGACTCCGCCTCCGAATTCTCCGTCCGCCGCCGCTTCCGCGACGTCGTCACGCTGGCCGACCGCCTCTCGGAGGCCTACCGGGGGTTCTTCGTGCCGGTGAGGCCGGATAAGAGCACGGTGGAGAGCCAGGTGATGCAGACGCAGGATTTCGTGGAGCAGAGGCGCGCCGCGCTGGAGAAGTACCTCCGGAAGCTGGCGGCGCACCCGGTGATCCGGCGGAGCGAGGAGCTGAGGCTGTTTCTGGAGGCGAAGGGGAGGCTGCCGCTGGCGAAGACCACCGACGTGGCGTCGCGGATGCTCGACGGCGCGGTGAGGCTTCCGAGGCAGCTGCTGGGGGGAGAGGCGGAGCTTGGGGAGGTGGCTCAGCCTGCCAAGGGTGGGAGGGACTTGCTCAGGATTTTCAAGGAGTTGAAGCAGTCTGTTACCAATGACTGGGTTGGGAGCAAGCCCTTGGTTGTGGAGGAGGATAAGGAGTTTATGGAGAGGAAGGACAAGTTGGGGGAGTTTGAGCACCATCTTAGCAATGTTTCTCAGCAGGTTTACTGTTTCTCTGGTTTTGGCTTTATTGTTTGTTACTTGATTATGGTCCATTTGAGTAATCAGGTAAACTAAATGCTTGTTCAATAAGTTCATTGTAAGCTTAACTAAGTGCTTATTTGGTAAGTTTATCATAAGATTAATTATGCTGCATTATTAGCTTAACTAAGTGCATTTGGGAAATGCGCTTTACTAAGCGCTTATTTGGTAAGTTCATTACGAGATTACCTATGGTACATTATTAGCTTAACTAAGTGCATTTGAGAAATGAGCTTAACTAAGTCCTTATTTGGTAAGTTCATTATAAGATTAACTATGGTGCATTGTAGGCGTAACTAAGTGCTTGTTTGATATGTTCATCTTAAGATTAACTATGTTGCATTATAAGCTTAACCAAGTGCATTTGGATAATGAACTTAACTGAGTGCTTATTCAGTAAGTTCATTATAAGCTTAGCTAAATGCATTTGGGTAATGAGCTTACCCAAGTGCTTATTCAGTACATTAATTATAAGCTTTTGGCTTCCATGTTTGTTAGTTGACTTTGTGCATTTGGGTAAGATTCAATACGCTCACTCAATAAGCTTAGGTTCAAAAGCTTTTGTGAAGAGTATTGAAATAGTTTAAAAGAGTTTGTGAGAGGGTTTAAGTCAATTTTGAGCTTATAATTGAAATAAGTTAAGAGTTAATCATCTATACACTGCCAGTGTAAAGTTTTTTTTACACTGGCAACTAATTATATATTTTAATTGTGTCATGTCACTATAAACACATTTATTTTTAACAGTGACATTACACAATTAAAAGATATAATTAATTGTCAGTGTAAAATTTTTTTACACTAGCAGTGTATAGGTGATTAACTCATAAGTTAATGAAACATCTGCTTAAGCACTTAATTATAAGATATGCCTAAATAAGCTCTGTAAAATCACTTCCAAACACTCCCAATGTATGTTGGATTAGCTTGTTCCGGGGAAATAATAGCTCTTTTTAATAGATACTTGAAAGAGATTTTGATGGAGTGAATTGAAAAACATTTCTTTTCAAGTGTTACTGTGATTATTTTATTTTGTTTAAAATATGCTCCTTTTTGGGATTGTGTTACTACGTGCATTTTTGTCATGTGGAACTGAATAAGAACGGTGTTGTTTTTTCTTCTTTGATTACTGAGCTTGATTTTGTTTATCTGCATTGATCTGCAGGCCGAATCCCTTGTCAAGTTTCAGCAAGACATGGGTGAAACGATGGGTGAACTAGGGCTGGCTTTTGTAAAGCTTACGAAATTTGAGACAGAAGAAGCCATATTTGAGTCTCAGAGAGTGCGAGCTGCTGACATGAAAAATGTGGCAACAGCAGCTGTTAAAGCAAGCAGGTTATATAGAGAGCTGAATACACAGACAATCAAACATTTGGCAAGTACATATATTCTTATGATATATGATAGAACATTTTAGCTTGCTTATAAATCTACGGTGGAAAATATCTAGATGATAGATGTGTTAACATCCTAATATATTCCCTAACCTTTCTGTTGTTGATGATGTTGCAGGATAAACTACATGAATACCTTGGGACTATGCTAGCTGTCAACAATGCATTTTCTGACAGATCAAGTGCTTTGTTGACTGTTCAAACACTCTCATCAGAACTAGCTTCTTTACATTCACGGGTGGAAAAACTTGAAGTTGCTTCATCCAAAATATTTGGTGGAGACAAGTCTAGGATGCGGAAAATTGAAGAGTTAAAAGAAGCCATTAGAGTTACTGAGAATGCTAAAATTTGTGCAGATAGAGAATATGAACGAATCAAGGTAACATTTTACTAACCTATATTTGGATTGTGCTCTTCCTTCTTTATCCTCCTGCACATTAACTCACTTTCACTTTCAGAACTGACTTTTCCATATTTTCTTTGGCATACTATTCAATGCATGTCTCCATATGTGCCATATTTTGAAGATTATTATCTTTATTTTCTTTCCTTTCACTTGTGCAGTTATATTAGCCTAGGGAAAAAATTTGACACACTATATAACTCGGTGCCTGAGTTTGATATATTTATTAAACACCTTTTTACCCCTTGTGCAAAATTGTCAATGAGATTCAGTAAAATTGTCCTAAATGATCATAATAAGTATTATCATCATTACACCTTGACAATAAATTAGACTTATTATCTATATAATGCAAGTTATATATAGACAAGTGTCAACTGTATTTTGTTGCATTTGATTTGTAAATGTTTCAGAGGGCTTAGGTTGCTTCCATCAAAACTCGTCAAACTTAGTAGATTTGGTCACAGATTCCAACTTGAGTTCTAAATCTATTACTATCTCAATATGTAAAACCCAATATTTTAACAACTGAGTCGGTTATTAAATTGGGGAACAGGTGCAAAACATGGCGTATGGTGCACCGGTCTGATTATGGTCAAGATGAATACTATGAACCTATTTAGATAAACTTTTTCATAAGCAAATGAAATAAGTTTTTTTTTTTTAATTTTTAATTTTTAATTTTATTATTATTATTATTTTTATAATGTAAAGCTAGCTTATGCATTAGTTAAAATTAAGTTTTTGAAAAAGCTAATATGAGAGAACTTTTATAAATTAACTTATGTATAAGTTAAAATTTATTTTTCTTTCCTATTTTTTTCTCCTAGGAGTTCTATAGTGAAGTTTGTCCAAACAAACTGTATATATTTATTGAACTAGTCCAATAAACATATATATACTTTTAAGGCTTAAATATGTTTAATCCTCATGAAATGAGCGAGTTTTGATTTTAATACTTATAAATTTTTTTCTTTATTTTTCACCTCTTCCAAATTGGAAATAACTATTTATGGTCCTAATAAAATGAGAAATTTTTGGTTTTTGCCCCTATAAAATATTTTTCTTTGATTTTCATCTCCAAAATTTAAAAATGAGTATTTTTATTTCTTAGCCTTTAATTTAAGGTAGACAAATAACATTTATTTTACAGATCTAAAAAATAGTTTAGAAATGTCATATGTTAACGTAATACTACACACACTAGCAAGTTTCACTTAAGATATGGTCACTTGACTTTCTATTAAACATATTAGCAGTAGATGATATCAAATAATAGTAGAGACTAAAAACAATGGTTTTAAATTTTAGAGGAATGAAAACTAAAGAAATTATTTTACAAGGAGTAAAATCAACAGTCGCTTGCACATTTTACAACTAAAAGCATATGTATATTATAAAAAGTTTAAATTAGGACAAAATTGTTAGTAGATGCATCCTATGAAAACCGAAAATTCAGTTGATTAAGTCTGTTAATTTAGATAAAATAGTAGATTCCATAGGGTGTCATTCACCTGCTCAAAATACGCTGATTCATCTTCGTTGGTCACAATTGTGGTCGTGGATATTAAATCTGCTTTTTGGCTGCTGTCAATAATGCAATCACAAAATACTTTTGGGTCGCTTCAATGGAACTAAGGGTAAATTTATGAGTCTCATCAAGTGAGAGGATTGTAGAGTTCAGAGGGAGTAAAATTTTCACTTTTCAATTTTACTTTTTTGTTAAGTCATATATGCTGGATGGTCCTTTCATCCTTGTCAAATAGATCCCAATTTTTCAGCTCAACAGTTTGTTCCATTATCTCTTTGTTTTGCTTGCTTTCTGTTCTCCAGATCAAGATGTGATTTCCTGATGTGTTGTTCATATTAGTTCAATTTGTATTTTTATTAAGAAAAAACAAAACATCAATTAAATAATTTATGGAGATATTGCTGGGAAGTCTTTATCATGGGATATTGTGTCAAAATATCACGTGTTGTCTTTATGTTTGCAGGAAAATAATAGGAGTGAACTTGAAAGAATTGACAAAGAGAGGAATAGCGACTTCCTAAGCATGCTCCGAGGGTTTGTTGTCAATCAAGTAACGCTCTTTATATTCTATTTTCTGTAAGCTGTTACCTATATATGGCTTTTATCTTGTAATTGTATGGTTCAGAACAGTAACTATTATACTTCATCCATTTTACAGGCAGGCTATGCAGAGAAGATGGCAGCTGTGTGGGAGAAGCTTGCGGAAGAAACGACTGCTTACTCAAGAGACAGCAGCTAAAATGTACTTGGCTGTAAATTTTTGTTTTCGCCCTTTTTATGCAGTAATTCTAGATTTTGGTTACATTAATTTAATCCTATGTAGTTTCATATTACCATTAGACGATTTTTCAATCGTATGTATATTTCTGCACATATCTTTTTATTTTTGTCCGAGTGTCCGACATTCAAGAATTCAATGTTTTAAACTAATCAGCGTTGTAAATATCTGCACATATCCCATTTATTTTCGTATTATAAATTAATTTTAAATTCTGTTTTGGCCGCCGTCGACCATATAACCGTTAAAAGGTTGACCTATTTAAAACCCATTTAGTTTGCTTGGTTCCGTTTCTGCTCAGTTTGCTTGGTATTAAACTCAGTTTAGTTTCCGTTTCTGCTCATATCCCTTTTATTTTTTTTTGACATTCAAGAATTCAATGTGTTAAAAACTAATCAGCGTTGCATATTCTGCCCCCCCCCCCCCACCTCTCTTTTCGTGTTATAAATTAATTTTTGAAATTTTCAAAGGTTGGATTTGTTGTGATAACTCAATTTAACTTCCTTTTTCGTAGAGAATATTTGTGCCGTTGATACCTCGGCAATTATCTTCGGGGGAGGGGGGAACTAATTTCTATTATGAAATAAAGTGTTAAATAGAAAAACACTCATTGATGTAGGAAGCACAGAATTTATGTACAGAGACTACTAGCACTCAAACAGGCAAAAATCAATGTAAGAATGAAAGAATAATAGACTACCATTCAACCTACCCTACTACTACGTTAGTCCTTAAGAAATAGTCCACATAATGGAACCTAACACCCAAAATTATTCACTGGTCGAAGGGATAGCACCATCATCACCCGAACTGGCTGATATCTCTGGTCTAATCTCTTCTAGCTGCTGAAGGACTTGCTGAACTTCTGGCCGTGCTGATGGAGAAGGATCAACACAGTGCAAAGCAAGCTTCAACGTGTTTAGCATCTCGTCGCCATATGTTGAAGCATCTCTCATCAACTCTACATCGAAAACCTCATTTGTCCACTCCTCTTTGACAATAGAGGCAACCCACTGAGGTAAATCCACGCCATTCATAGCCTCACCAGGTGGCTTCCCCGTTAGGAGTTCTAACAAGATGACACCAAGACTGTATACGTCAGTTTTTGTGTTGGCTTTTTTAAGCTTTGAGAGCTCAGGTGCTCGGTAGCCCAATGCTCCAGCAGTGGCAATCACGTTAGAATTAGCAGCAGTTGTCATCAACCGAGAAAGACCAAAATCAGCTATTTTAGCATTCGTGTTCTCATCCAGCAGCACATTGCTGGACGTAAGATTCCCATGTATAATGTTCTCCTGTGAATGAAGGTATAACAAGCCACGAGCCATTCCCTGTGCTATTTTCATCCTTGTCGGCCAATCAATGACTGTTTCGTGCCCACGAGCTGCACAAGGATGGAAAACAGTCAAACAGTCAAACACTAGCGTTAATAAATTAAACAGACGTACATCATGAAAAGAAAAAAAAATATCTTAGCAAACTTACCATGTAGGAAAGAAGCAAGACTTCCCTTAGGCATGTAATCAAATACTAAAAGCTTTTCTCCTTTGGGTCCCAAGTAGTAGGCTCTTAATGCCAAAAGATTTGGGTGTCGAATTCTTCCTATAACACCAACTTCAGATTCAAATTCTCTCTGACCTTTAGTGATCTTTTCCCTCAACCGTTTCACTGCAGCTTGACTTCCATCCTCTAATGTAGCCTTATACACAGTTCCGTATGTGCTTTTTCCCATTATCTCTGCTGTTGCACACAAGAGATCATCAGCTGTAAAAGCCAATGGTCCATCAAAATGGACTAGTTTACCTCCAGCCTCGCCACCTGCCTCAGCTTCACCACCTGCAACAGGAGGAACTCCTTTTTCTGTCCTGGTGGCAGATGCTCTCCCTGTGGCCTGGCCACTCTCTGCATTTGATGTTGCTCTTTTTCTGATCAGGCAGAATAGCAGAATGCAGCAAAGTGTTAACAAGAGTACAAGGAGCACTCCCGCTACTATGAGGATTATGTCTTTGGAGCCTAGTTTCTTATGATGGTGTTTTGACATTTCAGAAGGCGAGCCAGAAGGAGCTGGCGAGGAACATGGGGTTGAAGGGCTGTACCCACATAGTTGAATATTTCCCTCAAATGAACTTGAGTTAAATTTATGGGCAAGTAGGGTTGGAACAGGACCAGAGAGGTTGTTATGAGAAACGTTTAAGTGATTAAGACTGCGCAGATTGTCTAAGGAGACTGGAATTTCACCATTGAGATTATTCAGCGACAAATCGAGCTGTGTAAGCTTTGAAATGTTTCCAATACTTTGAGGAATGTGGCCACTAAATTGATTTCTTCTCAGAACTAGAACAGAAAGATTTTGCAATCTGCCTAAAGCTTCTGGGATTTGATTGCCTAGGTCGTTGTTCTCTACATTCAACAGAGTGAGTGAGGATAAATTAGAGAGAGTTGCAGGCAAGCTTCCATTCAAGGCATTATTGGAAAAATCTACGGTCTTAAGTCTAGAAAGGCTTCCTATTTCATTTGGGATAGCTCCGCTAAACTGGTTATGACCAAGAGAAATCTCTGTGAGTTCACTCAAGTTGCCCACAGAAGCAGGAATGCTTCCAGTGAAGAAGTTATGATCTAGGACCAGATTTTGAAGCCGAAAGAAATGGTTCTTCAAGCTACCACCCCATGAGTTAGGAATAGAGCCAGAGAGATTATTGTGTTGAAGAGACAGGTAAGTGAGAGAAGTTAAGCTAGTTAGGCTAGTTGGTATTGGGCCAGAAAAGGAATTAAAGCTCAAGTTAAGCCAATAAAGCTTAGTGGCATTCCCAAGGCTCATAGGGATTCTCTCAGTGAGCAAATTGTTACTAAGGTCTAATGACTGAAGCAAAGGACAGGAACCTAAAGAAGGAGGGATGGAGCCTGTGAACCTATTGTTGAAGAGTTGAACTCCTCTTAGATTGAGAAGAAGTCCGAGTGCTGAAGGGATTGAACCACCAATTTGGTTATCGTGAAGACTAAGCTTTCTAAGCCCCCGAAGTTGGCCAATCCTCTCAGTGATATGCCCCTTCAACCCCTTCCACGGAAGCTGGATCACAATAACCTGTCCCTGAGCACACTTGATACCAACCCAACCTCCAGAACATGCTCCATAGCCGCTGTCATTCCAGCTTCTCAAGAAGCCTTTGGGATCCACCAACTCTTGCTTGAATGCTTGAAGTGCCAGGAAGTTTGATTGTGTCACAACCACTCCATCCCAACGTTCTTCACCCAGCACTGGCACCAGAAGAAACCACAAACACAAGCAGCAGCAGATAAACAAATGGTGCCAATCTGCTGCATTTCTCACCCCAAGTTGCAAAACCTGAGAATGGTACTTCGAGGTCATTACAACAAAATGAGAGTTAAACAAAAACAGTAGGAGTAGTGAACTAAAGCAGGAAAGTTTGAGTGATTACTTGGTGAGTCTTCTTCTTCTTCTTCTCTCTAGGAGTGTCCATAAGACACAGAGTGTGTTTGAAGTATAAGAGAAGAGAGCATAGAAAATAAAACAGGAGGAACATGAGTTGGATGAGGATTTTGTAGAAATGGGAAGAGAGAGAGGGTAGCACGTGATGGTCATAAGATTGTGTGAGTGGGGCGCGCGGGTTGAGGAATCTTGTGTCAGGTGGGTGGGTGTGGTGGTACAGTACAAACTACATACCCAACCCTTCCTATTGCAAAGACAAACGGCTAGTTTTTCCTTACAACTATGCACATTTATTTGTTCTATTCTTGTATCCTCTTTTTCTTGTCTGTCCGCACCCCAAACTTCCAACGGCTATTTCTTCTCTACGCTCTGGGCCCATCACTTCCGGACCATAAAATAAAATTACAAACTGCTACCAAATGACTCACTTCACATCCAAAGCTTATGTCTTGTCTAAAATTAATTTCAGATGATGCATTTTTTGGAGACATTATTTTCTATTGGGTGCAATTCACGTGAGTCTCATCATGTAAGCTTCATTTCTCATTGGTAGATATCATTCTCAAATTAGCAAGAGTCATGAATTTCAATCCCTAAAAATGCACAAGAAGAATATGATGTTAGCGAAAGCATCCCCTTACTTATTGACAAATTAATACATATCAAAAGAATTTTTTTTTTCTTTCTATTTCAATCATGGGCTAATACAATGCGTGCAAAAAGAAAGGTAAAAAGCCTCACATAAATTCTTCTATGAATTTTATTTGTTTATATTTTAAATATTTTGATGCATCAAATATTACTTTCGTATTATGAATTACTATTTAGATGTGAGACTAAGAAAGAGACTAATTTTATGTGAGAAACTAAGATAACTCAATTAACACCTTATTTGGTACAGTTAATTTGTCAAAGAAAAGAGATGGGACAATAGAATTTGGGGTGATTTTATTTATGTATTTTATTTATATTTATAAAAATTACAATAACGTAAAAAAAATTGAATTTAATATAACATAACTGATAATAGTAATTTTTTTTTTGGTCGTTAGGTACCACTTAGAGAGAGAGAGAGAGAATAAGATAAAAAATAGGGGAATCAAATATAAAAAATAGAGAGATCAAAACTGTGTTTAAGTTTTTTATTATCAAAATATTAAATATTTATTTTTTATTTAATACTTTTGTAAGTTTTTTTGGGTGTATACAACAGGGTTGGATTCACGTCACTTTTTGTTGGAAGTGCTTTTTCAACTTAAGCTCCATTTGGTAGCGTTAGATGGATGGTTGGTTAAAGAGTTTCCAAAAACTTAAAACATTGGGTAAGTTAGGAAGCATCTAAAAGAAAGGTAATTTTTTGAAGAGCCAAGTTGGGAAGAGAAAGAATGATGAGGTATGGGTATGGCGTTATACGGGAAAAGTTATTATGCTCATCATATTGTACGTTTGCGTAAAGCATAATACAACGCCGTCCCTCTCTACTTTTGACACCTCCTTCTTGTCGTTTCTTCTAAATGGAGAACAATGCCGTTCCAAATATATCCCCCCTTCTTTCCTGTGAGACAGTGACCTTATTCATTCACACTTTCAATGTTCAGTTACCTTGCCTGCCTCATCTTCAACTTGCCATTTTTAGGTTTAAAGTAAATCGAATTCAGTAGATCAAATGCGGAATTCATAATTGTTGGTAACTTGGTGTGGGAAAAGTGAAAAACATAATAATACTTTTATATTATATGCATACGCTTAGTTGTGAAAGTTAGTGTGGGCTCGTAACACACAACACAACCTAGGAGAAGAAATTGTTTGGTTTCTTACACCTGCTGCTGACTTATTTTAACTAAAAGTTAAATGTTGGAACTTAGCTTATATGGCCGGTTGTTTATGGTTAACTTTTTAATTTAATCCAATTTCTAGCAGAAGATACTAGTGGGGTTTTGGGATTGGTCCCTGCTGAAATTTCCCCGTTAGAAATTCAATTTAGGAAATAGGTGGGGTTGATAGCATGTGACAATTCCAAGCAGCTTTGACCAAGTATTACCACCTTAAACCGTGACTTCCCCACATATTTAATCTGATTCTGAACACCAAAATATGGTCTTGACCCAAAGAATAGAATTCTGAAAATCGATTACCCAAACGTCTGCATTGATTTAGTAACTGCCTTTGCTGGTTATTTTCACAACCTGTTTGCACCCAATTGTGGTCACACATTGCTTATCAGTGATATTACTCAACTAACTCCCGCACTTGGAGTTAAAGTTTTGTTTTTCTATTTGAGTTTACATAATTCTGTTTTAAATGTCCTGAATTTTCGCACTTAATGTTTGTATGGATTTATATGTCCTGGCATATTGGTCATAAAAACATAATTCTATTTTAATGTTGCCTTGATATGTGTTGTTCTTAGTCTTATTCTACCTTTTTGTCAATTCTTTATTGAGTTATGCTTGGTGGTTGTATGGATGCCAAGTTTCAGGATGTAGTGCACTGTGAAAATTCTCTGATGATTGGTTTAGTTATCCTTTCATGTGTTGTGAATCACCTTTTGTATTTGATGATTTTTTTTGGTCCATGTATATGCAAAATCTCTGTCACAGTGGTTTTTGGCATGCATTTTTGTGTGTATATACAGGCTTCTTGTTAATGTATATAGCTGCCCATTTATGACGTGGGCTAATTGTTTCAGTGAGATTGCACTTTTATTTTGATCATCTGACTCATTGGTTCATGACTTGTGCCATGCTTGCGATTCGTGCCAGGATAACTCTTTGACTAGACCCCAGAGTTTCTTTCCTGCTCTCCGTAAATGGTACCATCCCTTCATCAATGTTTTGTTCGGGATCAGAAATTAATTGGAATTTCTCAACGGGAGGTTACTACATTTTATCCTGTTTTGCTTGAAAAGAAGAATGATCTTCTTTTACTGATACAGGCATTCTTCAACAATTATGTGAGGGCTAAATTTGAGTCAGAAAACTACACATTTGATGTTTACATTACAAAGGATGAGAGAGTTAAGGTTGTGGATTTCAACCCTTGGGGTGCCTTTACATTGTCATTGTTGTTTACATGGGAAGAATTAGACCATATTCATAGCGAAGGAAATGATGTGGAGTTTAGAATTGTGGAACAACGTTGTGCTGTTAAGCCTGGCCTTAATACAGTAGTTCCATTTGATTACTTGGATACCAGCCTGGGGTGTGGTTAGGATCAATTTCTTACAAAGGCAGATGAAGAGTTAAGACAAACAATCTACAGAAGCTGGAGCATGATGATCACTTCACATGTTTCGTTGCATGATAACCAAAGTAGTCTTGTTTTCAAGTTTTTAAATTGGACTTCTAACATCAAATATTTTTAATCGAGTTGTTGTAAGTTGTAACTAATTATCGGCCATTAGATAATTTAGTGTTAAAACTTCAGAGGCAATTGGATGACAAAAAACAGTGTTTTGAATTGAAATCCAAAGTTTCAAATTAGAGTATACACGGATAGAATTAAATGGATTTTGAAGGGAAAAAAAAGACTAGTTTATTCTAAAACAATAATTTAAGTTCTACTTCCTAAAACACTTGAAAGTCATTTCAAAATCAAATTGGTTCACCAATCTTAAATGCGTGTAAAAATTAAATTTATATTTTTCCAACTAGTAGCAAATAAAAAAAGAGGAATTTAAGCCCACAAACAGAATTCCAAATTCCAAACTAATAAATAGAAGTTGTCCAAAGTAGAATAGGAGAAATGGTTAAGCTGTCAAATAAAGTAAATAACCTAAATGATTGTACAGATAAATATGATTATCATTCCATGTTAAAATAGCATAAACTAAAAAAAAGAAAAAACTTTAAGCATTAGTTCATCAAAGTATTAACAATAAGCAAGTTTAATGTCCAATTTTACTGCTAGTACAATTCCTTAGTCTGTTCATCCGTTCAAGCACGTGCACCCGAATTGTTCTTATTACTTGGTCTTCCCCTGATATAATTTCACAGATGCATACATCCTTTTCTTTGATCTTGTGCCTCCTACAAAAGTTTCCCCACCCTCTAACACATACTCGACCATCATTCCACTTTGACACTTTTGTTGCTTCCCAATATCTTCTGCATATGGGTGTTTGTTGTGACAAGCTGAGATGATACTTCCGTAATTCATTTCTTTGAATATCCTGTAGCAACAAAAAACGTACACAACTTTAACTTCATACACTCCAGCCAGCCAAATCAATACAGAAAAATATCCCTAACATATAGTAGTCAAAATGGTAAACAACTATGATGCTAGGATTTAATAGTGATTCAATCTCAGTATAAAAAGTTTTACACGTACAATAAATCAGTAACCAATGATTAAGATTATGATTGGATAACTTTATAAAATTGTTTTTTACTATAGGTGTATCACCATTAAGCCTATAAAATTATACCTGGCGTTGGGAGCATTGGCAAGGTAAAAGGGTAATCTTTTCTGGAAAAGTAAGGGACGAGTTTCTAAGGACATTTGCTGGAACATGCTGCAATAGGGAGGAATCAGGAATGATGCCACAAGTGAAAATACAGTAGCAGAAGAAAACCATAAAATGAATAATCGTTCAATTAACACTATCAACATGGACCTAATAATACAGAGAAATCAAAATCAGAAAGTACTTACAGTCCAGAGGAGAATTATAAGAATTGAACAAATGGACTTGTAAATTCATCTAATAAAAGTGCTTCAAAGTCAAAAAAGCAACATTTATATAAGATTTCTCACCATTTCGTTGCGTCTACTTTTATAGACTTTTGCTTCAAAATATGGATTGCCAGACTGAATATACATTTCTGGATCAAATTCATAGTCTTCAATTTGAGGATCCTCAATCTTGGGTGTGGAACTTGTTGCAGTCTCCCCTAGACAAGATAAATCATCAGGTAAAGACTGATTGGTGCACTCATAGTACATAAATTGGATAAAAAAACAGAAACCAGTTTTCATTTTTTCAACATAAAGCTAAACTTACTTTTGCAGGCTCTACTATTACTTTGACTCCTTGATGCCTTCATGTATTGAAAATTATGTTCTTCTTCACTCTCTTCTTCCATCTCTGTAAACTCATCGTTATCATTATAATCATTGTCACTATTATTGTCGTCATCCTCCTCCTCCTCGCCGTCTTCATCATCTGTCTTGCCTTCATGTTCTTCCTCATCTTCTTCTGCAGCTACTTTGCCTTCATCCATATTCTCCTCCTCCTCTACCTCGGACTTTATGACAGTTTTTTCACACTGTGTAGATAGTTCAAGGACTATAACCTTGAACTCCTTGTTCCCATTGTACTTGAAAACCATAAAGTCTGCTTTTCCTACACAGTTTTCCTCTCGAAAAGCCTTCCAACCCTCATCAAGGAACAACTTGTCTCCAATACGGCGTGTTTTCACACACCAAACCCTCCCACTACCATTTCTGAGGATCACATCTTCAGGGATCCTTTCTTTTAAACGTGTCCACTTCACAAAAACATTGGGGATAAGCTGCAATTTGAGGAAAAACAGAAGCAGAAGAAAAAGATCAATGTTGCTTAAGATATTACCAAAGTTTTGAAATCAGCAACTGCATTGGTATGGTACACACAAAGTAATGTAGACGTAGCCAACTAAAATTGTTGTATCTCATTAATGATCCATACAATGTGTTACAATAGTAATCTGAGGACATCAATGTTGTATCTTCCAGTAAGTCTAGATTGCAGAAAGTATAATGAAGAAAATAGTACCATTCTTTCATAGTGTTTCTCTGGAACGTAGACTTTGAAGAAGTACTTCTTGGCTACAATACTCATGGAGGTCTCCAAAACTACTGCAAGTGATGAAAATTTGACACTCCTCTTGATATTTAAAACAATGAAATGCCCATATAAATTGGTCAAGAAATGGAGATGCCAAAAACATCTAATCTAATAGATTAATATGAATAGCATGAAGGCTATGGAATATTTACGTACAACCACTCTAGTAGTAGTAAGGGCCCTGCATTAACTGCATTCTATTTATTTATTTGTTTTTACTTTTTATCCATATAAAGGAATTTTAAACCAATAAAAAATTAACATTTTGTCACGGATATAGATTAAAGCAGTATAATTATATATTCGTTTTAAATTCATACAAAAAATAAAAGAGTCACATGTTAACCAATGAATGACAGAGAAAAAAATAATAACGATTCTTTGAAATTTTATCAATATCAATATAATTAACATTCTTTATCTATCATTTTATTCATACATTTTTTTTAACGATCTTGTCAATATTAATATAATTAATAAAAGGATTTTATTTTTAGGCAAAAATATTATAATTTAACAAAAGCTTCACGAAAACTTCTTTGAGATTCTTTGCCTGCACTGCCTTTGTGGTCCCTTGTTTTACTGTTGTAAAAGTTGTTGTATTTTCTATTTTATCTAAATAAGCTATTAACACTACTGTGCACAAGGTTGCCAAATTAGTAAATTAGGTCTCATCAAATAATCACAATATTCCCATGATAACACTGAAAGTACCAGTTGCAGTGCAGTGCAGGCTTCAAATTGTATGATTTCGTTTTCAAAAATAATTGCTACTTTTAATCATTTTTAAATAGATTACACAATTACAATAATAAATGAGAGAAAAATAATAGTAAAAAAATATTTTCGAAAGTTAAAATTAATAATCATGTCGACCTATGACAAGAAAAATTACATTTCTTGATCTTTATATTATGTTTTTTTTAAGTGAACAGAAAAAAAAAAAAAAAGAGAGAAAGAAATACAATTTTTTTATTACGAAATCAAATTAGAAATTGAACTTGATGCTTAGTTAAAAAATGAGTTTGATCGTGTATATTAACAAATTTTGATAAAGGATAATATATATATTTTTTTTATCTTTGTAACTTTTAATAATTATACACTAGATACCATATTTGTATTCAGAGAAAGACACCACAAAGTCACAGTGTTAATTTTTTTCAACATGTATCAATTATGGATTTTTATCGATAGAAAAACTGAACCATTTTTGATTCGGTTGACGTGGTTAAAATATGATAAGAGTACAGTTTATTGGTGCTTCTGACAATGTCCTTGGATCATAGTCAACTTCCATGATAATATTTTTTTTATCATTATTAGGGAAAGAAGTATTTCGTGTTTTTATATATTATTATTGATTTTTTTTAAAAGACAATTGTTAAGTTTAGAAAATATAAAAATAAAAATTAAAAGGATGATTATCAAAGTTTATTATAAAGTATTTTATAATAAATATAGATACCGATTATTAAAATAAAATTCATAAGATTATTTTTTTATTTATTTTATTATCCAAAAATTCACTAATAAATAGAAAAAATTAATAATTTTATTTGATTTCTTTTCCAATTCATTTTTACGTTATTATTTTTCATTATTTAATATTTTGTCTACGTATTACATTATTATTATTATTGTTTTCTGTTTCAACTGAATATACCTAACATTAGAATGGACATTCAGATCAGATGGGATATTGAAGCCCGATTAAGGGTATTTATTATTTAACGGCTAGTCGTATAGTATACTCGCTCACAGGTAGGGGTGGGCAAAAAAAACTAAACTGAACTGGTGGTGAACTGTACTATAAAAAACTGAACTGTTTGTAAAAAAAACTGAACTGAACTGTTTAAAAAAAACTGAACTGAACTGAACTGTTATAAAGTTGAACTGTACTGAACTATAAAAACTGAACTGAATTATAAAAGTTGAACTATTTTTATAAAAGAATAAAAATTATATGTGTTTAACATGTTATGTCTTAATAGATTAGCTCGATAGTCTAATAACCAAATTTTAGAAAAAAAGTGATTTGAAAAAAAATTGTATCAATTTTGTTGAACTTAACAGATCAATTGAGCTATGTTGAACTACTTATTTTCAGGCTTAAAATTCACTGAGTTTGTTTGACTTAATTCTATATTTTTTTCCTTTGAAAATTTAAATAAAATGGAAAATAAAGTAAAGTTGACAAATGTGTCCTATTTTGATAGATCAATGAGTCAAAATTGTTCAGTTCAAAATATCATAACAGTTTAGTGCAGTTTAAATTGCAGTTCAGTTCAAGTTTTTATAGTATAGTTCAGTTCAATTCAATGACACAAAAGAATAGTTCAGTTCGGTTCATATGAACTACTTTTAAGTTCAGTATAGTTTTTATAAGTTCAGTTCAGTTTAGTTTGTTTTGCCCACCCCTACTCACAGGTTAAGATCCAAGAGATGTTAGATAATGAGCTTAATATCCGAAGACTGCAAATTTAAGATTCAATGTAGACTCATGATATATATACCTCCTTTTTTTTTAAGTACACCTCCTTTATATTTTTTTTAAAAAATTATAAAATATTGTAGTTTTTTTTTAAATCTTCTATTTTTATACCTTTAATTTTCAATTTGCTACTTTCTTCTTCTTTTTCACACACTTTTTTTTTTTTTTTTTTTAATTTTCACATGCTACTAAAATAGGTAGGGTGAAAGAAAGATAAGGGAGTGCATGTAAAAATTGAAAAAAAAAAAAAAAAAAAAAGATGTGTGAAAAAAAAAATACTAAATTAAATATTGTGGATATCAAATTAAAAAATTAAAAATTAAAAATTAAAAAATTAAGAATATTTTAAAATTTTATTTTATTTTTTAAAAAAGGAGGTGTACTTATAGGGAAAAGGAGGTGTATATATAATGAACCTTCAATGTATTACATAATTAGAACCAAATGATTAACAAGTTTAGGGTTAAGTGCTTGTTTTATTTCGTTCTCGCATTTCAATGTGTTAACAAGAATGGCCTCTTATATAACTTTGACGTTAAACGCCGAATCAAATTTTTTCATGAAATTGCAGTCACCTTTTTTAATGTCCTTCTAACTAACACGCATCTCTCCCTTAATTTTTTTATAAATTACTAATCTCCTTCTTCTACTAGCTACCGGTGTTATATACAATGTATTGTGTGATGTGAAAAAATAATAATAATAAAAAGCAAAGAACTTAAGTTATAATTTTAGTTAAAATTAAATAAGAATTTTAATTGTTGTATCAATACTTCATTTTTTCTTAACAATGTACAAAAGAGTCAGTGTCACTTAAATAAATAAAAAAAGAAAATTAATGCTCACTTAAAAATTAGGAGTGTGTAAATAATATAAAAAAAATAAAGAATGGACACAGAATTTCCCCATAACACACACCCAGAGAATTGTGATATGAATATTCAACAATTCATACAACTTGTATAATATCAATTTTGTAATTTTCTTTCTAAATTACAGTTTTATTATATTTCAAATTTCTCTCTTTCTCTCTCTTAGCTGGCAATTTGTTGTCCAAATATTATTTTTCAATGATTAATTAATGGAAAAATACTTATATTGAGTACTATAGTTATAGACACTATTAGTACCTTGGTCATTTCATTCGTGGTAAATTGAAATACACTGTCATCAACCACGGTCATTTCTTCATACCGGAAAAAAAGGGTGAAAGTAAATAATAGCTAGCAAATATTGTTTAATGGCAAATATAAAAAATTATTATCAGTTTCTAAATTTAACCATTAGCCACAACTTGCATATTCCACCTTCCCTAATCCCTGCTACTATCTTTAGCTCATTTCCAATGTTTTCTGTTATCCCGGCTTTCTAACACAATCCACTATTGGATAAAATTAATTTGCATTCTAATAAATAATAAGACTCATTAAATAAGAGTATACCTCATCATTTAATAGGCTTTACACGAATTTCACTCGATAAAACAAAATCTATTGTTCTCTAGGACACGATGCGGAAAATGTTTAGATTAAACTTCTAAAATGGGGTGTATAAGGTAAAAATTAAAAAAACATAAATCCTTAATTTATATAGGATCTGGTAAACTCAAATCTATTTCAAATTAAAGATGAAAACTTGTTAACCATGGCTTATTTTATCTGACCATAAGCTCTCAATAACATTTGCAGCTCTTCACCAGCATCCACTTGCAACTCAATATATTTCCTTCTTACAAAAGTTATATATAAAGACACGGGTCTCTTCACTAATTTCACTTTTCAACTAAAACATAACACTAAAGTAAAAACATCTAAAGAAAATTAGCCCGAGCTAACCCAAACCCTTAATACACTGAAAGAAAGCCCTCACAAAATGCATTTCTTTCGTATCTTGTCATTTAAAGTTTTTACACTCAGATTTAAATAATAATTAATCTACACATTTATAACCTTTTTAATATACTCATTTACCTCTCATTTATTATTTGAGTATTTCATTTGTTGTTATTTTTTACAAGGTTATAATTTAAAATTAATGATTATCTTCAAATATCAAGATAACACAATGAAAAAAACTACTAGATGGACTTAGTGGTTGGGATAATATACGCATGTCCTAAGTTCAACCCTGTAATTTCTACTTATAATGAAAATATTATTTTTAAGTGAAAAATAAAATGTAAATTAACACAGAAGCCTCTCAAAAGTCAAATCATTTAAAAAATTTGAATCCAAAAAAAAAAATCAGAAATTCTTCCCTCAACCGACAATTTCATCTTTCTGGCAAAAATTCGGCAAATCACATTGAACATCATTGAAGGTTTCCAGAAACTTGAATATGATGAACCTTTTCAATTAGAACAAGAACTCCATGTGTAACTAAAGTACAGATCACAACAAAACAGAGCACATTTCACAGCAATCAGTCATCGAATTGAAAAAATAACTGCCTTATTCTGTCAATCTCCAGTCCAATCCCAAAAAATTAGAACGTAGCATTACCACCGTGGAAGAAGAAATGCACGTACAAATCAAGCGAAAATGACAAACAATTTCTGAACCAAAATCATTTACTAAACTGCATTAATCGAGATTTGATATCACAATACTCTGTAGGCTTAAACAAAAAGGTCACATAACTAAACCCTAAGCAATTCGCTTTGGATCGGAAAAGCTAAAGAATATTGCAACAAATTCAATTGAACATAATACAACAAAAAAGGCCTAACCAACCTGAGAAGAATCCACCGGACACAGAGGCCGTCCAGATCCCGCCGCTTAGACGCGCGCGACGGCCGGTGCAGCGGCCGAAGCGGCGGCGCCGCCGAGGAACGAGAGGAATCCGGAGCTATTGGGCTCCTGATCGTCGAGAAACAGATCCTCGGGAACGCGAAAGGCGCCGTGCGCGCAAACAATCGCCATTCCAACCATGAGAGCGGAGATCAGCAAGGATCCGACGCTGGTGAGGAAAACGACGAAGACGGTGAGCACAACGAGGATCCCTAGGGTTTCGCGATCGGCGAAGGTGCGGCCGAAGAGCACGAGAGGCTGATCGGAGGGACGAAAGAGATAGAGGAAGCACCACGAGGCGAGGAGGCCGAGGAGGACGAGGAGCGAGAACGGATGCGTGATGAGCGACACCGCGAGCGCGAACACGATCAGCGTCAGGTAGTTCACGCGGAAGTAGGAGAAGTTCTTGCGGATCCGCGAGTACGCTTCGGCGAGGGTTTCAGGCCGCGACATGGAGGTCCGGTCGATCATCTCCGACCATGGGCGGCGCTGCGCGAAGGCGTGGCGGAGGGAGGAGGACATGCGCGAGATGAAGGCGCGGAAGGCTGGCGTGGCGATGGGAGGCTGGGACTGCGAGGCGGCGGCGGCGTTGGATTGGGAGGAAATGGGGAGTGTCGGTGGTGATGCCATGGTGGCGCGTGAATCTCCAATTGCCGCGCGTGACTATGGGAGAACCGATAGAGGGAGCGAAGGGCAATGGAGACTCTCTGGTTTGGTTGGGCCTTTTGGGTTTGGGAAAATGAGAGGCTTTCTTATTCCTATGTTAATATGTTATGCTTTTCCTTTCTTCAAAAACTAACTCTCTATTTCCTAACGTGGGATACCCATGGCCATGGGCCGAATCTCTTGCCGGAATAACCTAATTATGTCAAAATTAATTCCCTAAATAATCACTTAAGATGTATAAATAATAACCCAAGGCCACGCCACGCACCGTTTTCATTTTCTTTACCTGGCTCGACTCTATGGATTTTAAAATCTCTGTTTCCTAATAGAGAAATATTTTTAATTATAATTTATAATTCATTATATTACTTATAGAAATGGAATCTTGATTAAAAACATATAATTGTTCGATTAACCATTTTCTCTCATTTGCTTTTAATTGTGCAAATTTAGTCTTAAGCTTTTTCTCAAATACCAATCATGTCCCTCTCTTAATATGTTTGTTAATTATTTAACGATTTTTAGTCACGTGATTTTTTAGAAATGACATGATTAATTGATGATGTTGGGATATATATCATATCTGGTGCTAATGTGACTATATGACACCCATGTGGTTGCGCATCTGGTGTTGATGCTTAAGTGACAAATGAAAATTTGATTAAAAAATTAATGAAAATGTGATTAAGAAATTATTAAAATGTGTTGAAAGTGAGGGTTAAATCCATGGGTTTTTATCTATGTAATAAGGAATTTAGTACAAGAAAAGTTTTTATTCTTTCAAAAAAATTGACATTGATTTAGTTTGTTATTTAAAAATAATATTACAAAAATAAAATTTTAATATAATATAAATATTATATTACCTATATTTATTTGTTTCATACAATAAAAACATCATATTAGGAAAGACACATTGGATCACAATTTTCCTAACTAATAAAAATAAATAGATTTATTCAATTGTGTCATTTTCGTGAATATATCATTGGTTCTCTTATTATATTTATAAATATTCTAAAAATACTTATGATTAATTAAATAAATTTTAATCATTTTTAAAAATTATAATTCTCAAGATTCATAATCTCAATAATTATATAATTTTCAAAAATAAAAAATTTCGTTGTGCTTCAAACACCTCCTATAGTTAAATTTTTTAAGTTACCCAATTACATAATCATTTATGGATGGAGACGGAAAGTGCACATATTTTTACTGATATTATTCTTATTAAGTAAAAATATAATATTATAAAAGCAAACAAATAATATTTTTCACTAAAAAATAATTATTATTGAAAATTGAAAAACCGAAATAGTATAATTGCAATAATTAATTAATTAAAAGTAGAATTGAGCATGTAACTTTTTATTTAATATAAATTAAATTATTTGTATATTTTACGTTATTTTGTTTAAAAGTTATATAGAAAATTAGAAAAAATAAAAATCAATATTTCCTATAAAATAATTTCAAACAATATTACCTTCAAACATTTAAGGTGTTGATTTTTTATTTTTTCTATGATTATACAGTTAATTAATAAAAAAATATTGTTAATATAAATTTTAAGATAAATATTATAAAAATTACATTTTATTATTTTTATAATATTTATCTCGACTAATTAGCAATGTGGAACTATTTTTTGACCAAATAACTTTAGGAGCACGTTAAGGTGTTGATTAGTTTTTAATTTATTTTTATTTTATTTGGTCAAGTATTTTCCGCACCTCTAATGAATTGGACGAAATTATGTTATCCTTCTGCCACTTCGAACTTCGAAGTTGGAAATCCATTGAATTATTAGGATTAGAAAACCTAAAAACACATCATATCCAACTCCATGCTTATGAGAGTGTTTATGGTGGAATTCGTTTTATGGGTTCTTTTTACTCGGACTAGCACAGTTAATGTTTCAATTCAGGTGCTTTATATCTTGTGATTTTATGAAAGACAATATACAGCTTTAATGATTACTTGTCTCTAGATATTCGTTAAGTATTATCAAGCAATAATGTTCGTACATGTAAATACTTAAACGTACAGAATGAACAATACGAACATCAGCAATGCAAATCATGATTCATTTCAGATAATGTCCAAGCATTACAAGGTTTACAGTCTATAAATGCGGAATTAAAAGGAGAAAATAGAAAAAAGGAAAAGATTACACTAACTCTAACTCTATTCCTAAAAAGAGAAAAGGAAAGTGGCCAAGAAATGATCATACCCAAAGATGATTCCTCGCATGGAAGCCATATGTGCAGGCAGATAATGCTTTAGAATTTGTTTAAAGTATGAGTTTTCCGACCTTTGTTAAGGTGCGTAGTACTTGTATTTATAGAATTAATTAGGGACAGTTAATTTCATGCACATACATCATTAGGGGATAACCGCTGCCCACTATGCTCACCACGTGGTTTTAACTTGTAACTTCTCATAACCGCTTATCTCACGTAAATTAACTTCTCGACCTAGTCGTTAACTCTCCTTGTATGACCGTAAGTACTTTGCACCATGTTACTATTTCTCGAGCACATCGAATGTCCCATTTCAAACAATTACCCATTCGTTCATTGGTAGACGCGTGCCTTTATAATCTTTTTCGAGGAATCTTGCAAATATTTCGACTCGTTCGTCTTCGAGTTGCCCCAACAAATGCCCCCCTAGGAATTCGATTTTGAAGTGTATGCTGATCGGAGAGATTCGAATTCCTATAAAGACTTGCTTTGATTACTTACTTGTCAATCGAAGTACGCCTCTTTCGATGATACCCTATTCTGACTTGTACTTGAGTTTGCATTTAATGTACCTGACCGTTGAAGCGACATTGATGGCAAATACGGCGCGTGTGTCCGTTCTTTTTCTGTTATTAAAATATCCTGGCGCCCATGTATAATTTTTTACTTTTGACGCTTATGATTTACAGGCCCATTTTACCTCAAGCCCATCAAACTCCTTTTACCCTAAGGTAAACTTCGTATTCACCACTTCTTTCCTTGGCGCCCAAGTCTTTCTTTGCCACTTCGTTTTCTCCAGTTTCTGAATCTTCTTCTCCGGCGAACTCTGTACTCCTCGGTTTCTTCATTCTTCCATTCTTTGCTCTTGTTTTGATGGCTTCTTCTGCTGCATCCACCTCAGCTGCCGTAGCCTCTTCAATGTCTCCTACTACCACCACTTCTTCCCCTATTTTGACTGCTACTACTTTTGCTGCCATGACCACCACTCTTGTAACCACTATGGCCACCGTAACTACTACCCAGGGCACTCCTCTACTAATGGCTGGTGCTCAAGTTCAAAAGGTCAAAGAGGGTGATGACACTTTCATTCCAATTCCAGGCATGGAGGAGGCTAGTTTGAAAATATACCAATCTCAGGTACTTCTTCCTTTTTCTCTAGCAAATGGTTCTGTTCATGCTTTCCTTGGTCCTTTTGCTGGCCAAAATACCAAGAGATATGGTAATACCCTTTTGCCTGAGGACTCCACCACCCTACCTTTCATTTATTCCTCAGAAATAGACCTAAACCTTTTTGGAGATACTACCAAAATTTTTAGAGTGTTTCCCCCCGTTAAAGAAAGGCACCTCTCTTGGTTAGCTCGTGTAGAGGCTTCTATGTCCTCAGAGTGGAAAGAAACAGGTATTTTTGAGTTTATCCAACTAGCTAAGTTCGACCTCCATCTTTTTGACCCTCAAATGCTCCTTTCTGCTATCTTCTTCTGGAATAGAGAGACTCGGGCTTTCGAGTTTCCTTGCGGCTTCATTTGCCCGACGTTGCTTGATGTTGCTGCCATAACGGGGTTAATGCCTATTGGAGAGAGGTTTTATCCTGACGCCTTTGAAGAGGAAATCTCGATCAAGGATACTTCAATTTCTTGGGATAAGAAGACCTATTTGGCTTTTATTAACGCACATATGGGACAACCTGGCACGCCTGTCTCACCTTCAGAGCATATTTCCTTTCTTATGTACTGGTTGTCCGCCTGTGTCTTTTGCACTCCTTCGCTTCAAGTCCCAAAATATTATTACAATTTAGCTCAGGCTCTTCATTTGCAAAGAAAAATTTGCTTAAGCAAACTTCTTCTGGCCTCTCTTTATACTTGTCTTGATGAAGCCTCCGAAAGTCTTGCTCGAGAATCTGGGCCTCGAAATCTCTCCGGCCCGTTATGGCTACTTCAACTCTGGCTCAACGCACTATTGGAGAAGAAACTTCATTTGCCCTCGAAACCCATTCCCATATGTGAACTTGAAGGGGCTCGTTTAACAACCCTTACCCCTCGAAAGCGTCTGGTAGACAATTTCGAGAAATATATTAGAGCCATCCTTAGCTTCACTGAATTCACTGAAGATTTAGCCCCTTTCATTCGACCGAATTTGATAGGTCCTACATGGTTGCGACAAAATAATCAAGTTGGTAGCATAAGTCCAGCCTCAACTGCCTGTGGTTTGGATTCTTGTCCTGGGATGTGATCATGTCGGGTATGAGGCAAAAAGATGTCAGACTTTATCCTTATCAGCCCCAACTTTTTGCTTGACAGTTTGGGCTTTGCCAAATGAAACCTCTTCCCCTTCGACGTAAAGAAGGCATTGATGCGGATATTTGTGTCGAAAATGGGAATTATGAAGAGGTCCTTGACTTCATCCTTCGCCCTGATAAAGAACTTAAGCTTACACCGACCACCTTTTCTCCTTCCTTCTTAGTCTCAAAATGCTACCTTCGATGGTGGTGTTACTATATTGTAGATAAACTCATCGATTTTGATGGCTTTCTGAAAAAACTGATTAATTCTCCTCTTTCTTGTTCGCAGGGGCCTAAGCAACCAGGTACTTTCAAGAATCAACTTATAATTTATCAATTCGAACAATTTTTTAAGGTTTGTTATCGACCTAACAATGTGCACCGAACCATCTTTGACGCTTCGGTCTCATTATCGAAAATGGTACAACGGAACATTCGCTCAAAAAAGGTAATAAACCCTCAAGGTAAAACTGATTTCGAAAAATTTTGTCCAAAGCATATACCTCCTCTTCCAAATGCCCTTTTTGGTCTAGTTAAACATGTATCTCATCCTCCTTGGGTGAAAACACTCGACCCGTTTTACCTTGAGCGCAAAGAAGTTCCTGTAAAGAATAAAGTTACCTACGCGAGATGTTCCGTGTACGATTTTTCTCGAAACAAATGGTGGCCATTATGTTGGGTCAATAACATTAACCCTCCTCCTGGTAAATATTTTTCACTTACTTCTTCTTCGAGTATACCTTAAACTTGTCTCACTTCTTTGCTCGAACCTTGTAGCTGCCATCCCTCAACGTGTTCCTCGACATGTTGATCCAACTCCTGATTGGGAGAGTGACGATGACGAGGGTAAAGAGATATCTAAGAAAGGTCAAAAGAGAAAGACCGCTGCTGACAAAGTTTCTTTACGTTCTAAGGTATAGCTCGTTTTGATTGCAGTCTTTCTCAAAACTAATATTTTATCTTACCTTTTCGAGCTTCTACTCTACAGAGTATTGGAACCTCGAAGAAACAAAGAGTGGATTCAGACAATACCAAAACTGTAAGTAAATTAACTCAAATATCAAGGTTATTTTCTTGCTCGTGTTTCATAACTAATCAATTATCCTCCAATTCAGGTCTCGACCACAAAGAAGCAAGACAAAGGGAAAGAGAAGATGGTCTTGCCTCTTCCCAAGAAACCTCAACAACCCTCTGGCGAGAAGTTGCTCAAAGACGCCATGAAGTCCGCCCCAAAGGTATTTCAATTTCGACTTCTTTCTTCATTTATATTTCTCTTATGCCTTTAACCGTTCTAACATCCTATTAATAGGATATTGAGATTATCCCACTAGATTCTTCTCAAGAGATGTCTCGAGAGGTGCAAAAAAGCGTACCCTTTGCCACTGAGGTAACCCAACATGTTCCATCTTATCATACCTTGTAACTCAAATTTTCTCTTGATGTTTAGCCTGACTTCTTCATTTCATCAGTTGTCTACCCCTCAAGTGGATGTTGCGACGCTTGCCTCTGCTATGGCTTCGATAGAAGTTCCCCTTCCTGTCGAAGAGGGTAAGATTCTCCAACCCGAACCTTTGGCTAATACGGAGATGCGGCAAGACTCCGCTCAAGGTGAACCCTCTTTCGAGTTACAACCTCCCTTGAGTCCAAACAAGGGTATATTTCTTTCGACTTTACTCTTTGATATGATAACTTGTTGATGGAAGTTTCTTATGTATCTACTTTTGTGCAGGTTCAACTGAATCCCCTAGACCTTTTACCACTTCTCCTTCAACCCAAGGCGGTGCTACTTCTTCTGTCCAAGGCCTCTCCTCAATTCCTTCTCCAGATTTGGATTTGATGAGTTTCTTTAATGATGAGGACGAAGATATCAATACTATCTTTGAGGTTTTGGACAACTGGACGAGTGGTCCCTCTGGGTCAGAGAAAGAAAAATTGAAGGTTGTTGAGCCAGCTTCTGAAACACCTTCTTACCAACCCCTGCTCGACTATTTTCGCTCGAAGGCATACGTTGAAGATCTTGATCAGGCCTTCCTCGTTCCTGAGTTTAAAACGGAAGTGCAACAAATGATTGATGACTTGCTCAGTTATTCCGACCTTCCTTCTGATATTTCTTTAGAGCTTCAAGCATTTATCAAGCCCTTTAGCCGCGCCTGGGAACTTCGAACTCAGTGGTCTACTGCATATCAAGAGGTGACCCAAATTGAGGTCGAAACCGAAGGAGACCGTGCTAAGCTCGAGAAACTCCGAGACGAGTTGGTTTCTATCAAGAAATCAACGGAAGAAATGATTTCTGCTTTGCAGGCATTGCAAAAGGAGGAGGCTGATATCGAACATGCTATCGAAGCTTTAAAACACGAGCTTGATAGAACTCGCTCGAAGAAGGATGGGGTGAAGGTTAAGAGTCAAGAGATCAAGCAACATCAAACAGGGCTTAAGGAAGAGGGCAAAGCCATTTCTTCTCGGCTAGCAAAGACTTTGGAGCAGAAGAAGTATTTAGAAGCTCAATGTGCGTCTCGCAAGAAGAATTTGGACGAAGCTTACAAAGCTTTCGAGAACTTCAAAAAACAATTTTGTAATAATTAGCATTTTTTTTTCACTCTTTAATTTATGTTCGTCCTGCATTGAACAATTATCATTCTACCCTCTTATGAAAATGTTTTAAGTATTTCCCATTCATGACTTTGCTTGTACTCGAATCATTTATCCCTTTAATTACGTATGCATTCTTTGAATATGCTTGCTTGACTACAAAGGGGCCTTCCCAATTATATGACCATTTCCCCAAGTATCGAGATTTTTGATCTATAGGAAGGATGACTTTTAATACCAGATCTCCAACTTGGAAACGTTGGGCTTTAACCTTCTTATTATATGTTTTCTCGACTTTTTCTTTTTGTTGCACAAGATTTTGCAACGCAATTAACCTTTCTTCCTCTAAAGAAATCAACTCATCATACATTAAATCCCAATAATCCTCAACAGGTAATTCATTTTGTTTCTGTATGTGAATTGATTGTAAGTTAATATCAATAGGAAGAATAGCTTCATGGCCATATACTAATTTATATGGAGTAGTTTTCGTGGCATCTCGAGGTGAATTCCTATAAGCCCATAGTACTTGAACAAGAGTCTCGTGCCAACTTCGAGGTCTGTTAGATATATGTCTTTTGATTAAATTAATCACAACTTTATTAGCAGCTTCGACTTGACCGTTTGCTTGAGCATAATATGGTGTTGAAGTTATTAACTTAATCCCCCTCGACTCCGCATATCGAGCAATGTTTCGACCCGTAAAAACTGTGCCTTGATCAGTAGTGATTGTTTGAGGAATCCCAAACCTTGTAATAATATGATCCTCGATAAAATCAATTATGTCTTTTTGCTCGACTTCTTTTAAAGGAATAACTTCAACCCATTTTGTAAAGTAATCTATGGCCACCAATATATATTTGTGATTTTTTGAAGAAGGTGGGTGTATTTGTCCAATTAAATCCATTGCCCATCCTCGAAATGACCAAGGTTTGATGATCGAATGCAACTCACTCGCTGATGCTTTTTGTATGGGTCCATGTTTCTGACATTCTTCACAGCTTTTTGCGAATTCGATACAATCCTTAATCATGGTTGGCCAATATAAACCTTTTCTCGATAAAACCCATTTCATTTTCTTTCCAGCCTGATGTGCTCCACATATACCTTCATGTATCTCTGCCATAGCTATATAACTCTCATGACTTCCAAGACACTTAAACAGAATTCCATCAAAACCTCTTCTATATAATTCGTTATCTAGCAGCACATAATTGAGGGCTTGGAATTTAATTTTTCTTTCAACTTTTATATTGGGATTCTGTAAATACTCAATCAACTTGTTCCTCCAATCTGGTTGACTCGAAGACGAAGAACCCACATTCAATGTTTCTCGATGATCTGCCCATACACTTTGTACGTGTGATAGTTTCTCCAAACACTTCATACTTACCCTATATCCTGAAGCGATTTGAGCTAACTTGTTGGCAATAGTATTCAAGTCTCGAGAAATATGTTGTAATTCGACTTCGTCAAAAGTGTTAAGTAATCGTTCAACTCGATTTTTTAATTCAATTAACCTTTCATTTAGGCACTTATATTCCTGTGTTAATTGTTTGATGACTAATTGTGAATCACCTCGGATCAATATATTTCGAGCGCCCAAATCCATTAATATTTCGAGTCCAGTTATCAACGTTTGATACTCAGTTTCATTGTTCAAGTACCTTTTGTCCATTTCAAGTGACACCTTAGTTGGCAATCCTTGGGGGTTTATGATCAGAAGACCTATTCCAGCACCTGACTCATGCTTGGACCCATCAAAATATAGTTGCCAAGGTTTTATGGTTAAGTATAAATTATCTTTTGTTTCTTTCGAGTGATCAGCAAGAAAATCCGCAAGTATCTGACCTTTAATTGCTTTTAGTGGTTCGAAAGTGAGCGAATATTCAGTTAATGCAAGTGCCCATTTACCAACTCGAGAATGTAAAACAGGTTTACACAACATATACTTAATCACATTACTTTGACAAAATATTACAACATCACGAGTCCTAATATAGTACTTCAACTTTGTACAAGCAGCATATAAACTTAAACATAATTTCTCTAAAGAAGAATATCGGATTTCTGCTCCTACTAACATTCGACTTAGATAATAGATGACCCTCTCAATGCCATTATCATCATCTTGCGCCAGCATGCCCGCAATAGTCGAATCGCTAGCTGAGATATACAACTTGAGTTGCTTCTCTTTAGAGATTGGTGCAAGTACTGGAGGATGAGCCAAGTAAGCTTTAATTTCCTCGAATGCTCTCTGGTGCTCTTCATTCCATCGAAATTCTTGCTCCTTTCTTAAACGCAACAAAGGAGAGAACACTTTAGTTTTACCAGACAAATTCAAAATAAATCTCCTCAGAAAGTTTACCTTACCTAAGAGAGATTGAAGCTCTTTCTTGTTCGATGGAGGCCTGGTCTCCATGATAGCCTTGGTTTTGTTCTTATCCACCTCGATCCCCTTCTGGTGTATAATAAATCCCAGAAATTCACCTGCTGTGACACCAAAAGCACATTTCAGTGGATTCATTTTCAAACCATATTTCCTCATTCTCTCGAAGGCTAGTTTCAAATGATATAAATGGTCTTTCTTTTGTTTTGAGCCAACAATTATGTCATCAATATAAACTTGCACGAACTTACCAATCAAATCATGAAAGATTAAGTTCATTGCTCTTTGATAAGTCGCACCAGCGTTTTTAAGTCCAAATGGCATCATCACCCATTCGTAGACGCCTAAGGCACCTGGGCATCGAAAGGCAGTTTTTGACACGTCATTAGCTGCAATATAAATTTGATTATATCTAGAATAACCATCCAATAAACTCATAATTTCATTACCTGCAGCGACATCTATCATATTTTCAGCAATGGGCATAAGGTACTCATCCTTGGGAGTTGCCATGTTGAGATCTCGAAAGTCAATGCAAACTCTGAGTTTCCCATTTTTCTTTATAACCGGCACTATATTCGAGATCCAGTCAGGGTATCTCGAAGTCCTAATGAACTTTGCCTTCAGCAATCTCTCAATTTCCCCCTTGATTTTCTCGATCACTTCAGGGGCAAATCTTCGAGGACTTTGTTTCACGGGTTTCCTTCCTGGGATCATTGGTAGCCTATGTTCCACCAATTCTCGATCTAGACCTGGCATTTCATTATAATCCCATGCGAAGCAATCTTTGTATTCATGCAAAACTTGAATTATCTCCTCTTTCAGCTCCCCTTGCAAGAACTTGCTAATGTAAGTGATTCGTTTATTTTCGATAGTTCCCAGATTAACCTCTTCGAGCGGATCTTGGGATTCTAACTTATGTTCTTCATTAGTGGCCCTCTCGAACCCCAAAGGTGAATCATCGAAAATGCAGTCCAGTTTGAGTTCTAGCTCTTGCTTTTTACCTTTTTTTGTCCTTTCGATCTCTAGGTCTGTTTTTTCCTTTTGCTTTTCATTTTTATCTGAGACTCATTGGTCCCTTTGATTTTCTGTTTTTTGTTTTTCTTCATTTTTTTTTCGATTTCGAAGTCCTTTTCTTTTCTCTTTTGTTTTTCTTTTTTCTTTATTGACTCGAAATCCATCTCTTCTTTCTTTTTTTGTTTTTCTTCGGCCAAAATGGCCGTGCTAACCTCATTGTCAAATTGATCTTTCTCGGCCAAGTTGGCCGTTTGATCGGCCACGTAGGCCGATATTCGAGCTAAGAAGCTCGAGTAAGGATCTTCGTCCTTCATGCATCCAGTGGAGCCGAATTCTTTTCGGCTCGAATCACGAATCCTCTCTTTACGTCCCAACAAAAGGTTTTCTTGACGCCTTCCTCTTCATCCATCACCCCAGAATTGTAGGCGTCGAATGGTTTGGTCTTGGCAAATGCTGTCAGTTGTTGATCAGCAAAATACATGCCAACTTCATAAGTCTTCTGATCAGCTTCGAGGACCTCTAACCCTTCATCATCGTTCCAGAAGAAAACCTTCTGGTGTACGGTCGAAGGAACAGCACCTACACCATGGATCCACTCTCGACCTAGCAACACGTTGAAGTTTGCCTTGGAAGGCGTCACTATAAACATGGTAGTCCTCTTCACACTTCCGATCTGTACATCGAGCAGAATCATACCCTCAGGATGTGAAGACTTGCCTGCATAGTCGGAGATCATGATGTTGTCGGGTTTCAAATCAGCCAAGGATTTCCCAAACCTTTTTAGCATTGTCTTAGGCAAGATATTCACAGCTGCGCCTCCGTCGATCAGCACCTTGTTCACCTCTTGTCCTTCGATCATCAAGGTCAGCAAGAGAGGTTTAAGGTGCCCCTTCATTTCTTCTGTGGGAGAGTCGAACACCGCCGAGTTGAACTTGGGGAGAACCCTCGAGATTTGATTCACCCATATAACTTTCGACTCATAGTTAGGATCCTCAAAATAATCTTCTCGATGAATGTCCTCTTGTTCATTGACGGACTCCATAGCCCCAGCATACTCGGAAGGCAAAATGGAAACTACCCCACAAATGTCTTCCAGAGAATCCTCGAACCCGCTCTCAAAGCAATCAGTAATCATGTCCTCATCATCCTCGATATATTTTTGGGATGATTCTCCTCTTTGAGGTACTTGGACTGAAAAACGATTTCCCCCAACACCTTCGAAAGTAGCCTTTCGCATCCTCTGTTGTCTCCTCCACTGGGTCTTAGTTAAATTATTAAATGGTTGTCGAAAACCCCGTCCATATCCTCCAGTCGAAACTTTGCCAGGTCCTGGGGACAGATTCGAGAATCTCCCAGCATTTCCCTGCATTGGGTTCTTAGGGTGAGTTACTATCTGTTTCCCTCGACCCATTCCACCAACCATGGACCTCGGAGGTGCATTCCACTTTCCAATCGGAACATTTGCATTTGGCACAAAAGTATTGCCAAACTTTGTAGAGTTGTACATCTCCATTTTCCCTACGGGAGCATTGTACTGAGGCATATGGACCTGCCTCATCATCACCCCAGTGTTTGATCCAGCATTAAGCTTAGGTTTCTCTCGAAGACTTCCTGCCTTATAACTTCTCATCATATCTGATTCTTCGAAGGCTTTGGCGGCAGCTCTGTCGAAGACGGCACTACATCGGGGGCACAACATTACCTCCCTATCAGTCTCCTTCTTTTTCGACAGAAAGTCAACCAAGCTGTCCCCCTCTTTAGGATAGATGGGTTCTTGCTCTTTGGCAAAATCCTCCATCAGTTCTTCGAGCTTCTCATCAGAAATGGGCTCGATGTTCTCCTCTTCTTCAACAGTAACGTCTACCATATTGATCCCCATTGTCACAGGTTCCACATATCCAGTATGGGCAGCGAATGGATCAGTATCCACTTTCATTTCCTTCTCTTCAAAAGCCAGGCGACCATCAGTAATCGCCTTCTCGATGAAATCCCTGAAACGCACACAATTGTTAGTCTAATGCCCATACATGTTATGATACTTACAAAATTTTTTCCCTTTCCTTTGCTCGAATGGTGGAATTTTATGGTTTTCTGGAAGTATAATTTGTTTATCTTTTAGTAAGATATCAAATATCTTTTCTGCTTTAGTTACGTCGAAACTATACTTCTTAGTTGAGGTTCCGTCTACATTCTCTCCTGGTTTTAACATTTGACATTGATAAGTAGGGTCAGGACGTAGTTCTGCTAAGTTAATCTCAAAATCTTCATTCGAAGCCTCACCATTAGGATTTTCACTCGATTCGGGATTTTCTAGATAAGCAACCCTTTCTTTTCGAACAAACTTATCAAATTTTCTTAATCTTTCCTTCCACTACAAGAAAATTCAGTATTTCAGACGGCAAAAATCCGTGGGAAATGCCCAAAATCCGTGGGTAATGAGGCATTTCCGACGGATTACCGACGGACACTAATCCGTCGGTAAATTGGTCGTCTGAAATTTACCCACGGATTTTTATCCGTGGGTAACTTTCCCACGGATTTTCCCACGGATTTATCCGTGGGTAATTTCCCACGGATTTATCCGTGGGTAACTTTCCCACGGATTTATCCGTGGGTAACTTTCCCACGGATTTTCCCATGGATTTATCCGTGGGAAATTACCCGAAAATTATAATTTTTTTTTTTAATTTTAATAAATTTATTAATGTAACAACCCTCGTATTTGGCCTCTCAAGAGTTCTATTTCACGATATTTCATTGTTTAGTGTGTTTTAACCTTACTTGTGCAATTTCTGGGAAACTTCCCAGAAGGTCACCCATCCCTGTACTACTCCAAGTCAAGCACGCTTAACTGTGAAGTTCTTATGAGTAAGCTACCGAAATGTATATGTATATTGTCAGTATAACTTGTACAAATTAATTCATTTAAGTCATCCTCAAATATACAATCTCATATTTATACTATAATAATAATATATAATAATTTTATATTACAAATAATAATAATTAATAATAATAATATATTTAATTATTATTTATTTATATGTACTTACTTTTATAATTAACGTCTACTTATTTTTATTTAAAATTATAATTTAAGTTATTTAATTTTATAATTTATAATGCTAATATAATTTAAAAAATTATAAATATTTATTTAATACATACTTATAAATTAAATTTTAATATTTTAAATAAAATATTAATTAATTTAATATATTTATTTACCTTAAATCAAACATATAAAATTCAAAAAATGTATTTATCCTTGTTTTTTTTTTCTAATTATCAACTATTAATAAAATACTAACTTAAAATCTTATCTAATTATATATAATATTCTCATATCAAATTTAAAATCAGATATTAGTTATATAAAAATATTAAGATCATATAGTAAAACCAGATATTAATTATACAAAAATATTAAGATCATATAGTAAATTATCAATAAGATTTTAGTTAAATAATTTAAAATAACTAATGTTTCAATTATATTGTTAATTCAAAAATAATTTATTCCAAAACTAATTAATTTTTTATATTAATTATTAGTAAAATTTAGTAACTTTTAATTTAACAATTAATTATATCGATAAAATTCAACACACGCCATGAGTTACTGAGCGGAATAACTTTATCAAAGAGTTATTTTATAAATTATCTTAAATCAAACATATAAAATTCAAAAAATGTATTTATCCTTGTTTTATTTTTTAATTATCAACTATTAATAAAATACTAACTTAAAATCTTATCTAATAATATCATAATATTTTCATATCAAATTTAAAATCTGTTCTTACATTTTCAAAAAATATAAATTTGTCTGAAATATTTCATCAATAATATAGCTTTTCCTACAAAAATTTTCTCATCAAAAATATAAATTTTTCAATAGATTTAATTTTGTTTTATAAGAAATCATCTTCGATTAATATAACATTTTGTATATATGATTTAAGAGTAAAATATTTTTAATTTAATGGTTGAATTTACAAAATTCACATTTAATATAAAGTTATACGTCATCTTGTAACTGATTTTGTCTAAAAAATAATAGATAATCATACCCTTAACTGATTTTTATTTTATATATTCTAATTTTATTTGTAATAATATGATTATATATTTAAATAATTTAATTTTAATAATTTTTTAAGTACATTTTTGTCTTTTCACTTAAAATATTTAAATTTCCATATTTTAATTTGAATTATTTTTTAAGTATAATTTTGCCTTTTTGTCTTAAATTTTTGAATTTCTATATTGTAATTTAAATAATTTTTTATTTCTATTATTTATTAATTCTTTTCTTTTTTAATGTTTTATAACATTATTAAAATATTATAATTTTAATCTCTCTAATTTTATCTTACTTTTTATTTTATAAATATAATTTGGATTATTCATTTTATAATTAAATTAATTTTTTAAATTTTTTATGAGTTTACATTCTAAGAATGTATTGAAACTCCTCAATTTTGAATTAAAAAATAATAATTTTTCACAGAATTTCCCACGGATTTCCCACGGATTAGTCCGTGGGAAATTACCCACGGATAAATCCGTGGGAAATCCGTGGGAAATTTTGTGAAAAATTATTTTTTTAAAATTCAAAATTTTATTAAATAATTATCTTATTTAAATATATTAAATTAATCATAATTATGTAAATAAAAACAAGTTCATTCATACAAAATAAAATGTCATACATAACAAATAAAGTTTAGGAGTTCAAATTTAAAAATAACATATAGTACGATCAGTAGTAGAATTATAACATAATGTCTAATAATCAGAATATCCATGTTGTTGCTATCTAATAATCAAATATTGAGGAACTTCAATAAATTCTTAGAATGTAAACTCATAAAAAATTTAAAAAATTTAATTTAATTATAAAATGAATAATCCAAATTATATTTATAAAATAAAAAGTAAGATAAAATTAGAGAGATTAAAATTATAAAATTTTATTAATGTTATAAAATATTTAAAACGAAAAGAATTAATAAATAATAGAAATAAAAAATTATTAAAATTAAAATATAGAAATTCAAAAATTTAAGACAAAAAGACAAAAATATACTTAAAAAATAATTTAAATTAAAATATAGAAATTCAAATATTTTAAGTGAAAAGACAAAAATATACTTAAAAAATTATTAAAATTAAACTATTTAAATATATAATCATATTATTTCAAATAAAATTAGAATATATAAAATAAAACTTAGTTAAGGGTATGATTATCTATTAATTGTTAGACAAAATCAGTTACAAGATGACGTATATTTCTCTTTATCTATTATATAGATAATCAAACAACTATATATTTAACTATTTTTCTTCTATTCATTTTCTCTGTCTTTATCTCTACTTTCTATATATAGATTCATTGAAGTTTTAAATACTCATATTTATACTCGTTACTTTGTATTTTACTGATTTACTTAAATATAAAATTCAGAAATCAATAAAATGTAAATTTAAGAAAATACTACAACTTAAAGAGAGATTTTTAAATCAATCAGTTATTAGGAACAAAAATAATTATTTAGTGTAATTATTTTAACTTTAATGTTTTAAGTTTTAAATAAAGAAGATTTAATATAGAAAAAATTCCATTAACCCCTACTTGAAGTTTTTCTCAATAACGTCATACAAATATCTCTTCTCAAATTTTTAAGTGAGTATTAATTTTCTTATTTATTTATTTAAGTGGCACATACAACTACTTATATATGATAATACTGTTTATATACTATTAAGGCAAAATAATTTATTAATACAAATATCAATAATTAAATGAGATTTGATTTCTTATTTCTTTATTTCAACTTTTTTGAAATTTATTTTAAATATCATGCACACTGTGATTTAAAAAAATATATTAAATTTAAGTAATAATTTTAAAAATGAATTGAAAAAATTATTATTTTCAAAATTGAAGATCAATGAAAGTTTTCGTCAAAATGACATAGTATTGGATGTAATTTAGAAATACATGATAGATACATATATATGATTTGCAGAACATAATTTAACTCTTTTCCCCCTTATTTAATTAATAACGTTATTTTCAAAGAGATGAGTGACTTTTAAAAATTAAAGAAAAGATGTGTTATTCTTAAATTTGAACGTCATGTGTTGGTATTTTTCAAGATAATAAGTAACAAAAAACACATTTACGCTAATTAGTTTATAATTTATAATAACCTAAACATATAATTATATAAAGGTAATATAAGTCATACCTCACACACTTTGATTTATATTTCTTATTTATATTTTGAAAACACCCATATAATAATGAAAATATTATATAGTGCATTGTTGTGTGTATTGATGCGATTAGGATTGGTTGCATTTGAAAAATAATTGGCTTAAATTTTATTTAATAATTTCAGAGGTGGGAAACTATGTCAGAAATTTCAGGAAACTTCGTCAAAAATTTTAGACGGATTTAAATCCGTGGGAAATTCCGTCAAAAATTTCAGACGGATATAAATCCGTCGGAAATTCCGTCGGAAATTTCCCACGGATTTAAATCCGTCGGAAAGTCCGTCGAAAATTCCTTCATGTAAAAATCCGTCGGAAATTTCCGACGGATTTTGGTCCGTAAGAAATAATCCGTGGGAAATTTGACTTTTTCTTGTAGTGTTCTCAATCTTAATCTGTTCGATCCTCCTCACTTTTTCGGCCAGTTGAGCCATATCCCTCAATTGTTCGTTTACTAATTTCTTGCGTATCGAGAAATCTAACCCTGTCGCCGCAATCCTAACTAATTCATGCTCAGGTATATTGGTATAGCATCGAGATTTTAATTGTCTGAATCTATTCAAATAGTCATCCAACGTTTCATTATTTTGTCTTTTAATATTCATCAGATCGACTATACTAACTTTCGTTTCTTCTCTAAAGAAGTGTTCATGGAAATTACCCTCTAACTGTACCCAGGTGCGTATCGAATTAGGAGGTAAGGTAGTGAACCAAGTAAAAGCATGTTTAGTCAATGAACTAGGGAAATATTTCATTTTTAAATATTTATTATTTGCTAAAGCCCCACATTCGACCCCATACCTAGCTATGTGTTCGACTGTTGACTCAGTCAATTCTCCTGCAAATTTCGAGAACTTGGGTACTTTTACTCCTCGGGGTAGTTCTGCTTGGGTAATATAATCAGGAAAGGCTGACACGAAATATGGGCGTTCGTTTCGACCTACATCGAATCCATGCCTATTTAATATTCTTTCCACCATCTGGTCTAAATGATCATTGGGATTCCCATTAGGTCGAATTACATTTTGAAAATTTCCATGCCCCCCAAGGTTTTCTCTGTCATTCAAGTTCGCACTCATGGCTCTCGAAGGTGTTCCCTCACCTAGTTTATCCCCTATTTTGTTTATCAATTCATACAGGGGAGTCATAATGTTATGCATTTGGGTTGACAACAAATTGATCATGTCATGATTACTATGGTCCATTTGCTGTCTGAGAGCCATCATAGCCTGGTTACTAATTCTAGTGGGTACGTAACTGCCTTGTCGAATTAACGAACCTTCCTGACTCGTTCCTATATGCTGATAGGGGTCTTGCATAACAAACCCCATGCCGTTTGGTCCAGGATTATATCCCTGTGGGGATATATGCATTTGGGGATTAGGCCCTATCAAGGGTACTGGCATATCAGCATGTATAGGTTGGGTACTTCGCCAATTAGGTGGCATACCCCAAGGATACTCCCTCGTGACATCTACCAGTTCCTGAGTTGCATTATTTGGCCTTGCTGTGTTTTCGAGTAACACAGGAGGAGACCTTGCCCCCCGGTCACATTAGTAGCACTATCAGGATTGGGGTTAGGCTGTTCTACATTTACATTATTATGGCTTGCATTCAGATTATTAGACGTAGACATAGTTCTCCCACTCCTTAATCTCATGCAATTCACACACCTAAACTAGTCCAATTATGTTCTGAATTAAACGTGTCCCACCGGGCGTGCCAATTTGTTTATGGTGGAATTCGTTGTATGAGTTCTTTTTACTCGGACTAGCACAGTTAATGTTTCAATTCAGGTGCTTTATATCTTGTGATTTTATGAAAGACAATATACAGCTTTAATGATTACTTGTCTCTAGATATTCGTTAAGTATTATCAAGCAATAATGTTCGTACATGTAAATACTTAAACTTACAGAATGAACAATACGAACATCAGCAATGCAAATCATGATTCATTTCAGATAATGTCCAAACATTACAAGGTTTACAGTCTATAAATGCGGAATTAAAAGGAGAAAATAGAAAAAGGAAAAGATTACACTAACTCTAACTCTATTCCTAAAAAGAGAAAAGGAAAGTGGCCAAGAAATGATCATACCCAAAGATGATTCCTCGCATGGAAGCCATATGTGCAGGCAGAGAATGCTTTAGAATTTGTTTAAAGTATGAGTTTTCCGACCTTTGTTAAGGTGCGTAGTACATGTATTTATAGAATTAATTAGGGGCAGTTAATTTCATGCACGTACATCATTAGGGGATAACCGCTGCCCACTATGCTCACCACGTGGTTTTAACTTGTAACTTCTCATAACCGCTTATCTCACGTAAATTAACTTCTCGACCCAGTCGTTAACTCTCCTTGTATGACCGTAAGTACTTTGCACCATGTTACTATTTCTCGAGCACATCGAATGTCCCATTTCAAACAATTACCCATTCGTTCATTGGTAGACGCGTGCCTTTATAATCTTTTTCGAGGAATCTTGCAAATATTTCGACTCGTTCGTCTTCGAGTTGCCCCAACAGAGAGAAATAAGGCACAAACTACTTATGTGTGGAAGACAGGTATACGTAGATCACTAGATCTTGCATAAAGTGAAAAAACCTGTCTCATGTTTTAGATCAATACGTTACTATAATAATTAATTTTAAGAAAAATGAAAAGATTAGTGAATCGTAGGTGCACTATATTTCAGAATGACAAATTAATTGACAAAATATTATGTAGTGGGTAGGGTTTTTTTCTCTTCCCATTTGTGTTACGTGCAAGCGACTCCATAAATACCCTTAATTAGTTTGGCTATTATTCTTCCCACTTTGTGTACACGAGTCTCTTGCTATGTTCGTTTATTGTTATTATTATCAAGTAATTTTATTATTATATTTTACTCTTTTTTTTTTTTAACAAAATGAAGTGCTGCAAAAACACCTTTTCAGTACCTTTTTAATTATTTTTTTTTCTAAGCAGACAGTTTTTCAGTTAAAATTATTTTTTCTTAAAATATTATATCTGAGGATCAAATGACTTTGGTTGTTTTAGAAACTCTAAAAAAATCACATAAAAAATGTTTAAAGAAAAAACCCACTTAATATCCATTTCATTAAAGCAAAGATATCCGCATTTGTTTGTGAAAGTGAATATGTGAAGGTGTCTAGCTAGACCGTAGGCAGGTACCGTAACGAAGTAGTTCCTTGTGTATGTATACGTATACAACAATTATTCCTTTTAAATTCATCCTTTCCTATAAGAGGTTTTATATACTTTCAAAGTAAGAATATATTCACGCACATATTATATATACTCACACACCTAGAAACTAGGTGGATTAGGCAGCAAAGCAGAGGTCGAAGCATTCTCTGATAGGTTACTTTCTTGGTTTGAAAGAGAAACAGAAGTCAACAATATGCCGAGTATCTGAACTTTAACTTCTTGAAAGTGCATGCGTATGTTGAAGAATTAGACCCTGGTTGAGAGGAAGGAAAGTAAGGAGAAATTGTTATTATTTTTTTGGAAATTTAAATGGATGGAAAAGTGGAAGGAAAAAGAATTTCAAACTTTTGTTATTAAAATATCAAATTTCTTTTTTTAATTTTTCTTCGATAAAATAAAATATATTAATATTCATTTTTTTAATATATATTTTTCACTCTCATTTCTTCCAAACATATTTAAGAGTTCAATATATTTATTTTGTTTTTGTGTATAACCTTTTACATAAGAGTTTAACTTTATATATGCGCAGCTAAAGTAAAAAAAATTTACATAGTTAATTAATAAAAAAATCATTGTTAATATAATTCTTAAGATAAATATTATAAAAGTTACTATTTATTACTCTTATAATATTTATGTTGACTCTTAATTAGCAATGTGTATTTTTCTTTTATAGCTTTTCAATGTTTTGATTACTAGGGTGTCATCATTATGAGTGAATATACGGGCAGCAAGTCCGTTTAAGTCTCAATTCAATTTCTCTTCTAATTATGTAAATTTTTTTAAAAAATATGTTCATTAATTGTGTGATCTATTGACTTATCAAATTAGTTTACGTAGGCTTAAGTTCATAAATACTCATCCTTATTCTAGTCATCACATGACAAAATATTATCGGGTTGAGACTTCATGATTTTGTTCTTAAAAGATATTTTTATGGACTAAAAAAAAAAAATATTTATAAATTATTATTAGTCTCAATTTATAAGTGATATAAAGTTGTATCCGTATATTAAAGTATTGGTATTAGAAGGGGTTGGATCACACACATACGAAAGATTAAACCCTTTAATTTCGATCAAGAATTATAATTTTGTTACACTAATAAAGCCTTACATTATTTAAGGACTAGGACTTAAAAGATAATTTATAAATGCTACCTTTTTTTTTAATCTCATTGATGCGTCTTTTTAACACAATATCATGAGATCTAGACGTACTAAAGTGGATACAATATCAAATGTGGTGTTACCCTTAGGAAGATTCTTTTAGATTGTCAATAAAATCAGTATTTGATTTTTGATACAAGGATTATTATGTTAAAAAATCTCCACGAATGATTTTAATACAGGGTATAATGCAACTTGTGAGGTTTTTTTTTTCTTTTCATATTATACGTACGTAAAATGTTGATATATAGCGGTGTGAGGTGTTTTTTCATGAAAAGTAATTGCATAAACTGGTTCTTTTGATCTGATGTCGTCATCCATATTAATTATCATCTCAATAATCAATCTTTCTCCCTCGGTAGGGTCATCCCTCCACTGTATGGCCATTATTAACATGCATTAAGGGAAAATGTTAGCCGGGTAAGCAACTTGAGTGTATGAACTACTTGTGACAAACATTCCATTGCACACGAATCTGAGTTTCAACTAAAACATTTCTCCTAAAAGACTATCTATATATATGCGTTAAATAAGCACTATTTAGTGTGTGTTTGATAAACCATGTAAATCAAGTAATGAGGCAAACGGCCAATGAACGAGAAAACTATAATTTTTTTCCTTCTGTGTTTATTGTTTTGGAACGTGTGAATGCCAATTTTACAACATGATTCCCAAACACAGCTCTATTAACTAGGATTTTTATGCGTGTGGGTAAAGAATCGAATACCCTTTTAATTAACAAACAAAAGATGCCGTTGGCCGTGAAGTGCCACACGTCAATTTAAATCTATGACTGATATTCCTTATTTTATTGTGTTTTTATGTCTTAATCTGCTGAAAGAGAAATTCCAACGATTATTAAGAACGAATATTTCCATGTAGAGACATAACTTTGTGTTATTTGCCAATTGGATTCAAAGGAAGTTTAATTTGGACCATTTCATGTCACATAAGTACCACAAAAATGCTACTCTAATATGGACAACCAAAGACTTCTCAGTATAAGGGGATTTGGCATCTTCAAATTCATCCATGTCTTTAGAGAATGTACAAAATGCTATTGCAAAATTGGATGCCTCTCATCTTCATCCTGCCTGTACTCTATCCATATCCTTCCTGATCGATGAAATTAAACATATTTATTATTCGTCACTTAATACGATATCTAATATGATTTAAAAGAGTAGTTATATTACTTGCGGACTCCTTGAAAATGGTAGCTAAATTGATATTGAAATATATGTAACAGCCGTCATGTTTTGTAAAATTACTGCTTAATATTAATTAGTTTGTAAAACATTAATGTTTTCATTGTCTTGTCAATTGTCATGTACACTCCATTGACGATAATTAAAGTCAATAAATGACAATTTACGTACAATTATCCAAATACCGCTTATAAAACAAGTTGGGACATATTTAACACGTCAATAATGCATATAGATACTTTTCTGAGTATGTTCCATAGAAGACGATTATTTGTGTAAGTAAAATTATTATTCACAATAAAATTACTCATCTAAATATTAAATATTCAAGATAATCACGTAATTAAAAGTCGATTTCAAAATTATTTATTTAAAACAACTTCATATCATATGATCGATCACTCTTCGGTATAATTTAGATAATATAACCAAAACTTAATTTTAGAATTTGTGAAGTCTAATTTTAAAATTTAAATTTGTAAAATTAGCTGTAGATGTGAGACTAGTAGCTGAGTGAAACGAAACATGCCTATCTAAATATGTAAACAGAAATTATTTCCACTTTTATTATTATTGTATTTTATATATAGTTATATTTATTTTGGGTGAATATTTGATAATGTGATGCATTTTAGACAGCCAGCACATGTGATGGGAATGAACGATAGAACATACCAAAATTAGTTTATCTTCTACGTACAAATAATCCATCTTTCCTTTTTCTAGGTGCTAATCGTCGTCGTACTAATCACATGCACTACTTTTGACTTTTTTGGCCTAACCAGAATCATTGCTACTTTGCTTTTGCGTCCATTAAATGGAGAACACGCCAAATGCATGAGCCCCCACACGACAACACTAGAGAGTCATAGCTAGGTTATTGCTGCATATGCATGCCATGGCTTATTACAGATTTCTTGATGTCTTTTCATGGATTCAAAACCTTCCACCAATCTCAGAATGGAAAACAAGTTCCACATCGCTGAGCTTATGTTCCACAAACTCATCTCAACCATCACTTAATCTCACCATATCGAAAAACCTTCACCAACCCTCGAAACTCTCTTTTGCCATCGTCGCAGACTTCAATATCCAAATCTCTCTGTGGACCTCTAAGCCTTTCAAACCTAGCTTTAAAACCATGAAGTTAACAGACCAAGAAACCATTTCAAATCTCCTTGTTAATTTCATAGAAGATATCCTTCGTTACGGCTCCAACAAGAACAGTCCCTATCTCAAGTTCCTCAGACTTGATTCTATTTCAAACTTTTCAGACATTTTCAACCTTGCTTTCCTCACTCTCTTGTTCCTAGTTTGCATATATGAAGCCCCTTCTGATCTTCGTTCTGGTTGTCTTAGCACTTTGAAAGAACAGTTGGCGGGGTGTAGATCAAGGCAAGCATCGAAGTTGCTGATGAAACTTTTGGGTTCTAACTTGGAAGAGCAGTGGATGCGTTCTGTGAACCTTGCAATCACGAACTGGATTGTGGAGCTCCAAGAGGCGCATCACAACACGTTCAGAACACCGTCTCCTCTATTTTCCTATGCATTATCGAATTTTGGGTTGTGGAAGGTTCAGTTGTACTGTCCTGTCATAAACATGGATGTTGTAAATGCAAACAACAATCCTGCTGATGAGAGACTTCAATTCTCTCTCAAATATCAGCAACTTGAAGGTGTTCTTCAATTCAATTACAAAGTCATAATCAAAGAGAAGTGGGTCGAAATCGTGGTGAGCATTGACAACATAAGGTAACCAATAATATATCTATCCAATTCAAAGTGGATAGTTTCTCATATATATATTTTTGTTCGTTATCAGAATTTAATAAATTAACATGAGACTTTTTCTAATTGAATTATTTTAACATGGATGAAACCTAAGTCACTGGTTGTCTTTATATATGTGTCACTTTTTTTTTTCAAACTTTCCATGCAATAACAGAAAAATGACACTCCCACACAATAAAATTAACAGATTCGAGCAAAAAGTTGTGGACTATATGCTAACTGAGCATCTCTTTCACTTAGTTTTAATAAATTCTTTGGATTTTCCCAAAAAAGATAAAGGCAATTTCCAGAGGCAAGTGTCATTTTTCTATTGGAAAAATAAAGAGACACAATAAGAAATTAGAAGTGATCATTTCTATCACAAATTAGAGAGAAAATATTATTTTTCAACGGCTTATCATCTTATTTGAGAGGCAAAAAATTGAGATAAGAATATAAGGAATGAGTAATCTTATCCTTTGCATATATGTGAAATATTTTCACCAACTAAGAAAGTATATTTTCTAGCTGCTATTAAATCATTATCCATGCAATTAATGTTTCCTTCTTTAATTAATATTTAGATTTGTATGGGCAGATGCGATGTTCTGAAACTGGTAGATGAGAGTCTTATGAGAGAACGAGGAGCAGGTGCAGCTGAAAAACATTTTCCATCAAGAATATCATTACAAGTCACCCCCACAGTTCAACACCAAGTGTTGAGCGTGTCCGTTGGGAAATCCTCGGAGAACCCGCGAATAGAGTACGGTGTGGAGAAAGGAATAGAAGCCTCATTTGAGCCACCAAATCCTTACCTGGGACTGAGCGTATCAGCGGGAGAGTCCACAACCGTGAGCCTAAAGCCGTGGAAATTCGAGGAATCAGTTTACGGCTACAGCGCAAACCTGAACTGGCTTCTCCACGACACCACGGACGGGAAGGAAGTGTTTTCATCCAAGCCTTCCAAGGTTGCGTTGTTCAAGCCCAAGTCCTGGTTCAGAGACAGGTATTCCAGTGCTTATCGTCCTTTCACCAGGCAAGGAGGGGTTATTTTTGCACGTGATGAGTATGGAGAAAGTGTGTGTTGGAAGGTGGACAAAGGTGCTGTGGGGAAGACCATGGAGTGGGAGATAAGGGGTTGGATATGGCTCACGTATTGGCCCAACAAGCACAACACTTTCTACCATGAAACTAGGAGGTTGGAGTTCAGGGAAACGGTGTACCTCAAAATTGCATAGCTTAAGAGTTACGTCAAAGAATATCGATTCTGAAATCCATCTATACATATGTCTTGGTCTGTTTTATTTTTTAACATGCACACACAATATAATAGCAGTTAATTTTAGTGCACTATGATTGTCCAAAGTTTGTATTATTATATTATATTATTGTGTAAGAGGACAATTCAACTCAGAATCTTTGCTTCTTACATGAATGTCATATTTTAAGTTTTTAATATTCATGTCTGTGTATTGGTTATTTTATCATTTAATTTTTCATCACAAAAATTGTCATATATGTATATCTTAAAGTTCCAAGATTAAAAGATTGAAACTAAGTTGGATCAATGGAGTAAATTAAACTTGTATCTTGAAAAAATTTTATTCAAAAAAAAATAGTCACATAATTGAGTGTGTCAATTTCATTAAAATTTGTGAGACAAAAATACGGGTGAAGTTAAGTATAAGATTTTTTTTTATCTATATTATAGGTATTTTTTTTTATTCCGTGCGAGTTCATCTGCGCATTTGGTGATGAAACCAAGTGGAAGATGGTGCAATTTAAACTTCTATTGTAATAAAATTTGAAGGAAAAAAAAATTGTCTAGATTTCAACATGAAAATTTTGTTTGATGGAAAATTATATAAGAAATTTAATAACATGCACACTTATCTAAAAGTTTAACGAAAATTGTTGTACTTATTTTTTTTCACAGCTGTTGTACATTTTTTTTAAGTTTGAGAATTAAAATACACTCGACATCGAAGAGGAGGTAAATTATAATTTTCTCATAGTTAATTTTTTTCCCTACATGCACTTGGTTCTTATACGTTCTTTAAGCAAAAAAATAAAATAAAATGAATGTATCTGAGTCCGATTGTCCGATTTAATCAACTTTTTATGTACCTAGCACTCAAAGTGTGTTTAAGAGAGAATATAATTTCTCATTTTAGCCACTTATTAAAAAGAAAAATAATCTTTTTACAGAAAATATTATGTATTAAAAAAATTAGCTTCTATATATTTAAATGTGAATGTTATACAAAAATATTTTTAGAAACTATTTTTAACAGGCTTTTTTTTAGAGATTTTATTATGTCTTATCTAATTCAATTTTTTGTTTATCATATTTATTTATAAATTAAATTGCAATATTTTAAAATAAATTATTAATAATTAAAAATAGTTTTATGTGACAATATAAATTATTTATGTTAAATCTAAAATATAATTTATATATTTAAATAAATTATTTATACAAATTTTAAATATAATTTATATATTTAAATATAATACTTATTTGTGTATGTAATTTATTATAAATTTTAATTATATATAATAAATATTTAGCATACAAAATATACATGTTAAAATACTTATAATTTAAGTTTATAAATATTTAATTCTTTTTTTTAAAAAGAAGCTATTTTATGAACTTGAAAGTTTTAAATTTATTATTATTTTTTCAATAAATTATTTTTTTTATATTTAAATAATTAAATATTTTAAAATTATTTTTCAATAAACTTGTTAAAATAAAATTTTATTTTGATTATAGTAATAATTAATTATTTATATAATTGATTGATGAAATAATATAATTTTTATATCTTTTCCAAATACATTCTTAATGTATAGATTATGATTTTTCTAAAATTTTCAAAACACGTAAGAAACTTTTGAGATAAAAAATTATTTGAAAAATCAAACATTTAACACATCATTTAAGTAAAGTGTAAATATAAAAATAGTAATAGCTAGTTGTATAAAACAATTTTAGAAACAGGGACCTTACATTCGATACAAGTAGCGAATTTAATTTTAATATATTATCGGTAACATATTAGTTTACACTATAAAATTAATATTTTTTTAGTCACATAAAATTATATGATTGAATTACGATATAAAAATTATTCTATTATCATATTTCAATTAAATTCTTAAGGTATTATGAAAAAAAAAAAAAAAAAGATGAGTTGTATATGTGTTGAGATTCCACGCGGCGGTGTGTCTATTAAGTAGAAGCCTACTGCGTTGCATAGGAAATAAGAAGCGATGAGAAATGAGAAAACCATTTATTTACAACTCGGTGGAGCGAAGGCGAAGATTTCGAAGCTTACGTTAAAATTAAATCGTTAACAAGTCCGCATTTCCTCTCTATAAGTTAAGCATTGTATTCTTCCTTTCTCTGCATTCCATGGGTTCCTCCGCTGCCATTCCATCTTTCCACTGTATTTCTCTCTCTCCCTCTCTCTCTATGTATTTGCACCTTTTCTGCTTCCCTTCTCTTTGTTGCCTTTACTTGTGTGGATTTTTTACAACCACATTGCATCTTCATTTTTATGCGCTCTTTCGCGTTATACATTTGTGCGAACCCTCGCGATTTATGACCTTATAATATAAGAATAAACCTTATATAACAAGTCATTTGAATAAACAAATTATATAAGAAATCCTTAAAGAATATTTCCGAGAGGATGGTGCTTTAAGGATCAAATTGATGATGATTTATTCTATAATGTAAATCGATTTTGGATTTAATGTGGACCTTATGAACTGCTGGTTTGATTTTCAAATTTATATGGCCTCTTTGTTTTACTTGGAAAATTACGTTTCATGTCATGGAATGTGGTTTTCACAGCAACATGTTTGTTTTGTTAAAGTTTTGGGGATCAAAATCTGCTAGTACTTATTAGAATTGATTTCAAGAGGGAGAGTTTAATCTAGGTGTGAAACTAGTACTATTTTAATTTTTTTTTTTTAAATATGCATATTTTTATATTTTAAAAGTGATTTATACTTTATTATAACTCGTTTTAAAACATCATCTCCAAATATAAATTATTTCTTTTCAAACACCAATTCTTTCAAAATCAATTCTACCAAAATTTAAACCAAACAAACCCATATCTTGCTTGAGTGGTTCATTATTGTTGTAATATACATGTGCTGGTGCATGTATTGTATCACATCCTCAGCTGTTGATTTTTCATCCGCCATTCTAACTTCGCATTTTTGGTTATGTAGTATACTCCTCACTTTAGAGAAGCCAAATCCTACTTTTTGACTGAATTTCCCTCCCGGATCTACATAGGGTCAATTTTCATAGCCCCTTTCAACGTTATTCCAAAACATGTTTTCTGCATCATTTGCATTATAAAAGTAACACAGCCAGCTGCTGATTTTTCCTCTTTCAAATTTGACATTACCTTTCAATGTTATTCCAATCAGACATTTTTTGCTTTGTCTTCACGATGGTGTCTAGTTTACTTAGTTTAATAACCCCCCCCCTCCCCACCTTAAATATCATTTTTAGGTTTCTGTTTCTCTGTTATAACAGACGTTAGACACAGACATGCACAAGTATTTAAGCATTAATTGTTGTTATCACCGTATTCTTAATGATCATATTGAAAACCATTGCAAACCAGATGCTTAATAGTACTTTTTGACTTCAGGTCTCACAGACACCATGTCTCATATGCAACCCTTGCTTCAAAAGCCAGGTATAATTCCCATCCATAGTGTTGGATGGAACTCTCAAAGCAGGCTTTTCACCCAGAGCTTGGCAGTTAATTCTCACAACAAATGGAAACGAACACTAGTGTTTTGTGCAAAAACAACTGAAGCTATTGATGCCACCAAGTCTGAGGGTGGGTTGTTTTGGTTTTGAAATGACTTGTGTACTTATGATGTTATCGCCACCACCAAGTCTTATTCTTTATTCTTATTATGGTTGTTATTTGATTTATGATTTTTATAACAGACGTGTTATTTAAAATTTTGAAATACATTAATGTATAGAAGAAAGTATTTTTCCTTACTATTCTTATCCAATTTGAAAATTTAAACTTCTATGAATGCTAGTAATTAATATGATCATGTTAGAATGCGAATAAGTTGACTTATAAAGGCCACATGTCATTTCTTGTTGTTTCTTTGCCTTTTTCTCACAAAAAAAATGATATAATTATTCGGATGCTTAAAATTAGGCAACAATTTTATTTCTGTTGTTGATGAAAATTATTATGCTAATTGAGAAATGTTGTTTACTTGTTTAGAGATCGCATGCTAAAACTCTGTTTTACTCCAAATTCTGAAGAAGTTGGCAGCTAGTGTAGATTTTTCATCTAGCGTTCTTATTCCTAAAGACCTGACAATAATGTTATGATGTTGCAGCTTCTTTAGATCGCTTTCCTGAAAAATCTCTGGAGGGAAAACCTTGGCAAATGTTCCCCAGTGGATTTGAGGTCCACAGCTATCAATCCTTTTAATAACTCCAACTTCATTGTGTTTCTTTTTATTGATAAATGATACAGTTTGGTGGTAATTAGAAATAGTAAGCCAAAAATCAAAATACTAGAGTATTTTTTAAGTGACACAAATCAAGATACTTAATGTAAGCTTTTAGAAGGAATTAAAGCAAGATATTTTCTACTTATAATTTCTGTCTTATGTTTAAGACTACCTATTGCATTTATTAACAGCCATTTTTTAACTTGAATCTGAATATCTGATAATCCCCGTTAGTTTTTAGTACTATAAATATGCTTAAGCCAAAATTGATTCTTTTCGCACCATTCTATAGGAAAAAGCTATATTGCATGGAATAATTTTCTTACATCTTAAGGATTTTAATGCTAACAGAACTCACCATCTTTCATTATCTTTGTAATTCCTTTTTTGTTGACTTGGACAATGTCTGGTTTGCTTATGATCAGACTCTGATATTAGAGGTATGCGATGAGACTCAAATTGCTGAACTGAGATTAAAGGTGACCTTCTAGTCTCTAGTTTTCTACTTTTGTAAAATTTTGAATACACTTTAATTCAAAGGATGAAAAGAACCTTTAGCGTATGTTTTAAGCTATATGGTTTCCCATTTCCTTGTTATTTGTAAATTACTATATTTGGTTAGTTCAATTGAACATGTAATCTAATGATTAAAAAAAATATATCGTTAGCCAGATGTCAGTAGTGACTGCAGTAAATATGATTTTCTCAACATGTGTCATAGCAAATATTCATTAATGACTTAATGTTAATGGTGCTTTTGTCTGTTTTAGCACATTGTAATTCAAGCTTGAGAAAGTGGTTCTTTTCGGCTTCATACCATATCTGAATATCATATTTTCCTTTTCTTTTTTCATGAAGATTGAATTTTGTTAAATGTAATATTTTATTCAACATTGTGTGTAACTTAGATCCAACTACACCTTTTATTTATACTTGGTTCACCAAAAGAACATGATTTTAGCTTTTTTTATATGCAGATCTCTGAATGATGTTATTTTGCTTTTGTTAAGTTAGGTTGGAGAGACTGAGATGCATCTGAAACGAACCGTTGGAGTAACTAAAGCGCCTATGGCTAACAGTTCACCAACTACAACACCACCCGTTCCAACTAAACCGGTGGTAGAATCAGTGCCTTCTATCCCACCACCATCACCAGCAAAGTCATCTCCATTTGTAAATGATTCCTTAGCAAAGTCATCAAAATTGGCAGCATTAGATGCTTCTGGTAGCAATAACTATGTTGTAGTATCATCTCCTACGGTATGCCTTGTATAAATATATACTTTGCCCTTTGCTTTCACTGATTTACTATCTTTGAGATGAGGTATGTGGAGTTTACAATCAATTTCTGTATTCTATCTCTTTCCAGGTTGGTGCATTTCGAAGATATAGAATAGTGAAAGGGAAAAGGCAACCTCCTGTCTGTAAAGAGGTACATGGTCTTTCTAAGTCATCAGCTTATCATGACCTAGAATAGTCCCTTTACATTGTGTCTTTTACTGTAAACTCAGCATTGGGAGCATATGCACATGTACTTTGCATCCTAAGGTTCTGCCAGATCACAAACAAACATTTGTGGTTTGTATATTGTTCATGTTTACCTGTAGCATGTGAAGGGTTATCATGCCTTGCTTCAGTGTTATTATGTATCCTGCCTATGTGTCAGCCTAGGTCTACTAGTGGGCCTTTCTACCATGCATGCGTTGACTTTTTAAATCAATTTAATTTACAAAAACAGATTGTGGTGAAAAAAAGTAATTAATAATAATTAATCGAGTGTTGCTGTTAATAAAGTTGCTTTTATTGGGTACATAATATTTTTTTAAAAATTGCATTACCTTAATATAAGCATTAGTTATATTTGTTCACATCAATATTAATTAATAAATATTCTAAATGAATATATATATATATATTATATATATATATAATAAAAGTAATAATTTTCTATTATTATACTCTATTATTTTACATCTATTCTTTAAATTAGAATATGAATTGATTATTTGATTACTTTTGAAATGAACAAACATAAGAGTGACTTCATTACGAAAATTCAAAAACTTTTTGGCTTTTGGGTTTAATACATCATTTGTTTCTTGAATTTTTTTGCGAATTTTTAATTAGATCCCCAAACTAAAAAAAAAAACTAAAATTGAGTCTTTCATCTTTTTATATTTTTGTAATTTAGTCCATAGAATTAGACACCCATTTACAATCTGTGAAATTTAACATAATATTTTTTATATCCTCATATTTGAACAGTATTAGATTATTATTTCATGTTATCATCCATACGTATCATGTTATAATTCCTATATGTTAAAATTCTCCTAATCTCCCGAATCACTAGTCTCCCACACTCTTAAATCCATAATCACTAAAATTTGCCTAATCTCCTTATCCATGAACATAATCTGATGTGGCTGTCGATATAAAGAATATTCTGTCAAATTTCATAGATTATAAACAAATGTCTAACCTTAAGGAACTAAATTACAAAAATATAAAAACTAAAAAGATTATGGACCTAATTACTATTTTTTTTTAGTATAGGGTCCTGATTAAAAGTTCTCAAAAACTTCAGGAATCAAATGATATATTAAGCATACTTTTTAAAATCATTTTTAATGTATTTTTTAAATAATTGTACTTTCATTCATTAAGAGAGTCACTAGAAGATGGATTTAAAAAAAAAAGAAGAATCACTAGAAGATAAGCATTGTGAAATGTTTACAGTTTGATGCTTTGGTGAATTTGCATCCGCATTGGCATCTACTTTGACTCCATCATCCACACTATATGATTGAGGATATGACCATGCGAAGAAGTGTCAATTTTCTTTTCAGTCAATCATATTTATTCCTTAACCTATATATTGCCATTTCAATTTTGTCAGTATTTAAGTGCTAAGTAGTAAACTATAGCAATTGTTGTCTTGGGTTCTCTATGGCCAAAAAATTAGGACAAAATCCCAATATATTCTAACAAATAGGAATTTATGGCAATCTTATCCATGGAAACGTGCAAATTAAACATTTTTTTTTATAGATATTCTTATGTAGGTTGATATAGGTTGACCTTTATTTTTTTACCGAGGAATATTTATGTCACATCTTTCAGAAGCTTTGTCAAGTTGTTTGTGGATCTCACTTTCATTGAACTAACTACAAATCATTTTCTTCTTTATTTTCTATTTCATTTGTAGCATTTTTGCATATAATCAATTGTCCGTTTTCATTTTTAAAATCCACAGGGTGATCTAATCAAAGAAGGGCAAGTTATAGGGTATTTGGAACAGTTTGGTACTTCACTTCCTGTTAAGGTGATCTTTCCCTGTTCTCTTAATTGTGGATCCTTCTTAAATATCTACTTTTCCTTACGGTTTTTGTTTTGAAATCTTGCAGACAGATGTAGGTGGAGAAGTGTTGAAGCTTCTCTTTCAAGATGGAGGTATAATGACTATGACCTTTCATTAATTTAAAGAATTTTAGTTGTCCTAATCCCATGAGATTAACTCACTTGGTAGGCTTGCAAGTTCCTGACCATGCCCCTTCTGATGAAACATCCCCTTCCTTTTTCTCTTCTCCCTCGCTCCTAATGTAGATCCCCCATGCCGTAGTAGGTCCCCAACTACCCATAGAAATGCCCAACCTAACCAGGGATCCTGAATTCCCCAGCATCAAAGATATTAAAAATTTGTGTGTGCTACTGTATGAATGCAGGAGCACCAAATGGTTAAACTCATCCGAGGTTTGTGTTTGTTAAACAATGAAAAGTCGCAGGTTCATGAAGTTTTTTAATTACCTCATAAAAGATGCTAACGTATTATACATTGTAGTGTGTGAGAATTTGGGTTTACCAAATGCCTAAACCCTACCCACTGGATGTCTACTTCTTGCACTTGTTAAATGATGATAAGTAACAGGATTTTGAAGATTAATGCGGTTCATTATAATTTACAAGTATATGGCTATTAGGTGATACAAGTTTCATGAATTTTCTAATTATTGATTAACTGGAATTTGGAAGCTTATATTCTAGCTCTCTAATTTCTGCTATTCTGTGTGAACATGGTTCTTCATGATTTTTTGTTTTCTATCCAATTGCCATAGTTACTGCTCACTCCCTAGACTCAACAATATTATGAATATTAACTTACTACTGCACTTTTGATGATTGGCTGTCCACATTTATTGTTCCACTACTCTAATGTGTGTGATTAATTCCTTACTGTTTTTGCTATTATCATTTGCAGAAGCTGTTGGTTACAGAGATCCTCTCATTGCTATCTTACCGTCATTCCAGAATAGCAAGTGAGCTAGCCCATTCTATTGTTGAGGATTAGTCTGCGGCATTAATTTGTTGGGGAGCGGAGATGCAAATTTAATTTGAAGTCCAGTTATTCTTTTTGTTCTGGCAGCAAATAGCTTATATTTATATTAGCAGAAGTTTAGTGATAGATTAAAAAATAATGGTTTGTGCTTATATATTGGGCAAAGGTGTCCTTTGTTGATGACCAAATTTAGTATACTTTTGTATAAATTGTACTAGATTAACTTCTTATGATTCCTTTATTATTTATTGGAGAAGTGAGGCACGCCAGGGCAATTTCAAACGTACCATTTGATTTTGTATTGGTAAAATAATGGCAGCACTTGTTGCCAGTGTTTTCCTGCGTGGCTCCCTTCCTTTTATGAACCAAAATAAATGTGTTCAACTTGGTTGGAGATACTTGAACCAAAATTAAAATGATATGCTCGCATTGCATTTTGCTAGCATAAACGAAAAATGAAATTATGTTGCTTTGGCAAAAATTCTAGTAATCATTAGAAAACCGGTTAGATTGGATTGGTAAACTTAACGGATAATCCAATCCAAAAATATCCTTAACCAATTTGGGTGATCACCTGGGAATGTGTGCTCACTTTTTAGTTACCATTGTTTAGAAGACCACAATGTTCATGTCAAGATCCTTGAGGATTAAAGGTTAGCGGTATGATTTATTTTAAGGTTAAATTGATTTTTTTTTTGTCTTTTATGATATTAAATTTGCACTTTTGATCTTTATATTTTTAATTTAACAATTTTAGTGTCTTAATTTTATAAAATTTGTAATTTTGTCGCCCCATCTATCAATCATTAAAATTGTAATACTTGTGACATAATAGTAGGAGATGATGCAATAATTAATATTTAACAATCCTTAGGTTCAATTATACTTTTAGTCAAGATTTTCATTCTTTTTTTAAAGGAGTTATAATTTTTTATCTTATTTTATCATTTTTTAGGTAATAATAATAATTAAAAATAAAATATAGTTTAAATATTTTTAATATTAATTATTATGTCATTCACTTAATGTTAAATGTTAAATTATGACTAATATTTTAATTTTTACTATGTATATTTATTAAGTGGCTAAAATTGTAGATTTTATTCAATTAGAGGATTAAAATTATAAAAATAAAATAATTAAAGTTACATATTTGATATTATAGGAAACCAAAAATATAATTTATCTTTTATTTTTTTTATTATTGCAAAGAGATGGCAAGTGATTCGGCTTGAAATAGTGAATTGAATCAAACAAAAACAACGGAGATTAACATGTTTTAGACAAATCTCGGCGACCCAAATGTCAGTTTTCTGATGCTTTCTAAATTTACCAGTATATGCTGGAAGCAATAACGTTGGTACTTTTTTACTACAAATGATTAAGCATTAATCTACTTGCTGAAACTCCGGCCTCTGAATAAAAAAAATAACTCCAGCCTTGGTCTTCTTGAGATATAAAATGTCTAAATATTTCATGAATGAATCTTTGTTAACGGTACCATGCACCAACCACTCTCTCCTATAAGCATAATTCAAGAATAAACCATTGTCAACAAGAGGATTGTGCTGTGCATCAACATTAAGTATTTTCTGTACCCAGCTCCTCATTCATCCTTTGAGCAAGCATCTCTTTGACTCTCTGCAAGGCACGTTCGAGATTCTCTAGCTGCATATTTGGCATAATTCAATGAGTCTATCTTCATTTACTTGTTTTAGTGTTTCAATCTTTTCTATAGAGTGAATGGCTAATTTTTTCCTACTATAAGTAGACATTTTGAGTACTATGTTTTGGGAAATAGCCATCTGGGAAGTAGTTCCATACCTCTTGTACAGCGAACCTGTTATGTATGAATAGTCCACTATACAAGTCAAAACTATCTCTCGTGGTGGTTTCCTTCTGCAATAAGTATTAACATGTCAATGAACTGCACTTTGATGATTATACCATGCCTAGTTGCAAACCAAAAAATGAAAGGAAAGCTTTTGAAGGAGGGACGGGGAAATTTTGAAAACAAGATGATTGACGATATACCAATTGAACAAGTGTCTGAAAGCCCTTTGTATCGATAGGTGTGGACTTGATATCCAGTTCAGCCAATGTCCTGATAAAAAAGAAGGCCAAAGTTGTACCTACTGAGCATGTATATTACTATCTATACGTGTTTGTGCATGGTTGATTAGATGTGTAGAAGGCAACATATATACCTCCCTATAGTGTGTGTGATAAATTGGCTCTTGGCAGCTAGTTTATCATGTTCCTCACAAGACATTTGTAACATCCTGCAACCCTTTTCAAAAGAAAGCAGGGTGAAATGGATAATAAATCACCTTCGATAAAATGTGAGGCACTCACAATAAATTCTTCATGATTACTTATTCTAAGTTGTGACAAATCTTTTTGACTTTTTTTTTTCTGCATTCAACGATTTTAGCATATAACTGTTGTTAAGGTGTTATTATCAAAGCCTAATTCAAAACTCTAACTTTATACTTCATTATTTCATTCTTCATTGGCTGCACCATTAGTTGGAAAGTTTTTGTCATTGATGGCAATTGACCAAGGCAATTAACCTACCTCACTTGCAAAAATTTGGAGAAAGTTAGAGCAGATAGCTTCATCTCGGATTCGCACTTTATCATACACGAAAGTTAGATCTTTCCACCCATCCTTCCCACTATCTGGTCCAAACATTGGGTGCGTGCACAGTATGTCTGACTCCTCTGGCAATACCTGTTATGAAAGATGGAAACAGTGTCCTTGAAACATGATATCTGAGAAATTCTATGAGAGGCCTTACTCTAATGTGAAACTGGTTTGACAATTTTGTTAGATTTTAATAATAACTAAGCTACCCATGATTATAAAACACCAAATTTGTCCATTCATGACTATATTGATTTTGGTCTTCTTGAAGGATTAACCTGTGTTTCCCGAACTTGTAATGCAGCTTGTAATGGGTAAAGCTAACACAATTAGAAGGGAGGAGAAACATAGCACATTTATACCCAATTCATCCCAAGCAAATCCTTCCATCTAAGGTTATTAAGAAATGGAACGTCCCTATTAATCGCCTAATAGATAAATAAGTCTCAAAGTGTAATAAATGCTCTTAGTTAGTTTTATCTTTGATCGACGTAGGATTAAGATTTTTTAATATATTTCCTTATTTATATTATTATTAGACTTAATACATATATAATAATAAGTGATTCTTTTAAAGTGGATTTAGAATAGTTTTTTACCATATTAAAATATGAATTTGAGTTTGATGCAATTTATAAGATCGATAATAATTTTTTTTCATTTATATATTCTTCGATAACCTTATCCTTTGTGAATACAAAAGTCGAGTTTTTCACATGTATTAATATCCTTACACATTTCTTGTATCATAAATTCATAATGGTTCACACCAAGGAAAGCACACATTGTTAAATGTAAAAGAAACAAAAGAAGAGGAATGATCGAAATGAAGCAAGTAAAAGATGAAAGTACCCGAAGTAGAAGATCTCTTGGGTGCTCTTTAACTGAAAGCACATCAACAAAGAGTGTTGGTGTTTTGAGAGGAGTGAGTGGCATAGAGGTGAGAACCTTGGAGAGAGACAGGATGGATGTGCATATGAGTATGACATGGTTGTCGGCCTCGAGGAATTCAGCAACATCCCTGCAGAGAGACATGAGAAGGTGAAGGTTGTCATTGTATAGATAACATAATTGAAGCATTTGTTTTACCTGAAGAATTGGATGCCCATTTGGTGGCATAATTGGGAGTAGTCAGTACGAGAAGTTGCCCTTAGAGTGTGGCCTTGTTTGATCATAGTCTTCGCCAGAAACTGCCCAAAGGAACCAAACCCAACTATGCCAATTTTCAGAGACATGATTGCCTTCTATTCTGTGTTTCACTATACGTGCTAACCAGATCAGATTGGGGTCGGCCTTTAACTCTTATACTTAGCTCCACCTAATATTTGTTAGGTACTGGTCGATTTGGTGTTCATATGATTCATGTTATGAAAAAATAATTCTTGATTGTTAGTTTTGACACATCGTGAAACTTGTGTTCATAAAATATTTTCTTTCTTAGTTACTGCTTTTTGTTTTAGAATTTTTTTTATTCCACCCGGAAGTTATTGAACATGCCTTTGCTTAGTCTTGTGCTTTGCGAGTTGTTTCTTATCAAGTTTTTATTTATTTATTTATACTCTCTGTTCTCTTTTTTATTTTATTATAATTGTTTTTTTTATAGAAAATTTCTGTAGATATATAATTTATCTTTTTTCCAGGTCTGATTATTTGATTTTAAAATAAATAATAACAATTATAATTATAAGTTGCATTTAATCTGTTTTGAAAGATTGTCTTTTTTTTTTCTTTTTTTTTAATCGTGGCTTTTTCATCAGAGAAGGATACTTTTTAAAAACAAAATCTCAAAATAGATATTTAAAAAAGATTAAAAAAAATAGATGAGTTATGTTTCTAAACTCAACTTCAAGAGAGTCGTGTTTCAAAATGCGAATTTTATGTTTTCTATTAATAAAATTTGTTTTTTAAAACATGATTTATTTTTTAACTTTACATAACAAAATTTACTTTGAAGAAGGTTGTACTTTCAACACGACTTAGTTTTTATAAAAATAAAATAAAATAAATTGTGATTTGAAGCATTACTCCTATTAAAAAAAATAGAAGTTGTGTTTTGAAAAATAATTTTTATTTTTAGAGGACTTCCACTTTTTACAAATACGATTTATTTGGTTTCAAATTTTTTTAATATTCATCTTTAATATTTGTAAAGAAAAATTTTTCATTTTGCAAAAAAAAAAAAAAAAAAATTTAATCATCACTCGATGTCATACTTAAGTTTGATCAATGCAAGACCCGCAAGCTCTTCTTCCTCCTTCCCCTCAACACTCTCATTTCCTCCTCACATCCTTTTCCTTGTTCCAAGTTTCTAAGCTTCCTTGTGGTGTTGTTGTTGCTGAAGGTAAGGAGTAGAGGTGTGGATTACTAGTCAGAAGCACAGACCTTCTCCTTCTTCTTCTTCCTTTCTCTTCTGCGGAGCTCGGATTCTTCTTCTCTAAGGTGAGAGAAGCTAGATTATAGATTAAATTGTTGTATCTGAGTGTAAAAACTCAGCTTGATGTATAAATGTTGAAAATCATTGATTGATTTGAAGAATATCTCTCATTTTCGGGGTTTCGGAAAAATTTGGGAAAATGGTGATTTTGATGCGTTTGATGGCTGCATGTTGAAATAAAGTTTGTTTTTGAGTCGTATGAAGTAAATGTATTTCATTTATGGATTGCATGTGTTTGAGTTGGCTAATTTTCAAGTGTTTGGTTAGAATTTTTGAAGTTGTGAGGGTTGCTGTTTGAGTTCATGCCGAGCGTAGTTCTTGGCACCGGGCATGCGTTCATCAGGGAACTCCATTGTACAATCACGTTGGGTGCGAGGTTGGTTGCGCCGGGCGAGATTAGGAATGGAAGTCTCTGGATGAATCACATCAGGCGTGAGGAGAACCATGCCGGGCGTAATATCAGATAGTGACTCAAAATTTTGAGTTACTGATATGGCGCAGGGTGCGATTTGAGCGCATCGGGCGTAAAGACTCCTTGGGAGTCGACCCTAGTGAGGTCTCTGCCTGATTTGCGCCGAGCGTGAGTTTGGCACGTCGAGCTTGGGAGACTCTTGGAAGTCTCTGCCTACCAACACGCCGAGCGTGATGATGATACGCCGGGCGTGGAAGAGCTTTGGAGCTCTCGGGTTGAGTTCAAGTCGGGCGCGAGTTTACTTGTGCCGGACGTGAGTGTGTTTGATTCTATGATTAAGAAAATGTTGAATATTATGATATGATAAGAAGATGTAGTTGTGTGTTGAATCATAGTTATGTATTTGTGAAGAAATACTATATGTATGATTTGGGTAAGTTACTTTATTAATGACCAATTTTTCGACTTGAGAATTATATTTTTTTTAATAACATAAATTATTTACTTGTCTCGTTAATGACCAATTTTTGACAAAGAATCTAATTATCTTTTAGTAAAGTGCTCCCTCAATCACATGTCAACTTTCGATCATAATACTCAAAGTCCAAAATCCTATTTACAAAAGTTGAGTTCAGTTTGATTTATATTCAAAACTTTTTGATTATAGGAGTTTGATTTAAATTAAATAAATTCAATTAAAACGAACATACATTTAAATTAAATAAAGTCATTGTTCTAAATGTTATTTGTAAATAAAATTAAAATATAATTTTTTTATTTTAAAAAATGATTATTTTTTTTTTAAAAATACGATCATATGTTTAAAAAAAAACATATACATATATATATATATATATATATATATATATATCATATAAACGTTCAGTTTCATTTTAATGAAATAACAGTAAAGTTTAAAGAAAGAGTTAATCACCTATACATTGCCCGTGTAAAGTTTTTTTATACTGTCAATCAATCATATATTTTAATAGTGTCATGTCAGTTGCTTATTTAATGAAATAAAAATAAAATAAAATAATTTAAAAAAATATGATTGGTTACTAATGTAAAAAACTTTACATTGACAGTGCATGAATGATTAACTTTTAAAGAAATGAGTAAGCTTACATAATTGAGGATTTGAGCATTCAAATGGAGAATTTTTTTCTCAAATAATATTTTTTTTAAAAAAATTACAAAAAAAACATCTATTACACATTATTTATCCAAATAGACCTCTTTACTGTTCATACTCATAATTCGGTTCCCAAGGAACCGAATTCTGAGTAGTGTTTCAATTTTTTTTTTAATTTTTTTTGTTTTGGGCTTAAGAAAGTGTCAATTTTGTAACTGGAACGAGTCGTTCTCGTTCTCTCTGGAGAACGACCCGTTCTGCTTAGAATGATTCGTTCTGATCCATTCGTCATGTGTATATTTTTTATCTGGAATGGTGGGCTGTTCTGATTTCAGAACGGTCCGTTCTGAATCCAGTTTTCTTCTTCCACCGAAACTAAAACGCAAAAAAAAATAAAATAAAAATAACACTGCTTAGAATTCGGTTCTCCGCCGGGAACCGAATTCTGAGTGTGAACAGTAAAGAGGTCTATTTGTGTAAATAATGTGTAATAGATATTTTTTTTAATTTTTTTTAAAAAAATATTATTTAAGAAAAAAATTGTTCAAATGGATTGATTTATAAAAAATGAATTTTGTATAAATAATCCTTTGATACTGTAATTATTATGAATGGATTCTCTAGTAACGTTCAAATGAATTAAATAATGTATTTTGTGTGATATTTTATTATTAATTTCTTTAAAAGCAGTTAATGTGAATGAGGTAGTAGATAAAAGACAAGTGTAAAAAAAAAGTGAAGTAAATGAGATGGGTAGATCAGATGGTACAATGCACCGACCAAGCAGAAGAGGAGACAAAAATGACGTGGAACCTAATAACCTTGTCTGCAATGCATCATGTCATGCATACCCATGACTCGTTGAATGTCAAAAACAGTGTCCTCTATCCACACGCATCTCACGTGTGCAATAACACCAAACTGTGTCGTTTTAGTTGTCACAAATCACACTGTGTTTGCGTTTATATTATAAATAGGAAGGCAGCCCTAAGGCTAAGTGGATAAGCAGGACGACAACAGTGACTGATCCTTATCGTCTCCAATGGAACTCATTTCCTCTTCATCCGCCTTGAATCCGAACGCTCCAATGTTCGTGCCGCTGGCATATCGTAGGGTGGAGGATTTTTCCCAACAATGGTGGGATCTCGTTCACTCCTCTCCCTGGTTCCGCGACTACTGGCTCCGCGACTGCTTCCAAGATCCCCAATTCCTAAACGACGCCTTCGATTTTGCCTTCCCTCAACATCTCCGTAATTTACTTCTCCTATACATTCTTTTTATTTATCTTTCTTTTTATTTTATTTTATTAATTAATTTGTTTTTGGATGGATGCACAAGATGAAGATGAAGATGAAGATGAAAAGGAGGGGAAGGAGGAGAAGAAGTTGGTGTCTTTGGAAGTGCTCAAATGGCGAACCTGTGGCTGTGGCAGTGGGTCGGCCCAAGCGCCCAGGTATGCGGAAAAGGCCCCTAAGTTTGTCAAGCCCAAGGTCAGCCCACGGGCTATTCACCAACCCCGTTAGACGCAGCCAGGCCCATCTCCCACCGCTTATGTACATAAAAGCGTCACAGCTTTAGTTTATTTGTTTACATTTCTCATTTTAATTTTCGTCTTGTTGCTTCTTGCTCTGCTTAGTGCTTACATAACATAAACTGGGTTTCTTTCACAATCATAACTGCTCGCCTATTGTATTGTTCTAGATCTTTTTTTTGAAGTGAAGTTAGCAATTACTACCGAGTTTAACCAAGAGATTAACAAAATAGTATGGCTTATGGGTGTGTGCCTAATTAATTCAACTATCTACAAGGCTTCAATTTAATCTTTTTAATAGGGTTGCGTTTATTTTTGACACGATTCATGCACTTTCGTTGCTAAAACGAAAGGATCTTCTAATCCGGTGGGCTAAAACAGACAAAAGGGTCATTTGTGGACTTGGGGTGGGCCGGTTACAAATCTTTTGTCATTTTTCATTAGACATTTTCATTAAAAATAGAAAGATAAAATAAATTAAATCTTTTATTCTTTGGGCTAGAAAGCCTAAGCCTAGAAGACTAAAGTACAAGTCCAAAATTAAAGAAGAGTGGAAGGTGTAGCAAACAAAACATCTTATGCCAATATCAAATACTTCTGTCATTTTTTTTTTCTTTTCTTTTCAACAAAAAGAAATATGACAATTTGTTTCATTCCTCTTCAATACAAGCTCTGTTTTTCAACTGCCATGCCACCAAATGGACGCAGACTAGGAGTTATAATTTCTTACTTCTCAACTAACCAAACATTGAAATGTATGATTCTCCGATGGAACTTGTACACAAATATGCACGGCTAACACTTTGCCTAGAGCTTATTTTCTTACAATCAAAATGCGAAACTAATTTTCAATTAACCCTCCCAATTAATGAAAAAAAGAGTGGTGTAATTTCATCATCAATGTTTTGCTTACACAAATAAATTTCATTTATAATAAAACTTATGTGGCTAATAGTAGTGTTGGTGAAATCAGATATAGATCAGAGTTTATTTGAAAGAATTTATTTAAACTTATCCCCATTTCTTTGTTTTACCTCATCTAATCTAATACTTGAACTTCATAAGTATATGACATACAGATATGAGATATATCAGTGTAGATAAATACTTCTGAGAAAAGGAAAGAGTCACTTCGTGTACTATATTTGAGAAACTTCCGAGAGGAAGTACTTGTAAACAAAAGCAATAATTAAAAAATTATTTTTGCATATAGTATTTATATCATAATAGAAATGGTATAATAACAGGTTGAAATAAAACATTAAATATAAATTTAAATTAATAATAAATAGAAAGATTATGTTTCAAATATAGATTCGGCCCTTTTGATTATAAATTAATGAAAAGATGGTTCTTTTTTTATTGTAGATCGTGAGTAATTTTCAAAGTTATAAAGTGTGTAGTATGAATTTAGCCATTTAGGAATAGAAGTGTTAAATAATAATAATAAAAAAAGTAGCAGTTACTAAAATATATCGTATTATAATTTTGAATGTAATTAGTGGAGAAAAATGCGAAAATAGGCTTCCATTTAGCGTGTTTAGGATAAGTACTACGAAAATCACAACTACAGTATCAATTTAGGTTGCTCCATTTGTCAAGGTAAAGGAAATGTTAAACAAAGAGACTTTGCAAATAAATCGAATCATTATTCTCATCAATCTCTTATTTCATTTTATGTCACTCCATCAGATGCTTTCATTCGAAGATTTAAGGTCAAAAATTACAAATTAAAATAGTTAGATATATAATTATACCTCGACAAACTCTACATATACGATATAATTTCACTCCTTATTAATCGTGTGTTTCTTTTCTTGAGGTAAAGAAAACTTTAAGGCTATGTTTGGTAACTGGAATTGTGAATTCAGCAATTGGGTTGGAGTTGAGGACATTCCCATGGGGTTGCATTCTTGCCAATCTTCTGAAGAACTCTAATCACTTCTTCTGTTGTGACATTGCCTGTAACGATGACCTTATTCAACGGTTTGTCCACGTTATACGTCTCAATATCTGCAATCCCACGGCTCAAAAATTATTCAAGGAAGAAAAGTGATAAACAAAATATAGTATATGATTCTTTGTCATTGGGACCTTATATGGAAATTAATTAGTTACCTTCAATCTTCTTGATGGCCTTGAAAATTTTCTTGATACACTCGTCACAGTGTAAACCAACCTTCACTTCCACTACCTGATGACACACAACATAAAACTTTGATCAGTTTTTCTGTCCCATATATATAGCTGAAAACAAAAGGATGAAAATTAATAACAAAGTTGCTCACATTGGCCATTCTAATTATCTCTATGTGGAGAATTGATACAAAATTAATGTGTAGGATGTTAGAAGCCTGGAGCAAGTAGAAGAAAGAAAAGGGTGACTTAGGCACAGTGTGACATACAGCCACATTTATATGAAATAACAATGAGTGGAGAGGGAATGAGATTCTGTGCATGAAAAATGGAATCCTTCACTTTCTGTGATTCCAACAACTGGTGACTTGGGAGCAATTGGCCTCCACTCATTTGGTAAGGTTGGCAACCACAATGTCTCTGTTGGGTTTGGCCAAAAACAAGTGAACAAAGATGAAGAACAAACTAATTCTTGCAACTTTCATTAGATTTGCGACATTTGTCTACTGGGATAACAAAATGCTAAATATAGATTCTCCACGATGGACAATACAAATAGAATTACAACGTAACTTTCTGTTATTATTGTTGAGGTTTAGGAAAATTGACCAATATTTTTCACTTTTAATTTGAGTAGTGGTTGGACACAAGAAAAACTCATTTATTCAATTACAAAAAAATAGGATTATTTATTCTTTTTTGTGAGCACAGCAAAGGTTCTTAGGTCTATGGTTTTTTGGATTTCTTGTGAGATTGACTCCCTATAATCTTAGTATTTAGTGAGTAGGTAAGTGGATGGTCCTTTTCATGAATTTTGGGATATGCTGATTGATATTCATGCTTTGCTTATACATCTCTCATAAATTAATCATACCCATTAAGCTCTTGAAAACAGACCCGAAAAGCTTTTTAAGAGAGTCGTTCATTGTTTAAGTTGGAGTTCAATCCATGAGATTTCTTTAATGTTACTTTTGTGCAACTTGCCTTACCTTAACCTAAAGCGAGCACCAGGAAAAGTTAGCCATCAAATAAAGTGTACCAAACGTCTACAAGCCTATCACAACTTTTTTATTACATCATTCATTTATAGCTTTTTTTTTTTCTTTTATTCTTTTCTGCTTTTATATAAAATATTGCTTAATTTATTTTTGTAATTTTTATTTTTTTTAATTTATTATGGTGGATCAGCCCGTGAATGCATCCTGGATTTTCTAAAGATAGCATCACGTTAGTTTTGAAACGCCGTCAATGTCCCAAGCCAACCCAGAATTTGTTAACTTAACGTCCAAAAGGGTTACCCACATTTCACGTTAAACCGTTGACGAAACAATTCGCAAAAACCAAGAATTCAACCCAACACCCAATCACAGATCGAAACGTGTCATATTCTTTTTTTGGTACCTTTCCCTCTGTGCTCGATCCCAATACAATACCAGATTCTTTGCCACTCCTAGATTTTCTCCCTCTTCTTCTCTTCCATTCTCTCCCAAAGTTTCAACCTTTGATAAAATTGAATCATGGGAAACGCCCTCAGATTCCTCTACAGCCATTGCTGCAAACCCACAACAGCCGGTGATGAGTCACTTGGACCTCACGGTGTGTCCTCAGCCACCGTTGGTGTTTCAGCACTTGCACATGATCTCTTTCACTTTGACATCACCTCCCAGGTACACACACATGTCTTGTTTCTTTCCTTAACCCTCCATTTAGGAACCAACTCTTTGTGTAATTCTGTTTTTCACTTAATTTCGTTCATTCATTTTGTGTGGTCTTTATGTTTTTCACCTAATTTTGCATAGTGATTTTCTGAGGTCTTAATTTTATGCTATCCCTTTTAAATTCTTTTTAGGTCCCGGAAGGACTCAGCAAGCATGTTGTGTCTTCTAAGAAGGCTCAGGCTAATTGGTACACTCACTACATTCTTCTTACTAGGACCTAAGTGCTTAGTAAGCACTTACAAGAAAAGAAGAAAAAAAAAAAAAGCTGATAAAATGAATTACATTTCTCTTGTTCTTCTTGTATGAGTGCTTATTTAGACCAAACCACCTGTAATGAATATTATAAAACGTTCATAAACCTTTACCTTTGAACTATGTGTACCCTTTCTGTTCCTTACAATGTTTTTGAAGGTATAGAAAGTTGGTTGATGCTTGGAAAGAGACAAAGCCCCCTCCTAAGACACCTGAAGAAGCGGCTAGACTTGTCATTCAGACCTTGAAACGACATCAGAAAGCAGATGTTGAGGTTTGCATGTACTTCCAAACTTTGAATTCAAGTATGGCTGTACTAGTATGTCACCTAGCAAAAACAAAGCTCATTGGGGATGAAATTTATGTTGTTTGATATATAGGGATTGTTGGCTTTCTATGGTCTTCCTCTACCACACACCCTCGTTCAAGGAACTGCTCAACCCCCTTCATCTTTGCCTAATGGAGTGCAATTTGAAATGCACACCTTGCCTGTGAGGATATAACATTTCTGTTCAATCCATAAAACAAAATCACATGTATACTAGTGCTGAAAATTTGGTAGTTGATAAAATGACATGATTCATCATTATTCTCAATGGGACTAGGTTGATGCAAAAGCAGTAGCAGATGGTGATACTATAACAGTGTATGTTAGCACAGCAGACTCCAGAGAATCAGCATTTGTCCCTGGCAACGTGCATACAGCAGCTGTGCGAAGATCAGAAGCGCGTGCACGAAGGAACTTCGCAGAAGCAGATGCATTTCACAAACAGATCATTGATTCCGGATATCGGTTGGTTTGTAGTTTCCCAATTCCTTATGTCAATGCTTCCAACACTTCATATTTTTCTTCTATCTGTTTGCTTATTTAGGGTGATTCCTGTTGAAAACGAGGAAATCCTAGCTAAGAAGTATAGGATTCGACTAAGGTAATGATCAAACAAGCACTAGTGTTAGAATGTTCAAGTTGTTGTGCAAACCACTAATGGACTCTAGAAATGGAACAGGGGAATTGATGCACCAGAAAGTGCAATGCCATATGGAAAGGAAGCTAAAGCTGAACTGACCAAGATTGTTCAAGGCAAGTCTTTGAGGATCCTTGTTTATGGAGATGATCGCTATGGTCGTTCTGTAGGTGATATATATTGTAATGGCATTTTTGTACAGGTATTCATTCATTTTATGTGTACAATTCATCATTTTGCTCTTAATCTATACTTGCTATTACTATCTAAGTTTCTTATTTTGCTTTCTTTTGTGACAAGGAAATGATGTTAAAGAAGGGTTTAGCATGGCACTACACAGCCTATGACAAACGACAGGAATTGGAAACAGTAAGTACTAACCCATGTTTTGGTTCTTTATTTATTTTTAAAAGCTATATCCTAACTTTCTTAAGTTGTTATGTTAGTGGGAAAAACAAGCCAGAGCAAAGCGTGTTGGATTGTGGGCTTCAAAAAATCCTGAGATGCCATGGGAGTGGAGAAAGGACAGACGAGAAGCTGCATGACAGCACTTGAAATCACACTAGTGAGTGCCAAAAGAAATTGAGCTTATTAGCACATTCTAGGGAAAAACTCGAACAAAAGGTCCTTCATTCAATGTTAATGTATCATTTTTTGAACAAATTGTATGTATATAAAACTGCTGTCAACCGACTAGATCTATTTTCCAATGGAATGCTTGGATCATTAAGTTAACAAATCTAATTTTGGACATTCTAAACAATTTCTTTTACCAATACGCTTGCGTTTTCTTTTTTTATTCTCTCAACACTCTAACCCTTATAATGTTTTAAGTTTTTACGCGAAAAGGTTGAAATAATATGATGCTACTATCTTTCATTTAAATTAAATTCTATTTATTTTGTTCTCTAATAAATCCTATTACTTTGTGTAAAGTCTTATTATCTTTAAAATATTATTATAATTATACTATTATGCTCTAATTTGATTTATATAATTAAATGATTCTATATATAAAAAAAAGTATTTATTTCATACATTTGTAGGGTTAAAAAGATAATTAAACAAGATTCAAAAATAAATCTATTCACACTGTTTTAAATTGGATTAGATCGTTGCCTTAATTGCATAATACACATTGCCCGTGGTAATTACGGCCTCATGTACGGTCATTGGGAAAAGCGTGAGGGGTGAATCTAATCTCGCATCCACTCAAAGATATGACTTAAATAAATTTTATAAAGCTTGGCTATTCTTCGAATTAACCGAATTTTGGCGAGTAAAATTGGATCTAGCCTAAATTTAATACAAATCATGTTTAAATTTAAAACAAACCAATTTAATGATAAAAACAGATAACTATGTCTCCTGAAATCCTTATCCCTAATCTAATACATGATGGGATTGATAATATCACAGCAATGCGTTCATGCATAAAAATCATTATTGAAGAATATAAACGGTGCGCCTTGTATCTTCGATTGAACAGGAAACCTGTACAAACATTTCACCAAGATCTCTCTGCCAATACCTTGAGATCATTAGGGAAACTCCACAGTTGGAAAACCGAACCTGGTTGTGTACAATGCCCAAAACATTCATTTATTTTACTCTCACAAGAAGGAATACAAGTTAAGAATGTACAATGCGCTCTACAACCATTTTCTCTGTCATTTAAATCATCTCAAATTGGGATAAAATTGTAAAGAAAACCTAGAAAAAGAAACAAAGGGCCTTGGTTCACACGGATGTCTATCCAATTAATTACACAATGTGACTGACAATCAACATCTAAAATCTACTTCCTAAAATGAAATCATGGTTGATATACATGAGTATGAGAGCTGAAAGTATAAATCCATGACTTAGGATACACACTGAGCACAAAATTTAATGGACCATCCCATACAATGTCATGTTCATTAGGAAGCAGAAAACATCCCTGGCTTTTACCTTCATGGACTAAGGAGATTCTCTATGTATTGATAGAGGACTTGGTGGGTTCATTGTTGCATCTTTACCTCTTTCAGGAAACTCTTCTTGTACAGTAGGTAGTGGCCTCTCTGGACTATAATATCCCTTAACGAAACTGCTTGAACTTAGAGGACTAGATGGCTTCATCATAGAAGGGGAAGAGTTGTTACCCAAAGGAGAACTTGTGCCAGATTTTGCTGATGCTACATCTTCACGAGGTAAAGGTGATATTGGCTGTTGATCACTATTATAAACATCTTTCCTGTATAACTTATCTTCTACAATGACATAGCTATTCCCTGTTCTCACTTCTTGAGCAAGAGAGCACCAGCTACAGCAGAGCCAAAGTGTGCAATCAGAAGCTGAAGGCTTGCCAAAACAGAAGTTATAAGAAGGCAAATTGAATCTTTTTCTCATTTGGATCCTCCAGAAGCCACCATACAATAAACCAAAAAAACATAGAATGATCCCAGTAGCTACTAGAGCCTGCCTAACAGTGTCATCCTCAATATTAACAGCAGCCAAGATAAAAATCCAAAAGGGAGCCATACAGAAGAGCATAAAAGTAGCAATATGAACATACATGTTTCCAAAGCCAAGTCTCTCCATGTTCCAACCAAAGACACAAAAAGTGCAGAAAAGTGATAGATATGCTTGAGAAATATCATTCCAAATGTCAAGTATTCCTCCACTCCACTGTGGATTATTTTCAATAACCCTTCGTTGCTGTGTGGATGCAAATGAATATTTCTTCTCAAATGACTTCACTCTCAGCTGTTCTTGCTTCTGAGCAACAGAAGCTTGAACCTGTGCTTCTTCATCCATCTCAGAATCATAATCTTTACCTAGAGGGCTAAGAATGGTGTACAGACCAGAGATTGCGGGCGCACCTATTGCAAAAAATATGCATATTCCAACTCCTATGGCGGGGCGGTCGGATCTTTTATAGCCCCAGTTTAGACCACAAAGTGCATATTGAGCAAAACAGTTCACATTAAGGAGAATGACCACAACCATCATATGTGCCCACTCATGGGGCTTATAAGTCCCATTCTTGCAATAAACCTTTCTAAGCCTTGAGATATCTTGTGGACTCCACCTGCACAGAAGTACAAGATGGTAACACCTCTTTGGATGTTGATACAAACACATCAGTGTAAACAATGCATTGAGTATTTGATTGTTCACTTCAAACCATGCATTCCTCTGGGACTTCCTTGGCAGCACACCATTCAACATGCCAGTCATAACAAGGAACAGAATTGCACCTGAAACAGCGACACACAAGATCCACACAAAAAGGGCTATGTTCATTGGATCCCTAATCCATTCCACACACATCTTCTTCAGTGAACCCCAGTCTAGTTTCTTAGCAAACATGCCACTGAAGCGCTCCCTTAAGCGATTAGAACCTGGGGAAGGCACCGATTGTGAAATCTGGTCCTTCTCGGTAGCCAGCCTCTTGAATTTCGCAGATGCAGAACCAAATTTCAAGAATTTGATCCTATTGGGAATAGAACTCAAGGTGCCCTCAAACTTTCTTTGAGGATTTTCATTGCCGACCAATGTTCTTCGAGAAGATGAAATATCTACGGAGACAAACTCCTCTATTTTACTTCCATTAGATTCCTCAATTTCATCTTTACCATTATCAACCAAAACCATTCTGATTTGAAGCCTGTGCTTTCTAAACGAAAATAGTCAATATGGTAAGGGCACAGTTCACAGACCAAAACCTGCGAGGATAAGAACAGAACATTTGTGCTAAGCTTTCAAAAACCATATCAAATTTCATGTGAATCCATAATAACATATAAGTAATATATACTCTTTAATTAATTAAAATTCACAATTCATATAATAGGGGGAAAAAATCAACAGAAGCTCAAAAGTCAAAACCCAAAATCTAGTTCTAATAATAATACCAATAGATTCAATTCATCTGAAGAAAAAGAGGAGGGAAAAAGGAACAATAGCATCAAACTTTGAAGGCTTGCGGTGTCAAGTGCAAGTAGAAACGTACCTGTAAGCTGACAAAAAAAATGAAGAAAGCGTTGAATCCAAGGAATTTATATTCTCTGCAACACTCGCAATCAACTAACGGAATCTAAACTCTGGAAAGTGGAAACTGTACAACGTAAAACAAAACGGTTCATCAGCATTCAGCACATGGTCAAACAGATTGGCGAATGCCACTTCCCAGAGAAATAAAAGGGAAATGCAGATTGAAAATATTGAAAACTCATTTGGTGGGTGAAAATTGCAAAATATATTTATTTATTTCTTGTTCCTGCAGCAACCGTGACAACTGTTGTGGGAAAAGTGAGAAAACAATGAAAATTTAATTTATCTAGAAATTGAATCATCTTATTTTGTATGCAGAGACGGTCCCACCGGCCACTACCGTGTAAAATATGAAATATCATCTCTCTTTCTTTTCGTGTCACACATTTTTTTCAATCTTTTCTTATTCATAAAATTATACTTCTTGATTACATCATGTTACCTTTTCTCTTTCTTAGCTTATATGATTAATGATCTGTAAAAAAATATATTTTTTCATGGTATCAGTAGAAATATCCATCCTAAATACATTGACTAGTATAAACGTAGTGTATGTAACAATTGGTTAAGCTGTGTTTGCTTTATAGGGTCGATATCTTCTTTTATGTCGGCTGGAGCTTGCATGACTCGCCGGTTCTACACGGTTCACCAATTTAAAATTAAATACATATTGATTAAGATGACATCACTTTGAAGAGCTAAGCCATGTTCTTTAGTTTAGTGTCTATATCATATTACCTTACCTGCTTCACGATATCAATGAATCTTAAGTAATTATTGCTCTATTTTTAAAATATCTAGCAATAGTTTTAAGTATCACTATTGCATTTTGAGGAACTTAATTTTGATAAGAGAAGCCAACTTGATTATAAAAAAATTCGTACATAATGCCATCAGAATCACTGAAATTGAAATTATGTATATTACGCGAAATTGAAATAGTATATAAAAAATCTTAAGTTTAAATTTATTAAAAAGAAACGAAAGAAGTATATTGAATATCATTGATACTTATTGAATGCTTGTGACGATCGACTATATTTATGAAGGAGATGTGTACACGAGTTCTTTTGTATCGTAAAGATTGAATTAATACCAATAATACACGTATTAATTTTAAAAATAGACGACATTGTTGTTTGATGGCCAGCTATATTATTACTGTATTTATTTATTTATTTATTTTCAAATGAGGTGAATTAACTTAAACATCCACTTGGCATGTTTTCAATTATTTTGGTGATGAACGGATTCTTTATTATTTTGTTTGGTCCATCTTGGTAAGCGAATTCAAGCTAAGATTTATGTGAGTTTGACTTAAAATATGTGGATGGTAATTGGTAGATACCATTTGTTGTTACTTGTTACAATAAAATTAACAAAAGAGTTGAGTTTCTTTCATTATGCGCTGAGCTTTAGCTTTAGCCTTTAGGTTGGCCAAATGTTCCCTTCCCGTTGACAATCAAGGTGCTTCCGTTTAAATGAGCCAAAGTTTAGAGAGTAAGAAACATTAGAATCAAAATTACTCTTCCATCCCTACATATACTTTATTTTTACTTTATTGTTTGTCTCTTTTTACAATACTATTTTCGAATTGTCTTTTTGCATTAATTATTTTTTCTAAAATATTTTTTTATCAATTAACAATACTTTTAGATAACAAATAATAAATGTTGAGAATTAGTAAGATAGCTCTTTTTTCTCTTTTATTATGATTTGAAAAGACGAGTAGACACAATTTTCAAATATTAATTAATTAAATAAATAAAATAAGTAAGTGAAAAGAGATGATTAATTTAAAAAAGGCTAAAATAGTATTTTAGTCCCTTATAATAATTATTTGTCTCAATTTATTCCCACTTTTATTTTTGGTCTCAATTTGATCCCTAATAAATTAATTGGTTTCAATTTGGTCCCTAATAAATTAATTTGATTCAATTTCGGACTTCGTCCAAATTATTTAAACGGAGTTAATTATTGGCCACGTGGATGTCACGTCGATGCATAGGTGGATGTCACGTGGATGCCAATTTTTTGAAAACACCTGGAACCAGAACGTTCCGTTCTGAAACCAGAACGGGCCGTTCTTGGTGCACTCTTGGTGTGTAAATTTTGCATCTGGAACGACCCGTTCCAGGTGTAAAATTAACACACTAAATGTGCAACCAGAACGAGCCGTTTTGGTTTCAGAGTGGGTCGTTCTGGTTCCAGACTGCTAAACATAAACGATCAATGATTATAGTTCACGATTGTGAATCGTGGAAGGAAAAAGACCCAAGGTACAAAGCATTTCAAATACCGAATTTGGTAATATTGTCAATGGAAATTGATAACTTCAATTGCTAAACAGTTAGACTATACAGTGTATCATTAAGGACAATGCAGTATATCACTAAAGATAATGGTAGCAGATTTTATTTCATTTCAAACTGGAGTGAACCACTTACTACCAAATTGATACTATGCAGTAAAGGATGAAATGATATGATATTTTTCCTTGAAGTCATTAACGATGTACCCCAATAACAACAACCTGTTCTTGAAGAGGTAGAACCTGAAGTAAAGGAAGAGGATACACATGACTAACATTTCACCACATAACCATATGCAGGGACATATTTAAGTTAATCATAGTGGGGGCACTTGCCCCCACTAAAAAAATTTTCATTCTTTTTTTTATATATAAAATATTAATAATTTTATAAAATATATATTATTAATTATATTTTAATTATGTTGTTATATCTAATATAATAAATACTTTAATATTTTTTTATATTTTATTTTATTGTTTAATTGTTTTTTCTTTTGTGGTAAAATTATCTTCATTTTTAATGAAGAAAAAATTACTTACTTCAAGAGTAAGTCTTAATAGACTTATTCTATTTAATAGTTAATGTTCTATATCAAATTTTTAAAAATTTAATTGTTAAATTAAAAATCTTTTCATGTATAGATCAAATTTATAAAAAAATTTAAAAAATTAAAAATTATATGATACTTCGTTAAATTAATTCAAATTAACATATAAAATATTTTTGTTTTAAATGAATGTAAAAATTTAGAGGACACTAAAAGAAAATAAATTAATAATTTTATTATGTTTATCCTATTAATTTTTATCATTTTATTCCTTTAATTTTAAATAGGTTGCAAAAAATTATAAGGTGACACTTAAATATTTCTTCAGACAGAAAGAGAAAAAGGAAAAGTTATTACTCTATTTATAAGAATTGTATTTTATAAAAATAAGTAATTTTAAAATTTTTACCATAAAAAAATATTTTTTAAAATTATTATATTTTTTAATAAAATTAATAAAGAATATTTTTATTGTTTTCACTGAGTTCTGGAACGGGCCGTTCTGGATTTAAAACGGCCCGTTCTGGTTTCAAAACGGACCGTTCTGCTGTACTAGTGATGTGTTAATTTTGCATCTGTAACGGCTCGTTTCAGATACAAAATTAACACACCAAGAGTGCATCCAGAACAACCCGTTCTAGTTCAAGGTGTTTTAACGAAATTTGGCATCCACGGGCATCCACCTATGCATCTACGTGGCATCCACGTGGCCAACAGTTAACTCCGTTTAAATAATTTGGACGGAAGTTCCAAATTGAAACCAATTAACTTATTTGGGACCAAATTGAAACCAAAAATAAAAGTGGAACTAAATTGAAACAAACAATTATTATAAGGGACCAAAACAGGGTTTTAGCCTTTAAAAAATTAAGGATAAATTTAATGTCATTAACCAAATTTATTCAAAAGTTGTAAATTAGTAGAAAATAACTTATATATACTCCCACTAAATTTGCTTGAAGTTAAAAACTTGTTGAGTAACACACCCCCACTAAATTTGGGCAGAATCAGAATTCCCTAAGATGATAGAGCAACTATAGAGTTTGAAATTAAAATCTAAATGCCTAAAAAAATAATTAAGATTTATTTTGTTATTTAATGTATAAAAATTATTTTTGATGGATAAGATTTCATTCTGTCACTTTGGTGTCCGGAGAGTATCTGTGTCCGCATAATCGACGTATGATTCGGATTTTTATAGGATATTTTTGTCCAGTGAAATTTCATTTTATTTTTAAAAAAAGGGAGATATTAAATAATAATAATAATAAATGATCCTTAATTTTTTACAATTTTGTAATTGGATCCCTGAATTAGTTATAAAGTTAGTTTATAACGGCCAAAAACTTCAAAAAGAAGTTAGCTTTAAGCCACCATAAATTAAATTCAGAAATCTGATTACAAAAATTGTAGAAGACTAAAAACCAACTACACTTTTTTTGGTTTAAGAACTTAATTTTTTTTTTTTTTAAAGTTTGTGATGTATTATTAAAACTTTGTTTTACCAAGCAAATATATAGTGATTTTTGTTCCGAATTTTACATATCCAGTTTTTTCCTTACTCAGTATCGTTAATTTGTATTTTTTGTAAGAAAGACGGCAAATCTTAACTCGATTGCGCCCAGAAAACAAAACAAAATTATAATAAAAAATAAAAAAAATTATAGAAACTCTCTTGCTTCCATAATTCAGAAAGTTTCAAATGACATGGTTTAAATGAAATTAGTACTGCAAGACGTTCTAGAACAGTGGATACTAGAGATTTTTCATTCTTCCAAGTTACTATAATAACAATTCTTTATGATGACAACTCGCGGGCATATGCAGAACCAATAAAAGTGGATCTGATCTGATCAGACTATGGCTAACTCCACATATATTCATTTCAAGAATTCATGCAGACCACTTCAGTGGAAACCCAAAGCAAGTACACTTTATACTAGTAGATATGTGTAAGACGAACAACTGGACAAACAAGCTTAATACAAGACAAACATGAAATCCAACCGAAAGAATACTATATTGTGCAATTCAAGTAAGATCATCCTCCTCAAGTTCTTTGGCTTTCAGTTTTTCCTTCACCCTCAAAAGAAGTGTTGTCTTCCAAGAATCCTACACAACATTCACGCAAACATGCAATGTTGATAAAATACTGAGAGTAGATATTTTTATGGAATGCAAAAGAAAAATGGTCAGAACAAGGAGTTTAAAACAACAACAATTCATAAATCAGTTGAACATAGTCACAGACAAAAATATTCATAACTTCTTCTCCTCGGTGTTCTTCACATAAATAAAATGGTACAATTTGATGAAATTTCTAGCGTCTGCAACCTACTTTTAACTGAATGAATCAATATTTCTCGGGAACATTCAAGGCAGATGCAAATTAGCAAGAACATAATTATTAAATTGCTGAAAATTGGGGCAATTTAGTTATGATATGTTTATTCTGTAACAAGATGCATCTAAACTACAATGGAAAAATTGTCAGCTACCAACTAAATTGTTCAATTTTCCAAAAATATGGAGCTTACCAGAGGGGTCATGCTATCAAATTCCTTGACAACTTCAGTAAACTTTCCGATATCTTCTTCATCGATTGCAGCAGCAATATCCTGTCCATTTTATTTTATTTTATTATAAAAAAAACTTCAGTACCTCGTCAGGCATACATGTGTAATGAATCAGTCAATGCAACAATAAAATGTTATAATAAAACCAAACATTAAGAAGAAGATTATAACAGAGAAGGCAGTTATTGAAATGTCCACAACTAGTAACATACTGCTAGAAGTCTATATTCACGAGTTCCTGAAAATGTTGGATCCAAATCCTGCATAAACAAACACATATTCAAAGAATTTAGCAACCGGTGATGTTACCGATCTCAAGATGTAAATTGTTGAAAATATTGGACCTGATATCGCTCTAACGCATTGGTAATAGCAATGACATCGCCTTTACAGAGTTGGCAAATGCCAGCATTTAGAAGATGTCCTTTAACTCCATACTTCAGCAAATTATTGCTGAGAGACTGGCGAGCAATCTCTTCATAAATCTCAATTGACCTCTGATATCTGGAGAATTATCAAAAAATTTGAAACAGTTAATATTCAATTTTAACATAGAGAGAAGGCAATATAAAATTCCTTTCATTACCAAGTATTATTTTCCTTACATTATTGTACAGTTCCTTCTCAAATTAAAAACTGATGTACACATCAATATATGAATAAGACTAAGTGCAGAAATGGGCTGATATTTGTTAAAACCACGTATGCATAAACATCAATATATGATAAGACTAAATGCATCCCTGGGCTAATATTTGTTAAACTTGAGCAGATGTTAACCCTGGGGAGAAAGGGTGGGATGGGGGGGAGTATTAAACCATGAGAATGGGTGATGCAGAGGAACTAAACCAAAAAACAATAGTAAGCAACAAACATAGGGAAATAGAAGAAAACCATGTTCAAGCATTATTACGGAGCTCCTCACAGTTCACATCAACCAACAACTACACAAGATAAAAGGAGCAGAAAAATAGAAAATCTTACTGTTCAAGCTGGGCAGAGAATTGAGCAACTTTTTGTTTGCACTGGTTTGCAGAAGTGTTCACTTCTTCATTTTCATAAAAATCAGCTGATTTTTCATAGTAAACAACAGCCTGCTCAATATTCTGTTCAGACTCATACAACTCAGCAATTTCCTGTGCAAACAAAAGAAAAATCCAATCATGACAATTCCTTCAAGAATGCCTCAACAGTAAGCCAAATGGAAAGGGACACCATTCACAACCAAATAAACATTCCAATGTTAGAAATTAAATTTCAAAAGCCATACTAAAATAAAAAATAATAACTTATCTATATACCTTCAAATATCTAGCAGCCATAGATAGCCTCCCAATTTCACAGAAAATATTTACAGCATTGTCTAAGCAAGACACAGCCTCTGCAATAAAAATATAGAAAAAGAAGCTTAGCATCGTTGACATGCATTATATAATTTGATCATGTTCAAAAGCATATATAAGATTTGGAACACAAAGAAACATGTTGAATTGTACGTAAGCACTTGCATTGATGCATACCATTTATATTAGTTTTTTTATAGCAATGCGCGGCGTCAACATAAGCTTGGGCAGCTTCGTGCTTGCTTTCCAACTACAACAACACGATTCATCACAGCGCGTGGAGAGAATCAAATCAAAGAAGCCCAAAAACGAAACGGATTAGTTAGTTACCTTCAAATGGCAATTGGCCAATTTGATGTAGGTGGATCCTGCTTTGTCCCCTGAAAACATGCACAATGCATTCCGTTAATTAATTAATTAAATAAATAAATAATTAAGGAATTAAAAGAAGAAGAAGAAAAAAAAGGTTACATGATTTAGCGAGCTTGAAGGAATTGGCGGATTTGTCGAAGAGTTCAGAAGCGTCCTCGAATTTGGAGCCGAAGAGGCCCCAACCGCTGAGCTTCTTCTCTGCCTTGTTCTGGAAATCCTCTGCCCTGGCCAAATGATCTCCCATCTTTTCAACTTTCAACGATTAATTCCCTCTCTTTCATGCAATAATAATGTCTCTTAATCACAGATAGATATTAGATACTATTTCATCGCCAAACTGGAATCAAAATGAAAACAACGTGTCTCTTTCTCTTTCTCTTTCTCTTTGTTTCGCACGCAATTACCACAATCCTCACTTTCTCTTTCTTCCCCTTCCGAATATGCTTTCCCTTTCCCTGGGCTCCGCACTTCGCCCATTTCATTGGGCTAGGCCCATTACAAACCAACAAAATGCATCCATTTTCTTCTTCCCCTTTTTTCGTTTAAAGATATAATAAATCTAACTCAAAATGTACTTGGGCTACATCAACACCATACATTTTTTATTCAACAAAATAAAATTCATATTTTTTATTTGTAAAAGTGGAACACATTATTAAGGAGTTTACAACGCATTTTTAATTTTACATATGTATCCTTTTTTATAAGCAATTAAGAAGAAAAAGACACTTTGTTGTTTCTATATATTTATTTAAAAATTAAATAAAAAATTATAGTGATTTGTGAGGATACAATGATTCTAAAAATATAAAGACTGAAAATAAGTTATTAAAAATTAATATCTCTTTTTATATAATAGTATTACCTATATTTGAGACACTATCAAACATTAAACATGAATACTATTTTAAACAAAATTTAAACATTCATTTATAAGTTAATCACTTATACACTAACAACCAATCATATTTTTTAATAATTTTATGTCATTTGCTTATTTAATGAAATAAAAGAAATAAAATAATATTTTTATATTGATTAGTTGTCAATGTAAAAATGTAATTAACTCTTAATTTATTGCGTTAACTTTTTTCACTAAACTCAATCAACATTGATTATAAATAAATATCTAATATGTGTTTTACCTTACATTAGGCTGGATTAATAAAGCCAATGCAAGTACCTATTATAATTGACTCAGTCGAGTAGTACAATATCTTGTCCAAATATTTTATTTAAATTAACATTACGTTCAATTAAATTATCAATAAAATTAGAATTTAGAAGTTTCATATTCGATTTTTAAGTATGTAATTGTGTTAAATATTTTTAAAAAAAAATTATTGTTATATTAATTTTATTCAATTCAAATAAGATTATTTCTATTAAAAAAATACAGTCTACAAAAAAAATAAATATAATTAATTATATTAATCTATCTGCAATTTTAACATTTTTTAATATGTTTAGGTTTGTAATTGTATGATATAATAAATTAATCAAAACATCAAAACTAGAATTTAATTTTAATATACTCATAGTAAAAGGATTTTTCTTAACGTTATTTAATTGTAACTTATATGTATAATGTATTAAAAAATGATGTTTTACTTTTGTGATGATTATATTAAAATTAAAAAATATTTTAAATATTTAAAACTTTAAAATAATAAAATTAAAATATTTGATAAATATAAATAATTAAATGATTTAGACGATGATTTAGAAGTTTCATTTCAAAGGTGTAGTATTATTCAAAATAAAAATCTTATAATTAAAATTGTTAATAATTTGAAATTGTGACAGACACAGAAAACCTAACTGAGTGGATTAAGATATGAATGAGGAAGTGGATGTGGATCCCAAAATCCCAGAATACGGACAAGGCAAATCAAAGGCTCCAGAGGGAGAAGATCACAATTACACGTCATTCTTCTTCCAGAAGAGGAGCCAGTCTCAAGTGGAAAACTAAGTAATCATTTTTAAATATTTTTACATGCAGATACATTCAAAATTATTCTCTAACCACATATATGAAAAATAAAATTATTTATCCAGTATCTATCATTTTGTTAATATGCATATCCAATTACTGATTACAAATATTTTTTTTAAAAAAATATCTGCATGGTATGGACAGTTTAAAGAATGAACAAAAATATTTTCCGTAAAGGTCACAAGCAATTAGAATAAAAAATTAATCGAATCATAGATAATTTTTGATATCATATATTAAAAAGTTATGGAGTAAATTACATTACTCGTTACTTTTTCTTTAAGATAGCAGTAACATTACGTCATTTTTCTTTCTTATGATAAAATATAGATAATGTTATTCAACGAAATACTAGAGTCAATTTACTCATAAAAATTAAAATAATATGTGCATATTCAAAATTCAAATTTGATATCCTCATTATAATTATAATAGATAAAAAAATTATATACCACTTTTCTTTCAAAATATATAAATATAAATTATTTTTCTTTTCACTAATAAAAAAACATTATCTTTCTCCTTTATGTTGAAAAATACATTTCCTCCCTTGCATGTTAAAATATGTATTTTTTCATTTTTTTATTTCATATATAGAATTAAATATGTTTTTATGTTATTTTTTTTGATAAGCCAAATAATTGAAATTAAAGAGAGTACAAGGAGTACTTCAACTCATTACAAAAATATCACATGTGATATGTGTATTATGCACCACTAAAAATACTATTCCAAATTATGTACTTGAGCTAGTCCATCAAGGAAACTACTATGTATGAAATATAGAACAATTATAAATCATTAAATTACCCTTTCAGTAAACTATTCTATATTTGTCTAATCTAAGACTTTAAAGTATAATGATGTGATTGTCAAGTCTTTTCGATTGGATAAAAGAAAGTAAAAAACTTAAATTGGAACAACAACAACACCAAAACCAAAATATAAACATAAATAAGAGCAACCAGAAGTTTGAACCAAAAACAATATTATCCTTCTGATCCGTAATTTAACAAGGGAAGCAGCAACACTAAAACCCAAAATATAGTATAAATACATCCAATCCACAAATATAGTATAAATACATCCAATCCACAACTTTAAAATAGAAATTGCAAAATCAAATTTCTTCAATAGCCTCATTTATATTAAATATATTTAAATATATAGACTCAAACTTGTTTTTAATTTGTGTAAAACGGTTGAGATTTTATTTTAGTCTTAATTTTTTTTTATTTATATTTTTTCTTATAAAAATTTATAAACATTATATTTAATCTTTGTAAAATATTTTTTAGTCTTTATAAAATAAGTAAATTTTGATTTTAATCTTAATAAAATATAAGTTTATTAATTGTTATCTCTCTAAAATAATTATTTTTAGTTCATAACAATAATTTATAAGTAGATAAATAGTACTTATTTTAAAGATTTATAAATTTTTTTTTAGAAATGTCACATATCTAATACTACATAATTAACAATTATAGATAATATTAAGATAATTATTTAATATTTTAATAAATAAATATGTAGTTAAAAAAGACCACATGATAATAAAAAATTAAAAATAACACTTTAAAATTTCGAGAGATGAAAAATTAAAAAAAAATTATAAGTATTAAAATCAAAACTCATCATCTTAGAGACTAAAATTATATTTAAATAAAAAATTTATTATCAAAATATCTTATACACCAATACTCTCAGATATAAAAGTATTATACTGTCATTTTTCCTTATATTAAAATATACTTTTTTTCTCTTAATAAATATTAATACTTTACATGTAAATAATTTATATCTTAATGTATATATTTAATTATTATTTAATAAAATTATTATTATTATTTTATTAAATTTAACTGTATATTTTAAAATATATTCCATTTTAATTATGATTTTGCAAAAAATATTTTAAATATTTTAATTGACTAGTACTTTTTTCATAAGATTAATTATTATATTTATTAAATATAATATATATATATATATATATATTTAAATTGACCAGAAATTATTTTATTTATTAAATGTAATGTATTAAATATAAAGATCATATTTAATTGATGTTCTTAATATAGTATTTTTATAAATATTTAAAGAGGGGTTAGTGTTTTTGTTAGATAATATTGATTATTAAATTTATTTTATAAGTATTAAGATGGTATTCAATTGATGAATACATTATTTTTTATGAATACTTAAATAAATAATAATAATTATATTTGTTAAATATAATATATTTATGAAATTTAATCTACATTATTGATATTGATAGGGATGATATGTCAGTTAACTATATTATTCATTTTAAAAGAAGCGAGTGACTAAAAAAACGCATAAAAAAAAGGATAAAGAAAAGAACACATGGGTGTGTTTCAAGTTTCAACTCCACCAAAGATGAAGCCTGCATCTGTCTCTAACGTCACTCAACTTGCGGAGCCTCTCCTTCTGCCACCGGACTGTGAACAATCTCCGGAAAACCAGACTCAGCAAAATGGATCCATTTCCGGAGCGGTCTTCAACATATCAACCACCATGATCGGCGCCGGAATCATGTCCATTCCGGCCACCATGAAGGTGCTGGGAATAGTTCCGGGCTTCCTGCTCATACTTTTGGTCGCACTCGTGACAGATGTCACTGTCGAGTTTATGCTACGCTACACAACTTCAGGTAAATCCACTACTTACGCCGGCATGATGGCCGAATCTTTTGGCTTCATAGGATCCCTCGCCGTCAAGATTTGCGTCATCATAACCAATTTTGGTATACTAATAATCTACTTCATTATTCTTGGTACGTTCATCCTCCTACTTCGCCTTTAATTCCTTCTTTTTTTATTGTTTACTTGCAGCCCGTGTTAGGATTTTTTTTTTATGCAAATTTGGGCTGATTCACTCACCTAGTTTAGTTTGGGCTCACTTGATGTGTCATAAAAGACAGAAAAGATTAGAAAAAGAGGAAAATTGTGATCATTTTTTAGGCTGTTCGGTGATTTTATTCCTGAAAAGTGAAAATCCATGGTTTGGTGGGGCCACGGTTCATCAATTCATTTTTATTAGAATATACTATATAAGATGAATGATTACTAAAATACCCATTAGAAATTTTAGTTGGGTTAATATGCATTTACATCTTTTACTAATACATGATGTGTTCTGTTTGGAATATTAAAATACTGAAGTAAATAAATATTTTAAAAATGGTCTCCCGTAGTTTTAGCTACTAATTTGGCCTGCAAACACAAAATCTGGCAAGACAGGGTGTAGAGACATTTGGGAATTCATAGTTTGTACCCTCACAAATGCCAGATAACTTTTAAGGCACCGATCCATCAATAGAGTTTTGTGATGAAATCATCAATGTCAAGAGCATCTAATAATATTCAACACTCACATGCTACATAGCAGTCCTGCAGATCCTGTCATGTGTTGGGCCTAATTTCCCGGGGACCTTGGAAATTAAGTTAACCATATGTAACGTGTTATGGTTTTCAAGCTTGGAGCCAAAGGTCGATGAATAGAGTAGATTCGATTAGGAGACTATTCAAATAAAGAATCTAAATCTAGTTGTAGCATTACACGTGGGGTTAAAACAAGGCCTGTTTGCCAACCCCTTGGTTAGAAAACCTCCCACAAATTTGGATGAACTTGGAGTGTGAGTGGCCTAATATATGAGGTCGCTGGAAGTGAGGTGTAAAAAAAGGAACGATATTAGTCCCCTCACAAATCAAATTTTGTTTCTCCCTTTTAATCTTTAAATTACATTAATCTTTTTACGCAAATAAACCTCTTAATAACATTTTTTTCTCATGAATAACGTTCCAAAAAGTATAATTACCAACAATGTTATTCTTGAGTAAATAAAAAACATTGTATTATTTTTCTTTTGTTTCTGTATCTTTCATGTTAGACAATTTTGTATGAGATGCTGTCATAGTCATACATAAACATGGGTTGGCCTTTCTTGATAGAAATTTGGAATATGTCTGGTCACTTTCTTGGAGACTATTCCCTTCCACTGTATCCCATTGCTAGTTGAGTTATATGATAACTTCAATATTTCATAGAAATGCTCCGCGTTTCTCAAAAAAAGATGGGAGTGATGTTTTTGAATTAGATAAAGAAGGGTTGTAATCTAAGTATTTTTAAAGAGAGGATAATTTAAATATTGTTTGTTAGACTAGCAATACATATTTTATACGTTCTTTTTCTCTTATGTAATGGACTTGCATTTTCTAACTATTAATTCCATGTTTTTGACATAAATTTGATTGAGTTTCATTGCCTTTGAATTGGAAGGTGACGTTCTGTGTGGAAATGAGTCGAATGGAACGACACACTTGGGTATTCTTCAAGAATGGTTTGGCATGTACTGGTGGACCTCTCGAGCTTTTGCTCTTCTCATTGTTGCCCTCTTTGTAATGCTTCCACTTGTTATGTTACGGCGTGTTGGTAAGTACTACTACTACTACCAAATTCACAAGCACTTTTTCTTTTCTTGGAAAATTAAACTTTCCATCTTAAGAGCATTAATTTGGCTAATTAAATTGTTTTTTATATTTATATATGTACAGATTCACTGAGGTATAGTTCTGCAATATCAATCCTTCTAGCATTGGTGTTTATTGCAATATGCTCATCTATGGCCCTTAGTGCATTGTGGTCCGGCAAAACTCAATCACTGAGGATTGTGCCTGATTTCTCTCAAGTCACTGTCCTTGATCTTTTCACCACTGTCCCAATCTTCGTGACCGGTTTCGGCTTCCATGTCAACGGTTAGTTTCAACATTATATATCACTTCCAGCTTGATTATATCATATTTTTCTTTTAATTTGTCATTTTTGAAGAATTTTTTTTATTTTTATTTATGACTTCGAAGTTTTATTCATCAACTTACGTATGATTTGATGCAGTTCATCCAATTAGAGCAGAGCTTGGAAAAGCTTCACACATGGGTTTGGCCGTGCGAACTTCGTTAACAATCTGTGTGGCTATTTACTTCGCTATTGGCTTCTTTGCATACCTTTTGTTTGGTGATTCCATCATGCCCGATGTGCTAGTAAACTTTGACCAAAACTCCGACACCACTGCTGGTCGATTGCTGAATGACATTGTTCGGTTAAGCTATGCACTCCATCTTGCACTTGTGTTCCCCATCATGAACTATTCCTTTAGGGCCAACATAGATGAACTCATTTTCTCAAACAAAAATAAACCTCCACTTGCATCAGACACAACAAGATTTGTGTCACTCACTTTGACTCTGCTAGCCCTCACATACTTGGTGGCTGTGGCCATCCCAAACATATGGTATTTTTTTCAGTTCTTGGGATCCACAACCGTTGTTTGTACCTCATTCATCTTCCCTGCTGCTATCGTTCTAAGGTATGTACGTATACATGCTACTACCAATTTTTGTGCTCTTAATATATATTTGCTTAATTTATGTATCTTAATTTTTTTTTTTTTATATACAACAACACAGGGACATGCATGGCATATCAAAGACAAGAGATCAAGTCATGGCAATAGTGATCATAGTTTTGGCTGTGGGCACAAGTGGCATTGCTATTTGGACCAACTTCAATGGTTCAGGGACTGATTAGTGATTAACTGTGATGTTGTATATATACCACCCTGTCTTTTCAAGTGTTAGGGAATTGAAGCCTCATCAAAGATCTAGCAGTATGGTCCCTAATTGCAAAGATTCAGAGGGATTAAGATCTTCTACAGTTGTGGGAATATCTCCATGAATTTGGTCCTTAATTATGTAAATTTATTTTTTTAAAATTATTTCTATAAATTTTAAAGGTGAGAGAGATTGATATCTACGCATCCTGTATTTTGAAATGGGTAGTTATGCATGAATAGCTTATAGCTTAATAGTGTAAAAACATCTCATTGATAGTCAATTTTTTTCTCTCTCTCTGTCGCAGTATATTTGTCTACGTACAGGTGATTCTCTCTTCTATCTCTTTCTCTCCCTGGATATCTACTAGCATATGAGTGTCCATGGATTATTTTTCTTTTAAACTGCAGTAGATCCTATTCTGATTCAGACACGAATTTACTTTTAAGGTTATAGATCCTTACCACGGATCAATTCACGCACACCATCTTAATTTCAATCTCTTATTCCGAGGGGGCATACCAGCAAAATTTTCTATAACACTTTCTTTTCATTACTCTTTTTATTATTGTTTAAAATTTATTAAAAATTATAAATTTTATGACTCTCATATCTTATGTATCAAGTTTATTTTAATTTAATTATAGAATCCACTCAAATTTGTGATTATCAAATATTAGTGAAAGAGTGTTAGAGAATGTTTGCTAGCATTTCTCTATTTTCAATTCTATTTCTATTTTTTTTATTATGTTTTTGTATTTTTTTTTTATTATGTTTTGATTTTGCTCAATATTTTTAGAATAACCTTTCTATGAAAATAAAAATGACGTTTTTGAATTTGTTTCTAATATAATGTTAAAAATTAATTTAAAAAGTAGAATTTATCAATTTTTTGGATTTTTTCCATGTACGATCTTACTTAGGAGAGATTGTACACCTGTAACTAGAAAATGCTTGATTAAAACGTGTCTTTATTTTTTAATATATACTTTAAAAATTAACCTTATCAAACCACTAAAACCTATAAATAGTTTGTTTTTTTGTTGTGTAATTTTTAAGTATAATCAATAATATTATATAATATAATTAGTATGAATTTTAAAATATGAAAATTATATAATAGTAGGTCATATCTTTTGATTCTATTAAATTGAATATGTCTTTATCATTTAACTTATTTATCTTATATTTTCATAAAGTTGTTTATCATAATATAAATTATTTTTTCTAGTATGTTTAGATTGACATTTTTTAATGATAAACTTATTATTTTGTAGTTTCAAGAATACAAAAAAATATAAATTATTTGTGGATTAGATCAACACTAAAATGGTTGATAAAGACATTAAGATGATCAATTTAAAGTAGATCAACATAAGCCTAGGAAGATACACAATCTTTCTGTCTTAATCTTAAATGCAATAGCACATAAAGACTAAGTGAAAAGTTGAGAATGATCGTTCTTAAACAAATCGATCATGAGTCTAGGATGGTACAAAAATATTTTTTAATTATTTTATAAAAAATACTAATGACACATAAATACAAGACCTCATTTATTTTGTTTAATTTTAAAATTTAAATATTTTTATAATAAGACTTATAATGTAATAAATTAACAAATATAAAAATTTAATCATAATATAATATAATTGAATAATTTAAAATATTAAAAATAAAATTATAATTAATATAATACAAATAATAATTATAAAAACATTTTAGTGTATCATAACTCATATTTACCAATTGGGATTGGAGTTGGACTCTAACTAGTGACCACCATGCCTTTGGAGGTCAATTGTTGAAGCAAGAAAATAACACATGTAACACCCCGAATTTTCTGCTAATACAATGTTAAATATTTTTATTTTTATATAGTTATTTTTGTTAATTAAAGAGGTTTTTATAGAATATTTTAGAGGTTTGTTACAATTTAAATTATTTGTGAAAGTTTTATAAAAATCTTTTTTTTTACGCCGGAACGGGTTGTTCCAAAAGTGGAACCGGCCGTTCCAAACAAAGAAAATATACTGATTTTGAGGTAGCAGAACGGGCCGTTCCAAAAGTGGAACGGGTCGTTCCAATTTAGTAAAAAGGCCCATTTTTGTTTTCCCAGAACGGGTCGTTCCAAGGTTATGAAATTGCCTAAAGACCTTAGTTGGAAACGGGCCGTTCCAACTATGGTCAATCAGTGTTAACGTGAACTTCAGAACGGGTCGTTTTGCTTTTTGAAACAGGTCGTTCCGAATTTGGAACGGGCCGTTCCAGTTGCTAAATTTGCCTATGTTCGAAAAATCCGGAACGGGCCGTTCCGAATCCAATACGGGCCATTCCGGGGACCCCAGGATGCCTATAAATAGGGGCCAGGGGGTGAAAATTTTATATACTGAAAGAGAAAGTGAAATCTTAGAGAGAGAAAGAGAAGAGAGAGAGAGAGAGAGAAAGAAAGAAAGAAAGAAAGAGAGGAAAAGAAAGAGAGAATCCAGAGGAGGAGGCCCTGCCCAAGTTTCAACTCCGCTTATCCAGGTAAGGGGGGGAGTGAGCAAGGACGGAGCCAAGGGGGACCTACGGGTGCCACGGCCCCCCCAACAATTTTAATTTTTTTTTATATTTTTTTTTATATGCTTTTGATACTTTAATTTTCATTTATTATAAATTATATATTATTTATTCTCGGCCCCCCAGTATTGAAATCCTGGCTCCGTCCCTGGGAGTGAGAAACCTCGCTCAGGGGTGTGGGGATAATTGTTGGATAGTTTGTTTGTCGGATTGGCCCCCAATCCCTTGCCGTTGTTCTGTCTTATTTTCTGTTTGTTCTACTTTATTTCTTGTTGGAAATAATAAATAATTATGTAATCTCAATCCCTTGCTATTGTTCTGTCTAATTTTCTATTTACTCTACTTTGTTCTTTGTTGAAGGTATCGTTATTCTGTTTGATTTTCTATTTACTCTACTTTGCTCTTTGTTGAAGGTGTCGTTGTTCTGTTTGATTTTCTATTTACTCTACTTTGTTCTTTGTTGAAAAGTAATAAATGAATATGAAATTAATGTTAAAAATAAATGAGTTTTAATATGAACAAGAATGCTCTCTGGATCTCTATGAATTGCTATGCGAACCTTATAAGGAATATTTATGACATGACCATGTGAAATATGGACAAATGACATGAGACCTAAGAATGGACTATTGAGACAAACTATGATTATGAGACTATGACAAATGAGGACATGATGTACTAAATGAAATTCTGTAATAAGTTAAATGTTGAGTCAATGAAATTATAAATGTATGACATGCATCATATGCATATATGACTCCAGGTGTGCCGCTGAGGCCGCATACCCACGACTAACAAGGTGTACCTTATGGTCACCCACGACTAACAAGGTGTACTTTATGATCACCAGTGATGATATGTGAAACTTCCTTATGGCGCCACATGCATGCATTTATGAGTCGAGTCCATGACATCATAGCATGATAAATGAATATATATGTGATATTGATTATTTATGTATGTTATTTACATGTGACTTATATTTGTTGTGTGTGTGAGCTATTTAACCTTTATTTCTGCACCTGAAACTAAGTGAGATGTTTCTCACTCCCGTTATTTTTGTATACGTTTAAATTATGTTGCAGGTGAACAACATCATGAGGATGTTGGTGATGAGGCTTAAGGTTTCAGTTGGGCATGCTCTGATAGGATGTGACATCGGGGCTTAGCTAGCTTAGTCTAATATGTTATTATTTTAAAAGCTTTAATTTTCTCTTCCTTTGTAATTTTGAACGTTCTTGAGAAAAGACCAAAATATACATCTTTGTCATACTATTTTATTACATGATTTGAAAATAATATATTAATTCCTAACTAGGAGGCACTGCCACCTTTACTGGAATTAATATATATTCTCCTTTATATGATTTCTTGAGTTTAATACTTATATTTGACTTTTTATGATTTATGAGTTACGAATGTGAATCTTCTACCTTATGATATTTGAAACAAGTGTTTATACATGAAAGATGTTATTAAATTATGGAAGATTTTATTTACTTAAAAGAAAGAAAGAAAAATATTTTGTTTAAATTTATTGTGCATTAATGATGGAGTAGAGGGTGTCACAACACACATTTGCGTAAGGATCTTAGCTTGTTAATTTGTGAAGTTCATGCAACTGAAGTTCCAAGCTTGGTTATTTAATTGCTTAAACCATCAAAAACAAACATGAAAAAGGATATTACGTTAACATAAGAAGATGCTCTTGTTGCAAACTTGCAATAATTTGCCTTTGAAGCCTTGTAAAGCTCCACAATGAATACTGCGCTTGATGCCTTGGCACTCCATACTCTTTAACATTTTTCATAGTTAGGATATACCATTTTGTAAAATTCATTTTGCAGTGGTTAAAAATTGTCAACACATACTATATATATATATATTTTTTTAAAAAAACTACAAATATAAATTTTGAGAGTTTTAAATTAACAAATATTATATTTTTAATCGTCACAATTAATATTTCAACAAATTTGTCATATATGTATGGTTACTTATAGAATTAATAAGCAATGATTATTTTTTACATATTTTCAAAAAATAGAAAATTAAATTAATTAATTTTAGGGAACATAAACTAAGACCAAACTGAAAAAAAAAAGGATTATATGGATGACAATTACACGCTATAGCCGTTAGCGAATTGCAATTTCCTTGAGAATTATGGATGTCTTAATTATTGGTGATAAATACAAGGTTTATGTTCCAATAAATAAATAAAAGGCTTATGTTTATATGGGTGTGGTTGAATTTGTGTGTTTTTTAAAATTTAAACACACTATTTAGCCTATTAATATTTATTTTAAAATAGATAAATAATATTTATTTTAAGAATTTATATATATATATATATATATATATATATATATATATATATTTAAAATGTTACATGTTAACATAGTATTACAAAAGATTATGTGTTACGTGAAATAATTACTTAAACTTACATTAAAGACATAAATAGTTAACAAAAATCACATGATAATGAGATTGTCGTTTTGTGAATTTAGAATGATCGATATAATTGATAAGGACTTTTATATATAAATATTTTCAAATTTAAATATGTATTATTATTATTATTATTATTATATATATATATATATATATATATATATATATATATATCATAAACATATAATTTCAATAAAAATAATACATTTTTTTTACATGAAGAAGATTTTAATAAATCTTTAAAAGTATGTATTAATTTTTTTTAATAAATTCTTATACTATTTATCATCAACAAAATATGTTGTTTAAAAATTACTAGTGTCCATCTTTCACAGAACAAAACATATAGTTTGTATATAATTTTTTTAGAAAATGATGAAAATTTCTTTAATATTTTAGAAAAAATTAAATATTTAATCTGTTAAAATTTTGAAATTTGTGATTAATTAATTAAAAATTGAACCCGAGGAAAAAGACTAGAAAGTTAACATTAAAAAAAATTATTTAGAAAATTAAAACTGTATTTTTATTTTTGAAGCTATAAATGATAGACTCATATCGGTTACCATTTTTTTAACTCTCAGATCCGGTCCTGCATAATAAAATAAAAGATGTAATTCTATATTTTAGAGGACGAAAAGTAATTATTTAAAATACTAAATTAGAGTATTTCCTTAATTATAATATTAAAATAAAACAATTCTTCAATGCGAAAACCGAACTTTCAGAAATTCTAGAAAAATAGAAACATATTTTACCCGAATTGATAATCCAATATGGCTTTCAATTTGACAAATTATGACAAGAAAACAAAATAGTCTGTAAATGCATTAGCATAGCATCCACTTCTCCGTCCAAATTCATTCATTTTGGTGTCCACATTCTTCCCGATACCTCTCCGCCTCCAACCTGTCACTACATTACACGCTCTCATAATAAAACCAAACACCATCCCCTCAAATTACGATCTTACCCTCCTCACTTCTCCCCAGCGTGGACTCTCCAACGGTATTATCGTAATCTAACAACACCAATCATTTGTATTGGTAGACTCCTATAAATAATTAATTTAATTCAACTATTCCTACGTATACACTAAAACTTTCACTTTCGCGGTTCCTACTCACTCACCGCCGGGATGTCGCCGGTGGCCGGACCACACGCCCCTCTCCTCCAAGGATCCAAGAACGTTCCGCCGGCGACCGTGCCGGGCGCCGTGTTCAATGTCGCCAACAGCATAATCGGCGCCGGGATCATGTCTCTGCCGGCGACGCTCAAGGTTCTGGGCGTGGTTCCGGCGCTGGCGCTGATTCTGGTGGTTGCGTTTCTGGCGGAAGTTTCGGTGGAGTTTCTGATGCGGTTCACACGTGCGGGGCAAACGACGACGTATGCGGGCGTGATGAGAGAGGCCTTTGGACCCTTGGGAGCAGTCGCAGCTCAAGCTGCTGTTGTCATCACAAATCTCGGATGTTTAATTATGTACCTTATTATTATTGGTAACCTAACACTTTCATTTGAATTCAACTTGATTTTGGTTACTTGGATTGGAGTTGGATCGAGTAATTTTTGTTTCATGCAATGAACAGCGGATGTGTTTTCTGGGAATCAACGCGAAGGGGAAGTGCACTTGGGTGTTCTGCAACAGTGGTTTGGAATTCACTGGTGGAATTCGCGCCAATTTGCTCTTTTCCTTGTCTCAGTCTTCGTGTTGCTTCCGTTGGTTCTGTTCCGTCGTGTAGGTCAGTGCCTTCCACATTTAAATTTCATGTTTGTCTTTTCAATTTTTATTTTATTAGAATTTATTAGATATTTTCGACCGACCACATTGCTCTTAACTAAAATCATATCACATATAATAAGATTAAAAAATTTAAATACATATCATTCAATAATGTGAATTAGTTTGTACTCTGATCACTTGGTTCTTCTTAACTACCTTATAATTTCTCATATTTCAGGGTCATTAATGTTTAGATGGTGGTAATATTAGTCCTTTTTTTATATTATAATTTAGTTAATGCACGTAGCTAGATGATATCTGCAAAGAAATACACTTATAAATCGTTCACGTTTAACCTACAATTTTTGTGAGTACAAAATTTAAATGCAATTCCTTGGATTTGTTTGATGTTATTTGATCAGATGTGTAATATGTAAAGGTTTGCATTAAATATTAATGGTGTGTTTGGTTTTAGAATTTTATTTTTTTTTTTAGAAAATATTTTTATTTTTTAATTTAAAATTTTACAAAACTTGTTTGTCTTGACTATTTTCAATAAAAATTCATAAAATATTTTTGTGTAAAATTTACATTCAAAATTATTTTTTGTATATATACGAATTAAAATAATATTTTATTTAGTAAATATTTCATTCTTTTCATTCTATCTTATACTTATTTTTATTTGAATACTTTTCTCTCATAATAGATGAATTTTATTATGAAAATGTACAAATATCCTTTATATTTTTTTGTATTAAATGAAATATATATTTTTAAAATTAATTAATTTCTATTTTCCTCAAAAATAAAAATAAAAAACTGTGAAACCAAACATGCCCTAAGATAGATTATGGAAATGAAATTACATTTATGATCATATGGACATAGCCAAGACTAACATTTTATGATGTTATGCCATGCTATTGTTTGCTGGTTACAGAGTCATTGAAGTTCAGTTCTGCAGTATCAACTTTCCTTGCTGTGGCCTTTGTTACAATATGTACTGTGTTGGCAATAGTGGCTATTGTAGAAGGAAAGACAGAGTCCCCTAGATTGTTTCCTTCTTTGGACCGCCATACCTCTTTCTTCGATCTGTTTACTGCAGTTCCAGTCATAGTCACAGCCTACACGTTTCATTTTAATGGTATGTACTTACTTAATTACTTAGCTTCGACTACTGGTTTTGTTGCACCTTCTTTAAAGCATCCATGCTTAAAAGATTTTGTTGTTGATATATAGTTGGTTTTATTTGCAGTGCATCCAATTGGGTTTGAGCTTTCCAAGCCATCTGAGATGAAAACTGCTGTTCGAATAGCATTGCTGTTTTGTGCTCTCATTTACTTTTCCATTGGCCTATTTGGGTACCTCTTGTTTGGGGATTCAACACAATCTGATATTCTCGTGAATTTTGACCAGAATGCTGGTTCTGCAATTGGTTCCTTGCTCAATATTTTAGTCCGTTTGAGCTATGCATGCCATGTTACGTTGGTTTTCCCTCTCCTCAACTTCTCTCTGAGAACCAACATAGATGAATTCTTGTTCCCCAAGAAGCCTCTGCTGGCCACTGACAGCAAGAGATTTATAAGCCTCACTCTTGTGCTGCTAGTCTTAAGCTACACTGCTGCTATTTTAGTACCAGATATTTGGTACATCTTTCAGTTTGTGGGATCAACTTCCGCAGTGTGCCTTGCCTTTGTCTTCCCTGGTTCAATTGTTCTAAGGTAATCTATATCTCACATGATTTTGTTCCTTTCTCTTCAACTGAATAGTTACAATTGTCAAATAAATAAACAAAACCCGGTCTTGTCTAATATTGATCTTTTTCTTTTTTCAAAAATATGACAGAGATTTTCACGGTATATCAACAAGAAGGGACAAAATTATTGCGCTCGTGATGGTTATAGTAGCTGTAATAACAAGTGTGATTGCTATCTCCACCAACGTATACAAAGCTATTCAGTAAATTAGTATTTTCTTTTTTCCTTTTCTATTTTGCCTCATAAAGAAATTTTGATTAGGGGAGAAGGAGAGAGAGAGAGAGAGTTCTAGACGCATTTGATAATTGATGGTTGAGATTCTGGGGTTGATGAGATTGGTTTGGATGTCATTATCATTTGTCTGTTGTAAAATTCGTATTTGTAGAACTGAACAGCTATGTAAAATGTAAAATACCAAGCATGCATATAAAATGAGATCCAAAGTTACGGTGAAAAAGGGCATGCAAATAATGCGAGATCCAAATTAAATGTTGAAAAGTGACAAAGTATGGCGACCAATAGCATTATCATGCAAGAATTCCAAGTACAAATACACCGCGTGTTGACATATTGGTGGTAGCTGGTAGTCTGGTACCCATAATGAGAACAGATCATATTTTAGTCCTATTCACTGTCAATGGTTCATGTATTTATTCATTGTATGTTTCGTCACTTGGTCCATCAATTCTTTTAGCAATTATTTCCTGTCTTTTTCAATGGAGAAGGCAGCTTAAATACTCAAATGCTCACTAACCAAATTGGTCTAAAATAAGCAACTTGACCACATTTGATCGATTCATATTTGGCCACGGATCCTGTCCCAAGTTATATATTTATATGGTTTCTAGAATTTTCACATTCACTATAAAGCATGATCATACGGCCTTTATAATTATCCTAGAGTGATAAGTTTAAAACTATTTTTTGGTCTCTTTTACGTTATAGTTTAAGTCAAATCAAAGTTTATTTTTTTAAAATGACTTTATTAACGCGGTTGCAAGGTCAGACAAGGGCATATCATCCTTACTAGCGATGTTTTGATTTTGCAATGGTGGTACAAGGTTAGAAGTCAAAACAGAGGAATATACCAATGAAAAAAAAATGAATTGAATTATATATTTTTTGACCAAGTTTTGGTCAAAACCTTTATCACAATTTTAAATTTATTAATTCCCCGGTATATGCCTAGTTTCTTCCTTAAAAAAAAAACCTAGATTAATTATATCCGTGGGTAGTTAAAATCCGAAGGCGAGGCCTTGAGGCCACGCTAGGATGGGAACCGAAAGAGGATGAAATGGAAAGGAAAAACATTAATTGTATTGTTTTTATTGTTTATATTAATAAAATGAAAATGGAATACAATGAAAATATAATGGCGCTATTCCAATCTAATTTATTGTTTATTGTTTATTTCTTCCTCTTTTTCTTCTCAATTTAGATGAATAAGAAGGAATGAGAGTTTTATTGCGTTTCATTGTAATATTCAAACAATAGAATCAATGGTTTTATTCTGGTATGTTGTATTCTTTTATATATGATGTTTTTAGTAGTATAAGCCTTGTCCAGGAGGGAGATGAGAGTTATATGTAATCATTTACGGTGAGTATTACAAGCAACGCAACAATGAAAGCAAAATCCACCCCTGCATTTAATTTCACCCTAAAGCTTTCTGTCCATTTGCTGAAGTTGCTCCTTGGGTATACATCAATTACCTGCAAACATGATTTGGTTAATTTCTTTGGTCTGTAGTGTAAACAGCCTTTTTTTTTCAGGGAAAATCGGGAATTTTGCGCTTCATGATCTAAGTTCAGTCACGTATTTAGAGCCAATTTAATTCTTTTTAATATGTATTTATAAGACAAAAATAAAATAAAATAATTTTACAATAAATTTTTTGGTCATCTCAACTATTTAAAAAGTTAACCGACAGAATTTTATACATAAATTGATTTGAATCAATAAGAGAGTTCGAGTTATTCTACCTACTTTTATTATTTCTGTAAGTACTTATTTTAATAAATTATTTATTGTTTTACGTAACGTTTGATTAGAGAAGAAAAATGAGAGAATGAATTTTTTTTTTGAAAAAAAACTATTTGGTTCAGATTTTAAGAAAGAAGAATAACAAAAAAATTTTCTAATCTAATTTTAACTTCCCTCTAATATCAGGGAAATTTAGAGGGGAGGAAAGAAAAGAAATTGATTTTTATTTTTAATATAATATTTAAAATATCTTTATTTATGTTATTAAGTTTAAAATTTCTCCCATTTTTTTTTACCTAAATAAGAAAAAGGTTATTTTTTTCTCTCTTTTTAATCAAACAAAATTTTAAACCTTTTTTTCCTCTCTTCTTCATTAAAATCCTTGTTTTCCCATTTCTCCTGTAAACTAAATGGACCTTAATGACCACTTGCCTTTATATACAGTTTTTTGTGATTTTAGACGTGGAATTTGTACTTTGCTGACCCGCTGACTCAGTCAACGCTCCCTTCCACTTGCTTGCCGTGCTTTATGTTTATGTTATTTCAGAAATTAATTAATAAAAAAAACTATTAAAAATCATTTTGGTAGCACATTAAAATCTCTGTGAAAATACATTAATAGTATTTGTTAAACACTATATATACGTTAATTAAGAATAGTTATGCAAAGCCGAAGATTAAAATCTGCAAAACAATTGTAAAAGCATGCACGAACGTACCTCTGCAATCATGGTGTCTCCTTTGTAAACTTTGCAAGACTTGTCAATGTGGCTCCCAACAAGTTGAAAGCTGCTGATATGTTCATTGATGTTGGTGGCCATGAACACTTCAAGCCGTGGTTTCATGTCAAGAGGGTGCGATCTTTCAACCCCAAAAATCACATCCTTCTCCTCCGACATTCCGCCTCTATAAACCACCCATCGATGCCGCAGTGTTACCACCTTAATCTTTAACGTATCATCACACTGTCAATTTCTTATTCCAGTCTACTTGAATCATGAATTTTACTTGTCCAAAGTCAGTAAGGTTAAAATAAGAATGCTTCTCGCTCATGAGAAAATTAATTATACCCATATTCTATATATATTCATTATGTACATGCACCTATCAACAAATGAATAATAGATAACCTTCTTCATTAAACGTATCCTAATTAAGGTATATGAAAAAATATTTGTTGAAAGACGTGAATTCTTTCAAAAGAAAGACTAGTATGTTATTATAACATGTTGGACTAGTCTTTAATGTAACATGTTTATTTGAGAGTGGAAGAAAAAGAGAAAGTTAATAGTTGAATTAATTACCTTCTGACGCATTGTAAGTATAAGGGAACCAGTAGCATCACGCATGACCCTCTTCTTCCTAACGTCTAAGCTTGAGCCATCAACTTGAAGCAAGAGATTACCATTAAGATCCAACACCTCGTATCGTTGGTTTAAGAAGAAACCGCGGTATTTCTTGTTCACTGTTATTTCTGTTGGGTAAGTGACACAGAAGCTATCCTCTACGACACTGATCATGGGGAGCCCATGTGCCACTTCCATTGGCAATTCGGGAGCGCTGGCCTCCATTCAGAAATTATTAATGCCTCAAAGAATTAATTCAGACTTTATATAGAAAGATGCTTTTGTTGTTTCTACTGCCTAAAACATACAATATATATATATATATATATATATATATATATATATATATATATATATATATATATGTGGGAGTTCATGTGGTTTTCTCTCGTTTTGGTCTCCTTCAATTACCAGAACACACGATGTTGAAAAGTAAGATAGGCGACTTGTTATTATGTTGCATGCTAATTATTTTTATCAGGTGCTTGTTATTTGTTATTAATTTATTACCGATCAAACAACTTGTCTATTATGTTAATTTAGAGGAGTATTATTATATTAATATAGTATGACATGATTCATGGATATAATTTTATCCTTTAGGATTCAATATTTTCATTTGTGTATATAAAAATATATTTATTAAGAGAAGTTAAATCTTAATATGAGTCTCTTAATTTTGAAATTAGTCTTGGATTTCAATTGAGATGCTCTAGTTTACATTAGAAAGCTAACTTAGGGCTGTTTAGATTAATTTTCTCATAAACATTTTTAAGAGAAAAAAGTAAAAGAAAAATAAAATTAACTTCTTTGTAATCTAAAATTAACCTATATGTAGGATAAAACATATTTTGAAGAAACTGATGAAAAATAGTTTTTTCAAATTAGCTCATATATAAATAAGTTAATTTTAGCTTTTGGAGATTTTTTCCTTCTTATTTTATCTCCTAAAAGTACCTGTTAACAAGTTTATTCAAATATGTTTATTTTTTATTTTTAAGTTCAAAATGACTTTTCATATTTCTTAGTCAGCTATAAGATCTGAAGACAGATAAAGACGCCGAACACCTTAACAATTTGACGGTTCTTTTCTGTATTTTGAAAAAACCCTCTAGTTTATGCAGTATATTTGCTCATCTAATTTGAAGTGAAAAGTTTCGAATTTAAATACCATGCAAATTTAACTTATTTTATATAAAGAGTATTTTTTTTTTGGGTTACAATGAGTAAATATAAAGATTATATATAACTTTAGGGTTTTTTCTTCATTCCAGACATTATAACTTATTTTTATGCAATGTGCTACATAACCTTACCACTTTTGTTGTTTTTCCTAACTTATTTCAAAGGCAAAAGCTCAAAGCAAATATCTGCAAAGGGATGAAAGCTATAGAAACTGGGGGGAGTGACTCATTGCTATTTTTTTTTTATTTTTTGAACAGCTGAAAATTGTGTATTAGATTACATGTACAAAGGGTACTCAAACTCATTTACACGAGAGAACATAAAAATAAGATCAGAAATACAATACATTTTTGCAAATAATAGTAAGCTTTCCAGGTCCAAGTTCTGTTAACCAATTAAATTTTCCATTATTGTGATTTAAAGTCCGTCATGGTTTAACCAATCTTGTAAATGTGGTTTGCAACTCTTCTTGCTTCCATCTACTCTCTTGCACCTTGTGACAAAACAACATTTACCCATGAAGTTGATTCCCCCCTAAGCTTCGTTCACACATGCTAAGACCAGGGTTGTTACACCATAATGCAAACAAAATGTTAAAGTTTTTAGAGAAGGAAGATAGTCATTGCCAGGATATCTACAATATATCTTTCGTGATGGCGTGTTTGTTAAAGATTCCCCCCTCAAAGATGCATTTATTCCTATGCTTCCAGATCGTTCAGTTAGTAGCCAACCACACAACTCATTGCTAGCTAATAGAATCACGAACTTGACGAGTCATTTAACTTGTTTGAATAGACTAATCATAGTTTGAATTCTCAACAAAAATAACGAGAGACTAATTTGGTTGTAAAATAAGATTTCCTAAAAAAATTATTTTGAAATCTTGATTCAAACAGGCTTGCTGAAAACTTTTATTGAATTTCTTTAACTTCAAAGATTCAGACAGCCGAACATTGACTGAAGAACAAAAATGAAATGGAGGGAAAAGATTAAAAAAAAACCACTTGACCTTTGTATATAATTATGGGGTTGAAACTAGAGAATTAATGTATGTACATTAGTAAATATTAAATCATTCGATGAAGAAATGTCAACAAGATACTAGCTAGCCATAAATATGTACTTCATTTTTTACAAGCAATTGGATGAATATTCTAGCAAGGATTAGGTCGGCATTCACCAAATTACCTAAAAAGTTGAACAACATAAACAAAGTTCAATTCATCGAATATAACTGGCTATATATGATTAAAGACAAGAAAGAATACCTTGAGAAACTCCACTTGGCACGGTAAAACAGGTGAAGGTACGAGGTTATGTTGCCGGGCTCTACTACATGGGCTAAGAATGAGCCCAGCATAAGATAATTGACTGAGCCCATTGGGCTCCCTTCAGAATAGACACTAGACGTCCCGATCCAGACTTCAGAGGCACTTTAACTAAAGTGTCCCGCGAGTTACATTAGTAATCTAATAATTATGTTAAGAAATTAATTTGACGTGAAAAATCACAGATACAAAAAAAAAAAAAATTATAGATATAATCACGAAAGTTTATGTCATCCAATTTTTGTTTTAATGTGCTACTGAGTTTATTAATTAAATATCCATAGTCAATGTAAAAAAGTTATACTATAAATTAATAATAAAAAAATACTATGTAGTTTGTTAACAGAATTAATTTTTAAAATTGTAAAAATACTTATTCTTGAATAAAAAATTCTCACATGCAATATTAACATATTGTATACGAAAGAAATCAGTGCCGATATTCTTTATTTACAGTGGAAAGGAAATTAATGCTTTAATTTCATGTCTAAGTTGGATCCAAGTTGTGGGGTAGATTTAGTTGTGATAGATGTTATGCTTGTGAGACTGTTGCCCTATCTTAAGGCGGATGAGTACAAAATTGTGTTTCTGACAGTGTAGTTTTTCTTTCGTTTTGTTTTGTTCCTTTTCTAATGTTACCAAAGATTACTAAATGAGTTGAATACTTTTCTTTTTCCTAACAAACATTAAGAGTTAGCAAAATAGAAAATTCCCACCTTTGGTATGTTAGTAGTTTTTCTTTTTCTTTTTTGGAAATGAACTGAACTAATTAATCAGATTTATTATTTAAAAAATAGAAAATCAAATAAATCTCATATTCATTCTTAGTTTCTTACACAACATGAGCAGTTGTCGTATCAAAATCTGTAATATGATATGAACATATCAGATCATTTGAAGCAATTTGAATTTCTTTTATATTAGATTAATTCATCCGAATGAGTGAGCAATATGATATATATAGTTTGTGGAGGCAGAGGATTATGTATTCCGTTCTTAAAATAATGGCGGTCTGTACAATTACTATAGAATAGGTACTGAATCTCTTGTAGCCTCACACTCACCTGACACTCCCTAGATTGGTGGTTTTCAAATTTGGAGTGAAGTCGTTTTCATTAATTTTTTTTACCCTTTTCTTCAAATGCTGTGACTGTTCTTGTATCCATGATTTCAATCTTGTTCCTGTGGGGGCTGACTTCACCCATCGCTACCGAGTCACACATATAACGCAACAATTTCTGCCATTCCAACACTATCCGCAAATTAACAAATAGACACAAACAGTTGAAAAATATAACTTCTGAAATGTCTCTCTTGGAAAAGACCTGGTAATCACAAGTGTTTCTGCCTTTTTGAGGCTTCTCAGTTCTCATTGTTTGCTGTGCTGGACTTTTGCAGTCTTAATTGTCAAAACCAAGAAGCTATCAACTTCTCATAACACCGCATCTCTTGCTTAATAATTCATGTCTTTTCTTATATTTTGTTTTCATCGAGCCAATTTTTTTTAATAATTCAGATCACATTCTCTGCATATGGGTAAATCTTAATCTTTGTCATATATTAAAGAATAATGTGCCCAGTAAAATAATCTCGTCTTAAAAAACAACGTTTTCTTTTTGTTACTGTACTATCTTGTAATGGATATTGATGCAGCTCAGCCTTTGCGGATCAAAAGACCCACTTGATCAGACTGTTTCTTATAACGAAAAGAATGAAGGTGCTGGTCAGATCAACAAGCGATATGTTCCTCCAAAGGTTTTATTCTATCATTCAGATCATATTTTTTCTAGGGCCTTTAGTTGATCAGAGGAAGAGAAACCACATGAGGGATAAAAAAATTTGTTTGCTTCTGTTTCTCTTGAGTGTGGGTTATGTCTCATGGACTAAATTCAAATATATAAAATCGATTTTATAGATGAAGATTATATTTATTTATAATCTTTTTTTATTTCATTTTTAATAGATGTGAAACTTAAATTTTCTTAATACATTCTATCATGGATGTCTAAAACTATTAAATTTGACGCATAAATAAATGAGTGGCTCTTTTTTATTGATTTAAGATAGATAAAATATGAGTTTTTTCAATAGGTTGAGAGGAATGGAAGGGAGCAAAAATAATTACTTTCTTTGCTTGATTTATATAGAGAAAAATTATTTTTCAAAAAAAATTAATTTATCTTTATATCTTTATAATTTTTAATTAAAAATATAAATAAAAATATTTTATAAGCTATATAAACAATATTTTAGAATCTTTCCCCTTCAAATCTCTTCAATATTAAAAGAGAGTTAAACTGATGAGAATGATTTTTATGTTCTTCTCCTAAAACTTGAACCAAATTAAATAAGAAAAGTTAATAAAAGTTTCTCTCCACCCGTTTCATCTCCTTAGTTTTGCTCCAACTAAACACCTTTATTTTCCTTCTCTTCTCTATTTTTCTACTGTTTTGTTCACTATATCAAACATACCCTACATGACTAATGTAAGGGATTTTTTATATATAGAATTTAAATATAGCTAGATGAGTGACAAATTCACAACCTTAACATGAAAGTGTATATAGAAGTTTAAATTAGACAAATTTCTAATTCCTTATATATTCTAAAACCTCTTGGTATAAATGGTCTGTGTAACTCAACTTGCATTAATTATACTTACTTCCGGGCGTAGGAAGTGCCTAGGTTTATAAACTCTATATGCTGTGGATTTTAGTGGGTCTTAGATGTCTCCGAAAGACTTGGATATGCAAAGTCATGCCAACTTGGACTTTTGTAATTAGGTTAAACCTGCCTATGTAGAGTCAGAACAAATATGAATTTATATAGACCAAAGAATTAAATGAAATAGGAGTCTGGGGATATGAATGTGTTCTCATATGGTGTACTATATTGGATGCATTTTCTTCGTTAATTAACTTATTCGATGGTACATAGTTCATGCTTCATATATATATATAATCGTATTTCCTCATTTTACATATAGTTGATGTATTTTACTTGTTGAAACGTATACGTGTTACTAGCTATTTGTCTACTATAGCTATGAACGAGAAAAATTAATAAGCCTTATTTTATATAAGAAATAAAATACAAAACTTATTTGATTAAAATTTTAATTTTAATTAGGCTTAATGTATTTAAAAGTATAATATATTAATATTTGAATATATAGCGTTTATATAATTTCTTATGATTTAATATTTTTTCTTTTATCGAGTCTCTTTTTTTTCAAAATTTTCGTTATTAATTAATATGCAATAGATGTTTTTATATATAAATAAAGTTAAAACAAGAAAGACAGCTATAAAAAAGAATTTTAATTTTTTAAGAAAAATAGTTAGCAATCGAATTAATTTCATGAGTTTAATTAATTTTGCAAGAAAGTGCATGCCTTTTTCCTATGTTATTGGAGAAGCGACCAATTTATATATATAATCTTTGGTAACGTACAGGCAGTAAGTTGAAAGATAGAGGAGGTTTTGGCAGCCATTATAACAGCAATGTTAAAATGTGATCCTTGGATCCTATGAAGTTTTGGTAGACCCGTGCATTTAGAAATTGAAGATAAAGAAAAAAACAAAGTTGGTGATTTAAATATAATGTTATTAAAGTTGGTAGGAAACAAATTAATGGCAGAGATAGGACAAAATGGTATAGCTGTCGATAGTGCAAAGATTTTATCTAATTGCAGAAATTGCCCTGTACTGTATGGAACACAATTACAAGAAGAATGCGCCATGTAGGAAGTGTATCTAGCTATCTATATTATATGTTTACGTCTATGAACACCACTCGACAGTGACCCTTTTATTCTCCTTCGGATCAAAAGCCTGCCTTTCAATTGTTTAAAAAAAAAAAACATGATAAACAATTGTGTTGGTTTGACAAATTTATCAACCATCACACTTCTAAAAAGATAGTTATGACAAATTATTAATTAGACTTGGGATTTTTATTTTTTATAAAACGAATCAAGCCTAGATGTCACCTATGACTACCAGTCTACCACCCCAAAAATCATAGTTCCAAGACCATATTGCATGTCAATATGCACCACATTTTGATACTAAAGATCACCATTCGCACTCACATCACAGAAATCAATAACATGACCTAATCACCTATGACAACCAACAATAAGATCCAAACGCCAACTATTATGACACCTTTTACAGCGCTGCAATGATAAGTTGCAGGTGGTGGCAACAATGAGGAGAATTTGTTACTTTTCAAATAGAGTTACGTGTGACTAAATGGTAAGATTAGACACACATTGACATTAATTTGATTATATTTCTAGGAGGCAAGAGTGATATAGGGTTTCTTAACCAACTGGTTAGAAAGAAAAGATATAGACAGAAGGAGAAAAGGTGTTGTAAATAAGGATGGAAGAGACGGAATTTAATAAGAATTTGCTTATATATATCCGACCTAATTGAATCTATCTAATTATCTACCATAAATTTGTTTGTTTCTTTTTTTAATATATATTCAACTTGATTTTTTTAAAAATGATGTAATAAACAGAAATGCACATAAGAAGATGTTGAATTGCTTTGGTTTCGTATTAGATTTAGAACTTTCAAAACTTTATGTTTTATAATTAATGAGACATTTCTAAAAAGACTTGGCATGTTGTGAATATTAAAGCATGTTAAAAACTTGGTCAATTTTTTGAAGGCATACCAAACTTCTTGATTTATAAAACTTTACATAATTACATTCAGGGAAGATGAAAAAGGTACCGTCCACAATTAGATCCAATTTAAAAGGTATATATATATATCATCCAATAGAACTATATTGGATGATTTTTTTGTAAAAGTGTGTTATTATAAATTTAGTTATTTAAAAACACGAGTAGATTTTGGGTTAAATATATTTTCATAATTAGAAACTTAACTATTATAAAAATAATTTTAAAAAAATCTAAACTAGCTTATCAAGCATTATATCTACACTTGAAACAAAATGCTAGTTGACTCATTTGTTTTTATAAACTTTAGCTATCATAAAAATATTTTAGAAATATGTTTCATGCATTTTTTATTCCAAAATATAATGTTACACAGTCAATGGTGTGGTTTAGAAGTAAGGAATGAATCATTCTATATATATGATTCTCCTGATGATGAATTTAATTCTTCTCTTCACAAATTTAATAGTTCAAAATCTAATTATGGACCTTGGTTTACTCTTGATCATATTTCTCTCAATAAATGAAGGAAAAGACTCCTTAAGTTCAAAGCATATGGTTGAATACTAGACTTATGAAAGATGTTAACTCTTATAAAGTAATTGAAGAATTTTGATGTAGAATGAGTGATACTTTAAAAAAATAGTACCATAATTTATGAGTTGTACGAAAAAATGAACCTCATAATTTTGATACAACTATAGTTGTTCTTGAAACTCTTCATTAAAAATGCATTGGTGATAGAGATATTATTGACAAAAAGTTAAGGTAAGAATTTTTTGAAATAAGATGTTATTTTCTCAAAATTAGAAATTCAGACAAACATTTTCAAAGAAGGAATCAAAGATTTTATTTTCTAAATGATATCAATGATCCTTGTTTGAAAAATACTTACCTAGCTTCTTTACTGTTAGAAATTCAGCCAAAACTTAACAAAAGGACTTTTAAACTCATCACTTTCTTTTACCAAAAATATTTCCAAAGTACTTTCATCAAAAAATCGAAAATCTCATAGAATATTCATATATATGTTTTTAAGAATGTTTAAATCTTAGAAATATTTACTCCTTTACATGGTCCTTAATTATAATATTTACAGGAGACAAATATTTACTCTTATATCTATCTTCAAGCTCATCTCTATTAGAAAATTTCATATTAAAGAATATGTTGAGTTTTTTAAAATGGATCAATTTTTTTATTGCCACAGTTAAAGAAAAATTAAATAATTCGTATTTCTTTTCTTAAAAAAAAGTGATATAATTTACCTGTTAATTTATGTGCAATATACTCTATACCTTCCCCAAGATACAATGCCTCATGTTTGTATATATGTATATACAATAAAGTGTTGGGCTTTTTCTTGTTTATATATTATCTTGATAGATTCTTACATTGTGGCCAATATATGCTACACGATACTCCTACCTGTCCATGAACAACAAAAGCACTTGTCACTCAACTTTATACTTTTAATAAATTTTGTTTCCATTGTCACACATTGACATGTGAATGTACTTTTCCAAAGTGCAACTCACGTGAGTTTTGCTATCTCGCAAGTAACAAGAAAAATGTACGATATTACAAGCACAACAGTTTGGGTCAAGAAGAGAAAATAAATAGATAGCGGAAAATTAAACTCGTGGATATTTCATATATACATATATATGTTTAATAAAAATGCATAGATAAATTATAAATATTTGCTGCAGGCATATACTGAATAGTGATAATTCATTTTATCCATGGGATTGTGCAGATGAAGGGTATAGCCAGTTAGATAAATTGGAGGGTCTGTGAAATGTGTGAATCTGATATATCGGTTTCATTTTCATATATAGAGACAAACATTTCAGATTCATATTTTAAAATAATTTGGAATGTCACGAGAAACTTTTCTGAATTGAGCAATGGAATTCTCTGCATAATTGGACGCTAAAAAATGTTTCTGTTTTTGGTTTCATTCTAGTCACATGATATTATACTAATGGACACCAAAACGCGTACAGGTCAGCAACACATATTATTGATATGAGTCGTATTATTCGATCGTATCATTTACTAATTTTAAATGATATATACGAAATAATAGCGTCACTTTAATCTATACAATTAAGCAGCATGATATAGAAATCATTGGACATATACATATTATATATATTATACATGGATGCATGAATCCAATCATACTAAAAGCGTACCGTACATATCATATTCATGGATCATGGAACATGCGTAAGTGAAAACAGAATCTTCTTATATATCATATATCAGTCTCCAACTTTATTGCAACTAACATATTATGATACAACTCCACCAAAGGACACTTGAGCTATATCAACACACGCGATCAACAAGTACCAACAGTCTAACACTAACACAAGAGAGGTTAGGCATTTTTTTTCTTTCGTTCTGCAAAAATTGAATAAGACTCGTAAACAATCTCAATCCATGAAGTTGCATGCCGTGTACCTCGCCATCACCAAGCATGGGCATCAAGTTTAATAGTCAGCGATGTTACTTACTCAATTATTGATTCATGAACAGAAGCTAATTAATGCATGTGCCGTTCATTGAAATCATTATACTTAATAATAATTGTGTGCATACATGTACAGGAGACAACTTAATCTTGGTCCTAAACTATGTGCAACCCATTTACTTAGCCTCTACTTGGTCTCGCATGAGTATGAGCAGCACATGAATCAATTGGAAGTAACATCAATTTGGTACTTTCGATGTGAATTTATTGAATAACATGGATCCTAAAAATTGTTCTAAACATACACGTATTCACTCGACTCATTGTTTTTAGATGAATTCAAGATTTTAAAATTAATTTTGATGTAATTTTAAGATTAATTCATATAATATCTTGAACCGTCTCAATTCATCTTACGTTTTTAACATAAGTTTTTGTAACAGTTGTACATTAATAATAATAATAAATATATTTTATATAATATGATATAGATTTGTAATCACATTATTTATTATAAAATATATCTTAATATAAATTTTATATCTTTTTATTGTAGAATTCAATTGTACATAATATTAATATTAGTATATTATGTTAAAATATGGTATTGATCGAATATTATCTCATATATTTCAAACCTTTCTCAGTTTGTCAGATTAGGTTTGCATTTAAATAAATAACAAAGTCAATTTTTTTAGTTAGGTAAAGACAAATATATACTCATCTCAATTCATCCATTTGTTCACCTCTATTGTAAATAGTCAATATTGTTTTTGATTAATTTAAAATCTTTATTCGATTTGATTAAAAAAAATATTTATTTAATTAAAATTTCATATTTTTCACATCTTATATTTTTAACTCTAAATCCTAAATATATCAAATAATTTTTTTTAACTTTGATAAACATACTTATTTAAGAAGATTATCATGATCTCAAAGATGAAACTTCTCTGATGAACTTCGACTAATTATCAATTTTTGACAAATAAAAGTTTTAGGTTAAACTAGATACTACCTATACTTTAACTAGTCATGTTTAACTTGAAGATTCTCAAAATAAGATTGGCTTCGATCCCTACAAAATAGTCATAAAATATTTTCTATCAACCTTTGTTTACCAAAAAAAAAAATATAACTTTTATTACGAGAAATGAGAATCACAAATATAAATCATTAAATATTAAATTTAAATAATTAATATTAAAAATAAACAAAAATTTTTATGTAATTATATAGCCATAAGTTTTGATTTTGATTATTTTTTTATGATTGTATTGTATGACTTAAATTTTTAATTCTCACGTTCTTAAAATAATTAAGATCCGTTCTGATTTTATACATCTTATATATGTAATATAATAAGATTTCTGGAATAAACTTACAAGACAAAAGACTTACCTGTACAATTTTGTATTTTGTGCCACATATTTACGATACATTCAAATCAAATAGATGATAATGACCTAGCTAGTCTCGATCCCACGCCCAACCAAGTCTCTTACTTCTTTATTGTCAATTTTTCAATGATGTGCCAGTCAGTACATATTAACCTTTGCTTTTAACTTGAACTTCGATGTTTGGAATTGACATGTTATAAAATAAAATAAGTTTCTAATTGACAAGCATAACCTTTTGTTACCTTATGCTTTTATGAGGCTCATATTTATCTATATCACATTTAATGTATTTTATTTTTTCAATAAAATATAATAAAATATTACTCATTAATTATAAAGAGATTAATTTCATGTACATTAACATTATAAAAATATTTACCATGAATAACAAAAGATTTACATTGTTTTATTAAGTGATAAAGGTTTGAATCTCAATTCTTGCAAATCAGAAAAATTCAAGTTAAGATAGGATGTCTATCTTTTATTTATTTAGTGTCTGTTAAACTTTTAAACGAAATTAGTATTTCGTGTTTGATGAGGAATATTTCTTAATAATAAAAAAATTATAAAAATATTTATATTGTTAAACTAATTAAATATTATGTTTTTTAATATAACATTTAAAATAATTATTATAAGTTAATAATTTTATTATATATTTAAATTAAATAAATATTTATATATTAAATACAAATTTGTATCTTGTGTGACTATTTTTAGAGATTTTTTTTCCAATAAGAGAATTTGCAATAATTCTTTTAATTTCTTATATAATTTGATTTTATTTATAATAATTATTTATAAATTAAATATTGATATTTTAAAATAAACTATCAATAAATAAGAATAATTTTTTATAATATAAATTATTTATCATAATTTAAAATATAATTTATATATTCATATATAATATTTATTTATATATAATTTATTATAAATTTTAATTATATATAATAAATACCTCTACATGCATTTCACATGATGAAATACTAATTCAATTATAAATACATTAAAATCACAAGTTGTCCTTATTTCTCCGTCTCTCCATGAATTCCACCACCAGATTTCAATTGAGTTTGAACCTTTAATAGACTATGAAGATGAAATAACTAGTTAAGTGTCCCCCTTTTGGGATTCAAGGAAACTTGGATCAAAATTTCCATGATAGAAGAACTACCCTCGTGATCTTGCTATTTTTTTAATCCTAAAATTGAGGTTTACTACATGTATGTATTGACTGGCAGATAAAAACTGTTATTTAAGTGTTAAAATTACTTAGTATTTTAGTATGTATAATGTACAAATTTATTATATATATATATATAATAATTTAAATTTATAATAAATTATATTAAAAATATTATATTTAAATATATAAATTATATTTGAAATAATTATACATAAGTATTTTTAAATATATAGATTATAATTTAGATTTATGCTAAATAATTTATATTGTAAAAAAATATTTATATTTATTAATAATTTATTTTAAAATATTAATATTTAATTAATAAATAATTATGATAATTAAAAATTGAATTAGATAAGAGGTTATAAAAATTTCTACAAACCTTTCTGTCAAAAAAAAAAACTCAAAAAATTAGATGTTTGTGTTTAATATATACTAGTAAGTATTTTAATTTGTGTAATGCAGAAGTTAAATATTTATTACATGTAACTAGAATTTATAATAAATTATATATAAAAATAAATATTATATTTAAATATAAAATCATAATTAAAATTTATATAAATAGATATTTTTAAACGTGTAAATTATATTTTAAATTTTTCTATAAATAATTTATATTGTAGCATAATAATTTTTTTTATTGATAATTTATTTTTAAAATATTAGAATTTAATTTATAAATAATTATGACAAATAGAAATTGAATTAGATAAATAACTAACAATATGATATATATATATATATATATATATAATTCTTACATTTGATGTAATAATTAATGGGATATATCAAAATTCTGTACCGATAGAATTGTCTGTTTTTATAATTAAATGTAATTCTGTTAACATAAACTCATAACCTCTATATGAACATTTTAATTTTAATTAAAAAAGACTATATAATAGAAGTCATCGATCCAATATCAAATTGTGGCCTTTAATTAATCCGAAAATGATGGTTGGAAAAATAATGTTATTAATATATTGATGAATGAAAGATAGAGGAATCCATATAGATAGATAGATAAGTGAATTATGAATTGAATAAAGGAAGGAGTATGGTCCAATATTCCATATATATAAGGGTCCAAGCATTGTTGTGGAGAGTCACAGGGGAAACTAGGTGAGCACTAATGGAATCTAAAAGAGTGTAGGAGAGTTCAGAGCAACAAATACTTTTATGGAAGGCAAGAGACAAGGTAGGAGCAGGATATGTGTATGGAGGATATTGTTTTGTTGTGATGATTAATGGGCACGCATGTGAATAGAGGTGGGTACGTTATTTGTCCTTGTGGAATCGTGACAATACTTCATGGAACACATCAATATTCATTAAAACAATTAATAACTATTTATATTTCTTAATCAAATTATTTAAAGATCGAATCCTAATTTTAAATATATAAAAAATTATGTTAAAAGAGAAATATTTATAAAAAAAAATACTTTATAAAATGCTTAACCAATAACACCTCTAAATACCATATCATGTATCATTAATTCCTCCCATTAATTCATCCAAATAGTATATATATATATAAGCTCGTAATCATTATAATTGGTCTGATTAACGGTAATGTTGATGTGTTGAAGAATTACTGGAACTAAAATCTTATATATGTTGTTTTGTTAAGATTTTTCTTTTTGCTGTCTAGATTGTGTTAGGATAATATAAGTAAAAGTGACTTGTGAAAATTGACCATGTACCAAAATATCTATTGTTAGCATTCTAATGTTTGGATTCATGTAATGTCTGTTTCACGCTTATTTTCCCTCTCCTCTTTTCATTTTTATTCATACGAACATCATAGAGAGTTAGGCGATTACAAATATTTTTAGTTTTTACTATTAGGTCGACCAATGATTTTTTATGAATATCTTTCGTTTTCAATTGAACAAAACCTTTGAATTTGGAAGCGTAGAGAAACCATAAACAACTATATATGGAGAAAAAATAATTCTTACATATGTATGTACCTTTCTCTTGTGAGACTAATCCCATAAGAAATTTAATACTGAAGTTTGTCCTTCCAACAATGCATTTCTGTCTACTCGAATTTTGACGTTGTAGAGACTCCTCACAGCTTAATTAACTCAACACAAGAAGGGAAAAGTAGCATGTGGTGGTTAAGTCTATGTGATTGACAAAAATAAAATGCTATAATTTTCAGGAATGCATTTCGAAATTGTTAGATTACTAGATCTAATTAATTAAAGTAAGAACTTGGTCATGAATTTATGTCTAGTTAACTATTATTTTAGGCAAAACGATTTTATTAACAGAGTACACGAAGTACTCTAATCAAATACAAAATTCATGCTAAAAATACATAAGGATAAAGCAACTCGATTCATGCACCAATCATAAAAAGATAAAACCTGCTACCTAGATTAGCTTGGAACTAAGATCAAGAATGAACCTTAATCAAATTCAGCAAATGGTCATGAATTTATGTCAAAGTTAACTGTACTTGCATATCTTTTTGAAACTGGTGTATTAGTTTTTTTTTTATTGTATTAAACAACTTTCTATTAAAAAAAATTGATTAAAAGGAGTAAGAGGTATCCCAATACTTTTAAACAAGAAACCTGAAATTAAACATCTTTTCAGTCTAGTTCTTAAGTAAGTTTTCCATACATGACGAAGGGTAAAATTAAAGACCTATCACACAAAGAAATAGACCACCTTTAGAAATGATCCAAGACAATGAGCACAATCCACAGTCCCGTTAATGTCAACAATCCCCATCATAAAAATAATTCCATTACGGTGTAATAAAATTGACTAGAGATCTTGCAAATTAAGGCACCATCCAAATTTTCTTCAATTAATTTCTTCCCCTTAATCAAACTACTATGCTGAATCAAGTGCGAACTATATAAAGTCCAACGGTAATACTAGAAATCAAGCCATGCATAAAAGGTACATTCAATTTCAATCAGCTAGCATGTTTGTGGTAACTTGAAATATATATACTTTCTTTAATTTTATTCGCTTATGGAAACAAAAATTGAGTCGCGTTAACAATTATAATACTTGAGTTTACAACACAGTTGATCAGTTATATAATTTTACTTAATTTAATTAATGAGACTTATTACTTATATATATATATATATATATTTATGTGTATATATATATATATATATAAGTTGACAAGTGAATCAGTTGATAATGTGAGATGGGTTATATCTTTAGAAAATCAAGAAATTTAGATGAGATGCCTTTTTCAATGAAGTAAAGAAATAAAGAATATTATATTGTGTCTGCTGGGCGTTTCTTTATTGGACAAGCTAATAATTGCAACTAGGAAAAAGTGGATGCAGTAATTTCAGTATCCGTGATTTGAATACCACAGTTTAATTTATATACAGAAATCCATAACATCATGTGAACGAACATCCATATCAAATTTATGTACAGCTTTGGATATATATGGAAGCTAGACAACAGAATACAGATAATTATCCATGAAAATGAAATCACTAGGATCAGCCGGTGATGGTTTAGATGAATTACATGAAATTATAGATTCAAACATCATTACCAGCATTTAAAAAAATTAAAAAGGCTAATAATTAATGGATGCTAATCTGTTTAATTATTGGAACTGCATCTGCATGGTACCTACAGCTAGCAAGTATATATGTTAGTAACGTGTACGTATATGAAACAAAAGCATATATATATACATGATAACATTTTAATTTCACTTTTGAAGCGGGAAAATAAAATGAAAACGATTTTAGGAGAGTCATGTATACGATGAGAAGGGTATGATGGCACGTGTGGAGAGAGAAGAAGAAAGAAGACAAAAGTTTGATTGCTGGTGCGAGAAAGGATCGAGAGTGGAGGAGAGCCTAAAAAGCCCCCGTGAGGAGTGTTTGGAGGCATTCCAAAATCACAACTAAACATCCTTTTGTTGCTTCTCCTTCACTTCTTTCGATGGCCATTTTTCACTATCACGAGTTCATGATTCCCCTTCTCCCATTTCTTCCAAGTCTAAACCTATGCCAGATATTCCATTTTTCCCAATATATCCTTCTGCTACATAACATATTTTCTTCGTCTTAAAACTATATAATAATAAGTGCTTCCTATTTTTCTGCCATACAGCTATATATTTAATCATGTAAACTAAACTAATTTAGATGTTCACATGACTTGATTTTGAATTTAAAATGTCTCTTGCTAAATCACTTATGGTTTCATTATATATAAGGTAATCCACATTACTCAACACATGTTTGGGAAAGCTTATTATTTAGGAAACAATCATTTTTTTCTTTTATAAAATTTCTTTAAGAAGTTGAAAAAAGTTATTTTAAAAAAATGAAATAAAATAACACTATTTTTTAATGTACACTTTTATATTAAAAAAAATATAACCCATTCAATTATCTAACCTATTAGATATATATTGTGCGAATAAAATGTGATAATAATCTTCCATACTCAATAAATTAACTGAATGATAATTTTTGGACTCCTCATTATCTTAAATATTCTACATATCAATATCTCTTTTTTTTTTTTTATCTCTCTTCTTATCACATATATCACTTATCATATTTATAAATAAATAAATAAAATCCTTTTCTCGATGTGTTAAATGGGATTTAGGGTTTCTAAATATCATTTTTGCAAGTTAATGCTTGGCAAAGTGAAAGAAGCATTTCAAAATTGGGAAAATGGAAAGACTCCAAAATATAAGAAAAGGGTAGTTTTGTAAGTTCAACCAAACTCTACATAGTATTTGTTTATGAATAAACTGAGACAGTCATGTGGGAAGAAAACACATGAGATCATATGGATTTGAGAGCTCATATCCCTTCTTTTAAATGACCACAGAACTCGGCAGAGTTGGTAGCAAAAGAAAAGCACCAGAGAAAAAGAAAGCCAGAAAGATCACAAGAGGAGAGAGAGAAAATTAAGGAGAGCACACAAAATGTTTTCCAAAGAGCAAAAGAGAGCAGCTATGCATGAGAAGCTGCAACACCTTCGTTCTATTACTAACTCTCATGCTGTAATTCCCTGCATTATCTCTTCTGATATCTTTCTTTCCATTGGATTTCTCCGTGAACATTCTCAAGGAAATCAGCCAATTCCCTAAAAGAATGTTCAGTTAAACAGTAATATTGTTGTATACTTACTACCTTCTGCTATTTGTCTTCCGAATTTGACTCCATTTTTGTTAAAGGAAATTAATATGGTTCCTCTTTTCTATTTTTCTTGTTCAAATCTTGGCTATAACTTCATTTTTCATTGTTGACCAAATCCATATTCATTCTTTCTGTATCTTTGATTATCTTTCTATGCTTTCGTTTCCATATCTGGGTAGAAAACTGAAGTACAAACAAATAAGGTGATTTATGATGAATATCATTATATTAAATATTATAATATAATATATATTGAAAATAGTGATTGATAAGTTTCCTTAATTTAATATCATTTATCATGTAAACCAATTATGCATATAGTTGTTTCCAATCAATTATATGCATAATAATTATTAATTATATATGTATGGTTGATGGCAGCTAAACAAAACCTCGATCATAATCGATGCATCAAAGTACATCGAAAAGTTAAAGCAAAAAGTAGAAAGACTGAATCAAGAGATAGCATCTGCAGAAACTTCCAGTGTCCACAACCCTTTGCCTATGGTATTTTTCTTAATTGAGAAAAGTTAACTGCATCCTCTATGCTCAACAATATGTTTGATCAAATTCCTTGCAATAAAACATTGATTGGAGTGTCATTTTATGAATGAACTTGTGCAGGTCACAGTAGAAACCCTAGAAAAAGGATTTCTGATAAATGTTTTCTCAGCAAAAGGGTGTCCAGGTCTGCTTGTTTCCATATTGGAGGCTTTTGAAGAGATGAGACTCACTGTGCTGGAAGCTAGGGTTTCTTGTACAGACACTTTCCGATTTCAAGCAGTTGGAGAAGTAAGATATACACATACATAGCAAAGAAAAACAATATTACAATTGCGTATTTGTTTTCATTTTCAACATGCGTATCATTGATATCTCTCTCTCACACTCTTTTCCTTGTGTTATCAATACTTTTGAATGTCACATGTGTTGTCCTTTTATAAAACGTTCCTCATTGGGGGACGCGAGAAAGGGGACCTAGTTACTGTGTATTAATTGATGGTCATGCATATATATGGTGTTAAATATTAACCCTAATAATAATAGAATCTTCATTAATTGTCTACCGCGTACAATGTCTTTCACTAACGAATATATATATTTTCTTGTTTCTCCAATGTATGTATATTCATGTATATAAGAATCACTGCAAATATAATATGAATGCAACGTTTGTAGAATGAAGAACAAGCGGAGACAATTGATGCACATGCTGTGAAAAAAGCAGTGGGACAAGCAATAAAGAACTGGAGCAAAAGTGGCGATCAAGACTAAATCAGTAATCACATGTCTGCTTATATATATTGCATTTTCCAATCTTCTTTCATGTTGGCTAACTGGCAATTTGTTGCTCAAGGAATTAATCAGAGCGTCGTATAAGACAGCTTCCAATTTTCAATGAAAACATATGCCAGCTATATATATCAGAATGAAAATTAAAGAGTAGTTGATGGTTGATCAAATTTATGTATGGAACCAGCATTATCCACAAATGCATATAATGCATCTTTATTTTTTCCTATACCTATATGAGGAGTCAAAAATTATAATTAGTTACTTCCCCTCAATGTAATGAATGGATCATTAACACTGAGTTTGCTTACTTCAACATGCCAGCTTTCGGAAACAATCTTCAGGTCAAAAAAAGTATAATGAAATGGGTCAAGTGTTCCTAATTGACTTTATTTAAATTGTAATTTTCAATTATATTAGATAAAAATTTGCCAAATTATTAACAAATGATTGTCCTAAACTATATAATAATCTATCCTGAGTGAGACTAATAAAACCTGAAATAATGGAACGGAGTTTAGTACAAGATGTGGCCTACCGAAATCGCAAGCGATGAAAGTTGACACATGTTGTAACCATGAATAGAAAAGTGATAAATTAAAGCAGATTTTAGGCATATAGTTAATCATGAACTGAAGCCACGTGACCTCACGGTCGCTTAGGCTCTTCATCACGCCTTCAACTAAAAAAAGGTCTTTCCATGGTAAACAACAGAACATATTAATTTGGGAACTAAGTAGTATATTGGGCCTTTATTTCTTTGAATTATACAGAGGTTCTAGATTGTATGAATTGTGTGAAAAAGAAAAAAAAATACTCTGAATTAATTCCTGACATGATGAAAGAAAGAATGCATCAATATATATGGGGGTTCAAGTTTGATCTGCCTTATAAAGATGATCTATTTGCTTCAAAACAATGCTGTAAAGTTTAGGTTCATCCATTTCAGGGGCACAGTTAGGACATTTTTTTAGGGACTAAATATAAAAAATTAAATTAAATTGTAATTTTAAAATAAATATATTAAGTTTAACTGATAATTAAAAGATTCATAATAATTGATCAACTATTGCAAAAATCAAAATTATATAAATTAAAAAAAATAATTTATAGTATATTGTAGCGAAATAGAAAAGAAAAAAAAAAGGATTCGACTTTTAAAATTCAAATAAAGTGTTTTAATGATAATAAATCTTTATTATATTTTGATATCATGTTTAAAATTGAAAGGCATAAATAACTCTCATAATTTAATGAAGCAAAATTTAATTATTAATTTGAAATTAATTAATAAGAATTAATACATTTATTGATTCAAACAATAAGAATATGACAGTGTTTGATATTCATTTTTTAACGCTATTTTTTTTTCTCTCTCCACGTCAAATATAAATTTTACGTGAAAGTTAATATTTTTTGTTTCAAGATAAATGTGAAAATTTACATCACAACTCGAATCACAATGAGATAATATTCCTTTAATTTCTATTTTTGTTAAGAAATAATTAGAAAGAAAATGGAGAGACCTTACAATATTATGAAAATGGTAATTGTATCTTCTGTTTTTTTGGGGCAAATATATCTTGAGTAATGAGAGAATCAGAAGAGGAGCAGGAGACTAACGATGTGTTTGGTAAAAGAGAAGTCAGGGGGAAGAGAAATAGAGAATGGAACGGCAAAGAAGGCACTGTTCCAACTTTATTTAGCAGTGAAGAAGAGCGAAGAAAAGCAAAGAAATCCGTAAAAATAAAATAAAATAAAAAACCTTTCCCACAAAAGTGAGAAGATTTGCATGGAAGTTGTTGTTCATCCGCGAATGTTAGTATTCATCTGCTGCAAAATTTCAATTTTTACGTAAACGTTTCCTTGTATAATTGATTATGTTTACGAACATAATCCATTATTCTTAAATATATATATATATATATATATATATATATATATATATATATATATATATATATAAAGAGTTATAATAACACGGATATAACTTTTACTAAATATTACACCGTTCAATAACTTTATATTAAATGCAAATTTTATAAATCTAATCGTTAAATTTAAAGTTTATATCACTTAAATCATATATACAAAATTTTATATTAATTCAAGATAATTTGATACTTCATTTTTATAAAATAAAATTGATGTAATATATTTATTTCAAAATATACTAAAATATGAACACTTTGATCACCTTTAAATTGTTGTTCAATTTTAATAAAATTTGATATACACATATAAAGTAATATGAATTTTTAATCTAACGGTTGAATTTACAAAATTCACATTTAATATAAAGTTATTGAGTGGTGTAACACTTAGTAAAAGTTATACCGGTGTAATTATAACTCTTTCTCTCTCTCTCTATATATATATATATTAAAAAATAAGTTAATATATAAAAAAAACTAATTATTTTTTTGATAAAAATAAATAAAATATTTAAATTTATCAATTTTTTGATTTTATTTATTTATTTTAATATAATATAATTAAAATTTTATCTTTCCCGCTCTTCTTTTTTACTTCCCTTCTATCAAACAATTTCAACTTTTAATTTATTTTTTATCTATTATCCTTCTCGTTTATTCTGTTCTTTTTATTTCTATTTTTTTATTAAACACAACATAAATGAGATGTTATGAGAAAGAAAGAGAAAGATAAAAAAGAAAAAGGAAATGAAGAAGGAATTATAAAAAATTAAAATATATATAATAATTATTGATCAATTATATTACATAATGTGTAATTATTACTGAATATATATATATATATATATATATATATATATATTAAGTGTAATTATTGTTGAAAAATTATGCACACATAATGTGTATAATTATTATATTAAATTAAAAGAAAATAAAAGATAATGATGAATTAAAATAATATAATTCCCTTCCCTCGTCTTTCTTCTTGTTAGGTAACTTTAAAATAGTTATTCTCTCTTTATTTTTTTAAAAAAAAATTTAACAATTAAAGACGAGATACTTGTTAGAGTAACATGATTCCTCTCTTTTTTTCATACTATATGCGTAATTTTTCCATTGATTAGTGTGTACATTTTTCTACTTTCAAGAGAAAGTGTTTTTATTATCTTGTTTTCTCCTTGTATTAAGAGGCACGTATTTAGAGAAAACTATTATCTACTATTGTTAGTGGTTTTTCCCTTCTTCGTTTAGGATTTTCCAGGTCAATAATTGTTGTTAGTTTCTAAACTTAGCTATGAAATATTATTTCATTATTCCGGTATCTAACATGATACTGTATCTTTTAAAAAAAAAGATATATTCTGCTATCTAAGTCAACGTATTTAGTTTTATATTTTCCGCCATAATAAATATAATAAAAATGTGAGACATTTTTTTTTTTGTTTTTGTAAAAGTTAAAAAAAAAATACTATGATACGTCCATTCATATAAAAGTGTTACCTAATATCTGAATTCCATTAAAAGTATGGACTCGAGTATTTAAACTAATTAAAAAACAATTCGATACCTAATAATATCATGTTTGACATACATAAAGTATGAATGTTTAAAAAGTGTTAGATAATCCATGTCCATATACTTCATAGGCACTGTTTAATAACTGAAGCGAGTTGTGCTGTGCAACGGGCCAAACAAAGTAATTAGAGGTCCATTTTCTTGGTTAGAATGATTAGAGGTTTAACTAATTCACAAGAAACAATTAAAAACAAATAAAGATAGAAGTAGTACTTGTCTTTTAACATGGGCTTTACACAATTCAATCACCAACTCTTTTCAAGAAGATCCAGTGTTTATGAAACTAAAACATAGCTCTCGCAGGATGGTGATCTCTCTTAGAACATGGATCAATCTATTTCCCCCCTTGGTTCTCATAAATATAATAATTAAAAAAAGATTACATAAAGTTTGATGGTAGAGGAAGAGGACCCTCTCCTCATTTAGGTGAAATAATAATGCATAAATAAATATGCATTAGAAAGGACTTAGGAGCTCCCTTTCAAGAAGGTGGGCCACACTCGGAGCAGGACTCTGGGCCTTCGGTTTGGGCTGAGCAGCCCGATTCTCGTGGTACTGATAAGCCGCGGCAGCAGACAAGACTGCCAGTGTCAAGGCTTGGGCATGCAACCTACAAAAGATAAATGAAAAATAAATGGTGCAACCTCAAAGTTAAGGAACACACTATTTGTGGGACATGTACCTTGCATGAATAAGCCTAAGACTAGGCTTGATTGGAGAGGTTGTACGTGAATAGGCCACAAGGGATGCCCCAATTCCAGAGGCCCACAGTCCCCCTACAACCAACACCAATTCATTTCCTTATAATTTAATTTCTCTAGAAATTGGTCCAATAGAGAAGCTTAAGTACTTACCAATTGTTACTAGCTTGTGCTTTGAAACCCAGGATTGAATCGCCTCCATGTGCTTCTTTAGAAATTTAGTAGCCACTAGCTAGGTGGGTTGATGAAAGGTTATGAGTGAGTATTTATAGATGAGAGGAAGAGGGTGAGGTTGTAATTTGATCATCTTTTGTGGCCCCTTGGTTTCTTAGTTTACAAGGTTTCTGTCTGTTTTATTGGAACACTGGAAAGGTTAAACAGGAGGCTTACGCTGTTTGGTTTTCTTCTTTTGAAGGATGTTTTGCTTTTCTCAACCAAATCACCCAATTACTTTACTTTTACCCACATGTACCAGCTCAAGTGAACTTACTGAATTTTGTTCACATTTCAAAAAAATATATATTAAAATATATTTTTAATCCTTTAAATTTAAAATAATTTTTTTCAAACTCCAAAAATATCTTTTTAATTTATATCATTTTAAAAAGACTTGTTGTAGAATTGTTTTAGATCACATGTGATAGTACTGACAAGTGACAAGAACATATTAAATTAACTATGCACTAGCAGTTAGAGTTGATGCGATTCATTAAAAAAAATACTTATTACATTTAGACCGGAGAACTAAAAGAAAATCAAAAGTTTAAATTTTTAATTTCGTTAACAAATTTTTTTCTTCAAAATTTGACATATTTATACTTTACTATATTAATTCAAATAAAAAAACAATTAATTCAAAGGTTTAAACATTAAAATTAAATGTAAATTATGAATTATTAAGTACTGTAATTCAGTTGATACTTACTCTTACAGCAAAATAATCATTCTATTTCTCTTGAACAACATTGTTATTAGAAATTATTTTTCAACAATAGCATCTTTAACTTATTCTTTAAAGATAATATTTTTAAGAAATTTTCGTAATTTTTCATCTCTTCTAATTTTATCATTGTCAATTTTATTTCTAAATTAACTTTCAATATTTTTAAAAAAAAAGTATCAATAGTTTAAAAAATAATTTTATATTATAATATAAGTTATTTATCATAAAGTTAAAATATAATTTATATATAAAGAAAGTACTTATTTAGTATATAAAATAAAAATTAATTATGTGTGTTACACAAAATAAAATCCTAGTTATAAATGTGTATCAATGCATGTGTATGGATGTATATGTATTGGTTTGCAAGGTTCAATCAATAATTTACTGATTTGTGTGACTCGATTAACAACCTAATAATTCATCTAACAAGTTAAAAGTTGATAAAATAAGCTAGTTGACCCATTGTGTACTAGTTCTAAGAGGGCTACCATTAATAGGTTGGACTCAAATTTAATTAGATTCTTTTAAATTGATCAACCGCTTATACAGGTCATTAATTTTTTGGCTAGCTTCACATTTTTAATTTGTTGGTTAGTTGATTTATATATGTCTTTTTCTCAAAATTCAAGTTAAATAATTTTGTGATAATTATTTTTATTGATATATTTATTTTAATATAATATTTATGCAGTTAATTATTTTATTACAGTGTTACGTTTTAAAAAATTGAAAATTTATAATATGACCATTGTTGTGATTATTTTTAATATAAAAATACTTATATGTTAATTTTATCTATAATTTTATAGAAATTGTAGTGAAAAAGTGTCTATATACAATATTTAACTATTTAAGTATAAGTTTATGAAAAAATATAATTTTATTTAGTTCTTTGCATCTGAATTATTAATTTTTTACTCTTTCTTCCTTTTTCTTTGTTGAATTTTTAGTAATTTTTTTATTTTTATTTATTTGTCATTTTTTAATTTTAAGATAAGATTAATTGTTATGTTACCAATTATACTCTTGGATCTCACCTAGTTTTTAATTAATTTACACGTGACAACAATTATGCATTTATTATGAAGTAAACAGGGTATAATAGAAAACATAAAAATAATATTATAGAAAATAAAAAATCATTATGTTAATTAATTTATGTAAAACAACCTTAAACAATTATTATAAAAAAATGAAAGTAATATTAATCACTTAACAAAATTAAATAAGGATGTGGATAACTCATGATATGATTGGAGAAGTATGATCTAAATTTAATTATAATAATATTTTATCAAAAATAGTTAAAAGACCCGTAATTGATGTGAGCCTTTTTTAATAATATAAAAAAAATTTAGCTATGATTTGTCATTGTTTTTGGAGAAACTATTTCCCACTAGGGATGGCAAATATACCCGTACTCGTGGGTAATACCCGAACCCGTCCCGACTTTGACGGGGAATACCCGGTTTGACCGGGTACGGGTACGGGTACGGGTAAAACCCGATATATTGAATCGGGTACGGGTACGGGTACGGGTATGTACTTACCCGCCCCGTACCCGTACCCGTACCCGTCCCCGTTCTCATTTTTAATTTAATATTCACTTTTAATTTAATTATATTAAAAAAAATTTAATATTTTTTTACGTATGATTATTTATTATAATGCGAGATAAAAAAATAACCTAATTATAATTATAATATAATAAAAAAAAAATTTAAAAATATTTTTAAAAAAAAAAAAAAATTGACGGGTACAGGTACGGGTACGGGTATACCCGATACCCGACGGGGACGGGGATGGGGATGAAAATCCATACCCGACGGGTATGGGGACGGGGATGGGGATGAGTTTTACTTGCGGGGACGGGGACGGGTATCATGAAACCCGTACCCGCCCCGCCCCGTTGCCATCCCTATTTCCCACCACTAAGTTTCTCTCTTATTGATTGTTTGTATAACATTTAGTATTTGTAAGAATATTTTTAAATTATTAATGATAGAATAAAAAAATGAGAAATAGAAATTATAGTCGTTATGTTCAAGATAATCCTAGATTTGTCGGACTTTAAGCTTTTAATGATAACAAATATAAATATTTGTATAGAATTTTTTTTTTAAATCAAGCTATATGACAAATAGTAATTAGACAATCAATTATTATGACGTTAAGTTTAACAAACGAAACACTTCATCTATAAGACATATGCTTTGTATTTATATCATCTATGATGTATGCTAACAAAACCATTTTTGTTTACATGACTCCTTAACAAATTGAAAGGAAAAAAGCTTATTTAGTACTCACACTTCACTAACGAATAAAATACATGTTTTTCATGAAAAGAATGACTAGTATATCCCTCAAAGTATGCAAAATCTCAAAAGAAAATTGTTTTGAACATTCACGCGTATGATTCCCCTCTTTTAGTACCTAAAAGGTGACAAGTAACTTTCCTAATAAAATAAGAAGTGACAATTTGGTGAAATACATTTAATATAAGCATTAAGGTAGTTACTTAAAGAGAATAGTCAAAGAATACTTAAGTTGAGGTAGAAGTGACTTGTGAAATAATATTTGTATCTCTGTAAAAGATAGTAGAACCTGAATTGGATTAATTAAAAACTGGGCATAGTCTCAATGGTTGAGATGAACTAATATAAAAATATAATGTGTTTTTCTTGCTTAGCTCTTCATCTACACTCGTAAGGTTTTGTCACTAATTTGTTATTTTGAAAAGTGTTGAGTTTTTTTTATTAACATATTCAATCTCCTTCGATTTCTTTCTTTTCTCCACAATTGTAACATTATTAACTTGAATATGGTCAATCCATAAATAAGGTTGGTCTAGGTTTTTAAAAAAGATGACCAAGATAGAATTAGACCATTTTGACCTGATTTGCCAAATGAACTTAAGTCAGACCGACCTATTAAAATAGAAAGTGAAATAATTTAAATCAATATCAATCTATAATATGTGTATAAAAACAGTAGCATGAAATATGACAATACTACAATAGTAATCATTTTACACTTTTTATATTTGTTTAAAAAGTTGTAATTTCAAACCTAGAGTTAAGATTAATTGCTTTGAGAATTCTATTACTCCCATGGATCCATTGCCCCCTCGATGGCTTGACCTCTTGACTCATCATTTTTGTTTTGTTTGTTGAAGTAAACAAAGACACAATCACATTCATACTTGTGCTCACGAAGTGACAATAATGATTTGCCATCACTGCTTAGACCACAAAATTACAGGATACCACTTCACTTTGTAAGAAACATTCTTTTTCTTTATTATGTGATTTTTTTTCTTGCTCAATTATTCAAATATATTTATCTAGCTAGTATTTTTTTGTTATGACATTTTTGTTATCTCTTTTAAGTTATCATTTGTTCCTTTATTACTTACAGTTAGTGTTGTCCCCTGGTCTTAAGTCTTGTTGAATACCAAGTATGTTAATTTTTTAAATGTATTTTTTAGTTAGGTCAATTTGACCTGATGACTTGACATGGGTCAGGTTGAGCCAAAAAATAGTAATTAAAAAGAACATATAAATCAAATCAAGTGAACCTAAAATAACATTAAATTTATATATATCAAGTTAGTTCAACTCACTCTAATCAGTTTAACACCTCTAAATATAAACAATGTAAAAATAAAAACTAGAAAAGTTCATGTAGTAAATCATTGATATTTGTCCCTTTTGCATTTTATTTTACACCTAATTAAATAATTTTTTTGGTCTAATTATATTGATTTAAATTTTAAGAAAAAATTTATAATACATTCCATTTTCTTTTAAAAGTCAATAATTGGGTATGGATGGAAGATATAGAAAGAAAAAGGTATAAAAGAAAGGAAATAATAAATAAAAAAAATATATAAAAAATGTAAACATATATGCATTAGAGTATTCAGGTCAAATAATTGTTTTTCTTAACAGGTGAGCAATTTAAATAATAATATAGAGGGTGGATAGTGTCATAGTAATCTTGATTGGGTATATGAATAATTGAATGGATAATGATATATACACCTCTTTTTTTTTTCTTTCTCTTTTTTTTTTTTAAGTATACCTCTTTTATTATTTTTTTTAAATCTTAAAACATTTATAATTTTTTTATTTTTAAAATTTTTAATTTTACATCTCTAACTTTCAAGTTACTATTTTTTATTTTCACACACCTCCTTCTTTTTATTTTTCAGTTTTCACATGCACTATCTTGTTTTCCTCCAATTTCTCACTTATTTTAGTGGTAGTTTTAGTTCTCTCGATTTTTATATTATTCTTTTATTTTCTCACTTTTTTTACTTTTTCACATGCACCAAAATCATAGAACTGATAGGCGACAACATTGTAGGTACGTGTAGCTTCTTCGACAATTTCTATCAAACTAGACACACATTTTTTTCCAACACTTCCTTTCCTTTCACCCCTCCAAAAACCTTAACATTAAATTTAATGTTATGAAAAAAAATATTTTCACTATTTTAGAGTACTATGTGAATAATGAAATCAGTGAGAAAACTGAAAGAAAAAAGAATAATGTAAAACTAAAAAAAATTAAAATTATCTATCAAAATAGGTGGAAGTAAAAAAAATTAAGGAGGTAAATGTGAAAATAAGAGAAAAAAATATATAAAAAATGTTAAATTAAATGTTAAAGAGTGTAAAATAAAAAAAATAGAAAAATAAAAATTAAAGATATTTTAAGAATTTAATTATTTTTTTAAAAATAAATGTACTTATAAAAAAAGGAAGTGTATATATTATGATCTAATTGAATATGGGAAGAGGAAGCCCAAATCCATGTTGGATTTGACAAGGCCTGTCACCGAATATGGGCCATATCATGTAGAGGTTGTAGCCCATATTATCTAAATTTGCAAGGCTCATAATATATACACTTTTTTATTTTATTTTATAAGTACACCTCTTTTCTAAAAATTTTTATAAAATATTATAATTTTTTTAAAAAAATTTAATTTTACACTTTTAACTTTTAATTTAGTACTTTCTTTTTTTTATTCACATACTTTTTTTTTCTCTTTCAAATTTCACATATTGTTGGGATGAAAGAAAAATAAAGGGGTGTATATAAAAATTGAAAAAAAGAGAAAAAATGATTAAAAAAATACTAAATTAAATATTATGAATATAAAATTAAAAAATTTAAAACAAAAAATTAAAAATATTTTAAAATTTTAATTAATTTTTTAAAAGAAAATATACTTGTAAAAAAAAAAAAAATGTATATATCATGAACCAACTTGCAATTAAAGTAAAATAAATTCCCGCAATTTGAGAGGGACGCAGAAGAATAAGCATATTTGTGAATGGAAAACCAAAGGCAGCAGTAGTAATGGAAGCTAACCAAAGACGCAGAAAGCCTCTTTCCGATTGCACCAACACTTCTTCTTCCCTCAAACCTCACAAAACCAACCCTACTTCTTCTCCTTCTTCTTCTTCTTCTTCCGCACTCAATAAACCTAAAACCATCTCTTCTACCACCACCAATCTCGATACTGTCACAAACCCTACCTCTCTTTCACCGCCTACTCCCTCCACAACACCTCTCCACGGTAATTTAATCACTCATCCCTAGATAATGTCTCTAATTATGTTTCAACTTTCTCTATTGTGCTTAAACATTGCGATTCCTTTTTTTTTTTTTTTTTGGGTTTAGGGACTGTTGATGTTGAAGCTTCTGAGCCTATTTCAGTAGTCTACAGCCGAAGGACTTGTTCCAGAAAACGAAGGAGGGATAAAGGGAAGGCAGTGGCTGTTCCTGAAAGTAGGACACCCAATTTCAAGCTCTCCAATACTCGGTAATTGGTTACTACCACTCTTCGGGTGAAAGGACCTCTCTAAAGTATTCTAACAAACTTACTCTAAAACTTATTTTCTATTTCTTATTTTAATAAAAGACTAAAAATATTTTTCATTGACCTTCCAATAGATGTAGAATTGTAACAAGCTTTCCTGAATAGATTCCTGATTCAGAGTTACCCTTTTTTTTCACCTATGTAATCTGTCCTGATTTGTCAGTGCATTGCTTTAAATTTTCCGGTTTCTTTTTTTGTTGGTATCTTTGCTATAGTTGGATAGATTCATTATATCTCTTATCTTGAATTGATAAAGGGAACTGGGTTTGATTTTTTCTTTTTATTGTCTCTTTCTAGGATGTTTTACCGTGTACTTATTGTTGTGTATGATTTTGTAATGAAAAAACAGTGAAAAAAATGATGAGTTTGAAGGTGTGAACCTACCCAAAGCCAAGGCATTGACAGTTCCTCGTACAAAGGTATGTTAATTTACTATTAAATTTCCAAGTTTCTGTGATTTTATTAGGAAACTCAAACCCCTCTGGCTCTAGTTATATTGCAATGAGCATTTTCCAAGGATTATTTATTTACTGTTTAAGATGAGTATTCCTGCTTTTTTTGGTGAGTATGTCAATCTCCATGGCATGATTGATCTCAAGTCTTTTGTCTAATCATCATCAAACAGTTTTATGCCAACCTCTCTTGATGTCTTATGAAACTACACAATCAATTGTAGAAAAAGGAAGAATTGTAAAATTTACTCACATCTAAAATATAATGGGTGTTTTCACTATTTGTAGGATTTGAATTTGTGTGAAGGGTGAGCTTTATGCAATGGTAAGATTGCCACCTGGTCACATGTTGTATAGGATAAAATCTATCCATTCATTAAGATATAGTGGGAGTCTTGTTCTCTGGACCACCTTTTTTTATTGCATTTGGAATAGTTTAAAAGTGTGTACAATGGAAGTTGATCAAAATTCAATCTCAGATAGTTATTGTGATTCCTAACTATTTAGATTTCTTTTGTCATTACAAATTACTCACTGTCCTATTAAAATCATTGAAATAGTTGTTGGGTTGATGATAGGATGAGCCTTACAAGACCCAAAAGAAGGGAATTAAATCAAGTGGGTTAATAGGATGATATTCTAATATTGTATATAGTTTATATTTTTATACTAAATGATGACACTTGTTGGGTCATCCTTATAGTTATTGAGTAATAAATAATGTAACTTTGGAGGAGGAATGAAAATATTTCAGTTTATCTTTATCTTCTCTATAGTTTTTTAGCTCTTTAATGGTAGAAATATAAGAATAGTGATAGAGTAGTATTTTGTTACCTATCATTTGTGCTTTCAGTGAGAGATTTCTACCATTAAAGAGCCAAAAACTATAGAGAAGATTAAAATAAGGATGTCCCTACAAATGGCATTATCTAGTATTTAGGGAATTAAAAATATAAATATAATATTAGAATATCATCCTATTAACCTACTTGATTTTCCAGTACTTTCTATCTTCATGTACTTCTGTTTTCCCCCTACACATGACATTTTCTTTTGGCAGGAGAAATGTGCTAATCTTTCTTATAGACCATAGATTCTGCATATTTCTTGTTTTTCAGTTACATATCCAATCATGTTAAAATAGATATTTTGCCAGTGTCTGATGCATATCTGCTACATTTTCAGAAACAGCGTGCTTTGTCATCTGAAAAAGATATGTTCAAGGATCCTCAGGTGCAAGATTTTATTGAAAAACAGAAAGCATACTTTAAAGAGATTGACGAATTTGAACTGCTAGTGGAGGCTAAATCTGATGATGACTCTGATGAGTTGGATTAAGCGTAGAGAAGTAAAAAAAACTATATATAGCAGTTTGAAACATTTTTGTCTTGGAAGGTTGTATAGTTGTGGTATAGTATTTTCACGTTGAAGTAACTACCTCGGTGTCATCTCTTTTGACCAAATGTATAAATGTAAGTTCTTAATAATCTTTTGTAATAGTCTAGTGGGAACAATCAAAGTTTAAACCGTTTAGTCTAACACATTAATTGTCCTTGGAAATTCTTTCTTATTTCTCTTGTAAATTTCTTTTAGTAGTGTGGTAGTATTCTTATATTTAATGAATATTTGGTTTTAATGTCTTGCTTCATTTTAATTTGATGATTCTTTAAAAACCTTACCGGGCAAATGCAAAGAGATACAAATTTTCTGGATACATAGCTAGATATATATAGATTTCAAAGCAGACTTAGATGCTGATATTCTTAATGTGGCATATCGTCGTTCATATAGATGCTATATGTCTTATGATTATGTTCATTGCATATGTTAGCAGGGATGATGATATGCTTGTCTCAAAAGTCATGTGCATGTATGATATGCATATAAAACTAGGTAGTTTATTGATGATAAACCAGGTTGCTTGAGGGTGCGAGGATAAAGTTATTTGACATAATTTTGGAGGAGGGAAATTGAATTTATATTAAACATATACATCACTTGCTTATGTTTAATTGACTTTCCCACAATTGATTCTGATCTGGCCCTTGCTTCCTGTGAGAGGCTTGATGTTGCTCAATTTGACCATGCCCTTGGCAAAGTCTTCAAAAAAGGCAGCAGTATTTGTAGCGTATTTTTTTACCAAATTGTCAGTAGAACTGCCATTGAACAGTTCCTGATCGGAATGAAGAAGAGCCTTTTTACTCACCAAATTCTGAAAGTATAGATTATCGAAATGGATTGGAGTTTGGTGGTCAAGGGCTTCATGTATATTGTCATTTCCACTTTTGGGGCATTTGCTCTGCAGGTTCTTCCTGTATGAGGGATCAACGTTGGAGTCATTGTAGATGTGAGCTCGGAAATTTTTGCATTGAGCCAGCCCAATCGTATGTGCCCCTGTTATTGAAAGCTACTGTTAATGAGTTAAAACACTTTGGTGAATATGCAAGCTAAAATGGAATTCTGATTCTTTCATTTCTTTAGTACCAGTGTTCTTACAGAACAACAAAATTCAGTGCAGGAAACGGAAGATATTGCACAGGAAAAAGTGTTTTTTTTCTTTTTTCAAAATGAAAAATTATATTCTCCAGGAAAAAATGAAACGCCAGATTCACTAAAATATTTTTTCAAGCACAACTTTGGAACAACTGACTACAGAGTGGTCATCTGTTTTGGCAATAAGGAGGAACAGAACACCACAGACGAATAGATAGGGCAACACAACACCCTTAATTGATACCGGTTGATTTCCTTTCATTTGTGACAGTGACCAGGAAAGGGTAGCTATGTTACCCATTCAATATTAAGAGTACTAGAATCCGTTTTGACGTGTAGACACAGAAATTACCATGAGATACCTAGATTAATATGATGGGATATTTAATAAAGAATGAATGATGAACTCAAATGGAATTGAGATAAAATGAAATAAAATTACTATGTCCTTGATTATATATTTTGTGTTCAGGTATAAGAATTTTATTACATTATTTTGAAAGAAAACCGAATAATAGGAAAACGATAAATTGTTTCTAATTTCATACCTCAATGGAAAGCAGATGAGTAAATAATGAGTTTGTATTGGATTACATGAAATGAAATAAATTTTGTGCCTTTTTTTTAGCTTATTTGAAAGAAAAAGTGAGTCTTTAATTATAATGTCTACAAAAAGCAATCATGTAGGTATTTTTAAAAACAATGAAATATGAAAACTATTTTAGTATTTTTCTTTAAAGTTAAAAATATGTACTTCAACCTCTCAAAAAAAAAAATGTACTTCAATATGATAGTTACAATGTTTTTTATTGCATCGGTCATCTTTTGTGAAATTATTTAATCTCAATTTTTACTTGGTATACAACCCATAAATTAGTATTGCAAGAAAGTTCATGTGTGTCAATATAATCATTCCACAATTTTTTATATTTATCACATTTGGGTTTTACATGGACACATTTAGATAGTTCTAAAAGCACTTCTGAGAAAAGTAATACAAACAAAAATAAAATAAACCAATTTATATATAACTAATTTATTGAAACTCTCATGTTAGCTTTTACACAATGTTTAACTAATGTATAATCTCATTTTAAATTATGAAAATAGTTATTTTTTTTTCTACTAGAAATATTTTTTAAGAAGAAATCTATGATGCACATGTAAAAGAACCATTTTTAGAACCCAATGGAGAAAAAAAAACATTTATTTGAACTGATTGGAGACACTTTGATCATTTATTGTAGCACCTGAAAGAGCCACCAAGTCTGTAACTGAGAGGCCTTGATTTGCAAAATTCTTGATGAGAGCAGTTAGAGAGAGGGAAGGCGCGGGAATGCTATTATTAGCATCACTTCTGCTTGCTGTTGTAGAATCTCTTCTCCCCAACCCTACTTCCCACGAAGGTCCTCCTAACTGCAAATGTTTTCCACAAAAATACATTAATTATCGATAATTCTAACTGGGACCAAACAAATAGAATCATAGAACATTACATAAACTACTGAATCTCGAGCTGCCAGAGCAAGAATATCAGCACAGGACACCACTCTGGGACATTCTTTCTCCACACTCCCTTTAATATCATCAATCACATTGAACCCTCTAGCTGATTGGTTGTTAGCTGCTGCCGTTTGCTCTCCAACAAAGTTGCTTGTATCATCCAACAATATTGATGCATCACAACCCTTCATATCATATCATTATATCATTATGTATGTAAGCCAACTTAATTTCATAAACTTAAAACTCTAATTTAATTTTACAAAACTAGTTTATAAAATACAACAAAGATTTTCCAATTCTTCATTTATATATATTATTTTAGTCATATAATTAGATAATGTGTAATTTTTAACACTTCTTTATGTTATCAAGATAAAACTCACATCTGAGAGTGGTGTGATAATGAATAATATGAAGTAAAGTTAAATGTATAATTATATTATTATATACTCACGTTTACAAAGCAGTCATGGAAATGCAATCGAAGTAAGGAAGCTCCCATGCGTGGTTCTTTTTGAAGGGCTTTGGCGACTCCTTTCTTCACTATTGGCAACAAATTTGGGCAGTTGCATGAGTAAAAGTCTGTGCATAGCTCTGCCCCAGAAGCAGTGGTTGCACCGACAAGAACGAGCAAGAGGAAGTAGTAAGAAGCCATTGGAACTTTCATACAGGATACATACCAAATAATTGCTGCTTTCTCTTATACAAGGATGGACCAAATTAACCAGTTAATTGAACACATCGCTTATTTCTAAATTGTAAAAGACAAAATAATAGGGTCATCCTGTTTGTTGAGCGTTTGATAAACGTGTTAAAAAAGGGCAATTTTATTCTTGGACTGTTAACTTATGTGTGATATATATTAAAAATGTAATAGGATAAAGTGCATGATTTATTATTATTTTTTTTCAATTCTCAATGAAAATAGTGGAACAACAATGAATAAACAGAACAAAACTTTTTTTTTTTTTTGATTGCGTTCTGTTCGTGGATCAAATGCTGAATAGATTTAGTTTAGAGGATGGGATGACTATGAATCTATACTATTAATAAAAGAAACTCCAGTATGACGTTTACAAATTTTAAACTAATTTATTTTCGTTGTTTTAAACGTATGCTGTCATTGTTGTATACTGTGTCATGCACATTCCTATATTCAGAATTGTATACGTGGAGTGATTTTTCATCTCTTGTTCTCATTTTCTTTTCCTATTTGTGAACGCCACGTGACTAAATTTTGACATTATTATTTGGAAAGATAAATATTAGAAATCACATACCAAATATAGTATAATTATTAATATATAGTAATTATTATCTTATAAATTAATTTTATAGAGTTGAATTAAACTTAAAGTTACAATTATATCAGAGTTTAGCATAGATTCACTCTATAAAAGGATCATCCATCATTGATATATATTGAAGAGAAATCATTATCTTATAAATTAATTTTATAAAGTTGAATTATGCTTTAATTAACATTTTAAGATGATATTAGAATAATCTTAAATTCAGTTTATAAAAGGGTCATCTACCATTGCTATATATTGTGAGGTAGAAACACATTTGAGAGATTGTGAATTATAGAATTAGTATGATTGAGAAAGCCCATAACAAATAGGCGTAAGCTATGAAACATACCAATAAGACAAGCTCGTGAGGGACAACGAGTAAGGCAAAGGAACCACTGACAGCGTTAAACTTTTGTGAAATTTGGGTGACACTGACGTGGCTTCGTTAAATGAGATGACAAAATTTAATAGCTTAATTGATGTGCCATGATTCATTTCCATTAGACATATTCACAATCCATTAACCACATTAACAAGAGATAGACGAAGCCCAACAACATTAACTAAAAAAACTCATTCTAAGACTTAAAAAAATACCCTTAAACTTAAAGCATTTTCAGAATTGCTTAAAAGTTACTTAACAATAAAAAATAAATATAAATTATTTTGATATGTTACATGTAATTTTGAGTTACTTGAAATTAGAAAATTAAACAATCATTTTTTATTGAATTGTTTAACATTTGTATATGTGTATGAGAGAGAAAATAAATTTATGAATTAAGTAATTATTTCATAGGAACTTCTATTAGAGTGAAGATTAAGCAAGTTTTTTTTTTTTTTTTTTTAAATTGAGGTGTATGTATGAACTAACTTATTTAAAGAGTAGAATGGATGCTTTTATATGAATCAAAAATATATTTAAATCTTAAAGTAATTATTAATTAATTGATATTATACAAATATTACTAAATATTTATCCAAATTAATCAAACTCCTATTAAAATTATTACTTTAAAATTATGCATAAAACCTTTTAAAAGTATAATTAAAGAGGAGAGTTTAAACGTCCTAAGTGTAATTTTTATCAATTATTACACAGTTCAATAATTTAATGTTAAATGTGAGTTTTGTTGATTCAATTGTTGACTTATAACTTTATATTATCTTCAAATTTAGTTAAAATTAAACAACAATTTAAAGATAATTAAATATATTATGTTAATTTTGTTCTATAAAAATTTGGTATTAAATCATTTTGGATTAATATAATTTTTTTATACATGATCTAGGTGTAAGGAATTTTTAATCTAATGGTAAGTTTTGAAATTTTCATATTTAATTGAAAGTTATTGAATAATGAAATAGTTGATAAAAGTTACACTGATGTCCTTTGAACCCTCCTCATAATTAAGATACATGATAATATAATTTTTTTTTTACATACTCACTGAATCATGAATTTATATGTATGATAAAAAATTTAAATTTTGTAATGTAAAAGATTTTATTGACATGATTTTTAATTAGTTGATAATATAAAAAGAATTACACTAATAACTAAAAATTAAGCTTAAATTAGTGTAAAGAGCAATTTTTATAGTTTGTCATTGATACACATTTGACAAGTATACCAATTCTCGTAGGTAGTAAATTGAACAAAAGTCCAAATTATCAAATCCACATGGACTTAAGTTAAAATTGTTTAATATAATTTTGGTACTAAATAAATATTGTAATAAAAATATAAATTTGTTTGATAAAAATTGTCAAATTTAGTGAAAATAAAATAAAATAGTATTGTGAAGAGTTTAAACTTAAAATGAGAACAAGTAGAGATTGATGCACAAACTTTTTTCGTGTAAAACCTCTTAATTTTTCATAAAATGTTGAAATTATACGATTAATTCAATATCTCACAATTATATTTGAACCCTAATTTTTTAGGTGAAAAATTCTAGGTTGTTTAAAGAAAATATCAATTTCTTGATAATTTTATTAAACACTCCTACAAGTATGTATGGGGATCTTTGTTATTGGCTCTAGAAAATTGATTTTCCCTTATTAGATTTAACAATGTAGTAGGTCATGCAATGTTTTTGAACCCCCTAGGACCATAGTGTGTCATGCAATTAGCCATTGCCCTCTTCTATAGTTGTGGAGGAGGAAAAAGATGAACATGATTAGATTAAGATTAATTTGTTCCTTCTTCTGTCATTAGTTTTGATTCTGAAGTGTATTGGCTTGCTTATATTTGTCTCTTTCACAGAACATTGTTTCTTCTACAAATCCTTTTGATTTTCAAATCATAGTATATCTCTGCGACTAAAATTTCATCTTGCATAAACAAAGTTTAGGCTAAAAAGAACAAGTGAGATCTAATAAAAATTAAAATATAATTTGATTAAATTTAAAAATTAATGAATTTAAGAATAAAATAAAATAAAAACCTAATCTAGTGGCATAAAATAATTAAACAATTATATGTCGCAAGTTCCCGACAACGATACTATTTACTTGATACATATTTGGTAAGTATATCAATTATAGTAGCTAGTAAATTGAACAAAAGTCCAAGTTATCAAATACATGGTAACTTAAGTTATAATTGTTTAATATAATTTTGGTACTAAACAGATAATTTGATAAAAATATAGATTTGTTCAACAAGAATTATTAAATTTAGCAAAAATAAAATAAAACAATAAAATATGAAGAATTTAAACTTATGATGATGAGAACAGTTAAAAATTGATTCATTAACTTTCTCCATGCAAAATCTCTTAATTTTTCATTCAACGTTGAAATTATATAGCTAATTCAACAACCTATAATTATATTTAAACCTTAATTCCTTAGTGAGAAATTATAGATTATTTAAGGAAAATCTAAATTCCTTGGTAATTTTGTTAAGCAATCTTACATTAAGATCAGGGACTGAAAGTCGACTAATAAGGTTTATCATAATTCTTTCCTTGGTAATAAATGTCATCAACATTTTATCTAAGTCGTAATTTTAAAAAGGATTTTCTAGCCTTAATAAAAAATTATAAAACCATGTATAGATTGATCACGTCACAACAAGCATACAAAAATAAAACAATTAATTGAATAATAACTTTATTGAATGAAAAATATGAAAAAAAAATTACATAATTCTAGTAGTTACCACAATCTCTAATTGTAGAAACTTAGTCATTCATGACTAATGATTATATAACATAAAAAGGACCTTTGAGCAATCTGTAACAATGAGTAACCTCACAAGAACTCTCTTTAATCTCTCTAAAATCATGTTAAGAAAAGTGTTGGTGAAATTTTGAATACAAAAACCTTCTAAAGATCCTATTTTTTATAATATTTTCTAATAAACTTTTAGTTAGATGTGTCCGCTTAAAGCACACATGTGACTTGCTTTGAGTGAGTTTATATGTGCTCCAGTGATGTTCCTTATTCTGACTCACTCAAAGCACTTTTATGGTGACTTTGAGTAAATTTTGCTCGCTCAAAGTGTCCAAATTAATCGATCTGAGTGAGTCGACTTAATCCTACAAAGATAATATCTGATTTCACTTGCTCAAAGCTTTCATGTGGCATCTTTGAGCGAATTTCACTTGTTCTAAATGTGTAACTTGCTTGTTTTGAGCAAGGAAAGACACTTCCAAGGGTTAGTTTCTGACTTGGCTCACTTTAGGCTTGGATTTGATCACTCTGAACAAAAATTACCAACTTAAAACAATCTTCTATATAACTTAGAGCCATGATTTTTCTTTGAGACTTGTAGCTTTTAAAGCATTTCCTCCTTATGTTATACCTTAACATAGAAAAAACATTAAAAATACATAATATTTAAACAATTAAATTGTAAAATAAAATAAATTATTGACTAAGTATTTTGTGAAAAAAAATTAAAAATATGAAATATATTAATAATTATCTATATTAAATAAAAATTTATATATATATATATATATATATTTGACAATTATCTATCACTATAAAATATTTGTATTATTAATCAATTGAAAATTACTTTAATTAACTATAACTCTTAATATAATTACAACAAAACAATTTTAACATACATTATAAACAATAATTAGATTATTGCCTAATATATAAACTATCTTACAAAATTATTTTAGTTTAATTAATGGTACAAGTTTTGAATATATAATTGAGTTAAAATTTGGATGAAAAAACTTGAACGTTACCAATGATAATCTACTTCAAACTAAATCATTAATGTACTGCTACAATTATTGCCTCGTAGCAGTAACAAATTTTAGCAGTTTCGTTAGTCCAAAAGTGTGTACAGTAATTGTTTCGCCTTTTCTGTACATCGGTCCGTGTGGACCTCAAACAATACTCCAAAACTCTGTCATAATTTGCAGCGGAACTGGTCCCCCAATCAGAGGGTTACTATGCTCGGATTGGAGAACCTTCAAGTTTCAATTTTATTTTTATTTTATTTTATTTAATAAATATGTTTTTTCTCTTATTTTCCTCTTCTTTTCAATTCTACTAAATTACTAAAAATATATTTCATTTTCTATTTCTATCTCTCTTTTATTATTATTATCTTTCTTTTGTAAACAAATAAAATGTCAAATTACTGATTATATCAAGAAAATCAACAACAATAACAACACAAAAAATGCCAAAGTAATAAGTTAAGGTGATTGTTTTTGAACACTCATCATTTTAAATATCTTATTAATAATAAAGAAAACAAGCGTATCAGGTTGTGTGTTATAATTTATAATTTATAGTACAGGAATAATATATAATTATTTGACTTTGTCAATAAATTATATTTTAAAAAATAAATACTTTTAAAATTAAAATTAAACACGCACTCAATTCTCACGATAAAATTATCAGAATAACAATCACATAAAATAAATTACGAGAATTGAAGAACAACTTTTGGATTTTCTTGAAAAAATTTACAGTAACAAACTAACAATGTTGTACATTTATGATTTAACTATTTGTTATAATGTTTTACAGAATGATTTAGCACATTGATCATTGACCTACACTTTTGAATTTAGTTGTAATTTATCTACTTTTCTTAAAGGTGTCATAGTTACTACCCTTTGTCGTCTTTTTCATGTATGAATGAATTGCTTTTGTTCTTAAGCAAGAGAGGTAGCTTTCTCATTCCATTTATCAAAAAAAGAGAGGTAGCTTTCTCACGATTTTCAATTTCACCACAGTATATCACTACCTTTCAAATGACACGATAAGTGGATAATAACATTTATGTTTTGCATTTCATTAAAGAAAAAGAAATAAAAGAAAAATTAAAAATAGAAAATAATAAAATAATTTAATAAGTTATTTGGTTGTGTTAAAAGTAAAATATATATAAATAATTTAATAAAAAATTCAAAATAAGATTATTTTAATCTTTTCAATACACCAAAACCTTTTTTCTTGTTTTCTTTTCAACTTGGAGAGAAAGCAAAATGCATGATTTCTACATTTTTTTTCTTTCCTCTCATGTTTCAAAAAAGAAAACAAATGAGAAAAGAAAACGTTTTTTTTTCAATTTTTTTTCTTTCATTCCTTCTAGTAAGAAACATGTTTCGAAAAAAGAAAAAAAGAAAAAGAAAAAAAAATCATATAAAAGAAAAATGTTTTTTTTATATTAAATCTGAAAGTGTGTTTATAATAAAATTATGAGAATTTTATATAGGCCAACTATATTAAAATTTAAATTTTTAATACACTTTTCTCTTTTCCTTTAACCAAATATATTTGCTAATGGACAATGACTTTTTGGTTAATCTGGATATTGTGGCTTTACAACAATTATGAATGATGAATTACAAGGAATTTATGAGGGGCTAACTTTAACTTGAAATGCAAGCTATATGAGAGCTATTTGTGAAACAAATTTTCTAGCTTATATCAAACTCTTCTCAAAACTTATATCTGTTTGACATTCTCATGCTAAACTCATTAGTCTTATTTGCATGTTCATGAATAAAGAATGACAACTCTCTTTTTAACATATTTTAAAAAAAAAATCAATAAACAGATTGGATGATAAAGTATGAAATCTCTAATGTGTTGAAAAATTATTTCATAATTTAAATTTTAAATTAAATATATTTTCCAGTTTCAATTAATTAATCTTCTAACAATTTTGACCAAATTGTATATTTTATCTTTTGTATGTTATGTTCTATCAACATTTTTGAAAGTTAGAATTTATTGTTGCTTGATGAGTTAAATTGCATTGATTTAGTTTTTACTATATTTCATTGATTTAGTTACATTTACTTGGAAGAGGGAAAACAAAGATAATGAAAAACAATAAGAGTATCACATTATAGAAAATAACATATATCTCTCACTTAAAGAAATAATTCTCTTATTATTAAAAGTGTGTTTTCTAGCGGTGATTTTTGGTTTGGAGATCTTCTGTTACACACAATTAATCTGATCTATCGTATTTAGTACACTTTAACCCAATCTTTCCTAAATTTTTATTTTATTTATTTTAGTCATAGTTATTTTAATTTATTGTTTGATGATGTTCATTTTGATGTGATTTAACCGATAAATAATATTTTTTTTATTTTTATTTCCATGATTCTAACCTAATAATACATATTTGATTAGAACTTTTGTCCCTCTAATCTTTCTTATTAGTGATAGCAAATGCCATTCGAATAACTTTTTATTAAGAATTAGTGTTTTTTTGTTTCTTTTGTTGTAATTTTTAGAATGATTAAAAAATATATTTGTCGATTAATATTAGTTGACATAATTGATAACGATTTATATCTTTTAATCAAGTTGTTTAAAATTCAAATATTAATTTTAGATGTAAAATAGATTGTGTTAAGAGCATAATATACACCTAAATTTTTTTTCACAATTTTCAACGAAAATTTTCAACGAAAATTAATCATTATTTTGAATGATAAACTACATTGATAAATTTTTCGTAATTTGGACTTGTATTATAGTTGAAAAAACAAATTTGTTAAAAGCCGGTGATTATTAAGTTAAAAATTTGTATCTAATAATCTATAAATTTGAATCACCCATTTAATTCCATAAAATTTTAAATAAAATAAAATATGAGGAGTTGAGGTAATATGTAAAAAAAAATTGGTTGAAATTTTGTTACCATAATTGTTACCTATTAAAATTTGTTTGAAACTCCTATTTCTTTAAAGTGATAAATATGTTTACGATAAATAATCTTTAAATTTCTAAAACTTTTGGGAGGAAAAATCTAAATTCATTAAGGTCTTTTCTTCTCTTCTGTTTAACTTAATTTTTGTTTTCTCTCCTTGATTAATTTATCTCAACAAGTTAGTTAATGACTGACAGCTTAGCTCTAAGTTGTGATATAGACAAAAAGATTAGCAACTTGTGACTCGATAAATCTTGAGTATGTCACATAAATAAACAAATAAATCAGTTTTTTGTGGCAATGTGTAGGGTCATGTTCTGTCTGAGGTTGGGGTGTCAATTGGTTATTGGAGATCATGCATTTACTTTTGGATTTTGGTGCCTAATTAGAAAACTCCACAAGGAACATACAAAAATCTATCTTTTAACTAATGAGGTGACTTATGCGAACTGGTTGCACTTTACAATTTACGTGGCTGCAATGTAATGGTTTATTTTTTTGAAAAAATATTTATAATATTTTATGAATTTCGTTCATGATTAACTTCTTAGTAACTGATTTGAATAAAAAAAAAATCTTTGTATCTTATAATTAAAACTAAATGTCTGTCCTCTTCTTGATTTGTTCAATGTGAAATAAGATTTCATAATTAATAACCTCAATGATTTTTTTTTATCTAATTCAACGAGGAACTAATAATATATATATATATATATATATATATATATATATATATATATATATATATATGAGTGTGTTAATGCATATGTTAGTATAATATAGTCACATGAAGTGGGAGAGGTAATTAATGCTGCATCTAAACCACAATAATCTTGAAGTAGTGTAATTAAGTGTTTGAAATTGAAAGTCTTGATTTCCATGGTTAATTTTTTGAGTTTAAATTAATTCCAAATGAATTCATTGGGTCCATTTCGCCACCTTCTGCAAATAAATTACGGTCATCATTCAATCTTAACTAAGGACCAAATGAAAAATGGAACTAAATATATGACAATTTCGTTAAGACTTTGGAGACAAAGTAAAAAAAATTTGCTTTAGACTTTTTTTTTATTAAAATATTTTTTAATAAGTATAGTTTGACTTATTTTACCTTTTAATTTTTATAGTTTAAAATAATTTTTTTGATTCATATACTATACTTATCTTTTTCATCAATTTTTTAATCCTTATAGTTTAAGATAATTTTTTTTTGTCTCTATACTTGCAATTCTTTTAGTTTATATCGTTATTTTTTTTGTAATGTTATTTCTTTCATGTTGACATGACAAAAAATATTAATTTAATTTTGTATATTTAATGTTGAAATTATTTTACTGAAGTTACTCTAAATTAGGTGTTTCAATATCTCGTGCTTCTTTTGTAGCTTCATTTGCAACATTCATTGTTAAAACACCATTTTTTTACTTTTATAAAATTGAAGAACTCTATCACATCAACATAAAATATATAGTAGTATAAAAAGAAATTAATGATAATAACTAAAATAATTGAAAAAACTGCAAGTATAAGAACTAAAAAGATCTATCTTAAATTATAAGGATTAAAAAGAATTGAAAAAAATAAATATAAAAACTAAATTTTTTTATCTTAAACTATAAGAATTAAGAGGTAAAATAAGTGAAATTATAGGAAGTTAAAAAATATTTTTTACTATTTTTTTTATTTGCATGTTAATCTAAACTGAGATGATTCAGAAGGGATTAATGATTGTTTGGCAAAGAAACTTTAGGAACGTGATATGCGTGTTTGATTCCCTCCATACTATCAACCTAGTTTTGGGATCAAGGGAGCCTTTTCACAGGTATGCGGTGTTAGTCGCGGAGATAAAAGATTTGTTAGATCACGAGTGGAGAACGTCACTGGTGCACTCCTTACGCAAAGGTAACCAATGCACTGATTTTCTGTCCAAGTGGGGTCCAAATTGCGAAAACGAGCTAGTAATCATTGATGACATCCCTGTGGGGTTGCAGCCTCTGCTTCAAGCAGATAGTTCAAGTATTTTGTTTAGGAGAGTTGAATTTCTTTATGTCCTCTTTTTTCGCTTTTTGCCTTTTTTGCTATGTATTACTAAGGTTTATGATATATGCACCTCCTTTTTTCTATAAATACACCTCCTTTTTAAAAAAAAAATAATTAAAATTTAAAATATTCTTAATTTTTTTTAATTTTTAATTTTTTATATTTTAATTTTACATCCACAATATTTAATTTGATTTTTTTTCACATATTTTTTCTTCTTTTTTCAATTTTTACATACACCCTCTTACCTTTCTTTCACCTCACCTATTTTGATAGCATGTGAAAACTAAAAGAGAAAAAAAATATGTGAAGAAAAAGAAGAAAATTGCAAATTGAAAGTTAAAAATATAAAATTAAAATTTTTTTGAAAAAAAATTATAATATTTTATAATTAAAAAAAAAATAAAAAAGGTGTTCTTATTTAAAAAAAAGAGGTGTATATATCATGAGTCTATTACCAAAAAAGAAGTAACAAATGGCCCATATTAAGTCCAATAATGTGCAATTGTATGCGTATTCGAAACAAAGCCTGGCCCAAAAATGCTCCCTTATCTACTAGAATCCAATTTTGAATGGGTTAATTATAGTGTCTGATACTTGATCAGACACCCACGGGACGCGTTCTCCAAAATGGTGGTGACTGGTGAGTTTTTTCAAACGCATTTAACTAGAAAAAGAAAATTAAGATGAATATCAAAATTTATGCTAGATTTTACTAAACTAACTTTTAAGACAGTTTTTGAGCATAAATTACTTAACCTCAAATTACATTTAATTAAAATTAATTTTATGAAATTAAGATAATCGAAAAATAAATTTACAAATACTAAGCTAAACACAATATTCGTTGTTTTTGAACGCTGCGAATTGAGACAATCAAAGGTTTGGAAGGTAGGCTTACACTGAAAGTGGTTTACTCAAAAGGAGTGCATGCTTCCCTTGTTCATAATCTGGGCAACCTGAATAAAGATTACAACTGAGATTTTTAACGTTGTAGTCGAACTATTTTATTTTATTTTATTATTTTCTTTTATCTTTCTATAGAACTTTAAAAAAATTACTATTGTTCAAAAAAAAAAAAAGAACTACTAAACATAACATAAGGCAAAGCATTGTGACATTGACAGATCTAATATTAATTAGCCATTCAGCCCAATTTTAAAGCTTGTTTTTTTTTAGCAACTCAAACTTTATTCTTCATGGATAGATAACCAAAATGAAGGGGTTCAGGGTATAACTATGTAACTTCTGGTAAAAGAAAATATCACTTTTAAATTAATATATGTAGCCCCACTCAGCAGTTTTCATTATTTAGTATCCATGTCAAATGGAAAATATGTATCATTAACCCACTTTTTCTTCCATATCATTTTTACCATTTTTCTTCTATATCACTCTTCAATTTTATCGATCCTATATTACATTTATCATTTTATCCTTCTATTTTATTTTCTTCCTATATATCTTTGTAATTTTTTCCATCCCGAACTATATCTCATTTTGATATGAACCTTCTCATTACTCGGGTCAAATTGTTGATGGCACAACTGTAGTCATCCTACATTTTGATTTCCTTCTATAAAACACAGTATCTAGTTGACCATAACATAATCAGATCAGATGCTCCAATATTGCCTTACCTTCCTCCTTTAGCTTAGCGACACTCTAAAATCCTCACTTGAATTGAACAAGGAATGGACCATGTATACCGCTGTATTAGCAGACATGATTTAAAATGTTACTGTAGGTGCATTCAGACCGATTAGAATGCAGGAATGTATTTGGTGGATTGAGCTAGCATTGTTTTTTGATTGGGTAGGAGCCTGGGACTGAACCTACGAAAAATAGAAAAGTCATCATTATGTAGTGTGCTACTAGTGCACTTTTTCTATGACAATCCCACACCCACCACTAAATGCACTCAGGTTCCACTTGTGTCTACGATTTCTTATTGGATTACTGAGTCAAGTGATACGAATTGAGTTTCAAACATACATGATGATTAACCATTTCTTCCATAGTCTCCTTCAAAGATTCTTATCTTTAATTTGTCGTCCATCTTCAAGTTGCACTTGCTGCTCCATGCGACTCATAAACATATTATGATAGTTATTCGGATTTCGGGTTTATAAGGGTATTTGCACACACACTCCACGTACAATAGTAAGATATTATCCATTATAAGATTAACTTTAGCAGGTTTAAGTTTTAGCCATCATCCTAAGTACCTCTCAATCAATAGAATATATGTGGACTTTATAAACTCTTGTTCTTTCTTTTACTTTATCGATATAGGATCTTATTTGTATCTCAATAATATATGAAAATTGCACTTTCACTTCCCAACTTTTTTCTAAAGGAGGAGAATGCTGTGGATGACCTTTAATGCCAATTTGGAAAATGGGCACAGAAAAGTGTCTGGTATACTGCTATACACTCTCTTTGCATGTGCCGTGCCACGAGGACCAGTGATTTAGCGGTTCAGCAGTTTCTGGGGAAGGGCATATGTCGCTTAAGTGGTTTCCCTCAATCATATGCAACGCTTCAATTATGGTCTTATGAATCATTTAGGTGCCATTCATGATTTTTGCTTAGTCAGAATAAACAGTAATTAACAAAATGTTTGATGTATAACTCACTTTCTTATGCTAATTCAAAAGAAAAAAAAAAGTTCAAATCTTATAATAATTAAAGATTGTCTCATTGAAATCTTTATTTTATGCATTCGATTGGCAACCCCATTTGGTGTGAGACTGTAATAAGCAGCAACTACTAGTACTGGCCGTTGTAATTTTTGACTTGGAATGGTGGGAAAATACAATGCTAGCTAGGAATGAGAAATACGCGTGTGAAAAATGAAATAGGTCGTTGCTCTTGTAATTATTATAAGCAATTATCTTCTTGAAAACTAGTGGTTGTTTATTGACAAACATGGATCTTTGTTTGGCCTCAATTTGGTCATATGGAAATTATGTTTCCTTTTTATTGAAGGAACAAACATCCGCATAATTTGTGGACACTCCTACATCTCGACATCGCTGTGGCTACAGGCTTTCGCCATAAAGATTTTTTCAAATTGTGCAAGTTGCTCAAGTGTGTGTGAAACATGTTATCTTTTGATTTATCTTGTACATGTAGCAATATTAAAATTTGATTGTGATGAGAAAGATACGGGTTTTACTGGTTAAGGAAGAATTGAAGAGATTAATTTCTGCTTCATTAATTAGTAACCTCATGCTTTATTAATTAGTTTGTGGTTAGCGTTGTTGGTATGATTGATTATCATCATTATTACTCGGTCAAAGCTTCGAGACGTGTATTGACAGGGAGGACATTGTGATTGGAGACCTTTCAATTTTGAAGTCACTGATTAATTCTTCACAGCACTCACACACTCTATGCTTGAGGAGTCACTGGTAATGAACGTGTCGAATATATATGCAATGTTAGTTACATCCTCTCAGCCGTGCTAGTTATGGCAATGCTCTCAGAGCTAGTTTTTAGAGACCAAAGCACTTGGTATATGCTTAATTTGAGACAGATAGAGTACTAGACTACCTCATTGTAGAATTTTTAACACACTGTTCCCACTTCAAAATCTATTAAGTTATTCTTTTACATTCTCAGTTAAATATAGCAACTTAGCAATCAATCCATAGTTTGAGGCATGCGCAACGATTGATGTCTCTGTAATATAAGCTAAAGCCAATTATTTAACTATATATGGAAGTTGCGAGGAAATTATTAATAGTATCTATTTATTTAATTTTCAAGTTCATGTGCAGAAACAAGCCTTTTAGTATCAACTGTTTTAATTTTAAGTCCCTCCCATACACGTGTACAAGGGTTTAGATATCTATTAGATGGGGTTTATTTAGAATGTCTGAATTTTTATTTTAAATTTAATTTTTAACCACATTTTTAAATTGATTATTTTTTTATATATTGAAATGGTCGATTCCATGCTTTACAAATGAAAAGAAAAGAATGTTTACAAGGGTCTTTTGAACAAATCCTAAACTTTTTTATAGCAACCTCTGAATCCACCCTCTGTCAATGTGTAGGAGTTGGATGTTATATATATATGATAATGGGTGTTATGGGAATGTAAAAAAAGAAAGTGACGTGAGACACATTTTTTTCTTATTTGCATGCAAGAAAATAGGAAAATAATAGGTGATTTGAGTGCCGACACCACACTATATATATGTGTGTGGCTGCCAAAACCTCTTTCTTAACATATCGTTGATCTCTTTCTATCTTCATTGCTTTCTTCTTTAGTATCACAATACTCTCCCTTTAATATCAATCTGTAATAATGGAAGCCAAAATGGATCATACCCAAGATGGTACTGTTGATTTCCGCGGCCAGCCTGCTCTTTCATCTAATACTGGCAAATGGAAGGCTTGTGTTTTTCTTCTTGGTCAGCATAAATATTTCTAACCAAATATTTTCTCTTTTTTATTAAGCTCTTATTATAATTTGCCATATTCTTTTAATTTCACTAGCTTTCTTCAATCTCGAATATTTTGTTCTGTTGAGAAAAAGAGAAAGAAACCCTTTCATGTGACATGATATATGATGCTTGAGTTTTGCTTCATTTAATTATTGTTTGATGTTGAAGGCTATGAAGCATTTGAAAGGATGGCCTTCTATGGAGTTGCTTCCAACTTAGTGAATTACCTTACTAGCCAACTTCATGAAGATACTGTTTCATCTGTGAGGAATGTGAATAATTGGTCAGGAACTGTGTGGATAACACCAATTCTTGGAGCTTACATAGCAGATTCATACTTGGGCCGCTTCTGGACATTCTGCCTATCATCTCTCATTTATGTATTGGTAAGCTAAGATTAATTTATCACAGACGATCTCTTGAGTGTCCAATTAGAAATAAGCAACTTTGTTTCTTACATTTATCTTTATCTTCCAATAAGCATAGAAGACCCCCTAGCTGTTTGAGATACTTAGCTATTCCATGCAAAAGGTCAAACAAGTCCATTAATTTCTGTTATGGCTAAGATACATTTGCCAAATATATAATTTGTCAACGGCCATAGTCCAAGATATTTTCATTTATGATTGAGGCTCACCATCGACTTATTGCCTAGCCTGAATTATCCAATTGGTGGAAATAAATAATTGTCTTTTAAAGTACGTATATCACCTTTTTAGGAATTAAATATGAGTTAATCACCTATACATTTTCAGTGTAAAGTTTTTATATACCGGTAACTAATTATATCTTCTAGTTATGCCATGTCACTATAAATACATTTACTTTTAACAATGGCATGACACAACTAAAAGATATAATTGGTTGTCAGTGTAAAAAAGCTTTACATAGACAATATATAGGTGATTAACTCATTAAATATTATATTTTATTGTTTTAAATTTTCTTAATATTATTTTGAAATGAAATTTATTTGTTTTAATTAATGGTTGGTTTTAATTATTTTAATCTAAATAAATTTTAATATTTTATATAAATATAAATATAAATTAAAATTATTATCGTATACAACTATACAAGATAATTAAAAAAATGATAACAAGCTTAACTAACTTACATAAGATAATATTAAATTGGATATATATATATATATATATATATATATATATATATATATATATCCGTTTATTCTAAGGATGAGTTTACTTACACTTACTCTATTTAATAACTCATATTTTATATTAAATTTTAACGATCTAATCATTTAATTAAGTTTTAAAGTATAGATCTAGTCTGTAAATTTTTAAAAAATTTAAAAATTATTTGATATTGAATTTCATCAATTTAAATTGACTAATATTTATAAAAATATTTTGCATGTTAATTTGAATTAATGTACTGAAGTATTAAATAATTTTTAAATTTTTTTAAAAATTTACAGACTTAATCTATGCATTAAAATATTTAAATTCAATCGTTAAATCATTAAAATTTGATGTAAAATATGAGTTATTAAATAGAATAAATCTAAGTAAATTTACTTAATGTCTCCTCATATATATATATATATATATATATATATATATATTAATTATGCACTTAAGATTTATATCCCCTGAAATGATTGAGTTTCTAGTAAACAATTATACTTATACTTTACTTTTTAAACTTCACTTCCTCACCATGGCCTAGCTTGATAGAGTCCAATTAGCAACAATAAACAAACCCTGAATTACCGGGCTGGGCTGGATCCACTCAAATCAACATTTCTTGCCGATGTATTGCATACCATATTACGCACACACAAGTCCAAACGAATGTTATGCACGACCTTATTTAGTTTTTTTTTTTTATATATATAATTTTACGTGGATAGTTTTTTTTTTTAATATAATTTTACATGTACATGTGTTTGGCAAACCACTACATACACTTGTGCTTCTACTCATCACAGGGGATGATTCTTCTCACTTTGGCTGTATCACTCAAGAGCTTGAGGCCAACATGCACCAACGGCATTTGCAGCAAGGCTTCCACCTTACAAATTTCATTTTTTTACATGGCACTCTACACTATGGCAATTGGAGCTGGTGGAACAAAACCCAATATCTCAACCTTTGGTGCAGACCAGTTTGATGACTTTAATCCCAGTGAGAAAGAGATCAAGGCCTCTTTCTTCAACTGGTGGATGTTCACCTCATTCTTAGGTGCTTTGGTAGCCACTTTAGGCCTAGTCTACATTCAAGAGAATTTGGGATGGGGTCTAGGCTATGGCATTCCAACGGTTGGTCTTCTATTGTCCCTTGTAATTTTCTATATTGGGACACCAATTTATCGCCATAAAGATAGGACATGCAAAAGTCCTGCAAGAGACCTAATTTGTGTCCCAATTGCTGCCTTTAGGAACCGAAGACTTCAACTCCCTACTAACCCCTCAGGTCTTTATGAGCACGAGCATCAACATTACATTAGTTGTGGAAAACGACAAATCTATCACACATCAGCTTTGAGGTACACTATTTTGTTCTTTTTTCTGTGGAGCAATTTCTAGCTATTTCTTTTTCTGAGGTTGGTAGGAGGGGAATCTGTCTATACTTGCACTCTAACAATTAAGAGAAACTTAAAAAGAAAACATATTGGAGCGAGCACACAATTTCGTAATGATAATTTTGGACAAATTACAATGCATGATTGTGGTATAGAAAACTGATTTGATTGAGTTACTGTTCATTTGACAACTTGATATGGCTCATGGTATTGGTAGTGGCGACATGGTGGGGTAATATACAGTAAAATTTGAAAACTGAAAAGGCATTTGTTATCTTAACACTCATTCTTTCACACCTCAATTTTTCCTTCATTTTACACTTCTTTCGATCTCTCTTTTGTTCATCTTATCATACATTATACTTATTATCTTCTTTATTTTCTTTTTTAATTATCTCTTTCATAATATTGTTTTGTGATATTCTGATTACTAAAACGCATACAAAATGTGACTTTTTTTACTAGTTAAAAATTATTAAAAATCATAAATTTTGTGAATTTTGAATCTCATTTAATTAATCTTTCTTATAATTTATCGGTAGAACAAATCAAAATTTATGATTTTTATCTATTAATAATAAAAAGATACGAGTAAGAGAGTGTTAAAATGAATGTTGATAACATTTTTCTTAATATATATCTAATTAAAGACCCCTCCCCTTTAATCACTTGGCCCTGGACGCTGATTTTAGTTTTTAAAGTTTCCCAGACTTAATTTGGCAACTATATCAAACATGGGTTAAGTGAGTGCACTTTATGAATTTAGGTTTTTGGACAAGGCTGCAATTAAAGAAGGCAGTAACATTGGTTCGTCAAGGGCACCGTTGAGCGTTACCCAAGTGGAAGGATTCAAGCTTGTGTTTCGTATGGTCCTAATATGGCTTGTCACCCTGATTCCTAGCACTATTTGGGCTCAAATAAACACTCTTTTCGTGAAACAAGGTATAACCTTGGACCGAAAGCTTGGTCCTAGTTTTCAAATTCCAGCAGCTTCTCTTGGGAGCTTCGTGACCCTCTCCATGCTTCTCTCAGTGCCAATATATGACCGATATTTTGTGCCATTCATGAGTAGGAAAACGGGCAACCCTAGAGGAATCACGTTGCTTCAAAGGCTCGGAACTGGATTTTCAATTCAGATTGTAGCCATTGCAATTGCTTATGCAGTTGAAGTTAGAAGAATGCATGTCATAAAAGCAAATCACATAGTTGGTCCTAAAGACATTGTCCCTATGAGTATATTGTGGCTGTTGCCTCAGTACGTTCTAATTGGGATAGCTGACGTGTTCAATGCCATTGGATTGCTAGAATTTTTCTACGATCAATCCCCAGAAGACACACGAAGTCTTGGAACAACGTTTTTCACTAGTGGGATCGGTGTTGGGAACTTCTTGAACAGCTTTTTGGTGACGATGGTTGATAAGATTACAAGGAGTGAGAGAAAGAGATGGATAGGTGACAACCTAAACGATTGTCACTTGGATTACTACTATGTGTTTCTGTTAGTCCTATCGATTATGAATTTAGGTGCGTTTCTTTGGGTATCAAGTAGATACATTTACAAGAGGGAGAACATGGGAGAAGAGACTGTGTGTGTTCATGTGGAAGGCAAAGTGTGATCAATTTTTATGTATCAATATCATTACTCATTAGGCGTCATCATCTTCTCTCTATAAAACATGTTTTGGCTTGGGTTTCTCTATAGTTATGCCACATATATTGTAACCGTGTTTATTATCTTCACCGCAACACGTGGAAAATGACTCGCTGACATTTTTATTATCCTAAATTCGATGTTTATTAATTATTTTTATTATAATTTAAAATAAGATAAAGATTAAATTAATTTGTAAATCTCTATAATTTATTGAGTTTTTATTTAAATTCCTGTAGTTAAATTAAAAAAATGCACTTTAAAAATTATTTATAATTAAAAAATCTTATAATTGAGTAGTCTTTACATGCTAATTCTATTAATTTATACATATTGAATATTATAATGTAACATAATTAGAGACAATAAAGCGAATTATTGAACTTAATGACCAAGTCCGTCTAACTTGTCAAAATTAATATGTCAGGTGTAATAACATGTCTAATCCACCAATTTGTCGCAATCCATCATGCCTAACTTGTTGAGTCTAATATTTTTTTAATTTATTTTATATTTAAATGTGTAATAAATTTGAAACTTGAGTGTTACAAAATAGTGCATAATCAATCATTGTTAAAGATATGTTTGCTACATACTTTAAAGTTAATTTAAAATTAAAAAAAAACCCAAATATAATAAATTATAATTTTAAAATTTAAAATATAGTAAATTGTTTTCTAATAGTGAGATAAAAAAATTATGCTAAGTTTAAGAAACTATTAATATACTTTGAATCATTAATTTGATTAAATTTTTTAATTAATCAAATTAATATTAAAATAAAAATCTTAGGCTACTAAAATTAGCATGATCAATAAGAGTGATTAAGATAATTAGAAATGTGAAGATCTAAATTTGATTTCCATTACTATTATCTTTGTGGTCTTTCTTTTTAAAAAAAAAAAAAAACTGTGGATCAAATTAAATTTTTAATCCATTATTAGGAGGACTGTCCCCTCTTGCTCCATTTTTAGCAAGCTAATTAATGACAAATTGGGGCAAAATAGAACAAGTTGACCCGTTTTATATTACTCTTATGTATGATAATAATAAATTTTTTTATGGGTATTCTATTATAGTGATAACTTTTTATGATTGGTTTCTATATCCTTAATATCATTTGCTGTTGGAGTCAATATACAGAAGAGTAAAATAAACAATCCACCCCTTATGCTCAGATGGGCCAAGGCCACAACCACGATTCTATTAATTATTCAACTGCCCCTAGCTTGACCACAATCACAACTCAAAAACCACCAAATCACTCTCAAACACCAGATAGTCGTAAGCACTCTTCCGTAAAATAGGTAGAGACCACGACCCCTACACTAAATCCAACATGGGATACCTCTAAAAAGGCAATAGGACCCACCAAACATAGTTTGGGTTAATCACTAGCTACACTTCATGTGAAATGTTGTAAAAATTGGATTATTATTAAACTGCTCAGAGTATTAAGTTAATAAGTAAGAAATTAAATAAAAAATTACTAATTAAATTTGTATGATTTGAATTTATTAAAATATTAAAAAAATATTCAAGTCATATATATTTCGTATTTATAAATTACAATATCATTTATTTTATGTTTTAAAAAGGTTTTTAAAAAAATTGTAGTTAATATAATATTGATAGAACAATCAAATTATAAATTGATTAACTACATAAAATTAATATAATTAAATATATAATTTTAAATTAAAAATATACTATATAAATTATGTAAGTAAGTTGTATAATAATAAAATATATTGATTTAATGATCACTAAAATTTTAAATAAACACATTTATTTTAATTCAATTTCTATTTTATTTAAAATTGTCTTTTGTATATAAGAAAAATAGTCAATAGCATTAGGTATTACTGATAAAAAAAAAAACAATATAACATAATACATAGTATAGTTATCAAACAAAACCAGAAAAGTTGAAGTGGTGTAGCGGTTATGAAAGCAGTCCAAAAATGCAATGAACATGGCTTGATTCTCACGAGTCACGACCTGCATGGTTATCGTATGTTTTGCTTTTAATTACGTTTACGTGATGCATAAATTCATGTTCAGCAACGAGGCATCACGAGAAAATACGAAAATCATGGTTGATCCAACTGTTTTTTAACCACGATATGTCACCGGATTTCGAATCCATTTGACTGGTTCAGCCTAGACTTATGAAATGCGTATCTGCTCAAAAAAAAATATATAATTGTCACGTTAGAATATTACTTGATCATCATAATAAAATAAAATAAAACTATTCTTTTTCTTTGGTACATTACAAAGAAAAAATCATTGCTACATCACAATATTCATTTAGTGTAAATTAATTAATAGAGATATGAAATCAAAAACATTCTGTATGATACTTAAAAACTATTAATATTTATTAAATTAATAGATATTGTGTTTAATTTTTAAATTTCAAAATCTTAAATTTGGATCTTGAATTTGTAAGAATAATTAATTTTTAATATTATTTTTTATTATTTAAAAATTTAAAATAAAATAATTCAAAAATTATGTCCATAAAATAAGAAATCATTTTTATATATAGGTACTAGTGTTATTATGTAAGAATTTAATTAATTAAAATATTTTTAAAAATTTTAATTAGAAAGACTTGATTAAAATTTCAATAAAACTGTAGGAACTTGTGAATTAATTTAACCTAAAATAAAGTCATGTGAAGTGAATAGTACTTTTTTTTATGCTTCGTATAGCAATCATGAAGTGAATAGTACTAGATTGAAACAAATTCAAACTTTTGAAATGTCTAATATATATTTAAATAAAGACAGGGGTAAATGATTTTTTTTCTTAATAACAAACTTTCTAATTCATTAATAAATTTTAATTAAATTAATTTATAAATTCTTATAATTATATAGAACTTTTATTAGTTAAGTCTTTTATAATTAGAAACACCTTAAAAAAATTCTTTATAAAAAGCATCACATCATCATCATCCAATACCAGCATAATTCATTAAATTTATAGAGATTTAACTGTAAATTAGAGAAAATTATAATTACTTAGAAGATTAAAATTGAATAATTATAATATTTAAAAGATGAAAAGTGAAATTAAGTCAAATATAAATTAATAAATATAACAACATTAATTAGTGTGTAATTTCTTTTTACCAAATTAGTGTATATAAATTTAATTAATTTTTTAAATTAATAATATTTTTTTAGAATGTTTTAAACTATAAAGATTCAATTAAAGTCTTTAAAATTATAGGGATCTATAAATTAACTTAACCGTAAGGATGTAACTTTTATTTTATCTAATTATAAAAATAATGTGCGAAATATACCTTGAAAATAATATATAATGGAAAGAATGTTGTTTAATTATTTTAATTTTGTACTGCAGACTAATTTAACTATTCGAACAGTGTTTAAATTTAATCTTTAATAGAAATAATTTTTAATCAAATTTTACTTATTTTTAATCGAATTAAATTAATTTAAAGTAAAGTTTTAGGATATCATTAACAGATATATCTTTTTTAGATTCTTAAGTAAGACTTACATGTATGCATCATTTATTTTTATTCTTTTTAATTTAAGCATTTTTATAAACATTTTCCTCTTCAATTCAATATTTGACATCTCTCTTTCAATTCTTAAATGAATCCCACAAAAATTCTTACATTTTTATATATTATCAAAAATTTACTTATTGACTTATTTTTTTTTATTAAGCTATAAATTTTTATTCTACTGTTTTGTGAAAAAAAATTCATGATACACAATAAAAAAAATTTAATCAAATTTTATTTAAAATAATGAAGCCAACTAAATTATGCAATTACAATAATACAAAAATTACAAGTTAAAAAAAGATTCATAACTAAAATAATAAGTAATTTTTATAAATTAAACCATGCTTATAGAATGACACGAAATTAAAATAGGGATTAATTTGATTATCATTTGATTCTATTCAATGAAAATAAATCAAATAGATAATTAAGAATATATAAAATTGACTTAAGAAAGAATTTTAAGAGACAAAAAAGTGAAAGAGAAGAAGAAAAAAATTAAGAAGTTGGTAAATAAAAATATACAATAAACTTTATTTATATAAGTATTGATATATAAAATTATATTAAAAAATAATTTTATAACGTTCAAAATATAACATTAATATTATAAAATATAACGTTAATTTCATAACATCAGATAATTTTAATTTCAAAAGCTAATTTTAAAAATATATTATAATATTGATTATTAACTAAAAATAATTCAGAAATAACTTTATTGATTGACATATGCTAATAAGCATCAGTTGAAGTATAAGAAATTGTGTTGCGGATCCTTAAGATATTGGTATAAAAGGAAAAAAAAAAAAACTATCTATAATTATTTGAATCATTTCAGTAGTACTAATGATTGATTTGTTGGGTAAATCTTCAGCTGTTAGGAAAACTAATTAATTGTTATTATTGTGGAAAAATAAAATCATAGTGTGGTCATGTAAGTTATTGGGAACCATCCATATATACGAGTGCTACTTGAATCAGTAAGATTATTCTAATTCATCGTCCATGTACATATAAAATTAAAAAAAGAAAGCGGTGAAAGAGATTAATTTAATCAATTTCCAAATTAGCCAGTTCATGTATATTATAAGTATAAAGGGCAACATAAGTATTATAGTCTTTAAGACTTTGTTTTCTCTCCATCAATTGTCTAAACTTTTGACAATTCAAACAATAGCAATGTGAACCAATCAAAAAGTCCAGATCCTTTGCATCTTTGGCAGATGGTTAGGTAAAAATAAAATCAACTTATGCTTTTCCAAAAATATTATACAATTAAAAGTAAAACGAGCCTGCATTTGAGAGCCATATTAAATTGTAATTGATTTTCATGCAGAATCTTTCTCCCATCGGAGTTCATTTGTTAAATAGTACGTATAAGCACAACTTCTTATGAATACAAATATAAAACTAATAAATGTTATATTTCATCATAATAAATTAAAATTATTAAATTTATGTTTGTCTCACTTTACCAAAGCAATATCCTGTGACGGAAGTTTTGCCCACTTGAATTTCTTGTAAAAGTAATTAAAGTATAACATTTATGCACCAAATTACCAGCCAAAAGTCGCCAAATATAATTACCATTCAAGCTCATTCTATATTTAAGGTTAAAAATGTATTGATATACCGTATTAAATTTTTATTTTTATTTATTTATTAAATTTATTTTGATTTTTTATTTTTAAAATGTTTATTTTGATATTTTATTTATTAAATTCAAATCGATTTGATCCTTTAAAATTAATAATTATTTTTAATTTTGAGACATCTTTTAATTGATTTAAGACTTTATTTATCTTTCATTAGATTCACTTATATAAAAAGTATTAAATATAATTAAAGTTTAAATAATTTTTTTTATAAATATAATGAAAATCGTATAAAAATAAGTAAAAAAATTATCAAAAAATATAGTTTCATATTATTTTTTAGTTGTTCATGTGATATATTTTTACATAATTTTTATTATATTTATAACTCATTTTAATTCAAACATCAATTGTAATTTTCACACAGGTAATTCTAATATTACATCTTAAATTAATTAAAATTGTGCTGTAAAGTTTAAAGTTATTGTTATTTTAAAAGGATCAATTATTTGATCTAAATATAAAAAAGAATAAAATAAATGTTTTAAATTTTAACATTTAAAATATCAAAATAAAATTAAAAATACAATAAAAAACCACAAATATATTTAACCTATACTGTATGATTTATATTTAAACCAAGTTTCAAGGCTGGTGGCATAAATATTGTGTAGGACATGCTACCAGAAGAAGAAAAGAACAGCTAGCAACAGTAGTTATGTTATGTCAAACCACTCGAATTGAATCTCCTTAGTAAATTAATGGTATTAGTTAATCTTATTTTAGCGGTGGGGTTATAATAAAGGCTTGATTATCTTAACTAATATATATAACTATAGAAGAGTGCATGAGGCTTTGGGAGATTCGTTTCACTCGGTCAAACTTTAAATATTTCAGAATGAGTCACTTTGTAATGATGAAAAGACAAGTAATAGCCTAATCATGGTCAAAATCAATAATTCTTAAATAAAGCTCCTCCTAATTTTCCAAAAGACACACAACATGCAATTTTCTTCAACATGCACATGGAATTGAAGTCCAATGTTTCCAACGGTAATATAAAAAAGGTACAGGGAATAAAATGCGACAAAGTATTCCTTAGTCATCCAGAATTTATTGATTCTTATCGTATTTATTCTGATAGTTTAGTTGAAGTATGCTTTTTCTTTCAACAAACCTACTTGGTCCCCCAAAATCAACTTACAGGTCATTTTCTTTTCTTGGTGGGGTGGTGGGTCAAATATATATACACACACAATACTGACTCTATAAATACCACTAAAAATGGTCAGAGATCGGATATAAAAAAGAAGATTAATATATAATCTAATTGATAACAACTATGGTTTTCATTTTCATTAGATTTATATATGTTTTTGTAACTACAGGGGTATCATTGAGTGAAATTAACAAGAAAGGGTTTGGTATATGAGAGGTCGCACTCATCTTATTTCATTAATTTGTAGCACTTTGTTTAATATGATGGAAATAAATTATAAGTATGAAATAATATGAACGAAAATAAGAAAGAGAGAAATAAGGATAGATGGGAAATATAATAAAAATAAATGTGTTTGATTTAATTAAAAGAAATAAGTAATGGATAAATATAAAAATGTTTTTTAATTAAATAATTAATTGATTTATGATTTAATAGAATCAATAATAAAGTCAATTACTTTTTTTTATCTAATTTATTAAATCAAATATTTAATCAATTAAATCACAGTAATAAAGGTTTCTTTTTTGTATTAAACAATACTGATAATTGATCATGTCGCTTTGAGTGCTTTTGTGAAGATATAATTTTTAAATTTTCAACTGTTTTTTATGGAAAAAAAAAAACTGTTAGCAAAATAAGTTGTGTATATACTTTTGTAAGAAGAGCTAAAATTTGTATAAAAAAAAAATAACTTTTTTGTTCTGAAAAATGTTGTTTTCGTGTATAGAAAATTTGAAACGGATGATTATTTTTGTAACAAATTTTTTTCCTCAAAGCTGATTTATTATGTAAATTTTTTTTATATGTAAATAAATTAAACAACCTCGCCTTATTTATTCATTTATTTATCTTTTTGTCTAATTTTTCTTTTTCTCCTATTTTTCTAGCATCTCTACCACACTAAATGAATTGAAGTGTTCTTTAAATCTCTCTCTTTTTCCTGTTTTCCCCTCTCTCTATATGTACATGTATTTATGTATATATAATATTAAATATTTATCTTGGATAAAAATGTTTTGCAGGAATTTTTATTTAGCGATAGTTTTAGACATTTTCGTAATATTGTATTCTTTCAATTTATCCTTTTCATATTTATTTTTAAATTTAATTTTAATATTATTTATGCATTCAAATATATTTATTTATTATAATTTTTTCAGTTATATAAAATAAACTTTTTATCATGTTAAAATATTAGTGTGTATATATTATTTATAAGTATTGCATGTTATTCATCTTGTAATGTCACTTTCTTTAAATAATAAGTAATGTAAAAGAGATATTTCTTTTAATAATTAATATACTTTTTATTTTTAAATGGACAATTTTATTCTCTTTTATTTTATTCATAAATTTAAATTATTTCTTCTCTTTTAATGTCTTTTTTACTCAAATTTTTATTCTCTTTAAATAATTGTTCACGTAACTACTTACTACATAATTTTTTATTTAAAAAATAAAGAGATACACGAAATGCTTACTCTTTACCTAATTTCAATAGATTAACTATTTGGTTGTACGCGACTGAGGAGTTTATCCGTTTCTTTCTGTATTCAAACCCAAAAAGTTGGTATATTTGTAAACTAATCATTGGTTAACTTATTTACTAACACATGATGGAGCTGTTATCTATTTAATGGGGATTAGCTTTTTGCCCTTTTACCATTATAATATATAAATATAAATATTTAATACAATATTTTTACATATCGAGTATATGCAGTTCAAACAAAGAAATGAAAGAGAAAAGCATGCACGATCTGCAACCACTCCATGCACCCTCCTTTAACTCTGACTTTTTTATTTATTTTTTATTTTTTATGATGATCTTTAATTATAACTTATATATATAATCTCGTACCAATATATGATACATTTAATCATTTTTATGAAACTGCCTATTTAACTATTTGTAAGTTTATATTTTTAGGTTTGAGAATTATGGTTATAAGTAATAATTTAATATTTATTAAAACATTATTTTTTACTTTATTTAAGACATCAAAAAATTTAGGATCAGTTCATTATTATTGTTTAATTAAATACTAACTTTGTTCCTATATATAAGATCTAACTACTTTAATTTGTCAAAATTAAAAAGAAATATTTAATTTAGTTAATAACAAATGTTATATATATATATATATATATATATATATATATATATATTTAAAATTATCTTATATTACTTCTCATTCCTAATTAATACTTATATATTTTCTAACCAATTAAAATTTATATCCTATATTATTTATCTCTCTTAATTAAATCTTTTTTTTTAATCAATTAGAGTATATAATTTTTAGAAGTTTATAATTAATATATTTTATTAAATTTAAAAAACACATAAATAAAATTATTTTAATTTTTTTGGTAGAAATAAAATTATTTTAATATAAAAATAATTAATATATAAAACAATATAAATTAGATTTTATATAAAACAACAAGCAATTACTCTAAATTAGATTCTAAATTAGAAATTGATCTTATGAGACAATATAAGTAAAGGTAGTAAATATCAAATATTATCTCGTCTCTACAGGAAATTTAAGTTGGAAAAAAAGCGTCTACCTATTCGTGCACAAAGAATTTAGTCTTTATAATGAACTACAAAAAAAAACTCAATTTCTATTTTCTTTTTCACATAACTACATATGTAATATTCCATCTCAATTCCATCTCTTTTTTATGTAAATTATTTAGCAATTTCTTATGTAAATCATTTGAAGTTTCCTATGACTAGTTTTTTTTTATAAATTTTAAAATTATAGAATATGTTGGTATGATTATCGGTATCAAATACATAGGAATATCGATATCCTGTCCTACCAATGCCCATGAGTTTTGTGTCAAACGTTCTCTTCCGTAAAAATTCAAAGGCTTGGTTAATTTATTTTTAATATCTAAAATATAAATATGATCTTTTTAATCTCTATAATTTTAAAAAGTTTTATTTTAATTTTTATATTTAAATTTTGTTAAAAAATTTATTAAATATTGTGGCATAAAATCTATCTATTAATATCCTTATTAGTAAAAATATCATATTAAATTTAATTTATGATATATAATTATCTCAATTTATCATTTTTAGATATGTTATTAGTAATATAAAAAATTAAAATAATATTTTTAAAAATTACATGAACTAAAAATAATAATTTTAAATTTAAAAGATAAAAATAAATTTACTGAGACTAAAAACATATATAAACTAAATTTAAATATAAATAATCACTTCACACTAAAATCAATTTCAACCAAAACTAATTTTATATTAAATCAATTACTGAAAAAAAAAGTGCATGATATAATATATACTCCGTAAAGAGTTTATACATCATTGCCAAAACAGACAAAATCTACCTAATTTTAAGCATATCCATGATAATTGAACCTTTATGAGATCCATCAATTTCTTACAGTCTACGATTCTTTTTTTCAAACAGAACAATGCTTGACCAAATTACCATCAACTAATTAAATTGATCTTCTGACCCTTCCCAAGTTCTTCCCTTTTCACAATTCCGCCATATATAATATATTTATAATGTGATTCAGAATAGTCTGTAAGTAAAAAATAATAAAAGTCACTGCATGAATAAGTTAAGGACCACACCTGTGTCGAAAAACTGCAGAAAAGCAATTGTGATGAAGACTTTTAATCGCTCTTGTGTAAGGGGCACCACAGTCCACAGGCACAGCAAATTCTGATCAATTATAACATTTCTTATAACAAAATTTAATTTTGTCGGGATCCTATATCTAAAATCTAAAATCCCAAAAACTAAGACTTTAGATGGAGCAACAGTATACACAACTCTTTGATAATTTAATAATAATTACTTTTTATATTACTTATTATAGATTTGCATTAATTAATTATTTATAATACTTTACTAATTGATGGAATTGTAATTAACTTTTTGTTTTGGTTGGCCTATTATGCAAGTTATCCATATAATACCTACTGAGAAGTTCATATGATATAACTAAAAAATTTGTTTTTCATTCCAGTACATGAAAACCATAGCTATATTTGTCAAAAAGAGGGAAGTGTCACTCACATTTTTTATTGGTCCACTATTCCTTAGCAAAGATTGTTTAAATATGAAACCCTTTGGTATCAATGCAAAATTCTAATATTAATTATTTGTTTGTCATTTGATAGAGATATGATATAACATGTATTTATATATATGATTAAATTAATTTAGGTATATATACTACATATTTCCTTCACACAATTCAAACAATTTTTTATCCGAATAAAACTGAGTGTATTTTGGAATCTTTTGATAAAAGTAATCATAGTTTTGCATTTCTCGGAGTTATATGTCTAGTTGTGTCGATCGCATGAAAATATCACACATCAAATTGTGGATTATATAAAGTAATATAATAAGGGGACCCCAGAGCCCGGAGGAAGAAAAAAGTTTACTAACTACTTTGCCAACACTTTGACAAATCATGGCGAGCCGGCAGCACAAGTCACTGGCTCAAAGAAATTACGAAGCAGCTTCACATCGACCGTTATTTGTATTTTGATTAATCAAATTACAAGCCAAGTAAATTAACACTCCATGCATTGACAATTCAACTATGTTAGGTTAGGTTATGGTAGAGATCAAAGCACCTTGAGATTTAATCTCGCATTGACAAACCTTCCCAGTGGCCATATAAATATGTGACATGCATCACTTAGAAAACACAGTCATAAGCTAATTACTTACTTACTTGTAGGATTTTAGCAATGGCTTCGTTTTGTTCTAGCTTTATAATGAGTTTTGCCCTTTTGGCCCTCGTGTCGGGGAGTGCCAATGCATCACTTTACACAAACTTCTACTCCAGTTCTTGCCCAAAACTCTTTGACACTGTGAAATGCACAGTGGAATCGGCCATATCCAAGGAGGCTCGCATGGGTGCTTCTCTCCTACGTTTGTTCTTCCACGATTGCTTTGTTAATGTAATTTTGCAACATTCCTTAAATACTATTTATTAATTCTGTTTAGTAAGTTAGCTTGATATATAAATTTTGTCTTCAACCTTCATTTTTAACACTTCTGTTTTTTTACATGAAATAACGGATATATTTTTACAAACATATAATTGATGTGAAATATTCACTAATTTTGTGGATAACTAATTTTTGTTTATATATTTTGTTGACCAATTTAGTGAAATATTTTCTTCTAACCAATTTTTTTATACATAAAGGGGCAAAATATATTTGCTAATTAAATTAAATTGAATAAATAAATATTTCAGGGGTGTGATGGTTCGATTCTACTTGATGACACGTCAAGATTCACAGGAGAGAAGAACGCAGGTCCTAACAAGAACTCTGCAAGAGGATTTGAAGTGATAGACAAAATCAAGTCAGCTGTGGAAGAGGTGTGCCCCGGTGTCGTCTCCTGCGCAGACATCCTTGCCATTGCTGCCAGAGACTCAGTTGCCATCGTAAGCAATTATTTGAAATAAGCATGCCATGCATCTTTTAGTTTAACCATAATATCATATCATATATTATTATATGTACTGTTACGAAGAGTATCTGGCAATTATTTGTGTGTTAGAAAAGAAATGAACTAAGAATGTAAAATAATGTTTAAAGCATAGAACAAAACGAAGCCATTGCTAATATATTCCTCGTCATACTTTAGATAGTGCACAAGGTTGACAAAGGCATTCACTAACCTTGACAAATATTTCATTTGTTTTGTCTTTTATTTGGAGAAAACAAATTATTGTCATTTTTATTCTTTTGTCTTTTCTCTTTCTTCCATTTTACACCAATTCAAACAAAGGAAAATGTCATCAAATTCATGTTTTCTCTCAATAATTTTTCTTCTCCACCTCTCTCTTCATCTTTAACAAAAGTGTTGAATATGAAAAAAGATGGTATTGAAAAAAATAAATTTCTGTTTGTTACGAAAGACGTATACCAACCTTTCCCCATGATTAAATTCTATCTCCTAAATAGAATACTGAACTTAATTACTAGCCATCGTTCATATGCTGATATCATGATTAATTAATAAATCTGCTTAAGCTTTCAGCTTGCACGTTTCATTCCTATATATATAATGTCTCCACACACATGACAAACATATCGCAAGACATGACTGAAAATTTTGTTCAATTTGATCAGCTTGGAGGCCCAATATGGGATGTGAAACTTGGAAGAAGAGACGCCAGAACAGCAAGCCAATCTGCTGCCAACAACGACATCCCCGGACCCACTTCGAGCCTCAACCAACTCATCTCAAGATTCAACGCTCTCGGACTTTCCACCAAGGACTTGGTCTCGCTATCTGGTACTCCATCAAACAATAGGGTTAATAATACACCCTTTTTTTTAATAAGATTATTTAACAGAGAGAGACTAATTCCTTTAAAAACAAACGTTCCAAGTGGTATCAAATTAATTCATTCAATAAAAATCATACAAACAAGATCTAATACAGTCAGTAAATAATTGAGTTTCTTAATTATGTACGTTATCAGTTTGATACAAATTAAAAAAACCAGTCTTAGCATTTCTCAAAATTAAATGACCCTGGGTGTTTATAACTTGTTATCTTAGCAACCACTAATGATGTAGTGATTTATTTTCATTTGATACCATTGTATTGTAGGGGGTCACACAATTGGACAGGCAAGGTGCACAACCTTTAGAGGTCACATCTACAATGACAGTAACATAGATAGCTACTTTGCCCGCATGAGACAATCTAGTTGCCCTAGAACCTCGGGGTCCGGGGACAACAACCTAGCACCCCTTGACCTTGCCACTCCCACGTTCTTCGACAATCACTACTTCAAGAACCTCATTCAGAAGAAGGGCCTCCTCCATTCTGACCAACAACTATTCAATGGCGGTTCCACTGACTCCATTGTTCGTACCTACAGCACCAACCCCACCTCATTTTTCGCTGATTTTTCCGCAGCCATGATCAAGATGGGAAACATTAGCCCCCTCACTGGCTCCCACGGAGAAATAAGGAAGAACTGCAGAAGGGTCAACTAATTAAATTGTTAAGATTCCTAAACATAAATATATTATGGATATACACATAAATGTGTGTGTTAAAGTTGTTAAATGTGTTTTGATGTTTTTAATGCTTTGTGCTACCAAGTGTACCTGCATTGCCTATTTTGTTAATTTTGCTTCTAAGTGATGATGTTGAAGTTTAAGGCCTTTGATGTACGTATAAGTTCGTTTGCGACTTTCCTTTTATAATTTTAATCAATTATTATTCCAATCCGATTCTGGTTTTTCTCTTTGCTTTTTATGTCAATTTTCCAGCTTACTTTTCGTATTTTTACTTTCTTTTAATCTGTTTTGTTACGAAACTTTTACTGTTTCACAGTTGAATTATTAATTATTTTAAGGTTCTGATATACACAAATACTTCATGTGAGTTTCCATGTTTAACCACTCATTTAGTTTTTTATTAGTTTCTTTGATATCCGCGACGATGAATTATTAGATATGTGATAAGAAATGAATTAATGAAATCACGATATCTCAAGATCTTTTAGGCTCTAATTGGCAATTAATGTTATTTGTTGAGGATAGTCCTTACTGTCAAATTACAGGCTACATATATTACATGATTATTAAGCAATCATATATGAGCCACGAAATAAAAGGACTTTTAGGTGAGGTAACTGTTGACTTTACTAATACTTATGCTGTTGCAGAGGATAAGGATTGACTTCGTCTAAAAACAAAAACATGAGTATCTATAATCAATTGGGTTGTTGCTCTACTATCAAATCAAAGCAAAGAAATGAGGGTGTTAAATGTATTGATCCGGTCATAAATATCTACATACGAACGAAATAAGAATACCAATAAAATTCAGGTACATATTTGGATTTTTGATGTATATGTTATCAATAAAAGTTCCATTCTTACACATGTTCTTTAAAAAAATTGTAAAGAAAAACAAATTTTACTCTAATAATTTCTCGAAAGGTATTAATCTATAATTTTAATTAAGAGATATCCTTCATATAAATATATTAAAAAAAATATAACGAAAAAGACTTTGTTTGAATAATTTTTTTTCACTAAATATTTATAAAAAGGAAAACAAGAAGGTAAAATAAATTAAATTTCTTTCACATAAATTAAGTTTATGTAAAAGTTAAAATAAATATTTTAAAAAAGTTATTAGGTGAGAGAGTTTCTATAAAAGCTATATAGTGCATAACTTGGTTTTAACTCATGAGAAATTTAATTCATTTTAACTTTGTTTTATTTTCTTTTTCTATAAATTATGTCTATTTTCTTTTTCCAAAGTCTAAGTAAGTTATGACTCGTAACCTTACCATATTGAATTCTTCCAACACTCACTTCAAGCCATATCAATAAGAAATTAAGAATCACCCAAGCAACCCTTGTTGTAAATAATTTTGTCTTAAATTTTGTTATGTCATGATTTTTCTCATTTAAGATAATACATATATAGGACAATTTGGTCTCTCGTTAAGACAAACTTTTGTTGGAAGCCTCGTTAATTAAGACATAGAGCTTTAAATTAGTTTTTGCAACAAAGAAAAATGCTCCAATCATCTTCTTTCACTAGTGCAAAAATAGCTTTTAAGATCGGGGTTTTAAAATCGGTTAAAGGAGAACCGATTTTAAAAGAGGGACGGTGGCATTTTTGTAATTAAAATCACAACTTTTAAAATCGGTTCATTTTTAACCGATTTTAAAGGGTATTTTAAAATCGGTTATTATCTAACCGATTTTAAAAGGTCCATTTTGTTACTACTTTTTAGATCGGTTGTTTTAGAACTGATTTTATATATGATATACAAAATCGGTTTTAGAATAACCGATTTAAAAAAGTATGCAATGTTTCTATTTTTAAAATCGGTCTTATGAGAACCGATTTTGTATGTATATTCAAAATCGGTTCTTTTACTAACGATCTTAAAGGTTCACCACTTTTTCAACTTCTCTCTCGTGCTTCAGTTTTCACGTCTCAGCTTTGTTGTGCTTTCAGGCTCACCATTAGCGTTTTCACGTCTCAGCTTTGTCGTGCTTTGTCGTGCTTCAGTCTTCACGTCTCTCGTCTTCGCCAAGAGGTATGTGTTTCAATCTTCACTTTTTTGTTCTCCGTTAGGGTTTTTTCGCGGACGTCTCTCGTGACGCCATTGTCGCTCAAGTCGTAACCATTGAATCTCCCCCTGGAAGTGGTTGCAGAACAGCGAGGGGATTGGGCTTTGGAGAGGGTTTGCTTTGAAGTGATGTTAATCTTGGATAGTGGAGAAGAGTGGCCAACCGGAAAAGTGAGATTGAGTTGAAATTTTGTGATATAATTGGTTCATATCTTTTCAGTTTCCAGCTAAAAGCAGTGGTTTGGCACAGAGATTACAGTAAGAGCTATTCTCTTCTGATTTTTGTGATGAATGAATATATGTTGATACAATGATGCATACCTGTTTTTACTTTATGTATTGCTTTAAAAAATATTGTTCTGCATAAATAATTATAATGTTGTCTACAATTCTAATCCCTCTTGAATCTGCTGAAATTGTGAGAATGTTTAGTGGTTAATGTAGAGGGTTAACATACAGTATATAAATGCCTGTGATTCTGTTTATTACTTTGATTGTTTACTCTTTTTGTGTATGTGGATGGAGTACTGGACTGTGAAGATTTGTTTTATATGATTCAGGTGGAACAAACTTATTCAGAAACCATTTGAGGGCGGTGATGAAAGAGGGCTGAAGTTAGTTCAATCAATTTTAAAGCCAATCATTTTGAGGAGAACCAAACATAGCACAGATCGAGAGGGAAAGTCAGTAAACTGGTTAAAAACCTTTGCTATTTTAACATACAATTTATTCTATTAATTTATAATTTCTTGCAGGCCCATCCTAGTTCTCCCTCCAGCTGATTTCAACAATTACAATTTCAATTCTAAATGTAAAGTTTGAATCACGCTGACCTAGGTGTTGTCTCTTTTCTAACCCCCACAACACAGAAGTTTTGCTGCCAGAGCATTCTTGGAGTTGACATAGATTCTGGTGAGATTCTTACCTATTATGATTTCTACTGCTTAATTATTTTAATTTAAAATTGATCTTTGTTCTGTATGTGTTTCTATTTGAAGATGAGAGATTGCCAAACATAAGGCGAGTGAAAGATAATAGAATCTCTTTAAAAGTTGGTAACACTTTTATATAGTGGTTGTTAATCATATCCTGAACATTTATCAAGTCCAATAATTTAGAAATGCTGAATTTAGCATTTTAAAGTACTGCAGGTTGCGTTTAAGACTAAGGTATTCCACTCAAAAATCAATAATTTAGAAATGCTCGTTGATGTTTTTGATAATTTGATGTCTCTGAGAATCTAGCACCTAAAAATAACTAAAGATTCGATTACTGTTCATGTTTTAGAAGCATATCCAGAAAACTGTGAACCTCCTTAGAAACAGTAATGTTACTCCTACTTAACACTCACATTACTTTTTAGTTTCATCAATAAGAAGAAAAATAGGAAGAGAAGAGAGAAACATAGAATAAGTTGTGTAATAATTTTGTGATGGGAGTAGATTGATCTGTCCTTTCTGTGTTTCTGTCTTCCTCTACCCTGTTCACGGACCTTGTGGTCCAATGTAATTGTCCTTATCAGTGTTACTGTCCAACAAATATATCTCTCATAAACAAGGCTGTTTTGACTAGATCAATTCGTTAGTTTGACTAGCGAGTTGCATATCATGTTAATTTTATTTTTTTAAAAGACTATGACTGAATTCCACATGGGCGAGTCCTGAACTCATCACTAAGATGGGCAAGTCTTACATGACATGACACGCAACATCCTAGTCTAAATAAAAAAATTACATGTTGACAACTCGCTATTAGGAACCGCTAGATCCCCAACAAAAACCTAAAACTGTTGGACACATAGCAGCAACTCACTAAAAGTGGCTGCAATAGTAGCGAGCTGCTGCCAGAGCGACCGTTGGAAGTTGGAACCTCTCCATGGATTGTTCCAGTTGTAGTAGCTAGTTCTGGCATCAAAAGAACTCAACTAAGCATAAACCCTTTTTCTGATCTTTCTTTAAGTAAGCAACACATTTTGTTTTATTCATTTAGTTTAATTCATAAGTTAATGCTAACTGTCACCTGTACATAAATTTTAATATCTATTCCACATATGTAATAATTATTAAATTACTAAAGTGGTCGTAAACTTCAAAATTGATTGAATTTGGCTGACATTACCCATTATTAAAATGAAATAACTAGTAACTACTAATTGTTAAAGAAACAATATTCATGACTCAGTTTCTAAGAATAAGAAAATCTTTTATTAAATTGAAATAACTAGTAACTACTAATTAAGATATGGATCAATAGATGTTTATTAAATTGTTTTTGTGTCTTGTATTGTAGGATATATTGGAACAACAGTCCATAGAGGGATCTTTTGTTTCCCATGGGCGCCAAGATATACTCACAGTTGCAATTGGAAAGCCTGAGCACCCAGGTCGGGTTCGGGCTGCTGGTGGAGGTCATAGTTTTCAAACCTACTTTGGATCATGCTCATCTTCACAGACATCTGGCACGGTGGACCAGTTAGTGGAACTAAAGGTCTCTCAAGTTATAGCAACTTATGAGCACAAATTTAGTCAGATGCAAGAAGAGATTCATAAGCGGCTGCAAGAGGACATGCAAAGGCAACTACAAGAGCATATGCAATCACTCAGCCAACAATTTCAACAAAGTACTCCAATAGTAGAACCATTTATTGCACGTGTGAGTACAAAGGGATCATGTGCTTCTATTGATCCCCCTGTTACTGCCATTGGCCCAGGTACATCTAATAAATGTGAGTTGTTTGTGGATGGATCACTCGATCCTGTGGGTATAGGGCAGATTCACATATTAGGGTCCACTGTACACCATCAAGTCATGGGAGATGATATGGTTAGGGTTTCAGTGTTGGATGTGAGACAACCAGAGGCTAGAGTTCCTGTGCCCACAGAGGAGGTTCAGACAATGGGACAAGCCTTGAACACCTTCCTTCAGTGGCCTTATAAGTTAGTAAAGGTGATATCTACGAAGGTATGTTATTTAAATAATATTTAATTTTAAGTTGGTGTAATTTTATTATAATATTGTATAATATTAGCTTTGTACTGTGTGGAATAGGATATTGTTACCTCACCAAAGGGTAAAGGGACGGTCATTGTTACCCCTTCTAGAAATCTTCCTCCAATAAAAAGGCTATGGAAATTAGTTGCAGATATGGAAGATGACGAGCAACCCAAAAATCTCCCTTGGCCTCCTGAAGTGTTTAACATGTCTAGTAAAGTACCTCTATATATAAGTCAGAGTGATATATCAGAGATTACAAATGGTCATTGTATGCTAAACATATCAATTTTGCAGTTATGGTTGTTGTAAGTATTTAAATTATTTTTAATTATATTTTGTTGATTTTTTCTAACATTATTTCTAACGTTGTAGATTTATCCATAAATTGAGCGTGGATAAGGGAAATGATCACATATATGGATTTTTGGAGCCTGAGTCAATCCAAAAAAGTGGGAACAAAGTCGAAGAAATACAAGCTTACATTCAAAATTGGATGTTCGACTCAAATAAAAAAGTTTACTTGGCCCCTTATTTTTCTGAGTAAGTTTAGTTTTATGTAATTAAATATAATTTTTTATAAAAGCTATTTTTTTTATTACTCATAATTTCTTAATGCAGTGCTCATTGACAACTTTTAGTTATTTGTCCTATGGACAACATAGCTGTTTGCATTTGCTCGTTGCATAAACCTCCTCCTATGGATTTTAGACAATTATTAGATAGGTAAATTGTTTAAAAATATCTAATTTCTTTTATTGATTATCATTACATTTGACTTTACACTAATCATAATGTCATTTTATTATTAGGGCCATGGAAGGATATCATATACTTAAGGGTTCAAAGATGAAGAAAAAAATAAGTTGGGTCTCTCCTAAAATAAGATTTTAATTCTAGCAATGATATTTTTTTAAGTAATTTAGTAATTTTTTAAAATTACTATTCTATTGAAATTGATTTTATATTCTTTTTGCAGTCTCATAAACAAAAAGGAAATTATGAGTGCGGATACTATGTAATGAAGACAATGCATACTATTGTCGATTCACAAATAGTATCTGGGTGGACTGAAGTAAGTTTTACAATTTTGAAAGTTTTTGTTTTAAGTTCTCATTCTATATATTTTATGAATTATTACTAATTATTTTAATTTTTCTTAACAGATATTTATAGATCGATCACCATTACCGCTAGAAGACATAAACATCATTAGGGAGCAATGGGCCACATTTTTTATTGACCATTACTTTAACTAGTTTGGGCTTATGTTTTATAGTATTACTTTAACTAGTTAGAACTTACATTTCATTGAGCAATGTAGTCTATTTATGTATTAGATGTATTTAAAACTATTCAATTATATATATGATTAACATTTATCATCTTGTCAATTGTATGCGATTTGTGCTTCTTCATTGAGAATATATTTTGAACTGTCTGGTTTTTCTGCAGGATTTTTGTTCTGAGGTGCTCTCAAAACAAGTCAAACATACAAAAAAAATCACTACTTTTAAGATTGGTTATGCCATAACCGATTTTAAAAGTAGACTTTTAAAATCGGTTGTTACATAACCGATTTTAAAAGTCTTTACTTTTAAGATCGGTTAAGATTGTAACCGATCTTAAAAGTCACACTTTTAAGACACTTTTAAAATCGGTTGTATCATAACCGATCTTAAAAGTCTTGACTTTTAAAATCGGTTATGGCATAACCGATCTTAAAAGTCTACTTTTAAAATCGGTTGATAACCGATCTTAAAAGTCTACCTTTTCAAAATTGGCTCTTTTAAGATCGATTCGTTAACCGATTTTAAAAGTCCAAAATAACCGATTTTAAAAGCCTTTTTTCCACTAGTGTTTGTACACACTATATATAAACAATAAACATTTTTTTCATTATCCAATAAACGAGCATGATATTTATTGGATCAATGCACGTGATTTTATTTTTACACCCTAAAAAGTATGAATCTCATTGGAATGGAATCTTTTCTTAGCCATTTATCGATCATTATTAGCAAGATCTATTTAATTGGTATCCGAAAATCAAAGATATGGGGATTCTCACCATTGGACTATGCGTGTGGATATTATTCCATAAGACAAGTTGACTAAACATATTTGAGTGGGCCTGAACTATTGCTACTGTCATTTTGAGTCCAAATTTTGATTTATTTGGGCTTTCTTCAGCCAAAACATTTCTTGTTTTTTGTTATTTTTTTTTATTGAGTTCATGACTGTGTATTATGATTTTGTTTTTGAGTGAAACAAGATTACATTAAGCCTAGCATATGTTGTCTCCGTCTTTAACTTTTGAGGTGAATCAGATGCTCCCTCTTAAAGCCTTTCTATGATAATTGCTAGTTTCTTCTTATCTCTTGGAACAAAAAGCTTTAATAATATCTTAGTTTAAGATAGGAAAAAACTAAGCTTAGAAAGCACTTATATAAAATATATGTTTATCTCATTCCAAAGAAATTAATGCACTTGAACGAATAGGGAGCAGTGTTTGGAGTGATGGAAAAAACAAAAGCCACATACTAATATTTACGGATAGACGAGGTAGGAGCGCATATGTATCCATTTCCATCTATATAAGCTAAGTAATATTACTTATGATGTATCCATTCTCTTCGGTATAAGTTGAGTAATATTAATTAACCCAATAATTTATCTTTTCCATCAAATTAATTTTTTTTAATTAACATGATTTTCAAATATTTTGGATTTATATAATGAAGTATGATATAATTTTCGAATTTTAAAAAATTTGTAAGCTTAATGTATATATTAAAACCTTTTAATTTAACATTTAATGTAGAACATGAATTATTGAATGAAGTAAGTCTACTAAGATTGACTCTTGAAGTAAGTGAATTTCTTTTTCCATATATATGTGTGTGTATGTATTTGTCAATTTTTTTTAAAAATTTTGTAGACTTGATTTATATATATTAGGAATTTTTAATTTAATGGTTGAATTGCTTTGATGTAAAACATGAGTTATTGAATGAAATAAATCTCTTAGAATAAGTAGATCTCTCACACATATGTACGTGCTCACAGAGAAAGATAAGTAAATAACCTTAAATCACCTAATTTATATCTCTAATATTTTAGTTTTATGAATTGATACTTTCATTTGAACCTATCATATTGATGTATTTTAAGGTATTACTTACAAATCACCTAATTTTTATTATTTCAATATTTTAATAAAATTAACATTATTATCTTTAATATTTCAATAGAATTAACATTAAATATAAATTTAAAACTATTTTTAATACCTATTTTTTAATTTCTTAAAAAATAATAAATATTCATTAATATATATGGGTATTTATAAAATTTATTAATATTCATTTAACGAATACTCACATAAATATAAAATAAATATAAGACAAATTTTTATCTAAGGAGCCAACTACTCTCATGGAATTCATTCTCATCCTAATTGGTACTCCATTCTCATTCCTAATTGTTAGATTGTTCATCACATGCAGACTTAGGATTTTTATTTTTAAATCCAGTTCTTATTTGAACAAAAAATATTATGTTAACACTTAAAACAGATTATTTGATGCAAATTATTAAAAAAATTAAATAAATAAATACAACACAAGCACTGAGTGATTGGGATACGTCAAATTTTTCTTGTGAACAGAATAACATCTGTACTACAGCTTCTTTTCGATCTGTGCATTATTAATTTGCATTAATAAAAAATAACTAAAGGATTTGTATTATATGTAATTACTTTCGTAATGTTTCCATTTCCAAAAGAACTACCGTAGTTTCTAATTGTTGAACTGCAGGATACTTTAAATGCACACAATATATATATATATATATATATATATATATATATATATATATATATATATATATATATATATATATATATATATAAAATAATTATCATTATCATGACAATGTAATTTTTTTTATATATTTTTATAATATTCAAATTAAAAGTGTTATTTGATTTGTAAAATAAATGTTATTTGATATTTCTTATAAAAATCTATCTAAAGTGTCTCTTTTATTAATTATTCTTTTTTACAATTATATATTTTAATTAAAATAATTTTTTTTCACTCAATAGGCTATTGATATGGCAAGTCACTAAAATTAACCTAATAGTTAATTAAAGTGGTTGAGATAGAAATTTGAAGATTTAAATTAGATATTCATCATCATCTTTATAGTATCGAGAGAGAAAAAAAGTAGTTGGTATAATAAATGTGTCATTAATGTTAAAGATAATATATATATATATATATATATATATATATATATATATATATTTATTTATTTATTTATGAAAAATTTAATAAGATTTTTTCTTTGATTTTAAGAGAAAAAAGATAGGATTTGGAAGAAAAATAATATATATGGAGGAATTAGATTAGGGGGAATCAAGGCTTATCAACTACAATGGTAACTGTTTAGATTAATGATAGCCCAACAAAAAAATCTTAAAGAAAGAATTAAATTAATACAAGGAGACTATTATTACTCCTTTTGTTTTTAATTTTATTGTGGAAAGGGCCTTAGTGGGCCTTAGTGATTATAAAAAACAGTGGAGAGAACTTATACATTGGTAGAGATTCATACCAACTAATAACATAATTATAAACTTTTTTCTAGTTTTATGTACCCATAACATAATTATCTCATGTTAAATTCAAAATTCCAAATTGTACTCATCTCGCATCACGCGGTGTTTCATTGTAGTTCTTTTTCTTTTTAAAAACTTTCCTTCTGAATAAAAAAAAAAATTATACTCATCTCTAATAATTATTTCGATACGGTTATAATTTCAATTAGCCATTTAGACGCACATATAAATTAGCCACTTGAATATCTAAGTTTGATATAATTAACTAATTAGAAGATTTAACTATACTCGAGTATATTATATTGAAAAAAGGGATTCAAATTCGAAGCATATACATTCTTAAACTAAATCATGAGATATGAAATCATCATGTCCGACATTTAAACCCACACAATCACCGTCAAAACAACTACATTTTCAAAGATTTTCTACAAAACCATGTAGAAAAAATAATTTGTAACAATGTTACCTTCACAAACTAGACTGATCCATGGCTTACAATTGCATTCTTTATGTTCCCAAAGGCATTGCAACCTCTAAACCCGTTTGAAGTTTTATGTTTCAGAAATGAGCCAACAGTTGACGAGCGTGAGAAAGAGATGCTTCCTTGATCCGTGTCTTTCATGGCATATGAGTATGCTGGGTACACCAATGACCATGATGATGATGAGGATGAGGAAGATGAGCGAGATGATGCTGGTGACACATTAGGATGAGACTTTCTTGACCCTATAAACTTTGGCAAAAAACATGAAAATATTTTGGCCTTTGAGTTTCTTCTCTTGATATTGGACTTGGAATTGGAATAATATGAAGGTGGGGGTGTAAGGGGAGGTAGAGAAGTCTCAGAAGAAGGGTGTTTTGGGGTGCCAGGTTGTGCCTCCCACATGAAAGGAACTGCAATTGATGTTTCTCCATAATAAAAGACCCTTGAAGAAGAGTTAGCCATGGAGGTTTCTTTAGACATTAGCCTTGAGAAGAACCTATCACCCTCCTTTGATGTAAAGGACTTCTCAATTGAGACATGATTAGCACCATCATTGAGCATTTTGGATTCAAGTCTATGATTCTATATTCTTTCTCTTATATTTGCTACCTACTAGACCTTTGCATTGTTTTATGGCTTCCCTTCTTTTACTTGATACACTTAAAAAGTTACTAAATAAAACAAAAGGGTGCATGTTGTTGTAATTAAATTACCAAAGAATGGGGTTTCTACAAATGGGAATTAATTTAAACATGGATTAAATCAAGGAGGGCCCGGCTGTTCGATCAATTTAATGATAAGGATTTTTTTGGAAGGCACCAATTTAGTTGTGGCGAATTTAATGCCTGATATAGATAGTTGATAATTAAACTATGAAATTGAATGGGTTATTAATTAGTGGTAGATGCCCAATTATTCATGGAAGAATCTGGATCATTGACTAGAGTGGCCAAGTAGTTCCTTTATAAATCATTGGTGATCAAACACGGTTGAGAGGGAAGGAAATTTGGTTACGGAGGAACACAGTAATAAATGAAACATGTCGTGGTCGATTATGTTTCCATGAATGAGAAAAGAGAAATTTGTATAATTGCATGCTTTCCTAAACAGAGTTCATATCTACCTAATTGTCGTATCATATGCTATATTGATTTAATATTCATTCATTGTTGGAGCACAATATTTAAGTTACACCGACAGGGTTAGTATGAAAGGTCTCGGAGTATAGCCTCAAATGGATACGTGAGTAGTTCTTCATGAGCATGACATCAAGGACACCACAATTAATAAAAGCATGCCACGTGATATATTATCTGATTAGCAACATTTATCTGCTGCTGCTACTATGCGTTAGGTAGTTGTGAGGCCTGCATTTTGCACCATGAGCTTCTCCTACCAAACTTTATTTTGTGCCTAAGCTTGGATATTGGATGCTGAACATTTCATCCTCATTAAATAGCAGAAAGAAATCAATGAATACGATGACCTACTCTGGCATCATGGATAAGGACGCATAACATTTATTAGCAATGAAATGTCACGTATGGGATGAGCTGTGTGATCAGAAAAGTCCTCTGATATTTCATTGCAGCAGCTACACGTTCATAACATTAATTTCATCTTTCCTATGTACACGTTTCACTCAGCCTTAAGGTCTCGTAACAAATTTGAGATGATTTCAACCCACCCATACCAGCTTCATTTAAATCAAGTTTGATTTAAGATCATGTAATTCAACACCAAATTAATGAAAAAAATTGTCCATGATCAACTACCTCACTAATTAGATATTCTGTGACGTGTAATAAAATAATTACAAAATGGCCCACTAATATCTAGTGAAATTGTCATTATCACTTAATGGTGATTTAAAGAATCAACAGCATGCAAAACCATTGCTTTGGTGCAGTGCTGGAAAAAGAATTTGACGCAGGAATTTCCTCTTACTGTGAGTCATATACATTGAATGATGAAATAATCGACGCAACATGCATTAATTATGTACCTATTAAGCTTTAAATGTGTTGTGCACTAAATCTGAAAGTTTTGATTAATTACTACTATTTACTACTACTACTCCACTCAATGTGCCATTTTGTGATGCGGATTCTGCGGTTAGGACCTAATCATGTGCTTTTTTCTACCGCTATTTGAATGATTTTATAAATAATGAAAGTGTGTTCGAAATTGATTCTTAAATTATCGTTTGTGTCATGTGTGTGACCGTAAATAATTCCATGCATTACTCACAAATTAAATCATGATGAGAATCAATCTCCAATTCTTTATTTCTCACTTAATATCGAAGTGTGTATCATTATGTCTAGCTAATTAAGTAGATTTACCCATCCAAGCATGTTGTTTGAAAATGAGAAATGTTGGAATCAATTTTTAAAAATCAAATCCGTCATTCAAATCAATCAAGGAGTTAGTGAGTTAGAAGTTAAATTAATAGGTCACTGAGACGCTTCTACCATTTACACATGCACTACCACTTGAGTTCAAATCTCTAATGGTGCAAATACCCATTTATTTTTGTTATGGAGTTGAATTTCAACACAAGATGCTTCTACCAAGAGTTGTGGTGCTTGGGCAAAGCAAAGCAAAACATTGAAAAAAAGTCAAAGACAATTTCGAGCAATTACGAAGACTCTTCTACCAAGAGTTGTGGTGTATTAGATAAGGCAAAAAAAAAAACATCAAAAAAAAAAAAAAAGTGAAAGTGAAAAGGCACAACTTCACAAGCCAAACTAGGCTTGATCAAATGGTGCAAATACTCGTTTATTTTTGTTATAGAGTTGAATTTCAACACAAGACATTTCTACCAAGAGTTATGGTGCATTAGGCAAAGCATAACAAAACATTGAAAAAAAGTGAAAGTAAAAAAACACAACTACACATAAGTCAAACTAAGCTTGATACTTCTGACAAATACCAAAATGCTTCTACCAATAGTTGTGATGTTTCAAAAAAAAAAAAAAAGTAAAACAAAACATTAAAAAAAAGAGAGAAAGTGAAAAAGTGCAATACAAGCCGAACACTACAAGAAAAATGAAAATTATTGACAGATAATTTTTTACGAATACAAAATTTATCGAAAAATTTATATTTTTGACGAAAAAAATTTCATAGGAAAAGTTATATTATCGACAGATAATTTTTGACAGATACAAATTTGTCAGAAAATTTATATTTTTGACGAATTTTATCAACGGATAATTTTCGACAGATCGATACAAATCTATAAAAAAAAATTTATATTTTCGACGGATTTTACCGACGAAAAAAAAAATCTTATGAAAAGTTATATTATCGACGGATAATTTCTGGCAGATACAAATCTGTCGGAAAATTTATATTTTCGACGTATTTTACCGATGGATAATTTTTTACAGATACAAATTTGTTAGAAAATTTATATTTCTGATGGATTTTACTGATGAAAAAAATTGCAAAAAAGTTATATTACCAACGAAATATTTTTGACGAATTTATATTTGTCAAAAATGTAAGAATTTCTAACCAAAATTTTCGACAAATGCTTAAGCCAAAATTTTCCAACAGAATGTTACTGACAGATAATGATTTGTCAAAAATTTCATGATTTCTGACAAGAGATTTTTTATGGAATATTCGTTGGAAATGATTAATATTTCATCGAAAATTTGATTTGTCAAAAATGTTTAATGTTCTATCAGAATTGTTTAATATTCCATTCAGTAACAATAAAAATGATTAAAATTGACAATCATATATTAAAAAAAATTAATAAAATTTTAAATATTTATCTATATATATATAGAGAGGGAGGGAGGAAAAGTAAAACACATATGATTAGGATGAACAACAGAAGTAAAACACATGATTATCTTGCAAACAACCACTAAAGTTCACGAATCTTTATCTTTGTTGACAAATTTACTAACTTATTCAACATGCAAACATTTTGTTTTAATCCTTTACAATAAAATTAAGAGATGAAAAATAAAAGGTTAAAAAATAGAAGAATAATGGTCACACCTTCTCTATTTTGGTGAAGTGATCTTTCTTTACATCTTTAATTTTTCTTATGTCTATGAGATGACCTTCACAACTAAGCGAATGAGATCCATTAAAAAAAACAAAACCTTTAATGGCTTAGCACAAACAAACAAAGAAGAGAGAGCAAAAGGAGATAAGAATAATATAAAGACAAATCATTAAAAAATTTAGTTTTCTTAGTACTACAGTTGTCATTGAAGATAATTTTGAGCATCTTTCTTGTTATCCATCATAACATCCTACCTTGACATGTTTTGCTCATGACCATTCTGAGGCCCATGTTTCCGACAAACACTAACCATACTACCTTGGGGCTCCTACAAATTGAAGAAAAAGCAAGAACAACAAATAGATTGAGGGAAAGAACAACCCTCTCTAGGGTTTGAAGTGATCTACATGATAAGCTTTTATAAATATGTTATTCATTTATTATAAACCATGTAATAGGTTTGGATACATCGAGTGAAAAAATTCCACAACTGACTTCAATCCAATCTATTTGAACCCAATTTCCTCAACTTGAAAATTCGAAGATGAATTAAAAATCATTCACTTCATGGGCCTCAATTTGACTAGTTTTGGATGGGTTGGAAATTTTTTATTAGCCATAAGCACATTGAAAAAAGAGAAAGTAAAGCAACAGTGAATTTCAAACATTTAATTAGATAAAGAAATTAGCCTAATTCGAGTTAAAATTCACTAGTTCAATGGATCAATAAAAAATCAATTGAGTTGTATCGATTAATACTAAATCGATACCATATTTTATATGATAAATGACTTTAATCAATTTGATCGACTAATTTAAACCAATTTTTAAAATTATGATTGAAATAGGTAATTTTAATTAATAAACTTTTAACTTATGTCATATGGAATTTAATAATTTAATGTTAGATAATTGGTTTATTAAAAACTTGGAATAGTTTTAACATATATTTTTTTTTTATCAATTGAATACAATAATGAAAAAATTATCTTTGATATTCAAAATTTCTATATCTATTTTTTCTTGAATAACCATTAAAAAACAATTTTAAAAATTGTTATGAATATTAAAACAGTAAAATTTGCAATAAAAACAATTTTTTAATGTTTTTCACGAAGGCACCAGAAGTGCTTTTTTTTTCTTTCCAACTAGCCATATTAAAAATAGATTGAATTTATAAAATTTTATATAAATTAAAAATTAATTAATACTTTATTACACCATCTTAGTTTTACGAACAACAAATTATTTAAAATATAAGCAAATGTTTGTTGCTATATAACATATCAATAAAAATTTTAATTGTGTAAATTATATATATATATATATATATATAATAATAATAATAATAAAGAGAATTGATCTTTTTGGTGTTCATAAAATTTATTCAAATTTATTTTTATGATTATTATTTTATAAATTAATTTTTTTTTATTTTATAAATTTTATTCTATAATCACTTATATTTTTAATTAACCATTTATTAGTATATAATTTATATCATTTTTATTGTTTTTAAAAAAATTCACGAAGATATAAAATATCTTTTATACACTAATAATCATGAAGATAATATCAAATGATTTAACATTTGAATTTATTAATTTTTATTTTGCAAAAATTATTAAGCAGTATAAAATTACAAAAAAACTTACACTTTGTGATAATTGATATCCTATCCCAAATCATTATAGTGAGTTTAAAGGTTGGAGTAGATGAGTGAAAATTTAAGTTTATTAAAGTTGAGAATGCTTGAATAACATTATTCACCTATTGTAATGTTGAATGATTAATTTTTCATTAAATATGTATTGTGCTATTTCTTTTGGCCTGTCCTGGCAATTGGCAAAGCTTGTAAAGATCGCAGAATGGAGACCCACCCTCCAGACAAGGGCACGTAATACGCCGTCGTTCCATGCATCAAAATTCGCAATCCAAAAAGAACCTTCGCCATTTCCCCCTTACCGCTAATCACGCACCAAATCATGTTAAATCTCACCGACAGCACAATCTCACCCTCACCTAAACGATGACGTGGCGGCTCCTCATTGGCCACACATCATAACACGTAACCAAAACCATTGACTTTTCCCTCTACCAACGAACCAACCGCACCGTAAGTCCACGTCACCTTCCCCACCGCGAAAAGCACCCCAGAAGCGCTTTCCGCTGCCGCTTCCCCTTTTCTCTTTTCCGCTCGTAGTGTGGACCCGCCACCGGGACACCATCATCACGCCCCCTTCCTCCTTCCCCCTCGGTATTGCCATAAATCTCACAAATGGGTACCTCAGAAAAGTCAAAGCTCAAACCTTTATGTTGCTTTAGTTCTCGATGCTTCTCTGAAACCCGCGTTTGCTTTTCATTTTGCGCCAATGGCCGAGCCCCCTGCAACGCCGGACACGACGGAAGTGACATCCGGGTTCGGTTTCGGAACCGGTTCGGGTCAGAAACCGGTTCAGGGGATAAGAAGAGTGGGTTTGAGAGCTGAAATAGATACTTCGCCGCCGTTTGGGTCTGTTAAGGAAGCGGTTACCCGTTTTGAAGGAAGCGAACCTTGGATGCCCCTTTGCAAGTTTGGAGAGGCCTATGTAAATTTTCATCTCTCACTGTTTTGTTTCTGTTTTAATTTTTAATAATTTATGAATGTGTTATCTGTTTTTTTTTTTGTTGGTTCAACTTGAGAATGCTGCTGGCTTAAAATTAGGTTTCTATTATTAGTTAAAAATTAATTTTGCCAAAGTTGGCCAAATTACTATGAAGATGGAATTTATTTGCATTAGTGCTTGGGAATTCTTGTGATTTTGGCCTACTCATACACACCATGGATTCTGTTCTAGCATAGTGTATAGTTTTTGATTTATACAATTATGTATGTCCCTGTGGTAATTTACTCTCTGATGTTGAAGATTGTGGTTAACAGAACAGTATTGAAGACTTTGACATAAAGAGGGTGGAGGAGGAAGCCGCGAAGTTGGAAAAGGATTTGATAGTGAAAGAACTCGAAACACTTGATGTGCTTGAAGAACTGGGTGCTACCAAAGCTATTTTGGAGGAATTGAAGCGGCAGCTGCAATCAGAAGCATTGAATTGTTTTGCAGCTCCAGGTTGTGAAGAGGTTGGAGATCCTGTTAAAAATTGTGTGAATGATCTCAACAATCAAGAACAGACATTGCATGATAGTGCTACTTCATCACCTGATCTGTTCTTAATGGAGTTAAAACAAGCTAAAGTGAACCTTGGCAAAACTATAAATGATCTTGGAGTGATACAATCTTCTGTTGAGACTTTGAATAAGAAGATGAAGAAGGAGAGGCTTTTTCTTGGGAGGACGCGTGAGAAGCTAGCATCAAAGTTTGCAGATATCTCTACTCAAGAAGTAGCCACAAAAGAAGTAAGGTTAAATCCACCACCAGCTCCTGAAGGAACAAGTTGCACTTGTTGTCATGATCCCCTAAATGTTGTAAGGAGTTTCAAATTTGATACTGGACAGTGCAATGGAATGAGTGAAACAAGAAGTTCTAAAGCTTCAACGCCCTTGTCTGAGTTTGGAGAGAATGGATTTAGTATTAAAACTGCTGAGATGAGGTGGTTTGCAGCTAAAAAGATGGAAGAAGCTGCAATGGCAGCAGAAGCTGTTGCTCTTGCCGAAATTGAGGCTCTATGTAATTGTAACCCTGAGATATCATCAGAATCTGCTCTTCAAGAACACCACAAAGTGACCTTTGCCAATCCCATAGCTCAAATTCCTCAAGAGTCAACCTTGAAGGAGGTAATAGACTCCAAGTTCGAAATTGAGAAAATAGGTTCTTCTAAACTGAGTGTTTTGAAAAAGTTGGAGGAAGCAACAGAAGAAGTTCTACGCAGCAAACAAGTCTTGACTGAGGCATTAAACAGTGTTGAAAGTGCAAACAGAAAGCAACTTGCTGCCAGGGAGGCTCTTCAAAGATGGATTCCTGAGGATGATCTAAAGGGTGAGCCAGTGTATGACTATGTTAAGCACAACAAGTTCAATCAAGCTGGAAATTATCAGGATTCTCTTCAGTCAGTGAAGAAGGATCCGAAACCGATCTTAAAGTCTTCAATTTCAATGAGAGATGTGCTCAGCAGAAAGCAAGTTCCTGAAGATTACACTACCACAAAGGAGATGGAAGAGCACCCTGAAAGAAGGGTAGCATTTAGTCAAATGCTTCGAGCATTGAGGGAGGATCAAACTCTACCTACAATACCCGAGAAAGATGGGAGCAATCAAAAGCAGTTCATAGCACAAAGGAAAAAGTTTGGATTCATCCAAATATCACTCCCTTTGGGAAAGCGAAGTAAGAAAAAAGCATGAATTTAGTTCTAATGCCTATGCATGGATCAATCTACACGACTCATGCATCTGTCTTACATCTCTAGGCTTCTTGCCATTCTTTTGTTGATTCTTATGTGATGTCTGCTTTTTTGTTTGTCATAGAATTTGTGACTCTGATTTTGTAAAATCCACACCTACACCCAGTGAGATAAGGCCATTATTGGCGTTGTTTGGCTTTGTAACTAGTTTTTTTTTTTTTTTTTTTTCTTTTCTGTGTGATTGCTTTACTTTATGCAACTAGCTTAGCTTTAGCAGGGCTAGCAGATTTTGCTGTTGTTCATTGTTAGGATTGATCTCCTCTAATCCCCTCCCCAGTGAAGTACTAATGTACTATGAACCTCCTTCTGTAAATGTTAGTTTGGAACGTGGACGATGTACTTGTTTTTCAATGTTCTTTACAATTTCAAATTTTTTATGGATTCTTTGTAATTAAGTTTGCAATGTTATTCTAATCCAGTTTAAAATGTAAAAAAGCTTTTATATTATATGACAATCAGACAAACGGACATATTTCTGTTCTCATTCTTCTCTAAAGTATTTGAGTTGTTGATGATGATAGATGTATTTGCAACAAACAAATGTTTTGTTTTTATTAGATTTTCGATATACGTAAAACATATTCATAATCACGACACAAATAAGATTTGTTGAGTTTAAATTTCTTATAATACCAATTTTGAAGTACTAGGCTATTTGTAATATTTGTAATTATGAAATTAAATAAAGTTGCTCTATTGTGATCAGTACGTGGATATATATTTTTGTAATTTCTTTTGTTCTAGTTAACCTGTCTTTAGATTTGACCAATACACTTATTGCTCCATATCGAAGAATATTATATTCCATTGGATTAATTTATACATGTAATTGTTCACATGAAAATACATGCTCGAGACTGTACTTCACTGTCGACTCAAACTTGGGGGTATGGTTTGTATTTATGCCTTATTAAGGATAAATTACTCTTTTTATTTTATTGGTTTAATTTAATTCCTTAATTATTATAATTTAATTCTTATTTTTTTAAAAAATATTACAATTTATCCTTTATGGACATTACTTTCTTGTATCCGGCTCTACTCTTGGGCTCTGTTTTCATTTGTTAAAAAGAAAAAGGGTTCTCAAAAGAGAAGGATTGGATCATTGGAATTTATCAATTAAATAATTAAAAAATTATATACTAATTGACTTATTTGACTACATTACTTTTTTCTGTCTGATAAAACTGCGATCGTAGAGGACAAGACCCAAAAGCAGCCCAAACAAGAGAAACTAGGCTACAAGATCCAAGGACGAGCACGGGACAGTAACGATAGATACACATGATGTACATCAAGATGTTATAAAAATTTATTTATAAATTTTATTGAAATTAATTAATTTTTTTATAAGTTTAATTCTAAAATATGTTAAAATAATATATATAAAAAAAATCTACAAATCATTTTTGTAAGTTTAAATGAACTCTTTCAAATCATCAAATACTTCTTAATATATTACCTCACTGTATTTCAAAAGAATTTATTAGTCTTTTCTATATTAATTTGATTCTAAATAATTTGAGAATTAAAAACATTTTAACATTGATCAATGGGATAAACTTACAAATATTGTATAAGGAGCTAATTATGTATGTTTTGAGGCACACTAATAAATATTACATCTTTTTATCACTTTTGGGATTTTTTTTTCTTCTTTTAATCTTTATTTTTTAGTATTGCTTGTGAAATTCTAACATGTTTTTAACGATGAATGCATAACTCCAAAAATGCTAAGTAACCTTGAGGAATGAAATAAATTATCAAGTTGCATTAGAGACTCATAAAATTTGTTTTCAAGTGGTAATTGGTTTACTAATTGTCACAATACATTATTTTTCTTCTCAATGAAACTAAGTTGAAGTACATTGGTGTATTTTTTCAACTAGATCTATTAAGCTCTCAATCTTCTTTAATAGATTCTTCAAGTTCTAAACAAGATCAAAAATGGTGGAAAGATAGAAGAAGGTGGCATGCCACTCTTTTGAGGGAGATAAGCAAGAGAGGAGGTTTTTGCCACCAGGAGAATTCCTTAATAAAAGAACTTAAGGAGAAATTTTTCCTTCAAAGAAAACTAAGACGTTTGGTAGAGAGAAAAGTATAAAAATGTTTCTCATAAATCTCAAAAGTGTCAAGTTATACAAGAGAGACATCTATATATAGGAATAATTAGCTTGTGGTGCAAGCTAACCTAACCAAGCTCCAAGTGTCACTTTCTTATATTTAAAATGGTCAATGAGAGCTTGTTATGTGGACAAGTAAGGAAAGTGTGACTCATATCACCATCTTAGATCTAAAAGAATAATAAGAAGCTTGTCAAGTGCAATGTATGTTTGGTGTGACTAGGCAAGACCATGTGTCATATTATCTCGCTTGGATGGACAAAGGGACAAGTAATCCCCACATGTCTTGGATGTCCAAGTCACTCGCACAAGGCAAGTAGACATCCAAGCTCATGATGCAAAAAGGCCAAATTTGACCCATCCAAGCCCAAAATTTAACCAATGGACCTTTTCTAGTTACACTCCTCCTAAACTACCACTACAAGAAAAATAGTAATTTTCGACGGATAATTTCCGACGGATTCAAATCCGTTAGAAAAAAAAATTCGACGGAAATTTTTCGACGGATTTATATCCGTTGGAAATTTTCGACAGAATTTCTGTCGAAAATTTCTGACTGAATACTCCGTCGAAAATTCTGTCGGAAATCATGCCCTATTTATATTAATTAATATTAAACCATATTAATTAATAGTGGATGCTCATGCTGATTAATTAGAACCATTGATAATAGAACATTATTTCCTAACTGCTCATTTGTAGCCCCAAAAGCATGCATGAAATTTAGGGGGCCTCTTGTACCATAACAACTCTTCATACATTATTAATTACAATAATATTAGTTATATAACATCTTTTTAGAAATGTGTTGACAAGATAATCGATAATATATTTATTTTTAGATAAAACTTAAATGTAATATTAAATGTTAGAGGGAACCGGCCGGGCCAAGTTAACTATAGAGTACCATACAAAGAGGGAGAGTGACTCTTAAGTATTGTTAATTAAGATTTATATTAAAGTTTGTATTAATATTTTATTGTTGAATTTATTGTGTTATCCTTTATCAAATTTTTCTCGTATTAAGTGCATTTATTTAGAGTTTTATAAATTTTACAGTCAAAATGTGACGAAGTGTGTTACAAATTTTATATTGAATAATGATATAACTAAAATAAAGTATATGAATAATAAAAATTCGTACATTTCAAATCACTTAGATATATATGATTAAATTAAACTTAGATTCATATAGTTAAGAGAAAACTAATTAAAGATTGTGAAAGCCTTAAAAAAGTTTTTAAAAGGATCGACTAATTTTTTAAAGCTAAAATTAATAAAATTTATTTGAAATCATCAACATTACAAGAAAATTAATAAAATATATTTGCTGAATTATATTTGAAATCATCAACGTTGATGCTAGTTGGCTTTAATAATTTTATCTATATATGGATAAAAAAATGTTGAAAAATATTGATGTTATAACAATTAGTAATATTATTATTAATCGTTTTGCTTCTAGAACGCTATAAAGAAATTTCACTTTGTGATAATTTCTATATATATTTTGTTTTATAAGGAATAAGCGACATATTTAAGAGCAAATTAAAATATTTTATTGATGATAGATGATAATATAAAAGTATTTTGAATGAAAAATATAATTATATTTTTTTATATTTGTTAAAATGCTATTTTTCCAATATAACAAAATATGTTTTCTAAGATATATATTTGTACATAAATAGTCATCGTTTTTTGTTTCACTTCGGACCCATCAAATAAAAGGACCAACCCTAGTAATATTTTAAGAGTTTTTAATTTTGTTCTTGAATTAAAATTAAGACTTAATCACTTACTTCATCTCTTAATTTATTTATTTGTTTATATTTGATATTTTTATTATTATTAATAATCGTTGATTTTTAATTAAAATTGATATAATATCATCTTTTCCATCCAATTAAGTTAACGTCGTTAACTCTATAATTTATGGTGATTTTAATTTATACTTAATGTCCATTTTTAATCGCCATTATTAATTTTTTTTGGATTTTATACCATGTAAGTTTTAATTAGAAATTCAACGAATCATATTAATATTAAAGATTTTAACAAATTATATTATCTAAAATTTCCAATGAATAAGGATATATTTTAAGAAATAACTTATTTAAGATATTATATAATAAATTTTTATGTAATAAAATCTTAATTTATAATTAACATTAAACATTCAATGAATTCGAATAATGATATGTTTTAAGAAATAACTTATTTAAGATCTTATATAATAAGTTTTTATATGATAATATCTTATAATATTATAAGTATTTAAAATTTAATAAATTTTTGTATTTGTATAATTATTTAGATACTTATATGATGTTATTTTATTTTAAAATAAAGAAAAATTATTATAATTAAATTTTGATTGAAAGTAAAATAAAAATATAAAAAGTAACTAAATAAATTTTAAAATGACATTCTATATCACAATAATATTAAAATAATTTTATCTAATTTTTTTAAAAAAATAAAAATAATATTAAAAATTAAATATTTTTATAAATATCAGAGATGTTAAATCACTTTGTGCCACTAATATAGGTAGATAGAATATTAGAAGATTTTACGTAGTTATTTAGAGAGAATATAATTTTTTTTATATCCAAAGAAAAAGTGTTATACATAAAACTTTAAGATTTTGTTAAAATTTCAAAATTGAACTATTATCATTGTTATTATAAATATATTATTATTTTAAATTTGAAATACTATTATTTTGCATTTAAATTAAATTAAATTAATCATTATTTTCAAGTTTAAATTAAAATATTATTTATATATTAATTTAATTAATAAAAATACAATATAGTAATTTTAAAATAATTGTATTTTAAAGATATTTATTTCGTATTATTTATAGGAGTTAAAATGGTAGTTTTGTTTTTTCAAAATAAAAAATATATTTTTAAAACACAAAACGTAGAGAAGAGAAGAGAGGCGCGAGTTTAATCCCTAATATACAGAGAAGAGAGGCACGAGGGTTCGTCACAGAGAAGAGAGGCACGACACTTTCAGAAAGCTCAAAATTTGAATTGGAATTTGAGTGAGAAGGTGTTGGTGGAATTGAGAAGTGAGAAGCGAATAGAAATGCGGTGGAGATTGCTCCATGGATGGGAAGCCTAACCCAGATTCCTCCTCCCCGAACTTCCTCCGCCACGTTCAAGCCGCCCTGAAACGACACCGTCCCCTCGGTCCGTAACTCATAACTCCCTTTCACTCCCTCACTCGCAATCCCATCTTCTCATACCTCATTTCTAGGGTTTCTCCTTTTGCAGGTACAATGCACTCCAATTCCATAAGGCCACGTCGCACGCTGCTTCCTCAACGAACCAACTCTCTACAACAACCACCACCACCTTCTTCTCACAACCTAGATCCTCACAAGAAAGTCCACTTTTCAACTCCAACCACCACTGCTTCGCAGGGTAAAATTTTTTCATATTCCGCGTTTCGCCTATTCCCAACACGTCCCCTGAAATTTGAGATGCTATGATATATTGTCTAGCCTTGATTATTGAGGGTCAGTTGATTTCTATATTAGAAAGATCTTTGTCTTCTAAAATTCTTATATTGTGTTTTATGATGTTAGATTCCATGAAGCTGCTAGGAGGTTAAGCGTGGAGCCTTCCAGTTGTCTTGTCATTGAAGACTCTTTGTGAGTTTCTTAATATCTGTTTTTTGCTTCAAGCAAACGTGAAAATTCACGTTAGAGTTAAAAACCAAACATGCACTAAATCTTCTTTGATGATTACAATTTCTGATGGATTACTATTTTCTTTTATCTCCACTAGTATCCATATGAGAAACTTTTTAGAATTATTGGATACCCTATTATTCTATTAATTATATTTGTAAAATATAAAGGTAACCTCTTTTCCTTTCGGACTCTACTCTCTTCATGGGAAAAAAAAGAATCTAAATATCTCTTCCTCCCTGGAGATTCTGTTTATGAATTTCTAGCTGAAGGCTAGCAATTTTGATCTTGTAATTACTAATTAGATGTTTGGTTTTGGATTAAATCACCTATTAGCTGAGGACCACTATTATGTAGATAGATTGCACAACCAAAATTACATGCCTTTGTAGTGGCTAGTTTTTGAGGAATTGAAACACATTATTTGTATTTGATGTAATTTCCGAGTAACTAGTCTGGTTATATGAGAAAGTATTTGATTTGCTAAAAAAGGAAGGATAACTAAAAAATGCTTGTTCCATGTTCTATTTTAAAATTTTCATGGAAAAGAACAAAACATGAAAACAAAGGATTAAGTTTAGGACAACATTGTAAACCTTTTGGGGAGTCTGACCAGAGCATTACTCATCAGGTTTGTGATTAAGCATACCTTCACTTATCTATTTCTTTCTCATGTTTAGATTGTTGACAGGGAATCACAAGGACATAAGTTCCTCTCAAGAGAATATATTCAACCCCAGTGGGTATATGACTGTGTGAATGCACGTATTATTTTGCCAACGGAGAATTATTTGGTGGGAAGGTAACTGGTCCAATTGTGTTTCTTTAAAAGTTACTGTTTGGTGCTGATTGTGGTAATTTACAATTTCTCTCTTACAATGTTGACAGTGTTAATATTGTTAATTGTCAGAAAAGTAGTTTTGGTGCCTCTATTCTTTGGTAATTGAATTTGCATTATCAATGCCTCTCGTTTGGTTTATGGCTTCGTTGGGGCTCTTTAGTGTTTGTAGTGGTCTTGTTAGGAATCTACTCGAGCCAATTAGGTTTCTTCTACAATAAATCGTCATATCTTTCTGCTGGATCATAGGTCTACATATTCGTTCACTATGATATCTCAGATTTCATTAAACTTTAACATGTTAAAATATGCTACTCTTTGATTTAAAATATATATTTATCTATAATTTTGAGTAGCATTGTACCGTAAATGTATCATAATGCTTTTCCATTGAATATATATATATATATATATATATATATATATATATATATATATATATATATATATATATATATATATATATATGACTTAGGATTTATTGATAATAGTCCACATTATGTATACTTTCTAATTAATTATATTATTTTAAACCAAATATTCAGGAAAACTATTTTGGATACTCTCCCACTAATATATTATGTTTTTCTGAATTCAAGCTCCCAACAAAAGATCAACTAAAAACCATTCTTGATAAAATGAAAGACTTTTTCAGAGACGCAAAGGAATCTTTTGGGAAGATAACATCATTGGGCACTACTGCAACAAAGGATTCAGACGAAGATACAAAAGAAAAAGCCAAGTGAGTTTTACTTTTTGCATCATAATGCACGAAGAAATACTCGCATGGTTGAGGTTTATAGAGGTGAAAGTAACTAATCAATACGTCAATTCATTGAATTGATGAATCACTTATTCTTTTTTCTTTTTGGTAAATAATAAATCAATGATCTAACAATTTCTATTACACAATTTTTTTCTAATAGTATGACTCGTTAATAAACTCATAATAAATGAATAGTATAAAATAATATTATCAATTAATATATTAAAAAATAAACTGTTGTTTCTTATGATTAGAGATAACATTAAAAAAATTAAAATAATACTCCGTTTTTTTATATACTTAGAAATTGAGATAATAGTATATTTTAGTTTACTTGTATCAATATTAATATATAGTATAGTATGTTTAACATATAATTATGCCGCTTTAGAATATGATCAGACATTGGATTATCAAGTTATTATGTATTAATGAGCATCAATTAATAGGAAAAGAAAATTCTTCATGTGAATCTCCATATCTCGACACCGCATAGATCTTTCACGAGAAACAATCAATCTTGTTTAAATTGAATAAATTTTTTAAAGTAAATGCAGCTCACAAGTCTAACCAAAACTCAAACTATAAATTACTACTAATGAAAGTAGAAAAAATCTAAACTAGTTAACCCACGCGGTAAAAGATTATATCTGGAATGAAAATTTATATTTTCAAAATGGAATTTTTATTAAAAAAGAAAAAGTTTGTGTGTAATTTTTTGTCCCAATACAAACGCCCTCGTTTTCAGCAAAAGCAAGTGAAGTAGTCAAAGAAATAAACTCGTTTAAGTCTTTTCTTGTGTAATTTGATTACTATTCTTGTGTTAAAAAGGTTTGCAGAAAAGGTATACTGTGCATACATACATGCCCTTTGATTTATACAATGCTCTCATTTTTGCAGAACACTAGAAGGTCGGTCTCTAACAACTAAGAAGTTTGGAAGGTTTGTAAGTAAACTTTTTTTTCACATTTTAAAGTTTTGTGTATTTTATTATGATATGTGTATTACTAGAGCTTTTTATGTTGTGAGAGAAGATATCCTAATTAGTTTTCCTTATAGTAATTAATGATACAGTAATTAATACTACTGTAATTAATAGTAAAAACAAACCTTTAGTAATGAAATTGAATTTGAATGTCATTCTTCATTATTGTGTTTTTCTGATTCTCGGCACAATGCTAATCATTGAAACAGTAACCATCTTCACCAACGATAACACTATATATGTCTTAGTATTATTATATAACAACAAAATTGTTTTCCCACTTGTAAAATTATTAATATATTATCTTTTTAGATTAATTTGATTTTTGAACTAGATGAGATTAATTATGTTTGAAGATTAATTACTATTTTTAGATTAAATTTATGTTCTTGGTTTGATAATACTTCTTAATGTATGTTAAACAGGTAAAAATAATGTCAGTTAGTTATATTAAGAAATTTATTTAAAATTTAAAATATTAATTTCCGACAGAAATTCTGTCGGAAATGTTCCAAAGAAATTTTTGATGGAATTTTCGTCGAAAATGTGTCCCACAAATTTTTGATGGAAATTTTGTCAGAAATTTCTGGGGAAAATTTCTGACGGAAATGTCCCCATAAATTTCTGACGGAATTTCTGTCAGAAATTTCTGATGAAAATTTCGTCGAAAATTTCCAACAGATACTTCCGTCAGAATTTTCTGATAGAATTTTATGTCAGAAATTTTCGACAAAAATTGGTATTTCCGATGACAGATTTTTTTTTTCCAACAACACTTTTTTTGACGGATTTAAATCCGTCGAAAATCTGTTGGAAATACCAAGTTCCGTCAGAAATTTATGAGTTTCCGTCGAAAATTTTCGTCAAAAATTGGCATTTTTCTTGTAGTGTACTATTTACAGCCTCAAAATAAAAATAAAAAAACAAAATAAATAAATAAATACAAGGATAAAAATACCTACACACATGACCAAAATACAAGGTCAAAAAAAAAAATATTTACAAGGTAAAAGTATACATAAAGAGAATGGACTAAGAAACAAGTCTATAGCTCAAGAGAAGCTTAGACCTTTTATCTTCAACAAGAGTTTACTTTTCTTATATTCTCCTTAACATTATCCTTATGATTGGTCCAGTGGTAACACTATTTCATCACTTCTTCTTTTCAATAATATAAAAAGCAAATTCTTCTTTTAATAATTTTTGGCAAACAATTGTTGTAAAAGATATCTTATAAATAACATAATGGGATTATTTTATGATATTTGTTTGAAATATATATTTATATCAAGATGAGATGGTTATAACTTAGTTATTTTTATAAAATTTATTAGAGAGAGATATCATCTATTGGAGTATGTGTATATTTTATAAATTCTTATTTTATTGATGTGAGATCTTGTTTAACAAGGGAGCCTTTAACAAGGGACTTAATCTTTCATTCAATTTATAAAACACATATACTCTACAATATTGAGATATTATCCACTTTGAACCTAAACACTTATTTTGCTTTTAGTTATCACATAAAAAATCTCTCAATTATTAAAGTATGTGTATATTTTATAAATTCTTATTTCTTCTATTATTTTATCGATATGAGACCTTATTTATATCTCAACACAACATATAATATTTTTAATTAGGATATTTTCTTAAAAGATTGTCATTAACGTAGATACCAATTTTTATTATAATTTCATATAAAAAATTGCGGCATATGAAATTAATGATTGGCCTTTGTAATCTTGGATATTTAAAAGCAGAGGTGTTTAATTTTTCCTCTCTTTAGATTTTTTATTAACATTTTGATAGATTACTAATATAGATAACATTTTAATAGGGTTTGCATGTATGAAGAGTATCTGTTAATAGATCGGTCCCTCGAATGAATTTTCGTACTTTGAAAAATTAGCATCTCTATCAACTGAAAAATTTCTAGACAACTATTAAATAATTATAAATAATATATATATATATATATATATATATATATATATGATAATTTAAAATTTTATAGTTACTCTCCTTACCTTTCAAGTCTAGCTTTGTCCCTCATTAAAAAAGAGAATAGAGTGAAAGCTATTGATAAGAAGTTTCACGTCTTATTAGGAAAGACATCACCACTTGACATTTAGTAAAAGTTACACTTAATTTTTTTTTACTTTTTTAATAATTTAAAATTGTGAATGTTAGGTTTCATGTTATATTTATTATTTTTAAAATAATATATTTACAAAAATTTGTTTTCTAAAATTAATTTTTTACTCAAATTTTTCACAAAATTGTCTCCATAAAAGTGAAATCAAATATTTATGGATTAAAATGAAAGTTTTATTGCGGTAAAACAATCACTTATCAAAATTAATTCAAAACTCAGTTATGATTCATTTAATTTTTTCGGTCCCGAGTAGTTATTGTCTTCATTTTTATTTGCATTTATGTATTTATTATAAATGTGATTAATTTCATGTAAATTCATATTCAGTAAACTATAATGAATTTAGTTTTTGTATATATTGTTAGTGAAGACTTTTTATATTCTCAGGTAATTTGAAATTATTTTTTATTTAACTTTTAAAAGTAATCATTAAAAAAGCCAAATATCTTACCATACATAACAAATTTGTAACAGAATGAAAACCCTTACATTTTTAATGCATTCAATTAAATTCAAATGTAATAAGATAATGTTTTTAATGGTCAAGTTGAATGATTATAAATAGTCAAATTAAGATTCATGAGTTTTAATTGAAATTAAAAAGTATTATTAATTGAAAATTTTAATTGGATTTTTTTATATTAAATGACTGTATATTGTATATGTCTTCTACACGAAAAGAATAACTAATTTAAAAGTTATTTAAGTTCATTTATTAGAATAATACTTTTTATTAAAATGCTTTATGATTAAACTTATTTAGAATGGTCTAGCGAGGAACTTTTGATAGTTTGTACTTTGTAAGACACCTTGAATTGAAACATCGTTATAGCCAATGTGAAAACAATAATATGATTAAACTTGCACACAAAAACCTTAGGATAAACAATTTGTTCTTCCAATTTCTTTAAACATACACAAATATGATTAAATTTGTTCCACTTAGGAAGTTGATAATTGACTTTGATTTTACAAAATTTCACATAAAGTCATATCTTATTATAATTTAAATTTTTCATTAGAAAAACTGAGAGGAAAAGGAAAAATCTAAATTAGCAGCAGCCAACGCAGCAGAAGCAGTTTTGTGAAGAATTGAAGGGTTGCGTTGAACATTACAACCTTCGAAGTTTGAAGTCATGATTAATTAGTTTTTCCATGATCATCAAATTCTGCCGAACACACCATGAAACACTCGATGCAGTAGTAACGCTCTTAAAAGTAGAGCTGTCAAAACGGGTAACCTGGCCCGGCCTGGCCCTTCACGGATTGAGCTTTTGGTGGGCCAACTCAACTCGGCTCATTTATTAGTGAGCTGAAAAAAATTGAGTCTGATCCGACCCACCACGGGTTGGTGAGCTAAACGGGTTGGCTCACCTAATTTGAAAACTTAAATTTTATAACTTACTTGATAAAGATCTCTGACTTTAGCCCAAATAACATGAGTCAAACCCCGAAAAAAGAACATCAAGTGAAGTGAGTGGTCTTGTTGGAAAAATAAAATGAGGAATTCCCATCTATTAAATTATGCCTGTGGTATGGTTATGAAAAATAATACATATGATTTATTAATTTATTATAATTTTAATAAAAAATAATTTTTTAATTCTTTAATTAGTATTTTTAAATAACTGAAGATAAGCTTTTATCAAGAGCTGGAGCTATCATGAATAAATAACGAATTGAAATAATAATTAGTATTCTGGGAATGTCAAAAACAGTCTACAACATGTTTGGCGCAAGAAAAAAAAAGTAATAAAAACATAATCTGAGAGTTCGCAAACAAGTGTGGTGAAAATTGAAATTGAAAAGCGTGAGATGAGACAATAAGTGATGGAAAGCGAAAGAGAAAGAGCAAGCGCCTCCTGGGCTCCTGGCTGGCGGTGCGAACTGATGAGTAGGGATGGCAACGAGGCGGGTCGGGTACGGGTTTCATGATACCCGTCCCCGTCCCCGCGAGTTAAACTCATCCCCGTCCCCGTACCCGTCAGGTATGTAATTTTCATCTCCATCCCCGTCCCCGTCGAGTATCGGGTATACTCGTACCCGTCAATTTTTTTATTTTTTATTTTTTAATAAAAAAATATGATATTTTTAAATTATTTTTTTATTATATTATATTTATAATTAAGTTATTTCTTTATCTCATTTTATAATAAATAATCATACATAAAAAAATATTAAAATTTCTTAATATAATTAAATTAAAAGTGGGTATTAAATTAAAAATGTAAACGGGTACGGGTACGGGGCGGGTAAGTACATACCCGTACCCGTACCCGATTTAAAGTATCGAGTTTTATCCGTACTCGTACCCGGTCAAACCGAGTATTCCCCGTCAAAGTCGGGACGGGTTCGGATATTATCCGTGGGTACGAGTATATTTGTCATCCCTATTGATGAGGGTGGGTGTGTGAGAATGAGAACTGATTAGGGCGGAAAAGAAACTTAAGAAACCTTAACTTTATTTGGCCCAATAGCATAAGTTTTTTTATTTTTATTTATATGGGTTGGTGGGTCAGCCCGGCTTACCACGGGTTTAATCCGGGTGAGCCAGGTTGTTAGTGGGCCGGGTTTAAAATTGGCCCACACTGAAATTTTTAATTTTTTTTTAGCTCAACCCAGCTCGAACTTGTGGTGGGCTGGATTGGCTCACCGGGATGAGCCCATTTTGACAGCTCTACTTAAAAGAGCCTTTCACACACCTTTCATTCACGTGGGTCTCAATATCAGAAACCGTCAATGCATTTTTCTTCATTCCCTTTTTGTGGGGTTTTCTGTGTCCGTTTTTTACTTTGGAGGCTCACAACCATCACGTTCCTGGGAGTGTATATGTATGTGTTTGTTTTCAGTGTGGCTGATACGCAACGCTGTGATAGAAAGATGGATGGCAATGGTAATGGTAATGCTAAGAGACTGAAGGTCATGCATGGGAAGCCACGTGTCCCTCACAACTATCCCAGATATGCCAACTTCCCACTTTCGCCCTATCGTCTCTTTATGTAATACTTTCTCTCTTTTTGATTTTTACGCAAAAAAAAAAAAAAAAAAAACTAGATGCAGTCTTTTAAGTGTTTTTTCTGTGATGCTCTTGCTTCACCAGTGGAGTTTTATTTCGATTTAATTAAAGATCGATGGATCTTGATTCTTAATGAAAGAAAACTCTAATTTTCATAGAAGAATTGCCTTCTTTTTTTCTTTTTGTGTGTATTATCGATGTATCTTGATTTTTAATGAAAGAAAACTCTAATTTTAATAGAAGAATTGCCTTCTTTTTTTTTGTGTGTATTATCGATGGATCTTGATTCTTAATGAAAGAAAACTCTAATTTTCATACAAGAATTGCCTTCTTTTTTTGTGTGTGTATTATCGATGGATCTTGATTCTTAATGAAAGAAAACTTTAATTTTCATACAAGAATTAACTTCTTTTTTTGTGTGTATTATCGATGGATCTTGATTCTTAATGAAAGAAAACTCTAATTTTCATGGAAGAATTGTCTTCTTTTTTTTGTGTGTGTATTATGATCAATTTGTTACAGTTTTTTGTTTTAATACATATATATATATATATATATATATATATATATATATATATATATATAAAGAATTGACTTCGTTTTTTTTAGTCTTTCATGCATTTGTTTTGGTTTTTCTCTCCTAAACAAGTTATTTTAAATAGTTTTTCACCAAACAAGTTGTGTTTGTAAACAAGCATTAATTAGATTTGTTTTGAAATAATCATTAAATTATTATTTGATACAAGAATTACATTTTTTTTAATTTATAGCAAACTAGCCTTTAGTCTATTTTAACACCCATGTTGTTTGGTTGATGAAGTATTAATGAAGTTTCAATTTTTATTTTTGTTACAACGTATGGGTGATATGACATTTATATATGTTGCGTATTTTAATTACCATGGTATTTGTAAAATATAATTCCTGTTTAGACTTATTCTATTGTAAAATATAATTCCTGTTTCTATAGAAGGTCGCATGTTATTTGTTTGTGCTCTTTAATGCATGAAATCAGTGTTTTTATGTTGCACAACTTCTTTGATAACATGCATACTAACCTCTGATCTCATCCTTATGCCTTTTATGTTGGGAGATCTGATAAAATTATTTTATTGTGGTTATGGCTTGTGTGCTATTATGTTTTCCTTTTAAAAAAGTTGTGGTCTTTTAAAAATGTCATTTCGTATCTTTTATGTTTTCAATTGAACAAAAATTTTAATGTGTTTGGACTTTGGTTTATGGTAGAGGTCATGTTTATTGATTAGGTTTCTTTTTCAGGAAAAGCTTCATGAGAGGTTGTGACTCGAAGAATTATATGGAAACTGATAGAGCAGGATTTGAAAAATGGATAAGCATGACTAATGAAGTAAAAATAATTGTCTTATTTTTATTTGTTCAATGTAAAATTTGTATTATTTTAAAGTGTGAATTTTCTATTTCTTCGGTAGAAGCAACCATATATTTTTCATGCCAAAATTTTAGATCATAACTACCAACAAGCCTTGGATATGGAGGAAAATCAAATTATAAAGGTAAATAAACAATGATAACAATAATTTTTTATTTATTGGGTATATGTCGGCATTAAAACTTGTTCCCAAAATTTATTCTAAATTGTTAATATATATAGGTCTTAAAATTGTTATTTATGATCTCTTGAGACACACTTATACAGTTATAGTTGTGCATTTTTAACACTATATATAACAATTATTGAATAGAAAATGAACTAAATAGTTGTTTTTGTTATTTCATTCGAATAGGAACTCGGGTAGTATTCAACTTCTTATTTTCTCCTTCACTTTTGCTTATTATGAGCTTAAAGCTAAAATTCTCATTTTTTCTGTTTTGCACAATATAACATCAACATTACTTTATCGTTTAAGTTGTTTTGAAAATAAGTAAAGGTGTTGGAAGGTGTGGAAATGGGATCTGGTTTGTGAACTTTTTACTTTCAAACATCGTCATATATTGTGACCCTCACCCAGTTGCATGTTAAATGTTAATCAAATAAAATTGAGATGCTGTTCATCCTTTCAAATATGATTTTCCTACTATATATGTGACAAAGTGATTGGTTTAGGTACAAGATGAGGTTGAATCACCAATGGTTAGGAAGATTGATAAGGTATGCTGATAAACTGAAATATCTATTGAGACTTATATTCAAAACAACTTAAACGATAAAGTAATGTTGATGTTATATTGTGCAAAACAGAAAAAATGAGAATTTTAGCTTTAAGCTCATAATATATGACGATGTTTGAAAGTAAAAAGTTCACAAACCAGATCCCATTTCTACACCTTCCAACACCTTTACTTATATTCAAAACAACTTAAACGATAAAGTAATGTTGATGTTATATTGTGCAAAATAGAAAAAATGAGAATTTTAGCTTTAAGCTCATAATAAGCAAAAGTGAAGGAGAAAATAAGAAGTTGAATACTACTCGAGTTCCTATTCGAATGAAATAACAAAAACAACTATTTAGTTCATTGTCTATTCAATAATTGTTATATATAGTGTTAAAAATGCACAACTATAACTGTATAAGTGTGTCTCAAGAGATCATAAATAACAATTTTAAGACCTATATATATTAACAATTTAGAATAAATTTTGGGAACAAGTTTTAATGCCGACATATACCCAATAAATAAAAAATTATTGTTATCATTGTTTATTTACCTTTATAATTTGATTTTCCTCCATATCCAAGGCTTGTTGGTAGTTATGATCTAAAATTTTGGCATGAAAAATATATGGTTGCTTCTGCCGAAGAAATAGAAAATTCACACTTTAAAATAATACAAATTTTACATTGAACAACTAAAAATAAGACAATTATTTTTACTTCATTAGTCATGCTTATCCATTTTTCAAATCTTGCTCTATCAGTTTCCATATAATTCTTCGAGTCACAACCTCTCATGAAGCTTTTCCTGAAAAAGAAACCTAATCAATAAACATGACCTCTACCATAAACCAAAGTCCAAACACATTAAAATTTTTGTTCAATTAAAAACATAAAAGATACGAAATGACATTTTTAAAAGACCACAACTTTTTTAAAAGGAAAACATAATAGCACACAAGCCATAACCACAATAGAATAATTTTATCAGATCTCCCAACATAAAAGACATAAGGATGAGATGAGAGGTTAGTATGCATGTTATCAAAGAAGTTGTGCAACATAAAAACACTGATTTCATGCATTAAAGAGCACAAACAAATAACATGCGACCTTCTATAGAAACAGGAATTATATTTTACAATAGAATAAGTCTAAACAAGAATTATATTTTACAAATACCATGGTAATTAAAATACGCAACATATATAAATGCCATATCACCCATACGTTGTAACAAAAATAAAAATTGAAACTTCATTAATACTTCATCAACCAAACAACATGGGCGTTAAAATAGACTAAAGGCTAGTTTGCTATAAATTAAAAAAAAAAATGTAATTCTTGTATCAAATAATAATTTAATGATTATTTCAAAACAAATCTAATTAATGCTTGTTTACAAACACAACTTGTTTGGTGAAAAACTATTTAAAATAACTTGTTTAGGAGAGAAAAACCAAAACAAATGCATGAAAGACTAAAAAAAACGAAGTCAATTCTTTATATATATATATATATATATTAAAAGAAAAAACTGTAACAAATTGATCATAATACACACAAAAATAAAGAAGGCAATTCTTCTATGAAAATTAGAATTTTCTTTCATTAAGAATCAAGATCCATCGATAATACACACAAAAAAAAGAAGGCAATTCTTCTATGAAAATTAGAGTTTTCTTTCATTAAGAATCAAGATCCATCGATCTTTAATTAAATCGAAATAAAACTCCACTGGTGAAGCAAGAGCATCACATGGAAAATTAGAGTTTTCTTCCTGTAGCATGTGTATCTCTAATTCTACCTCCTGCACCAGTCTCTGCACCAGGATAAGGTGCCACTGCACATGGAAAATTATGTGTTTCAGCAGTAAACAAGATATCTAACTCATGTACTGCAACGTCTAATGGACATGCTGAACCAGGCTGAACTGGTCGGAGCTGCTTTACTGGAAAACCCCTTATTGCACTTGAGTTATCCTTAAAGCCAATAACTGAGTTATTTGGATTTGCCTGTAGAGTACTTTTCACGATTTGCATAAGAGTTCTACTCATAAGCTGTCCATCAATGAAAATCTTTCCAGTAAAAAACCAGTGTCTGCTGTGCTCACTGTTGGACTGGGCAATATCAAACAACTCCACATTTGTTGGATTGCGCTTAATGTCTTCTCTGAAGAGTTTGGTATAGTATTCTAAATCCTGGTCATCAAAGGCAAAACCCATCTCCAGATTAATCTCTTCTAATGCCTTCCGTCCTCTCTCCATGACAGGTATATAACGAATTTCTTCTGGTACTACACTGGTCTCAAAGGATGTTAGCATCTGAGTGTAAACACATTCGGTCATCCTATCATGCACCATAGACGCAAATTCATTGATTAGATGATCTTGCAGTTCACTTGTGGTGAACAACAAGTACCTCCTGGACCGTTCCAGACGGCTCACTTCTGTCAAACCACACGCTTGGCAAATTGCCACAGCATTAGTAGACCATGCTGTGGTAAATGACAACCTGGGGCCAACCTCAACGATAACTGGAACCAAACCCTGTTTCCTCTTCTTCTGGAGAAAGCTCTCAGTTCCCAGATTCTCAGGCTCAAAGGTTTCTTGAAGAAGCCATTTAAGAACTGAAAACTTTTCGCTTGAAAGTTGTGAACCAAGGCCAATATTATAACATTGCTCCGTCTGTATTTCCACAATCTGATTAGAGATTTTCACTTGAGCCTCCTTTAGAAGCTCAGCAGCTGCACTATCTTGCATAAACGGGACACGATACAAATGAACAACTTCTGAGGCAGACTTCTCAACCAAACCCGGTTGCTCTTCTACTGAACTGCTCACACCACCAGAAACCACAGCTTTGGGATTTTCTTGAGCCTGGCACCTTAACGGCAACGCTCCTGGAGATGATCCCAGAACCCAATTCCGATTCCTAAGCGTACCCCAAAGCATGTGACTTCTCTGTCTCTGAGGCTTCTTTTTCAGAAACAAAGTTTGCCTGGAGGTACCCTGAAACCAAAACAAACTCACGTCAAAGCATGGAACACCCGCCCAAACAACATCAACTACAATGATAATAATAATAAAAAAATTAATGAAAGGGGTGTTCATGTGATGTTAATTCAAAGAGAGGGAGTAAAATCAAACCTGCAAGAATTGAGACACCCCAAATTCCGTGACAGCCGCCATGTCCTCGATCAAGTGTTGGAAATCTCTATAGACTATAATAGAGAGGGAAAAAAAAAAAAAACTTTGAGAGGGAAAACTGAAAAGCAGAATCAGAATCGAAGAAAAGCAAATCAAAAAGAGAGTGGAATGGTGAGTGTAGGGTAAAAGAAAGAAGGTTTTAGTGTAGCACAAAATAAAACCCTATTAAAACCCTATTAACCATTTCCTCTCTTTCTCTTGTAACTTGTTGGTTCTCCCGCCTCTAACACTAGATTTTCTTCATTTTTTTATGTTTATTTTGATAATAATTTATTATTAAATATATATTTATTATTTAGTTTTAAAAATAATAATCATAATAATATTTTTTGGCTCTTCACTTAACTCTATGTAGAATTGGCCCCATGGGAACTGTAAATTGCATTTTTTTTAATCCGTAAATTGCCTATGGTTTGTAAAACTTGAAATCGTTATAATATGGGTTAATATTGTTATAACTACAATTTACAATATGTAATAAATTATTAGATTTATGCATATTGTAATACAATTTTTAACCATGGATAAAAAAAAATTAAAAAATATTAAACTTCAATTTGAAAATACTGATGAAAATTATATATTAAAAATGTATAAAAATGTTTTAATTAAGGAAAAACTTCTATAAATATTATTGTTGAAGAATGACTTTTAAAAAATGTTTTTATATTTTAATTCTAATTTATATATAAATAGGATAGGAAATTTTTTTTCTATTATGTCATGCGTCTACTTCATTAATTATTTTTATCTTGATCCCTTTGCTAGTTGGGAAAGGATAGAAAATTTATATATAAATAGGATACCAAAATTCTTGTCTTGTTTCATATATTTAATGTTTGTAGGAAAATAAATTAATCATTAAATTTAAATCAATCAGGTTCAAAGCATTTTATTGGTTACAAAAATTATTTTATTAAACTGGTTGACCACGGTGGTACACATTTAGAAATAAACTATTAAAATCTAATTATTTTGAAACATTACATTAATGTAAGATTGTTTTTGTCACCTTTGTACCAAATTCAAAAGTCACGCAAACTCTGCGGATAATCACTTGTCCACTTGAGCATTCTGCGTGAGTTGTTGAATGTTTCGTGTTACTAAATTTAACATCTTTAGAAAAGAAAAAAAAATAGAAATTCACTACACATTTTGAAAGTATTAATTGAATTAGGGATTCTCAAAATAAAAAAAATAAATTTAAATAAAATATTTAATATACCAAATATAAAATAAACAAGCATAATTAAAAATAATATAATTATATAAAATATTAATTATATGAACATATTAATTATATAAATATATAATATATATTTAATAAATACATATTAATTATATAATAAACAAATATGTATATATGTATATATAACAAAATACATAATCATAAATAAATTTTTGAAGCAATAAAAACAATAAATAAATAATCTAACTGTAGTTTTGGTGTAATTCTATCCATAATTTTGACTAGTAATAATTAATTAAAGTGGAACAAATTTCCATTCTAAAATTCACGCATACGGAAGAAATGCATAAATACAAAGAGAGATTTTATTTTAAGGCCTAAATGTATACTTGTAATTTAGATGTTACTGTATTATTGTAGTATCAATAAGACAACAACCAATTTTATTAAAAGACATCTATCAATTATTTAGATATAATACTAATTACACCTTTGTTTCCCATTATAAATAAAAATAATAATTTTGTACATGTTAAAAAAGTTAGTTAATTGTATTAAATTATCATTATTATAAATATCAAAATAAGTAGTATAATTAAAACTATACATTAAAAAATATTATTAAAAAAGCAAAATAAAAGTAATTAAAATTTATTTATATTTAAAAAATATATATTTTTCCTTATTGTTGGAAACAACATTATGAAATTGTGCAGAGTTAAACAAACTTTTTTATATCACAAACAAGATATTATAGCTATCTTTGGATTGAATGAATTATCCGAAAAATATCACTTAATTATAGCAAGAAATGAAAAATTGATCATTTCTTATCGCAACCTATTGTAAAAGACTACAAGTTTTTTCCGGTTCACTGGTTGAGAAATTATTTTCTCATCTTTCGATTGGGTGAGAAGATATTTTGGGGCAGGGAAAAAACAAACTATTAATATTTGTAATATTTGTAGCTAATTTATTTATGATTGCATGCATGCAGAGAGGTGACACATTAAAATCTTTAAATTATAAGTGACTCTAAGTACCTTGTTTTTTTAGTCGGTGAAACAAGAAACAAAGGGTGATGGACACCACATATATCACATATGTTCTATCAAAATCTATCATTTCTTTTTTATCTTTTTTCTTCTTATCATGTTATATCTCATATCGTACCTATACTTAAGTTTTATCTCTTCTATCCTTTTCTTTTTCCACGTGTTAAAGCCATAACAAAGTTTAAGGCACAACCATCTCTTCATCTCATATAGTCTTAATTAAAACATTTTTTTTATTTTTATCAAAAGAATGAAAATAGAAAGAGTTGAAAACATTTTTTATTTTGTTGGTCGTGAAGAGTGTTGTTGGTTGCATGTGAACAAGTTGATAAAGATGATAATAGTGATGTATATTTCATATATATAAGAGCAACTCTAATGGAAGTTGTTTGGCTCATCAAGCAACTCTAACATGAGTTTCTTACCATTGGAGAAGGCTGAGGTGGCAGCAAGAGTTTCTTGCAGAAGAGAGAGGGTTGCTTAGTGAAGCAACGATTGCTTACTTTTGTAAACTGAAGGAGGCGCGGCGGAGGACGGCGGAGGCGCGGTTGGACGGCGGCGGCATGCGGGTGGACAGCGGAGGCGCGCTAGTGGACAGCGAAGGTGGATGTTCTGCTGCAAGTGGACAGCGGAGGCGCGTCGGTGGACAGTGGAGGTGGACGTTCTGCTGCGGGTGGACAGCGGAGGCGTGCCGGTGGACAGCAGAGGCGTGTCGGTGAACGTTCTCGCTGGACCTGCGCGCGGCGGCGGCGGCGGCAGCGGCGGTGGTAGACGGTGTTTGAAGGTGGAGTTGGAAGAAAATGAAATGGGAGAAAAAATGAAAAAACCCTTTACGAAGAGAAGAAGAAGAAAAAGAGCGTTTAAAGAAATAAGAAATAAGAATTAAAAATTAAAAAATTAAAAAATTAAAAAATTAAAAATAAATAAAAAATACCTTGAAAGTTCCGTTACTTGAAGTAGCCGTTGAAGACTTCAAGTAACCGTTGGCATTTGTTTTTTTTTTTAAAAGAAAAAAATCATTATAAATAGGCATCAACTCAATTAAAAAATTTGGACCTCTTTAACTCTCTTCTACTTCTTTTATCTTGCTTGTTTTGCTCTCAAAAATGGATCCTAACCAATACAATCATCAAAAAATTTTAAATTCTTTCCAAAACCAACCACCACCGACGAGTGCAAATTCTTAAATTCCTCCGCAATATGTTATGTATACACCATCAATTTAGATGATCTTTTGGATCAATTCATAGAAGAGGAACTACACGAAAACACCGACGAAGAATTAATCCAGTTGACGATACAAACCTATCAACAACAACTTCCCAACACCACAAGGTCAAACCAAACAAGGAGGGTAGTTCATCGAAATCGTGAGGAAGGTCATGAACGATTGTTCAATGACTATTTCTCTGAAAATCCAGTATACACAGAAACTCAGTTCCGAAGATGGTTCCGCATGCGACGACATGTGTTTCTCTGAGTTGTAGATGCCATAAGCAATCAAGATGAGTACTTTCGAATGAGGCTCGATGCAACACGTAGAAGGGGCCTATCACCATTGCAAAAGTGCACAGCTGCTCTTCGTATGTTGTCTTATGGGACACCTGCTGACTTTCTGGAGGAGTATATTAGAATTGGTGAAACCACTGCAGTGGAATGCTTACAAAGATTCGTGAAAGGAATTTGTGAAATATTTAGGGGTGAGTATCTGAGACGCCCTAATAACGAAGACATTCAACGACTACTACGGATGGGAGAGGCACGTGAGTTTCCTGGAATGCTCGGTTCAATTGACTGTATGCATTGGGAATGGAAGAATTATCCAGTTGCGTGGAAAGGTCAATTTTGTCGAGGTAATCATGCCAACCCAACAATCATTCTTGAAGTTGTTGCATCACAAGACTTGTGGATTTGGCATGCATTTTTTGGAACTGCAGGTTCGAATAATGATATTACTGTGTTAAATGCATCTAATGTATTTAACGAAGTTCTTTTAGGAATTGCTTTGACAGTGCAATACACCGTGAATAGAACCCAATATAATATGGGTTACTATCTAGCAGATGGCATATATCCAGACTTTGCTACATTTGTCAAGACCATCTCCATGCCACAGGGAGAAAAACGAAATTATTTGCCCAACGACAAGAATCAACGAGAAAGGATGTAAAACATGCATTTGGAGTGCTTCAATCTCGATTCGCAATCATACGAGGTCCGACACGTTTTTGGGATGCCGCAATAATGAAAAATATAATTTATGCATGTATCATATTGCATAACATGATTGTCGAGGACAAGTGAGACACCTATCAAAATTATATTGATTATGATGGTGTAGATGATAACATGTCAAGATCTGAAATATCTATAGGTGCTCATCCCAATTTTAGAACAACATACCTTCAAAAGAGAGCAAACGAATACACCGCCAACTTCAAGCAGATCATATTGAACATATTTGGGAACGTTTTGGAAATAATAATGATGAAAATTAATTTTGTATAATGTTTATGTATTTATTATTGCTTTATTTTATTTTTAATATCTACTTATTGTGTATTTTTCTCAGAATTTATTTTCTTTTATTGTAGTGTAATTGTCCTTTTTAATAAAAATTTTAATTTGGTTCATAAATGATTTGAAAAAAAATTCTAAAAGTTGAATTTCTTAAAGTTTCTTACCATTGGAGTAAATTTCTGTTTGAGTTGCTTAATGCTGACATGACACACTAGAGACCACTTTTTTCAGTTTCCAATGCATGAAGCAACTCAAATGAGTTGCTTCCATTGGAGATGACCTGAGTTATTTATTTTCACTAGCTTACCTTTACATATTTCCATGTGATTTGAATTGTAATGATTATACGATGTATGAGAGCAGGATAAAGATAAGTTGGTATTTGCTATGGAGGCCACCTAGATGGCAAGAGTTAGAGTAGATGATTCTATTTTATTTTGTAGACTACCTTAGTTGGATTAGCATTTTTGGTTGGTATTGTATATATTTTATAGTCTGTTAAGCCACTATTGTTGAATGGTTGTAGTTTTACTTATGTTGTTGATAGTATAATATTTAGTATATATATATATTTTCAGTCGATTTTAGTTATTTTTTTGCAATGTGACGGTCAAGATGGATCGTTACAATATTATTTCTAAATTTTCATTTAATTGAAATTCTATTAATTAGAATAATCTTTCATTATAAGTAATATCAAATTTCAACGAAGAATAATATAAAAAAATGTTTTTAATTGAAATTGATAAATTAAATGCTACGTATTAAATAAATTTTTTAATTAGCATAGAAATTAATTACTTTGTTTATATTGTGGTTGAAAAAAGTACCATTTAGCTTAATACTTTAAAAAAATTTAAAGGTTTCAAAATATATTTTTAATGAAAATTATACTAAAAAAAATAACTTACCAAGTTATCCTTCATTCACTCAATGTCTTGAAATTGCTTCATATCTACACATCAACATTGTTTCTCTTTGTAAGGAGTTGTAAGCAAAGTATCTAAAAAGTCTAACTAAACTTCACTGCTCAATGCTTTGAGAATGGCAAAATGTCTAATTTTGTTACTTGTCAGTAGTGTGTAAAAAGACTAAAAGGGACGTTCAATGGAGGAAAAAACTATTATAAAAAAAAATACTACAGATAAATAATTTTGTAATATATACTTTTGTTAAAAAAAGCACAACTATATGCTTTTCTGGTGAAAAAAAAATTGCTCTTCAATAAAAAATATAATTAATTTTTTCTTATAAAAAAATTGTGATATATTTTCATTTCTTAAAAAAGAAATTGTATATCTAAAAATAAGAAAAGACAAAAGTGTTATATTTAAATATAGGAGAGAATAAATATATTTGTATAAACTACTAGTATAGTGGTTGAGGTAGTTAAATACATGAACACCTAAATTTAATTCTCGTTACGATCATCTTTATAATTTTTCCTATCCTTGCCAAAAAAATATATTTGTATTTGTCAAGGTATATTTTTCACAATCGAAGATGATGGATGTCATTCGAACCAAGAAAATATAGATAGTAGTCTCCATCACCTATTCCATATAGTATAGGTATCCAACAAATACCACATGAATTTGTGGATATTTATTAAAATATAAAATTTAAACAAAAAGAAAGAAAGAAATAAAACTAAAAATAAATAATTTTAAAACAGATATTTATATTAAAAATAATTTCATAACATATATTTATACTAAAATTAAATATTTTAGAGTATATGTTTATACTAAAAATAAATTAAACATGGTTACTAAAAAAATACTAATAATAAATTAGATAAATTTTATATATAATTAAAAATAATTTATACCAAAGTGTGTTTCCGTAAATGGGTACCTCACTACCCTATTCACCATATTAATAAATGGATACTAATTTAACTATCTATTTCATTTTACAATGAATTTTATTCATAAATATCTGTAGTTATGATTTTTTTTCATCCTAATGATGTATTACTTGCATCATTAGGAGATAAAGGTGAACAATATATTTTAGTAAAAACTAATTTTTTAACGAAAACTAACATAAATCTAACGAAAATTAAAAGTTAAATAAAATATCATATACTCTAATTTGTCAAAAGAGAAAAGTGTTATTTACCTATGAGTAAATAAATGAAGTAAATAAAATTTAAAATATATATTAACTAAAATCATTCAATAAACTTAAATTGATATAAATTAAAATAAATAAATAAACTTAAATAAGATATTAATTGAAATAAATATTAATTAAATCAATAAAATTTAATAAAATATTAATTAAAATAAATAAATAAATAGAAGGCATCATACCATCTTATATTTACAAACCTTCGATGTAGCCTTAAATACCACCTAAATATTGTCATCCGATGCTAATGACACAAAATTTAGCTCTCAATTGAAATCGTTTACTAACTTTAATTCTTAATATATGTCTCATAGGTAATCGGTCAGCATTGTATTAAAATTGACAACCAATAATGAAAAAACATAAAATATATATCATTCATTAGAATAATGAAAATATAAGAATTTAGTGAGTATTACATAATTTATCTCATTTAATTATAATTGGGGAAGGATAATACAAGATAAAGAGCCCAAACAACTTAAACAAGCCAGCCCGGACCGCAACATAAATATGTCAGGTATTTGCAGTTCGCACCACCTAGCCTGTGGACTAACAGGCCAGCCCGCAACCTACCAAAAATATCAAATAAATTTTTTTAAGAAAACTCAAAAATCAAACTGATCATCTCTCCAACAATTTAATTATCAAATATTTTCAAGAATTAACTAAATATACCAACCGATATGATCTAAAATAAAATTTGAAACACAAAATAAAAAAAATACGAAATAGATAGTACATTATCAAATATTTTAAATACATAACTATCATTCATCTTCAATAACTATGTTTAGTTCCATCTTTTTAATGTAGTTGGTTATTTAATTTTTTTTAAAGAATAGTTAGTAAAAGCCCGTGGGCTGGCCTGCAAACCCACAAATAAAAAAATCAGGTTGAAAGTGTCCCATTCAGTCTAGGAGGCGGCTATTTTTGCTTGGAAAGTCTGTCTTTTGTTGAACTTTGATTTATTTCCTTAATAAAAAAAAAATTATTTTTATTGAACTGTGATTCATCCATCGATTCTCCACTCTGCACTACAGAAGCTTACAAAGTCAATCACAAGATATATTCAATGTCAAGCTGACAATGGAGCTCAAGCAGTTCAGATATTTGACACGTGCAACAAAGCTTAGTCCCTGTGTGCAATCATGTTGGTGCTATAAAAAAAAATACTTTTTATAGTTTTCAGCAGCTACCCAATGAAAAGCTTTTTAAGTTACAATATACTATATTTTCTTTAGTTCATATTTATTTATTTTTCTTTAGGTATAAATATTTCTATTTAAATTTTAAATTAACATAAAATTATCATGTTATATAACTATTAAAAAAAAAATACTTATACCTGTAGACACAATATATGATACAACAAAATGGAATGAGATTCAATGCAAAGTTGTCACCAAACAACTCAATGTCACAAAATGATGCCGTTTATAGAAAAGTTTATTGCAGATTGACAATTTATTTTGGTATTTTAGTACAAGCAAAGGTCGAAGGCATGAAATCAAGAACATTGTTAAAATCTGTCATCTCAATGCCTATACCTCAAGAAAGATAGCTCACTTCAACCCAAAGAGATATCTTTGCCAAAGAGATTGCTGACTCCCTTCGCAGGATCACTTTGTTTTACAATAGACTCTCCAACCAATACCTGCGGAAAAAAAAAACTAAAATAGTGAGATAGAGTATGATAAATAAGGATACAGTGCTAATGTAGTGTAGCAGGGGTGAGTTCTGAAACATCTGTTGATTGTTGGTTTACTACTTGCATTGTATGGTACAGTTGTTGGCATACACACGGGTTAATGAAATTAGACTACCACTTTACTCAAATTATGATTAAAGATGGTGTTGCAACAAATAACATGATTGCAAGGATATGATGGTATATAATGAGTAATTTGGTTGACACCACAATATTTTGTATCATAGTTTAGTATCTCCGAAATTCCTGTTAGTACCACTTTTACCAACTGCTAAAGCCGCGTCACATCTTATGAGACTGACTCGAATACAAGGGATGCAGTATAAGTGCTGTTAGGATTAGGAAGTGGAGTATTTGAATTACCATTTCCCAGGTGTTTGTATAATTAGAGTAGAAAAATGAAATTGGCAATACTTACAGCTTTAACACCTGCTTCTTGAACAAAGGCAATATCTTCAGGGGTGAACAGACCGGATTCCCCCACAATCTAAACAAAACCATATATTCATCATCAGGAGCATGTTACTGATATTCAATAAAATAATATTTCTTTCAATAAGTAGCTCTAAATAAAGGAAAAGCCACATACAGTTATGTCTCTCTCACGGATTATTTTGCCACGCTCTCCTTCAAGAAGCTTCTTTGTGATGCTGATATCCAGCTGAAATGTTTCTGCAATTCCCAAAAAGAAAAGCCACAGTTGATCTGTCAGATCCTCAAATTTAAATATTCAGACATTGGTGCAAAAGGATAAAAACAGAAAAAAATTATTAGTAATCTCAAACGTGTGTGTGCAAGATAGAAAACTAAGTAACGGGAAAAGAAAAAAAAAATAAAGTTAAACTGCACTCTTGGACCTTTTTTGCTTTGGATTATGAGTGATTTTCATCCCTTAAATTTTTTCTTTTCGGTTAATTAAGTCCATCTATCAATGTCCCTACTTCTTCTGCTTAAATTCCTTAAATTTTCATTTTCTTCTATCTAAAACTCACCGAACAAAACATTAAACCTCACCCAAAATTAAAAAAAGGAATAAGATTTTTCTCTCTTTAAATCCTAATTTCATATCCTATAAAATCCTTTAAATTTTCTTAAATTTCCATTAAACTTTTTACCTCTAAAATTTTAAAATTAATTTGTACCCTAAATCCATCACAAACCCACAAATATTTGGAAAATTGAGAATTTGAATGTTTTAGTCACGGAGAGGTCAAATTTGTTTAATTTTAAAAATCGGGGAACTTAATTGCCTTCAAAAAACTTAGAAGAACAAAATAAAGCAAAGCAAAAGTACAATAAAGCCTATAAATATATATATATATATATGTTGCTAATCGAAGCAATAGCATAAAAAGTAAGCAGATAAAAGTAACTGTATCACTTCAAAGTCTTACGAGTTCTAAGATAGTTGTAATAAAGATAAGGTACGAATAGGATTTGACTAATTGAGAAAGTGATGATGTATCCATGTAGAAAGATAAGAAAGATGAAGAAGATTAATGAAGAAAACTGGAAAAATATACAGAAAATGAAAGCAAAAGTTTGAAGTGAAAGCACATCCAAATGGAGAGGTACTGGAAAACAAACAGATCAAACATCAAAAGGAATTGAAATACTAAGTGAAAGCCAATTTGCATAATATATTTACAATTATTCCCATTTGGAGTACAAGCAGAGAAAAGCCAGATACCATACTGCTAGGCCCATTTTGCAAGTATATTAGAGAAGAGGAAATAAAAATACTGAAGGGAGAATGGGAGAGGAAAATGGGCCCAAGGCAATGTGGGCTTGACTATGGCAGCTGAGGTGGAATTTGGAAAAGAGAAAGACTGAGTTGTAACTGAATGTACAGATGGCAAGCAAGGGGAGCTGGAAGGAGGTGCAGAAATCATGGAAAGGGGAGGAAAGTGCAATGTGGAATATAACAGAAGGTGGGGGGAGAAATAGTGATGGGAGTTAAGGGTGCTTGGATGAGCCGAGGAGTATCTCTCTCGGTGTCAAGCTTATATGGGATTTCCTATTTTCTGTCCTTGTTGTTTTCACCATTGTAAGGAGCTTAGCTCCATTCCAAACCTATTTTTCAGACTTCACTCTTATTTCTTCGCTATATTTTGAGAGAAGTTATCAAGACACTACTTCATTTCCTATTCTATTGTTCAATCTTAAAACATACTATTTCATCATAAAAGAAAAAAGTGGGAGGGGAAAGAAAGAGAGAAGAGTGATAAGAGATACCAAGATTGCGGTTGTTAATGCCAATAAGCTCAATCCCCTCTATTGCAAGAACACGATCAAATTCCCTCTCATCGTGAACCTAAGAGAAACAACATAAAATGTCAAAAAATCCTCCTGTCCATCAGGAAATAAAAGATTCTACACGGTATACCTAGAATTATGGTGGAAGCACAAATAAAGAACATAACAAACATTTATCTAGAAAAATTATATTGTCAATTTTTGAATCTTTATATAACTCACATAAGTACTGAATACAGTGCAAGTATCACAATCATCAAATCAGTCATGACAATCCAATGTTTTGATTGAAGTTAATTCGCTTTCGAGTACACCATCATTATATTAAAGAGGTTTGCAGTTTATAAAGTACACTATTGAAAAAACCCAAACCAACCCATGCCAGGACCAAGTTTGTACTAAATGGGATAAACTCATAACTTAGCTTCATGACTAAATTGCTATTAAACATCAAATATCAGTACGCTTAAAATGTTTTGTCAATGTTGAATGTCATTTAAATTTAGGAAATGAATGAAAAAGCACCAAGCTTACCTCAACAAGTGCAGTCAGTCCAAGTAATTTGCATATCTTAACCATGTATTTGATGTCGAGATCAGGCAAAACAGCAGCAATTAAAAGGACTGCATCTGCACCTTTAGTTCTAGCATAGTAGAGTTGCCATGCATCAATGATGAATTCTTTGCACAACAAAGGGCACTGCATATTTTGTCAAGAGTCATCAACACAGTCTACAAAAGGCAGTAGCCAGTAGAATATATCCAATATCAGGGACTAAGCAATTCACAAAACAAACCTTTACTCCAGCCTTTCTTATTGCTTCAAGATTTTCAAAGCTTCCCTGGACAATATTAAGGTAGAGTTTGTTATCATTTAGTTGCAATATCACCTAGTACTCGACCAACCAAATACTATATAACAGTACACACGTTGTAACAAATCCCAAGTTAGTTGGTTTACCTTAAAATACTTTGCATCCGTTAAAACACTTAGGCATGCCGCTCCACCTTTCTCATAAGCTTGAGCAATTTCAACCTACCACAAAAACCTCTAAATTAGTGGCATATACCATGAAGAGTAGAAATAAAAAACTAACAACAGTGTCAGATAAGTTGCCTGATTGGCGTGGTACATTGAGTGATACAAAAATACTAAGAGACCGTTATAATCAACTTAATGAGAAAACATAACATTTTCCTGATACAATAACTTCAGAATGGGTCCTTATTTTGAGAAGATAACATTTTAAATCTCTAGGATTGACATCATAATTGCAATAATAGTAAAAGCAAACTGAGAGCCTATGATAGATTTGTGAAGAAGGAATTTATTTTGATGGATATGCATCTCAAAGGGGTAGAAAATTAATTAGGGAAGCAAAAAGCTTAAGATGCTAAGGAGAAGAAATTGATATGTAGCATAAAACAATTTAAGACCTATCTCTGCATTCTGCAAACATGACTCAGATCAAGCACTTATTATTCTGAAACAAGTAGAATCACGGAAGCCAAATAAAAAAGATAGAACATTGAATAGAAAAACTCCGACCAACAGGAAGCAATGGAATGCCAGCCAGTTGGAGACGGCTCAAACGTTTCCCACATTACATTAGTAACAACTTCATAAACATTGCAAATAGAGAGATAATAATACTATCCGTAAAAATGATCGAGGAAAACAAGGAAAACGTACTGGATCAAAGTCCTCTCTCAAGATACCCCTACTTGGCGATGCCTTCTTCACTTCAGCAATCAACCCTGGCAGCCCAGTTCTTTCGTTGGCTGCCTTTAGAGCACCAATAAAATCCCTAACAGGAGGTGCATTTTCGAGAGCTTTCTTCAGCACAATGAGGGGTTTTCTTTCTTTAAGCTGAAAATCAGTCACCAGTAAAACATTCAATCTGTCTGTTGAAAAACAACATTAATATGAGAAAAATTGTACAATAGAGCACAAAGCAAAAACCAATCATAATACTTGTGAGACTTCTGTGTCCTTGTTCCAAACAATCTCTTCCAAAATGTTTCTGGGTGTATTGCCCTCATTCTGCAACCTGAATTGAAAGGGTCCTACATAATGCGAAGGGGGTCCAGTTGGTGGTCTTCTCCTGATTCTTATACCCTGGCTAGCAGCAACCTCATTTTGAAACATTCCCACTTCCCACTCCTTAACTTTGAGAGCCTCTGTCACAGATTCACCCGATGTGGCTACTGCAGCTAAACCATCATTAGACTCCACCTAATCAAAACACCACAAAATCAAAAAACCCACATGACAAATCAACAAGAGTTCCTCAAAATACAAAAATCAGCACTCACACACCCCAATTGAACCCAATTTATACTCCCACACCCAACAACTATTTCCATTTTCAATGAAACCCAACTCCCAAAACAAACAAAAAGAGACCCAGATTAATCCATAAGGAGACACAATAAAAGGCTGCAAAAAGATAAAAAGTTTGAAACAAAAAAAAAAAAAAAAAAACTCACCTGCGCGCGAACAGAAAAGGTTGAAAAGGGGCTTCTTTTATAAAAACTGAGTTGGGATGGAAGATTCCAATATCTGGGTGTGGAAGAGAAGAATGGAGTGGCCTGAGAGGGAGCCTTGAGAGAAGCGAAACCTTCCATTGAAGCAGATAATAACTTTTTTGAAGAAAAGGAAAAGGGAGGCAAAAAGAAAGATGAAACAGTGGTTAAGAGAACACACCGTTTATGTAATATTTAAGAGAGGGAGAAAAATGTAGTCATGTTCAACACAAGACAACACCAAGTCGCACATTCAGTTCCGATGCCAGAGCGTGTTCGTGCTTTTTCTGGTCCAAATCCAGACTACCGGTTCGGATTGGATTGCCACATTCAAGACCTACAATTACAAATGGAATAAAATTAATCCCATAATAATTACTCATATTTGGTCAAGGAATTCAGAGTAATCATATTATTATTATAAAAATTAATCCGACTATGATTATTCAAGTAGCTATTTACTTCTAGTGATTTTTTTTTCAATTATGTTTTTTTTAATATACAAGTATATTATTTATGAAGATCGAATTCATTTTAACCAATTATTTGTTGATTTTCTTAATTTTGATCGAGTATTCGGATAGACATACGCGAGATAAATATTAACAACGGTGGTTGTTGGTGTGATTGTTTTAAGTGTTTTACATTTTGTTGAATTGAGGGCATTGGATGTTAATTTCATTCTTGTAACAAAAGGTGAGTTATGTTAGACAATCTCGTCCATATACGATCACAAATAAATGGGATGTATGTAACAAAAAAAAATGTATATATGGGATGGGTTAATCATGGTTACTGCTGGTAGTAGATATGAATTCAGCATTTGTAACTAAATTAATTATTTTAAATTGTATCAATATAATTAAAAGAGGATTGTAACAAAAAAATATTCTTGTTCGAGTTTAAAATGTTGATTGTTCTCGTATCTTAAAAGAAATTAACAAAATAACTGATAGTCTTGCTAAAAGATGTATTTTATTATGAGAGAGGATTCTTGTTTATAAGTCTTTTCCTTCTTAAATTTATTTTCTTATGCTTGCAGATTTTTCTAATGTATTTCGTGAATTTCAGTTTGAGTTTATAATCCTCCTTATATATAAAAAAAAATAAAAAAAATGAGATAAGTTAAAGCTAGCCCGCAAAATAAATGAATCTATGTAATAGTTCATTCTGCATTAGGATCGGTGAGTTAACCATCAGGTAAAAACATATTAAAAAAATATTTAAAAAAAAATTATGAACATCTTATTTGAATGTTGTGTTGATTTCCATTTTTTTAATTAGAAAAATTATATAACAACTGTTAACACATTATTTTTATGTTCATGTTTCTTCCTCGTATCATTTATTATAAGAGAGATTTTTATTAATGATGTAGAAAGGAAAATATAAATGAGAGTAGTTCAAATCATTCTACAATTTCTATGTACATGCATCATTCTCTATTTATTAATAATAATAAAAATAGATATAAAAGTGATGTTGTATAATTTTTTATTGTATATGTGTCTTTACTCTTTATTTGTTAGTCTACTTCTTCTTTTTTTGTATGTCATTATTTTTGCTTTATACTTTATTTTTTGTGTGTTTTTCAAATAATTAGGTTATTTTCACAAACAATATAAAATATTATATAATCATTGATTCAATTGGAACTATATTTGATATTTTTTAGAAAAGTTTTATGTTTGAGTTTTTGTGAATAAAAAAAAAACATGGTTAAGATATAAGACTTTATTAAAGATTATTATTAACTTAATTTTTTTTAAAAAAATTATCAATAAATTTGATAGATATTTTATACTAATATCATAATTATTAAAAATAAAATAAAATATGAATAAATGACCTTTCTAGTTTAGATTAATCATGATTCGAAAATGAATATATTAAATAAAATAATTAATGGTTTCTTTTTTATACAATTAATATTATTTCTTTTGTTTTTTATGTAATTAATAATTTAAAATATAATATTAAATAATTTTCATTTATAAAATGTTAGTTATGTCATGATTTATTTTTAGAATAATGATGAAAAGGATAAATACTATATATTCACTGTTTTTATAAAAATTGTTTTTGCAATAATTAGCTTGTGTTAATAATTTTTTTGATGAATTGTTAATCTATATTATTTTGCCAAATAGGCAATCCTTAAATATTAAGGATTGTGGAACTGTTCCATCGTGAAATATGAGTTAATCGCATCAAAAGTTGTAGGCGGCCATAAATTTATAGCAAGATTTAAAAAAAAAATAAAAAATAGTAACATAGTATTTTCATTACTTTACTATATTGTATACATAGTTTAAAGGTAGAGAATTGACACGTTAAAAATAGGGGAAAAATAATTTTGTTTTTTTTAGTAGAAACTTTATTTGTGTTATTTGATCTTGAGGGAATATTATTTAGCCAAGTAAATGCAGAAGGTGGTACGATTGTAACAACTCATCATGATCTTTATATCAGACGATATATTTTCTATTATATATTTATATATATGAAAATACATAATATGTTACATGCATATAAAGATAAAATAATTACATAAATATGTGCATTTTAAGTATAGTAATCTTGTAAATATAAATTATACAACTTAAGTTGCAAGTCAAACAATTGATACATTTATACAAGAACCACCCCAAATGTAGTCATATAAAAATAAATAAATTCAACTCTAATACCACTGAATGACCTCCACTGTATAACTTCATACCTATTCAAGTTCTACTCTCATACCATGTATGATCATCGTAATCCATACCACATAAAAACAAGTATGAGTAAGTTAAATATACAACACAAAACATCAATAACTTTAGTATATCATCACATTTTCATTTCATATCCAATATTATCAACATGCATCATCACAATACAACCAATATATATTAGAATATATAATTTGGTCTATTACAACATCGTATCAACTTGAACATCGTAATATTAACAACTCAAATTGTTTATCACAACAACATAATATATTTGCAACACAACAACTATTATGATAACAACATAATATTAACAACTCAAATTGTCTCCAATTGGCTCATGCCTAATGTCACCATATTGATGTCTAAAGTCATATAGACAAGGAGCCATGGTTTGCCCATACTGGGTGCCTATCAACCTTGGGTCTAACGTCACCAAGTCAGAGACCTCTCAATGTTCTCATGTTCGACACCATTCGAACCAGGTTCAACATCATTTCAATTTGAGATGAGTCTCTCTCCTCATGCTCGACACCATTGATCCTACGTTCGACATGATTGAGACAGAGAGCCTTATTTGGAATGACGTCCAACGCCATAAAGGCACGTCCAATGCAATATGAAATTTTTTCATATGCAAAACCTGATTTTGACCTTAAACCTAAAATCCAATGAAAATCCAACACATCCAATAAGAAATAATGATCATACTCAACACAAGCAACTAAAATCTAACTCAAAAAGCAACATGCAACAACAATCCATAGCCATCCATCCTACTCTTCATCATGAACTCAAAACCCAACTTCCACTATACTTTTTTGTTTTGGATTCACCAACACAGTCATAACTCTTAAAAATTTCACATTGAGTACAACACATAAATCATTCCTTAACTGGTAACTCATCCAAAATGTGATAGTTTCAGGTTCCCTTACCTTAGAACCGTCAAGAAAAAAGAAGAAGAAAACTTTAAATGACTTGCAACACAATTCCGAACGGATCTACAACTCAATTAAAGGTTCCTAGGTACCTGAATTTACCAACAAGAACACATAATGAGAATCATAGAACGAAGTGAAAGGGATTTAGAGAAAAGATAAGCTCACAAACCATAATCTTTCTTTCTTTAGACTCTTGAGAGAAAAAAAATTATGAGACAATATTCAAAACAAATGTCTTATATACTATTTCTCTTGGGGTTAAATTGACTCTGTGCTCAAAGAAACCTCAACATTATTGAAACTCCAAAGGGATTTCCAAATCCTAAAGTATCTCAACATTGAACAACAACCCAAGTTAACAATATAAAATAATTTAAAATAATCATAACACTCTACAACTTATAGTGCTAAAAAAACTAGTTAAAGTTTTTTTTTTATATATATATTTTTTATTTCTATTAGCTAGAACCTAAGATAAAATCCGAACCGGTCTATATAGGTCTTGCATGGAGTCATATCTTTTCCTAATATATACTCATTAATTATCCAAAACAAATTATTTAGACTAACCAATATAAAATAAATTAAGAAATGAAAATTATCATTCCATATATATAAAAATTAAAATATTTTTTTATTTGGTAAACAATTCACTTTTCTTACACTTTCTCACATTAATTTTTATTTAAATATTATTCTATCATGAGAAAGTAAATTTCACTATCCTAATATACAAATGTCTCTACTCATTACAAAAAAGTTTATATATATATATATATATATATATATATATATATATATATCTTATTTTTTTTATCGAATAATTTATTTTGTACTAAGTAGTAACTTAATTTTAAAATAAAATGTATATTTTATTATCAAAATTTAAATATTATTCCTTTGCACCATTGTTATGTTTACTTTAATTTTGTTTAGCCTCTTATCTATTTAAGCGTATCATTTTCATATTTTTAACTTCTTATCTCTTAAATATATCATTTTCATTTTTATTTTAATAATTTTAAAGATATCAATAATATAAAATAATTTTATATCATAATATAAACAATTTATTATAAATTTAAAATATAATTTATATATTCAAACTAATTATTTATTTAAATTTTAATTATAATAAAATATATAATAAAAAAAATTATTTATTATACATCTTGTTATATAAAATTACTAGTTGTATATATGATGTTAAATTCACTATTAACATTCAAATAACAATCGTAGTTCAGACTGCGAGTTTATTTGCGACTGAAATAAATTTAATTATCATGTATATAAATTAAAATATTTTTTTAATGAAAGTATTTTTATTTTCTAGGGAGATTTTTTAATAAAAGTGTTTTTGTTATAAAACTTAATTATTATATTATTTATATATTTAAAAATTTATTTATTTTAAAATTTTATTATGTAAAATAAATATTTATTTTATGCATTATGCATACTTAATACTATTAAGTAAACTGATTAAAAATCGACATATTTTTTAAAAGTCATGTATATGAAAAAATAATTGTATGAAAAAATAATTGTATCTATTCAAATGATTTAGTACCTTAATAAATTAAATTTTAACTTTTGATCAAAAGATAATGCTGTTTATCATAAAGTAATTTTTATTTGGTAGATAATATGAAAGTTATAAATTAAACTCGATAAAAAAAACATAAAAATTATTTTGTTATTTGTCGAGAAAAGAGAGTTGTCATACAGTCTGTCATGGATCTATTAGTTGGGCCTTGGATGTTGCCTGGTTTCAACATGCTATGATGAGAAACTGCTTAGAAAAGAAAACTGCGAAAGGATCATGCTTTTTTTTTTTTTGTTCAAACATTATATCCAGAAACTTTAAGCAAGACTACGAAACTTTCTATCTGTATAACAATAAAATATTGGTAGCGTTTTTGGTTCTCAATTTCTTTTTTCAATTCACTTTCCAGAGACATTTTGTTATTCTATTTTTTAAAGTATAAAATTTTAATTTTTCTATTAATTTGATATTTATTAATTATTAAATATTAATATTATTTAATAATTTGTCACTATTAAAATAATATTATATTTAGTAACATGACATATGAGAGTAAAAATTAAAAAAAAAGCATACAAAAGATCTTTATTTATTCTATTGTAACAAGTGGTTTATATTTATTTTATTAATAAATCTCATTTATATTTTTATAGTTTTCTTTATTTATAAATGCCATGTAATTAAGTGTTATATCACCTAATTACGAGAGAACAGTAAAATTTAATGAAAAATGTCAATTTCATAAGAAGAACAAAATTTCGTATTTTTATAAATAGGAGAGTAAATGTTTTTAATTTAAAATAAAAAAACTAAAATTGAAAATTAACAAAAACAAAATGACTAAAGTATAATTTAACCTATAATATTTAAGATAAAATTACATAATGTTTGTTTAGCCACACACACATACACATATATATATATATATATATATATATATATATATATATATATTAAAAAAAAACTATTTGTACCAAAGCATTTATTTTATTAAATATTTAATAATTTTTATATGAATTAAGAATATTATTATATTCAATTCAATACCAAACACAACTTGGTATACACATGGAATTGTTGAAGTAATAATAGTTAATTATTTTTTATTTCACACTAATATCTTAATATTTCGTCTTAAACTAATTTGATTCGATTAAAAAATAAATAAAGTCCAACTCTCATTTTCACCAAAGATTAAATTCAAATATTATTCAACCCTTAATTCAATATATTAATCACTTGGGTCCATCTCCATGATTAATAATAATTATTTGTTGAGAAAGTGCAAATAATGAATACAAACCGTTGGACCATATATATGAATGATTAAGATTAAAAAATAAATATACTTAATAATATCTTCAATTTTAATCATTTATATAATTACATTGTCTAAATATCTCATATTCTTAAATTGAGAATTATTCTCTGTCCCCTATAATTAAAAATTCTTTTTATGTATAATAAGTAGCAAACACAAAACAAGACCCGAAGTATAGTTATCAAATACTACTAGTGGCACTGGCACCAGTGCCACTTATAAACGAAGTTTAGTTATCATTTAAACTACAAGGATAAGGAAGACTAGCTTCGTTGAAAAAATTTAGTAAATCACCATTTTAATCTGAAAGTACATGGCTGACACGTTAAACTTTTTTTTAAAAATAATTCCATGAAAATGCAATCCATTAATCACGTTAATCCAAAACTAAAAAAAAATCCGTGAAAAGTAATAACGTTAACTTATATTTAGGAATTAAAATGAAAATAAATAGTTGGCATGGATTGAATGATTGATCATAAAAATAGCTAGAAAGTTAAAGTTAACATGAATAGAAACAAGAGTGCAGTTTCACAATCCATTTTTCCTCCTTTTCCTAAATCAAAACAATGTGTCAAGGTCTAAACAAAGGGTAAATAAAATTTTACACCTAAAATAAGTAAAGCATCCGGAGATAAGGAAAAACAAAAAATGAAAAACAGCAGAACTAAGATTAAGGGCATTGAATGATCTATTAAAGTGGGAACTCCTTCTGCCTCCTATTTTGCTTCACAACATGAATTCTGAGACGATTGCAGTTCCCTTCATCCTGGGGAGAAATGCAAGGTTTATTTAGCTCATTCATTTTTCATTTGTGCTCAAGACACAATTTCATAAATAACTAATGAATAAAAACAATAATAAATTCATAACAAGATCCAGACCATCTATAGAAGTTTTTCAAAGAATGCAGAAATTCCACACAAGTGTCCAAGACAAAAGATGATTAGTAAATACTCATTATAGAAAGAGGTAGTCATTACAGAGGGGATAGAAATGCATAATCTCTTAAACATGTACCAACAATAGAGTAATTCCTCCCTGACATGTTCAAAAATATGAAATCATAGCACCTTATTGTCATATACGTTTATTTGAAAATACTGCAGCAGAATAAACCTTAACAAAACCATTTTACAATGCAATGAATTAACTTATTGGCTTCTCAAACAAAACTCTACATTTTGCATCAAAAGCCATACCATTCAAAATAGAAAAATCAACATAGGACATAACAGAGTCAAATAAGAGAAAGTCATCTGCCAATTAAGACTGAGAATTAACAAGCAAGGAAAAACCTAACGAAGTTATACACCCTAAAAACCAATAAGTTCACTGCTAAACTCGCATGGGATAAACATTGTGTTCTGAATTTTGATTTCTAGAAAGAAGTAAAGCTGAGAATCTACCATACTTTACAGAACAATGATCTGATAAGGTCAAAAACAGCACACAAAATTAAAGCTGATCTTAATTTGTACAAACTTTCTTTTCTGTTGTTAATTAAGCAAGAATCTCAACCACTCCAATCCATCACACCTGCTTGACACACCATAAAATGTAACCAAACATAGCACCATTATTTATTTATTTATTTTCAATCACTTTAAAACCCTCGCACTATTATAAAATATCCAAACAAGAGAATGGCATTTTCCTCTGTTCTTCATTAATCCATTTCGCTTCGCTCATTCCACACCGTTCACACATCATTAGATATGCAATCGAAGCCACATTCACTTTAAGCCGTCATATAAAAATGATAACTTTACATGCAATCACGAGAAAATAACACCAACAACTGAGACAATACTTCACAACCAATCAACAAAATAAGCCATTTAATTTTTTCAAAAAAAATCAGATCCAAATCTGTGACTATAGCAAATAAAAAACAGAGAGATCCAAGAAACTAAAAAGAGGAATATAGCAAACAATTTCAAAATTTTTTAAAAAAATGTGTGAAGTAATATAATTTACCTAACCAGATCCGACGATGATGTTGTTAATTGGAATAAAAATGAGCTTCACAAAAAAACCGACGAATCCCATCACGACGAAACCAATTGCGGTACGCACGGCAACCTTGGAGAATTCTAAAATACAAAATGCATCAGAAAAATCAGTACCCACAACAACGAGATTCGTTTCGAATAAGAAGAATTGGGATTAGGGTTTCACCTTTGCGATCGGGTTTGTGGCAGCGCTTGACGAGCCTGACGCTGTCCTTTGCGAATTCTCTGAGGGGATCGAACACAGAATCGATGGCGTCCATTCTCTCTCTCTCTCTCTTTCTGTAACTCCCGAGTTTGGATGTGAAAATCGGAATAGGTGTTGATTTCTTGTTGAAAGCATTTTACTTTATATGCACCAAATTGTTATCTAATTAAAATGGTGATTTTTATAATTAATTCTTTTAAAAATTATATAAAATAGTTTATGATTTTTATTGATTAAGATTATATTTTTTTAAAATTTTATTTAATGATATGGATACAATAAGATAAGATAAATAATATACTAATATATATAAAAAAAAATATTTCTTTTAGTAATTAACTTGATCTCCATATTTTATTCAGTATTATATATTTTTATTATTAAAAAATTTTAAAAATATTTTTATTAAATTCAAGACCTTAAAATTAATGAACTAGGTATAACACTAATTAGATTGACATACTTTTATTACTTGATTTTAATTTTATCTTTAGTAAATACATGAAGTGTCTCAATCTCACTAATAAGAATAATATAATAAGTTTTTATGAAATATATTATGCTATTTTGTATATATGTAAATTATTATAAAATATTTTTTTGTTTCTTTTTTAATTATCACTTTTTTTGGACAAAAAATATTTTTATTTATTAGTCACTTCTTATCTAGTCAAGAAAGTTTTTTTTATTATCTTTTAGGTATTGAATAAGTGGAGTTATGTGTGTCAGTTTAAAATAATATTTTTTTAAAGATATTTGTGATTCATGAGATTTGTTAGACTTTTTCTAACGAAAAATATGTTTTCCTTCTTTTTTGTTAGTGTAGGTATTAAGGAAGTTATTTTGCTTCGATATGTTAAAATGATAAATGATTTAGTTATCATACATCAAAAGTGATATGAATATAGAATAAATGTTGTTGTAGATAAAGTTTTTCATATGTTAAACACTTATGTCAAGATAATAAATTGTCTTAGTGCGTATGTCTCACTAAACCCTAAATCATAAATCCAACAAGAATTTTTGTCTCAAAAAATTGGCTTACTTAGGAATAGGAATGAATGTTGATCTCTACACTACCCCTTAACCTCTCAAGTAACGTCACTAATATATGTATCCCATAATTCCACCCGCCTTGCAACTCCTTAAGTTTGTGATCATACATAACAACTAGTCTCTTCTTATATGGCAGGGTATCTCTGTCCCAAACCTCATCCATCTTCACCATACAACTCGGGTTGTCATGGAACACATCATGTAGGTTGGACAAAAAGGGTGGCAATGCCAACTGAAAAGGATATGATAAGCACCAATAAATCTCAACGTCAACTTCTTGGACCTTATCATCTTCAATAGTTATTATCACCTTTAGAAACACACGCTTTCCAACAAATTCTAGAGACTTCCTTCTTTTATTAGCATAAGACTGTTGCCTACCATAGGCATTCCTCATCCTTTCATGAATCAATTTTACCTTTTCAATAGTTTGTAGTACTAACTCTGGTTTTACAATTACTGAATCACCTTCCTGATACTAACATAGTGGATTCCTACACCTCCTACCATACAAAGCCTCAAAAGGCGTTATTCCAATATTGGCATGAAAACTGTTATCATAGGTAAACTCCACTAATGGTAGAACCTCTTCCCAACTACTCAAATGATCTAACACACAAGCCCATAACAAGTCCTCCAAAGATTGGATTGTCCTCTTTGACTGACCATCAATTTGAGGATTATATATAGAACTCAACCTTAACCTTGTCTCCAAAGACTTGGTGTAGACTTTGTTAGAATTTGGAAGTGAACCTTAGATTTATGTTAGAAATAATACTAGAAGACACCCTATACAACCCTACTATTTCTCTGATGTACAATTGAGTTAACTTCTACAACTAAGCACACTTGGTCAATCTATCAATAATCATCTAGATAACATCATTGTTCACAGCTAACCTAAGTAACCCAATTATAAAATCTATAGTGATGTTATCCTACTTCCTCTTTGGAATCTTCATCATCCGAAACAAACCTCCCAACTTTTGATTCTCCACCTTGGTTTTCTAATAAGTTAGACAAGTCGTCACATACTCCGCCACATCCTTCTTAATATTAGACCACCAAAAAGTTTTCTTGAGATTTTGGTATATCTTAGTCATACTAGGATATATGATAATTTGACTCTTATGACCTTCCTCTGAAATTGTTCTCCTAAAATCAAAATCTCAAGGTAGGCAAATTTTGCCCTTGAACCTCAAAATTTCATCTCCTCTCAACTCAAAACAATTGCCCTTTCTATGCTAAATAATTCAAAAATCTTCAATAATTCAGGGTTTTGCAACTTTTCACTCCCACCTACTTCAAGAATTCACTAACTATAGTAGTAATTTGATGACTAATGTGATCTTGGACCAACTCCACATAGAGATTCATATATCTAAATTTCTCCACTAACTCCAGCTCCTCTACCATCAATGCATACATGCGAATGTATTTCCTACACAAAGCATCTGTCACCATATTGGCCTTTATAGGATGATACATCAACTAAAAGTCATAATACTTCAGAAACTCCAGTCACCTCCTATGTGTCATGTTAAACTCTTTCTAATCAAACAAGTATTTCAAATTCTTATGACCATTGAAGAAGTTGAATTTCACATCATACAGATAGTGCCTCCATATCTTTAAGCAAACACCATTGCCACCAACTCTAAATCATGAGTGAGATAATTCCTTTCATGTATCATCAACTGCCTTGAAGCATATGCTACTACTCTTATGTTCTACATCAAGACATAAGCTGGCCCTTGGTGAGAAGCATAACAGTACACCTCAAATGACTCACCAGGATCAGGTAATACCAATATAGGAGAAGTAGTCAACATTCTTTTCAACTCTAAAAAACTCTCCTCAGAGGCATCTATCCAAATGAAAGGCTACTCCTTCATAGTTAGTTGGGTTAAAGGCATTACTATATTGGAGAATCCCTCTATGATTCTCCTATAGCATAAAACTACCTCCCCCTCAACACCTCCAATACCAATCTCAAGTGTTTTTTGTGCTCCTTTAGTGTTATTGAATAGATAAGGATGCCATCTATAAACACCACCATAAATCCATTCAAAAACGATATGAAGATTTTGTTCATTAATCCATGAATATTGTTAGGGCATTAGTCACACCAAAAGACATCACCACATACTCATAGTGGTTATACCTAATCTTGAAAGCAATCTTTGATATGTCACCCTTATTCACCCTTATTTAGTGATACCTAAACCTCAAGTTTATATTGGAAAATATTGATGTTCTTTTAAGCTGATCTATCAAGTCATCTATCATAAGAAGTGGTATTTGTTCTTGATGGTTAATTTGTTCATCTGTTTGTAATCTACAGACAATTGAGCTTCTCCATCTTTCTTATTTACCAACAAAACAAAAGTACTCCAGGAGACACACTCAACTTCACCATCTATTTTTCTAACATATCTTCCATTTTTTTTTCAACTTAACCAACTCAACCAGAGTCATCCTTTATAAGTAGATATTGAAACTAGCCCCACACTTGGAACTAACTCAATACTAAATTCAATTTTCCTAGTAAGAGGCAACTCAAGCACCTCATCCAAAAACACCTCCAAGAAATCCCTAACCACTTTAGTTCCATTGATCAACTTGTTAGCCTCAACACCTAAAGCAACAAACAACAAAAAACACTAAGCTATATCCCTCAATAGCTCATTTGCCTGCTTGGTTGAGACTAACACCCCATCCTCAATATGAGAGAACACCAACTCACTCCTGGCACAATTAATAACAATGTGATTGGTCGATAACTAATTCATTCGTGATATTATGTCAATCTCCACCATAGACAAATTGATTAAATTCACCTTCTATTTCATACCAAACACCTCCACTGGGCATCTCACGCATATATAAGATGTACTAAAAAACATAAAAGCAAGAGTATAAATAGTCAAATCTACAAGCAGTGTATTCATAATCTACCCCAACCTCTTTACACAATCATAGGAAATAAATGAATGGGTAGCTTCAGAGTCAAACAATATAAGAAAATCGTTACTAATAATTTTCACCTTCCCCTTCACCAAATTTATGGAAGTGGAAGCTGCCACTCCTGATAAGGCAAACACCCTACCAATTATAGTAGGTCTCTTTACTATTTGAACATTTATGGGCTCTTTAGCCTCTATTCATAGTCTTTGGAGATGACCTGATTGACCACATCTAAAGCACTTATTGTCCACCTAAGGGCAATCTTTGATGAAATGTGTTCTTCCAAATCTATAACAACTAATGCTCGAAGCTCCACCTTGAACTCCCTTATGAGGAGTAGATTGAGGTCTCCGCACAATAGAATCACAAGATTTCCTCTATTGTCCCTTTCTCTTAGACCTAGGTGATCCCTCCTGACTCTTGTAGCCTTGGTTGCCTTGCCACCACTGTTACTCTCCAATCTATACATTGTCTTCACCAACTTAACTAAGGCTTTGAAACTTTGTGATGGTCATAGGCACTACCACCTTTTTCAACTCATGCCACTACCCAAAATCTCAAAAAACATAGATTTCACTCCAAATTCATCAACATACCCATGAATTTAGATGAAATCCAACAACATACAATGTCAACAATTAACAAAGATTTAGTTCTACCTTCTCTTACACTAGTACAAAAATGACTTTTAAAATCGGGGTTTTAAAATCGGTCATCAGGTAGCCGATTTTAAAAGTGATGCGGTGACAATTTTGTAAATAATGGCATTACTTTTAAAATCGGCTACATTATGACCGATTTTAAAAGTCTCTGACGCTACTTTTAAAATCGGCTCTCGAACAACTAATTTTAAAAGTAGTATCAGAGAATTAATTACACTATCTCTGCTCCCATTGCTCCATTCTCTACTATTTTGCTTCAATATCATATATTCTTCCTCTTTACTCTCTGGGACTCTCATCTGAAGTGTGCAGCTTCTCATTTTCTGGGACGAATACAACATTGAGGTAACATTCTCGTGTCATGCGTCTTATTTCCTTGTTTCTGGGTGAACTTTGAGTCTGGAACGGCCCAAGAACGGCCTGTACTGCTTGTAGAACGGGCCATTCTAAAAGCAGTACAGGCCGTCCTGCAAGCAGTACAGGTCGTTCTGCTTGCAGAACAGCCCGTTCTGGGGCCATTCCAGGGCCGTTCCAGACACTAAAGCAGTTTTAGGCATTTTTCTAAATTGGACCCCTTGTATGTATGTGTTATATATTTGTATTTTATCAATAATTTGTGATATAATTAATGTCTACCTAGTAATTTAGTGTTTAGAAAAATTAGGTGATTTATTTGATTTTTATAAATTAGTATGATGTTATATTTATGCACATATTGAGTGAACCTTAGTTTCTCTTTTGAAATTTAATACAAATGATTAAAATAGTGAGATTAACGTTCATGGTCTATGTTTTTTTTTATGAAGAACAGAAGTTATGGATAAAAGTTGGTTATTGAATCGAAGTTGGATACATGCATCACGTATAAGTGATGAGTATGAGTCTGGAGTAGAATATTTTATTGAATATGTAATATGAAATGCTAATGATGATATGAATGGAAGGTTTTTTTGTCCTTGTGTTAATTGTTGTAATGCGACTCGCCTAGAACTTGATGTTATAAGAGAACATCTTTTGTGTGATGGATTTCTTAACAATTATACACGTTGGATATGGCATAGTGAAAATGTTGACATTCAAAGTGAATCAGTCGAAACTCAAACTCAAACATTTACACAAGAGATAGATATGGATGATCGGTTAGAGGAGATGCTTAAAGGTTCAAAGTTGAAGAAAAAAATGCTTTGGGTCTCTCTTAAAGTAAGTTATTTTAGTAATGATATTTTTTCTAAGGTATTTTCTTTTGAATTACCATTACTACTAAAATTGGTTTTTATATTCTTTTTGTAATCTGATAAGCAAAAAGGAAACTATGAGTGCAGATACTATGTAATGAAGGCAATGCATACTATTGTTGATTCACAAATAGCATCTGGGTGGACTGAAATACGTTTTAGAATTTTAAAATTTTTTATTTTAAGTTTGCATTTTATCATGTTTTAAGAGTTACTTCTAATTGTTCTAAATTTTCTTAACAGATATTTATAGATCGATCACCATTGTCGCTAGAAGATATAAACATCATTAGGGAGCAATGGACTACATTTTTCATTGAAACATTGGCTAGCTACGAGTTATGATTATAGTTTTACTCATTTTGTAGTTTAGGATATACATAATTTGTAAGTTACTTTGATTACATATATGGTTGACATTTACCAACTCTTGTTATTTGTATGTAATTTGGTATATTAAAAATATATGAATTGTCTGGTATTTTATTAATTTGCAGGTTTTGTTCAGGGATCCTCCTAAAATAAGTCAAATATTTAAAAAAAAATTAACAACTTTTAAAATCGGTCATGGCATGACCGATTTTAAAAGTTTCACTTTTCAAAATCGGCTCTTTTAAAATCGGTCAGAGAACCGATTTTAAAAGTAAAAAACGACCGATTTTAAAAGTATTTTTTCCACTAGTGTTACCTCGAATCCGAGAATCAAAGGAAGAAGGAGAAGAATGAGAATAGCTTAGTTAACCTAAAAGCTTCGCACAACTCTACTAAAGTATGATTCTTAACCAAGAGCTCCAAATCACCACACAAGAGAAAGCTTCACATATTCAAGAGGCCTAGAAAGAAGAAGGAAGATCTTCAAAATATATATTATTATTTCTCTTCCTAGTATATCTCTTTAGAAATCTTGAGGATGAACTTATGAAAATTAATTTTCAAAAAAAATCTTATATACTCTTTCTTTACATATCAAATTTGACTTTTGTTCAAGGACACCACTAAATAACTAAAACCCAAAGGATTTTATAATTATAAAGTCTCTCAACAAAATATAACAACCAATCAAAACAATACAAAAATTTCAATAAATTCAATAATAATTCGTAAAGACGTACAATGTTGTACAAAATAATTAAAGAAACTTGTTTTTACTCATGAAATCATGGCTTATTAATTTGAAATGTATTTATATCGGATCCTCCATCAAAATGTTTATGCTGATAAAAATAGACTATGATAATAAGAACAATACATGTCGCATCAAATTAATCGTTAATGAACCTAGACATAATCTGGCTTGTGAGCATAAATTTCTACCCGTTTAGGGTATTACATTTGAAGAGGCGCGAAGGAAAGGTGGTGAATATGGTGATATTGTCAAATATTACAGCAGAGCAACACAACCAACCTGGGCCTCATTTTCAACACTATTCACTCTTCTTTGGTCTTGGTTTGAATGAGTCAAACTTTTCCAAGAAAAAGGCATCCAAGAAACCCTGGTTTTGGATTCAATTAAGTCAATTACCTCTGAATTCAAGAAACAAGCATACACGTGCACACAGTCAGAGAGACATATAGGGACAAAATTGTTAAATCCATGTGTGAAAGGGATGGAACACAATGTCAAAATTAAACAAAACCCAGTTTGACAAGCTTTAATCGCGTACAGAATTCCAGGCATTTCTGTCGTTCAATGTCTCTGGTTCCTAATCCCAAAAACCTCAAAAACTCAAAACTTAAACAAAAGCCACTCTAGCAAATGACATGTTCATGACATAACCTTCCAATTTATTGTAGTACTGTATTATACATATGTAAAATTGTAATGGTTGTATTCAATTCACCCTATAAAATACTATACCTGAATCTCTACTCATGAAAATGAAATCAAGATCATTTATGTACATATGTTTATTTGAGTTTATTTTATAATTAAAATACACTGATATTTACATTATTATTAATTAATCATATCTTTTTATATAATGTAAATTGTTTCATACAATAATTACTTTAAAAATTATATGTAATATGGTTTTTGATTAGTTTATAATTTAAACATGTTTATTCTAAAATATATCAAATTATTTTCATGTAAATACATCTTTTATTTTCTAAAAATGCACATATTTTAAAATGTTATAGGAGTATCAAATTAAGTTAATTTATATTTTTATATTTAAATAAAATAATTTCCCCCTTAATTTCTTTAATCAACATTTAATTTTATCAATTAACATTAGACATAAAAGAGAATTTGTGAACTGCCATTAAAATAATCTCATATTAAATCAAAATAATTTAAAATTTTTGTAAACTTAAAATGTTAGTATATATCTCAATTTATATTTTACATTTTCTATTAAAAAAAATCTATCAATCAAATAAATATTTACATATTTTCTAATTAATGTATTTTTACATGCATTCTAGATTCATAAGTATCCACGTAATGGAGCAGACATTTGCTATAGTTGGGTTACATAAATGATAAATGAATATTCGTTATAGCAAACCAGCTACAAATATGAAGAAAAAAAATGTTTGTCTCTTTCAAAGCCATAAAAAATTTGAATTGCTCCCATTTTTCCAATGAGTTGATAAGTACTCTAAGTTGATTGGAATTGATATTTTTTAATAGATAAATTGAAAGAAAGAAAAATGTGTGTAGCTAGACACATTTATAAGCATATCAACAGAGAAAATGGAAGTCAACAACTTCTCGGGCGTAGTGTATGCCGTATAATATGTAAAAGGATTAATTACCTATTTCCTACCTTCTACCTTCTACCAAGAACAAGAATTTATAATCCAAAATCTAAAGTATAATGCAGCATTTATTACAGTTCAAAACTATCAACAAATTGTGATAAAAAAAATTGAATATTGAGAGGAGTATTTAATGGTAATAAATTGATAATATAAAATAATTTTTTAATTACACCGTATAATGGTGGATTGGTGGTATATGTAAGCAGACAAAGTTAATAAAGTGATATAATTACAATTAACAAAGAGGTTTGTTCTTTTCTTTTCGAATTTAATTAGAATGTATTTATAACGTAAATATTTTTTTTTATATATTTTTATTTAATTACAAATTATCAAGTATGTATAAATGAAGTTATTTAAAAATTGTATTTTAATTTTTTTATTATTAATTAACAATATAAGTTTTTTCACACAAATAGTATATAAAACTAAATTTTTTCATTATTTTAAAAATTTTATTTTTCCCTCAACATAGTATTTGGCTATTTTCTTGAAAAGACAATAAAAGGGAGTTGATAAAATTTTATAAATTTATCTTATTTGATTCAAAATTTTGAAATAAAAAAAGAGATTAAAATCTCCCTTAGCAGTTTTAACTCTTTGACGTTAGTAAATTTGAAAAAAGAGAGAGAGAGATTAAGATATAAAAAAATTATTGAAATATATATATATATATATATATATATATATATATATATATATATATATATATATATATATATATATATATATATATATAACAATACGACCATCTTAATGTTGTACTACTTTTAATCTTATTTATATTATCACAAGAGTATGATAAAAAAGTTAATTTTTTTTTCTATCATTCTCTTAAAAAAAAATTCTTCCTCTTAACCAAATAGAATAAGAAGGATTTTTTCCTATCCTTTTTCACCGTCTCCTATGTTTAAATCTTTCGTATCCCTTCTCTTTCCAAACCATATATTTAAGCTTGCAAGATATATAGTCTTTCCCATGTTAAGATGGTAAGACACATCTATATAAAAGTGAAAGGTGAAAATCAAATATGTAAAAGAAAATATGTCGTAGTAGTTCCAATGTCTACTATCAAAGATGAAGCCCCACCCAATTTTATAATGAGGTAGCATGAACTTTAATAATCCTCTTAGATTTAACTGATGTGTAATAATCATTGAGTATTATTGTTTATGATTTCTGTGTCAAATCCTCAGGTTTAATCACTTTACCTCGTGAAATTAATCTTTTAAGCCATGCGAATGATTAAATAAAACTCTATTCATCATGTGAACACTTTCGAAACTTAAATCCATATACATCAATTATAAATATAACTACTAGGAACACATACACTTCTATTGCGACCAGCCATGATTGGATTACTAATGTTTGCCTAGAAAATTATATAAATAAATCGGCAATTCCTTTTCAACAGAGATATATTTACCACATTTTCACATCAATTGAGTTATTTTTTTTAATTATTTTTTATATTAATCTTTCTAAAATTGTAGTATATACTGTGTATTAAACAAAAAAGTAAAATATATTTAATATTTTAATTAAAATATAAAATATAATTATGATTGTATTTAGTTTAATTAATTGGTCATTCAATTATTATTTTATTTAATTTTAATTATCATAAACTTGTTCTTTTAAACAGTCTTTATTATCACTTAGTAGTGACATGTCGTGTCAGTTACTATTATAATATAATAATATGTGATATAATATCCTTATTTGCGTGTCATATTATTAAATGAGTTAATCACCTATACATTGTCTGTGTAAATTTTTTTTTACATTAGTAACCAATTATATCTTTTAATAGTGTCATGTCATTTGTTTATTTAATCAAATAAAATAAATTAAAAAATATAATTAATTATTAATATAAAAAACTTTACACTGACAATATATAGATGATTAACTCTTATTAAATAGTACGTCGTGATTATTTTTGAAATATTATCATTTCTAATATTAAAACCCATAAACATAATTTAGGAAATTTAAACTAAATTAAATTTTAGTATTTACTAAAACAAAATAGATTCCATCCTTTTGTAATTCTATCATTACAAGGCAAAACATTGATTTCTTATTATTCTATTATTTGAGATATCATTGTCACGTCAATTCCAAAACATACATTGCACTTTACAAATTAACATTTAGCTTTTTCTCTAGTTAGCCATTTACATATCCACTGACCATTTTATCCAAAAAAAAAAAAAAAAAAAAAAAAACATGAAGACCAAAATTAGATCATTTATAAAAGTAACCAAAATCATTTTGTAATAATTTGAGCATATTGGGTAAGAATATCATAGTAGTAAGGAGTTCCTAAAGAAAAAGTACTTCATCTATCCCTCATTATTTTTAGAATTTGGATCATCTCTTATAATATTCTCTCTCCAACATCTCTCTAGTAACATTAATAATCATGAGATATATGTAATGATTTAAATTTAATCTTATTATATTAATTATAAGCTTAAATTTGAGTCATTAGATATATTCAATGATTATTAATGTTGCTAGATATGGCTAGAGAGAGAATATTACATGAGAGAATCAAAATTCATTTTTTTAACGTTTAATTATGACCAGGTATGAATTAAAAAATATAATTACTATTTTAAATTTTATATAGTTATTGTAATTTCCTAATATACTCTTTATTTTTAATTATATTAATAAGATCCTCACTCCTTAATACTTTATTTTTATTTTCTCACTCTAATAAATATTTAAAGACAAAGAGTAATATAGGAAAATGAGATTTCCCTAATTATAAAAATCTAAAATTACAAAGGCTTAGAAGTAAAAGAAAATGTTAATGGAGAGACTGTATTCGGGATTTGGGTGCTAGATATATATAGAAAAAGTCATATAGCAATCACAGAATCCAACAAATAATAATGAACATAGATAGGATTTAACGCAAGATGATTTAATTAATTATCCAAACCAATTTACTTACTTAATTGATTTAATTTGACTATAGGTATTATGACTACACCAACTAGCAGTTTCATTTACAAGTTACTGGCCTAAAATTAATTAAAGCACATGCACATCTATAATTACTACACCAACTAGCGGTTTCATTTATCCCATTGGTTAAATCGTCTTTTCCTTGATACGCATGCAAAGTATAGTTAGGTGGGTCTTTGAATTAATTATCAAAATGTGAGAAACAAGTGTCAAATGATTTGCCGTGTTACCGACAAACTAATGCAGGAAAATTAGGTACCCCATCATGAAAACCAAGTTTAGGCTTTTAGCAGAAACTGTAATGTTTTACCACTCCCTAATTATGTAGATTTCCCCCCAAATATAGGAATGCAAATGAGTCAGATCATTATCCATAGAAGCATTATTTGTGATCTCCGAACCAAGGAAATTGATTAATATATAATAGAGGAAAAAAGAAAAGAACTCAGTAATTTTCATTCTCATCATTCAAATCTGCAACAAAAGACAAGAATAGTTTGCCTCCTTTTAAGAATAATCAATAATTTGGATGAGAGAGAAACATGCAAATGAAGAGGGAGTGATTGGAAAACCAGCCACAAATTTTATTCCAGTGTTTTAATTTGATGACCATTAGTGTCCTAAAACCGTTTACAAATGTAACTGTTTCTGGCTATGTCTAAGGCTTACTGAACCAACAAAATATAAGAAGAAAAGTGAAACAAGTGATGAATTGCAAGAGAAATAAACATTATAGAAAATAAAGAAAAAAGTTGACGAGGGTGAAGAAATGCCTGGCTTTCCCATGTACGCCTAATGTTCCACTGGTGAATTCTCCACCAGAAACGAGATCCTCGTCCTCAAAACCATATCTCATGACAAAAAACATCATCAAACGGTCGAAAATGAATCTCCACCGACCCCACATGAATTGCAATGGCATTTTTAATCTCACAACTAGTGCTGCCGACCAAGAACTTGTGCCTTTTCTTCTTCTTCTTCTTGTTCATGACACTATGCTGATCGATGCCTTAGAGAACTAGCTAAAAGCACAATATTTGGAAGATGGAAATGAAAAAAAGCGACACTAGCTAGCTAACACCAAAAGGGTATGACTATGTGAGTCATTAAGAGTGAGAGACAGAGAGAAAGGGAAGAAGGTTGTTCCCAAGAAGATGACGAGCATTTCCCGTTGATGTTGTTTTCAAAGAGTGTTTTAATTTCCTTAGGGTGGGCCAGGAAAGAAGGCATTTTTGTTTCACACGTTGGGGTGGTTCTCTTTGTCTTCCCCGCAAACAACAGTCAATGCTTTTAGCTTAACCCTCAATGAATCACCGAACCACTTTTATTTCTTTATTCTCACTTTGTCTTCCGTTTCTCTCTTTCTTTAATTAGCTTTTCCTTTTCCTTTCTCTCCCTCCATGCGTTACTAGCTATGTAGCTTCAACTGCTAAGGAACAATATACCTCCAAAAAACAAGGTGTCATAATAATTCAATATGCAATAATTAGTATATATACATCAATATTAATCAATGTAAGAAATGTGTTCAAAAAGATAAACTCCACTGAAACTATAGTCAAGGCCAATTTTTTAAATAACATTTAAATAAATATTAAATACATATAGTACCGTTTATCTTATAACCTTTAAATGTCATTCTTTCAAATCATTAGATTTACTAAAAACAGAGAATATTTAATTTATTAACTTTCAATTAATCTCTCAATATAATAATATATTTATTATAATAAATATTTTTATCATAATATTTCTTTTCAAAGAGATAAGAGATTAAGTTGCCACTTCCTTGGATTTGTCCATACAGATAAACTTTTTAAGAAAATATTAAAAATCAATAGAGTCAATAAATATTTGATATTAATAATATGATTATAAAAAGATATATGTGCTAAAAAAGATACTATTGGAATAATAAAAAGGGTGAAAATAATATGTATGAGGTTATGAATTCTGACCTCAATGACTATTGTATTTTATATATAAATATTTTAATAATGTATATTTTAAAAGGTATTTAAAATAATAGGTGGTTGTATGTTAATATATATATATATATATATATATATATATATATATATATATATATATTCTTTTTGATAATGTGTGACACTTGCCCCTATAACCGTTTTATTTATTAGTTTTGCACTTAGTTGTACCTCCATTTATGGGCGGCATACATAGCAACTGAATGTAAAATATGAATTTTAGAGTGGTAGATGTTTAATCAATTAAAGTAACGTAGTTGAAAGTAAGTACTCGGTTGAGGGGACTAGCTGATTCGATCTTATCGCTTGTTGCTTGAAGTTTGCAGTATCAATAATTGAGCAAAATAATGTGTGACTGATAGTTTACTGCATTTGATACCATTACATTCGAGTGAAGCCATTGCTATCAATTTTGATGTGATTGTGCTATCATTTTAAACGCATGAGAACAGTGATATATAGGATTAGTGGTACAACAATTCTATATAAACATGGTGCTAGTCTGTGAGATTTTCTTTTTACCTTTTTTTTCTCTAAAGAATTTGTGTTGTGTGATGATCGGTACAATATATTTAGTTCATCAACACATAAATAATGTGTTTTGATTGATAAACTATTCTTCAACAATAATTTATTTGCCAATACTCGACCTTAAAATCCGAGACTGTATAATAAATTGTAAGGAGACGACCATACGTACTAAGCACGGGTTGTGTAACTTTCAATGTATAATGTATTAAATTCAGAACTATATATTCTTATTACGAGAAATTAGTAGGAGAAAAGGTATTACGTGCGTTCGTGAAAAATTGAGAAAATGGTAGTTTTTTATAGCAATTTTTTTACTGTTTTAATAGTTTTAATAATTTTTGACATTTTTCTAACAATTATTAAGAGCAAAATATGTATAGAAATTGTGCACACCAAATGAAGTAATATCCTCTATTATTAGTATAGATAAAAAATACAAATAAAATTTATTTTTATCAAATTTCAATGAACTAAATTAAATAAAATATACCATTACTAACTTTTAATTTCAATCATATTTATATATAGTTATTGCATGATTCATATTTATTATTATTTCGATAAGAAGAAATCACTAGAAGATGATCTCATTATGACTGGAACATTCAAAAAATGAGTTATCTCTCTTTATGTGACTTTAACTTGAAATTATCTTTGAGCTAGTCAATAGTTATTTAAATTAGGAGGTCTTTCATGGGCTGAAGCCCAAAAGGTCATTAAAAAATGATTTAGTTCAAAATTAAAATGATACACATTTTTCTAACTTTGAGTCAAAAAGACTAATGAGAGTTAAAAAAGATGAATTTTTCACTAAAATAGAATTTTTTTTTAAAAAATTTATCAAAAAAGCACATGTATCAATTTATTTATCCAAGTAGCAGTTTTCACTGTTGTTTAATTATTATATTTTTTTTTTTTGCGTTTTGGATCTAAGTATGGTGTAAAACTGGATCCAGAACGGTCTGTTCTCCTTTTAGAACGGGTCGTTCTCCTTGCAGAAAGAACGGGCCGTTCCGGATGCAAAAATACACACATGACGAATGGATCAAAACAAGCTATTCTGCTTGGAAGTTCCAATTTCAAAATTAACAGACTACGCGTGCAAGCAGAACGACCTGTTCTGCTTGGAGAACGGGCCATTCCAGTTACAACATTAACACACAACCTGGACTACAAACAGAAAAGAAAAAAAAAATTTAAACACTGCTCAGAATTCGGTTCTGAGAAAAAAAAACAAAAAAAAACAAATTAAAGTTCAGAATTTGATTTTTCGGGAACCGAATTCTAAGTGTGAATAGTAAAAGATGTTACTTCTGTAAATAAATTAGAAAATGTGCTGTTTTGGTAAAAAAAAAATTTAAAAAAATTATTTCAGTAAAAAATTCTAAAAAAGATATTATAAGTGACATATGACTTAACTTAGAATTGAAAAGGAACAATTAAAATAAAAAAATTTCTCAATTTACATGCATGTGAAACTTATTAAATGAAAAATCTTGATATAAAAAAACTATAATACAAACCATAAACTTTTTTATGCTACTTTAAATAATACAAATTTAGTGGTTCTATTTTTTGACGGTAGTTTAATCACACATAAATAGTTAGGTAGAATTTTCTTATTTAGAAACACTCTAAACACTTATATTAAATAGTAACCTTAGCATCACAAGTAAAAAAATGATATTTTAAAATAGGATTTTACTTTAATTATATGCGAATCAATGTAAAATAATACATGATGGTAATTTTGAAATTTATATAAGCTTTGTTACATCAGTTATAATTGAACCGATATAACTGAGGACCTTTTATATCAATTATAAGTTTAACTTGACATACAAGTATGTTTAACAATCTATTTTCTAATAATTTAATACCATGATAGAAGTACAATGTTAAGTTTTATAAAAATCGAGTATAACTAGTTTATACATATAAACATATATATTGTTAAGGTATAACATGACATTCATAGTAATAACCTATTTAAAAATAAATTTTATAACAAGATCTCCAAATAAAACAAATTTATCTTTTAATAAATTTATAAGTCAATAATTTAATATTTAGAAAGAAAAATAAAACGACATATAATTCTAATATATTATAACACATTTGATAAAAAAATAATAATAATAATTTACTTTTATTTTAAAAATTAATTTGTTAGTTTTAACATACTTTTTAAAGAACATAAAGTTTGACCATATATCATGACAACTTTAATTAAAATATTGATCTGTTATTTTCTGAAAAGTCTAACCTAACTTGATGTATATTAGGTCATATACTTCTGTCAAGTAAATTAATCTATTTCTATCTTTTATTGATCAAGTCACTCCACTCCCATTTTAACCAGATTGATAATGGGTTGGGACTTTATTGTCCTTAGGTAAAATTTTCTATTTTATTTTTATTTCATTTTATTTTATTTTTACATGTTAACACAAAATGCATTTTACTATAATTTTACAATTAATGATTCATTTGGTTCAAAAGACGGGAGAAAATGAGAGGAAAAGAGATATAAATTTTGCTTAGTTGAGAAACATAAAGATCACAGTTTTTTTTTGTTGTTTACTTCACAAGGATAGGAGAGAAATTCTAAAAATTAATTTACTTTTGTAGCTGTATAATTTTAAATTAATAATATAAATAAAGATATTTTAGATATCATAAACTAAAATTGAATTAAAAAGGATTTTACTCTCGTCCCTCCATTCCCCCTTCAATCAAATACCAGGTAAGTGATTCCTAACCATACGTTTTCAAATTGATGAATATGTATTTTTTTTTGTTCGTTCCTGGAGTAGCTGGTCCCAAAATTTAACGTGACTACATATATAAGGCAGGATTCGAACCCCTGACCTTGGTTAAGCGTAGACCAACTCCTACCACTGAACTAATGAATATGTATAATGAATATGTATAATGGTAGCTATTAACCAACAATTTGGAAGATTGTAGCTAATTTCTTTCTTTCTAATTCTCCCATCCATCATCACCTTCGTACTAACCTTTGTGGACTCATCCATAGACCCTAAAAGCTGCCAATAAAATTGAATAAGAGGGACAAAACAAGAGGAAAAAATTAAAGGATGATTAATTTGATTTTGTTAAGCACCAGAAATGAAACATTCGACCTAAATCTTTACATATTTTCAAAAGTAGAACCCCATAAAGTACCATAAGAAATTTAATTACATGCTTTGTGATGTTTTTTTTTTTGAGTTACTAATTATTTTAATCACATTGATATATTGGGCCAGTGCATTGGGTCAACAAGTCAGACTAGGCCCAAATTCTCCAATTCAAAATAAATTTTAATAAGTATTTGAATAATCGATCATATTTTTTTAAAATTTATGCAATTTTCTAAATATTTATTATTTTTCATGGAGATATATAGATCTCGGTTTTCTTGACATGTCATCATGGAGCTGCATGATTTTGGATTGCTTAATGGTCTTCGCAATATTGGACCATTGCTAAGAAGACACCAACATATATGAGGTTGCAAAATAAATCAAATTTTTTAATTATGATTTTTTTTTTAAAAATTTCACCTAAAAACTTTAGGATGGTACAAGTGATTATTTCAGCTATTTAATTTTTTCATGAAAATATTTATGTCATTTTTTATTAATTAATATATCAGTGATAATTTTTAATATAATAATTTATTCAGGCTATCTCAAAATTTTTAGAAATGTTTAAAGGGGAAAATAAAATAAAATAAAATAAAGCGTGATGAGATATATATGAAAGAGAGAAAATCACAGCAGTGAAGAAAAGCGAGTCTCTTCCTTTTTCTCTTTTGTCCTTTACACTACAAGGTCACCCACTATTAATCCATCACTTTCCATATTTCTGACTTAAATTCTTGAAGAAATCATATACTCTTGTTTAATAGTTATGTGATGCGATCCATCCTTCAATTCGTGGAAAGACGTGTCATCATGGAAAAAAAATGATGAAAAACTTTGATTACTAAATTCAAGCTAGAATTAATATCAATCAACAATAATTAAAAGACGTGTTCGTCGAAAAATGATGGAAAGCTTTGATTACTGAATATTCAAGCTAGAATTAATACACGTTATACGTAGCTGGAGATCAACTAGATGAAGATCTAAAGTTGGAGTTCCGTACTAACAATTTCTAATATATATTAAAATAAATCATAAAAGAAATAAACATATTCAATCTACAAACAACTATTACATGCGGTTGATTCATTTTTCTCCCAAAGTCCAAAATTTGCTCCAAGTAACCCAATATATGGTGAGCCGGGGGAAAACCAATTTGGATAATATAATTAAACCACATAGCTAATAATATATATATAGCATCAGCATGAGCATCCCCTATACTTGTGAAAAAGAAGCCAAATAGTTACAAGTCGCACGACACCACTTCAAACCAAACTACTTTTTATTTTATTTTATTTTATTTTTAAACTCTACGTACTTTGTAATTTGTAGAAAATATTGTATGGTAAAGGATGATTACATGTTCACATTGCCAGCGAAATTATACACGATAAGATGGAGCCTTCATCTAGTAACCAATGGAAACCAGCGTTGGTGGAAAGAGGATTGGTATGCCATCATGAACAAGACGAAGAGAAGCAAGAGAGCGACTCCCCATGGAGAGCCCCCAGCTCTGTGCAGCGACTCCCTCTCCTCCGGCAAGGGTATGGGGAACGACGCCGGACTGGAGAGGCAGTGCACGACCAGCAGCAACAGCAGCGGAACTAGGGCAAGCAAGATCTTCACCTGCACCAGCAAGTCCTCCAACACAGACTCGTAGTTTATGTACCACGAAAATGCCAGCACCAACAACAGGATGAACACGAAGAACACCAGGTGGAGTGGGAAAGAGAAATATTCCCACAAGTAGTAGTAGTGATCACGGTACCTCGCCATGTTAAGAATTAATGAATAATGAGATCTTCTTGTGAAGAAGGAATGTAAGTGTTTGTGTGTGTGGATCCTTCTAGTTATTGGGGCTTTGATTTGAAGAGACTGCTGGGTCAAAAAGGTTTATATAAGGAGTTGGACGCGGGACATTCATTATTGTTTCTTTGCACTAAAATTATAAGAGATTATTGCTCACTTTTATTTTTATCTTGTAATTATTTTTTGAAAATATTGTACGACTTTTCTTTGAATGTAAACTGCCCCGTCAAGGAAGAGAATAACAGGAGAAAATGGGTATGGTACGAAGAACTAAGATAAGAAAAAGACAAAAGAGATGTGATGACTAATGACTAATACATATAATAAGAAAAAAAAGTGTCTTTGATTCGACACGAAGCATCTTTTAAATATGTTATCAAGATGGAGTATTATGAATGAAAAAATATAACTAAAGAAATTTCATTAAATTAAGTAACCAATAACCAAGGTCTCCATTAAAAATTAGTTATTAATATCGATGTTATACACTTATAGCGTAATGGACCAAAAGGTAAAAATAGTTAGAAATTTTATGTTAAAGTTTGGGTTATCTTAAATGATTTTTTATGTTTATAAAATAAACAAGTGTTAAAAAGTAATAGAATACAAAATGATACATAGGAAATGGGTATGCGAAAATAAAAATTGAATCATAATTTTTTTTATGTTGCATAATGTGATTAATTTTTAAATTTGTCTAATAAATATAAATATAAGTAACAATCTTTTGTTCTCAAAATTGAAAAAGTCACAATCTCACTCGTTAAGTTTATAATGTAGTCATTACTTTTCTAGTTTGCTACCAAGGAAAACACTTAGTTACCTTGGCATGGGCATCGAATAGAAGCAAAAAGGTAAAAAGAAAAGGGGAAGGAAAAAAAAGTTTATATATGTTTTAGATTGTGCACATATATGTAAATTTGTTTTTTATTTTATTAATTTTGGTTCTTATATATTTTATAATTAACATATGTACATTTAAATTTATATTTGGATGAATATGATTTTAGATTCAAATTCTGGTATTATGATTATAAACAAAATTAAATGACTTAATTAAAACATATAAAACATATTATATAAGAAAGTGGAATAGCAGTCAATTTTGGCATGGCTTCTACTACTGCTTTGAGAGAAAGTAGAGATATATATTCTACTTTTTTTATTCTGGTGAGTGAGTACCGAGGCATCGAGATTATCCCAGGGACGGTGACGCGAGAATAATTCATGGTTGAGATTCAAAATGGTGTCATCCAATAGGTGAGTGGCAGATGCTATCAGAACGTGTGAACAAGAGAAAATGAAGGAAGCAAAACTAGAATTTAGAAGGCATGAACTGTAGTTTGTGATAAATCGGAGGCAAAGTGGGGTCATATCATGGGGAAAGCTGCGTCTTGCTTATTGCATGGCTGGCCCATATTTCCATTTTCAAGCTTTATTCCTAGGGTTTGTCAAGCCATGTCAGATCACCATATCTTATCTCATTAAATTAGGTGGATTCATATTCCTATAAAAGTAAATAAATCTTAGTGGTACACTTGTACGTTGAGTATATACTACACTCAATGAGATGAAAAAAAGAGAGTAAATTTTTTAGGAAAACAATGTAAAATAGAGCATATAAAATATCATATTTCTTGATTGTTTAATCCGTATCACCCACGATCGATGCATTGTTTCTCCGTTCCTTTACTGCTTACTTTCTTTTACTCTTGAAATATTCTCTTACCAATAATAATGCAGCACATAGAATCTACCACCATTATGTTTTGGTACGTTGGACCACTGCAGTTTAAATCAAAGCATCATAATAAAGGCTATATGATAAAAAAATCTAGTTGCTCGGAACAAACCTGGTCGCTGGCTCTCGTTTGCATTCATTTCACTGAAAATGGCTATACGAATAAAACGGTACAATACCAACTTAAAAATAATATATATATATATATATATATATATATATATATATATATATATATATATATATATATTACTAACTTCAAGAAAATCTAATTCAATAACCCATATTTTATATCAAATTTTAACAATTCAATCATAAATTAAAAATTATTAATACATAAATTAAATTTGCAAAATTTTCTATTTTATTAATTTAAATTAACAAATAATTATGAAAATATTTTATTCATAAATTTGAATTAGTGAAACAGAATATCAAATAATTTTAAATTTTCTTAAAACTTTGCAGACCTAATTTATTCATCAATAATTCTTAATTTAATGGTTGAATTGTTAAAATTTAATATAGAAATAAATTATTAAGTGGAGTAATAAGTATAGGTAGACTTATTCTTGAAATAAGTGAATCCTTCATCTTTTTCTCTCTCTTTATATATAAAGAGAAATGATCTACTTATTATAAAAACAAGTCTTTTGTAGGCTTATTCCACTATAACTTATATTATGCATCAAATTTTAATGATTCAATTATTAAATTAATTTTTTTTATGTATAGATCAAGTTTATAATTGTTTAAAAAAATTAAAAATTAAATAATATTTAGTTATATATATTAAAATTAATGTTATTTGTCAATTTAAACTAATAAAATAAAATATATATCAAATAGTTTTTAAATTTTTAAAAAAATTATAGATTTAATTTATATATAAAAAAAAATTAATTTAATAATTAAATAATTAAAATTTAATATAAAATATAAATTATTAAGTAAAAAACAATCTATCAATTTAAAACTTACTCTTTTGGATAAGCGAATTCCTTCTTTTATAGTATAATATTACTATATTTGATTGAATCATATAGTGTGTGACTGGGAGAATCTTTTTATCGATAAACTACTAATTGCAAATTACATATTTAACATCTCTTATATAAGTTAGAAGGTGTATATAACACTTTGAGTTTAGAATGAAAAATATAAGTGTGCGTTTGTTAATTGAAACATCTTAAAATGTCTATTTAATTTTAAGCAAGTTTTAGAATAGAAAGATGCTTCAACGATAAATTAATTTTTCTATATAAAAATGAAGATATACGTAGTTATTAATTTGAATCAACACATTTTGGGTGAAGCCGAATCAATGAATAGCATGCTCAAATTTTGATTGCCTAACCTAACCATCGGTGGACAACAGGCTAAAGTAAAAGGATTGGTTCATAGGTCGCTCATTTCGTAAAATACATAAAATTTAAATTATCAAAATAAATTAGTTTTTATATAGCTAGTTAATAAAATATGTTTTAAACACTATAAACTAAAATAAATAAATTGCAATTTATACTATTAAATAGAAGGAAAAAAAATAGTAACAATAATAATAATAAAATTAATTATGAGTATGTTTAGATACGAATTTAGAAGTGCTTTTAAAGACTTATCTATTATAAAAAAAATTATTTTCAATAAAGAAACTATCTAAACCATTTTTAACTTGCATCCAAAAGATTTTAAATCAATTTCAACGATAAACAAGGGTTAGAAATTAAAAATAAATTCAATCTGCATAGATATTATTCCTGAACATTAACATCACATACATAACATTAAATTCATCATTTATAATTTTAATTATATATAAAAGTAATAATGATAATAATAAAAATAAATAAATAAATCGGGCCAATGGATTGGCCTAGCCCATCAAGGACAGACCACTTCGGATCAATAAAAACTCAAGTTTGACTTAACCGGCGAGGCCCAGCCAAAATAAGTTAAAGTTTGAATTTTCAGAGTTATAAGAAATTGGTTCAGCTCATTGGACTGTCTATATTTTGGGCTCCTACTTAAGCGTATCTTATTGCATGCTAAACAATATATAATGTAAAAATGTCATGTATACGGTATACCACGTTAAATCGTAAAAAAATTAAGTACTGAATGACTTTTGTACTTTTCATACATTAAATATTTTTCAATAAAGCTTATATTTTAATTTTGAATTATGTAGTGGTAGTTGTAGATACATAGTAGAAATTAAACCTTTACCATCTCGATGATCTTTGTTTCTTTTTAATTATCTTTTTTTTTGTTTGTTTTTAAATAATGAAGACACTTGGAAAATTTGAAACCATTGGTACTTTTTATTACCTTTGGTTCTCTTATGAATTATTATGGAATGTTTGTCATCTTTTTACAAGAGATCATCCAAATTATTCACTGTATTATTATTATTATTATTATTATTATTATTATTATATTTATATAAAACACGCAGTAACTAAATTTAATTATTAATAAGACATCTTCTAAGAAGAAATTTTGAAAAACTATATAAATTATTGACAAGTTTAGTAATATTAATTAATTGACATGGCGGAGGATATTTATTTCTTATTTCTTACTTACTATATTATCACATGCACAGTTTATATTTGTGTATTAAACTTCGATCAGCAACATTTGCAGCCCCTTCGACCACAGCATCCGCAATATCCTCCGCCATGTCCCCTACTGCCTCCACCGTTCCCTCCGCCGTGTCCCCAACTTCCACCACCACCTCCACGTCTTCCCCAGGCATCTAATCCTGGCTCAGTCTCTGTCACTGTCTCTGATTCTTCTGCTGCACATACATAGACAAACATTTTTTTTAATTTGTTTCAGCATGTAGATATAACGTTATATACCCAAAAATTTTCAAATTCGCAATAAAAGGAGGATATAAAACTTAAAGTTTAGGTCATAGCATAGGTGTGCTAGACTTTTTACATGTCATGATGGTTTTTAAAACTATAAACGATGATAAGTTGCTCAAATTTGTTACATTAAGATTTTGTTCTTAGGATGGAGATTTTTTTAAGTTTAGATGCATTTGTAATATATTAAAGTGTTATTGCTATTAATCATTTGGTTAAGCTAGTGGTTAGAGAAGGGGTTGAAATAGACGCATGATAACTTAAATTTAATCTTCATGGCAATCTTTATATATAATACTTTTTATGGAATAAAAAAAATTGTTATTGCTATTACTGCAAATATAGAAAAAATAGTTTGACACTTCAAGGCTTCAGTAGAAATTTGTATAACTTCAATTTATTGATAAATCTTTATTATATATATATATAAATAAATCAATACTTGACCAATATTAAAGAAGAAAGTAAACATTGTACGTGCATGGTAACTACCTACAGAGCCATCATACTACCTAAGTAACTAGAGTAGGGAATAACTTAAAGTTCAAAACGTTTAATTGCTTTACTGAAGGAAGAATAGAATAACATGTAGATGAATCGGAAGAAGGACAATGGTTTTGGGTGATTTGAGAAAGGAACAGATGCAGCTAGCCAGCTAGTTATATAAATAATATGCATTACCTTGTGTGTCATCTTTGGATGGCTCTGTTGCCACGACAGAGATGAGAAGCAGTGCGCAGAGGAAGCATAAGAAGAAAAAGGGCTTGATATTCATCTTTGCTAGTAGATTAAGATTTAAGACTTAAGTGTAGTACTTTATTGTGAAAAAAGACTGTTCTTAACATCTATTTATAGTGATCATGGAATAAGATAAATGAAAGAAGATAAAGGTGAAGTAGATGACGGTGGTCATTATAACTTGGTTTTCTTAACATAGGATTTGTCTCTCTTGGTTGGATAACGGGCATTGTTTGTTTGGCTGATTGCGAGGATCATAGGGAGTCAATGATCCTTATAAACATTGATTAAGGCGTTAAAGGGTTAAACTGGGAAAAGTGTGTAAACTGAGGTAAGCAGGTTTATCAGAAGATGGCAACTGGCAAGTGACTAAGAGAATGAGCAAACTGGTTGCATCATATTTAATTAATACTAGAAAGAAGAAGGATCGCATCATATAACTGAAATATCAAACAAAATTGTTACATATAAACATTAATCGAAATCCATAGTAAAATAAGTTTGGACTTAATTTAATCTTAAAAAATTAGCTTATAAATTGATAGTCATTTTTTACTTAAATACTTCTTTATTTATCTTTTTTTTTTGTTGATGTGGATCTTATCCTTTAATTGATGTGGGATTTAAATTTTTTCACTTACACTCTTTTAAGAGTCTAAGTGAGTATGAATAATCTGTGAACCTGAACTGATCCAAACTGACTTAATAAGTTTAGATTAGATTTTTTTAATGTTTGAGTCAGATTCAATCCAACCTCATAAAGATCCGATACTGTATGAGTCAATTAATGGGTTTTGTGTTTTTGACCCATGACCCAACTTGACTAGGTTATATATAATAATAATAATAATAATAATAATAATAATAATAATAATAATAATAATAATAATAATAATAATAATAATAATAATAATAAGTTAGTATGATCACTTGCTCAGGATAATCCTTTCTATCACTCTTGTTCAATAATAGATATTGTGTTTTGGATCATTAACATTACAACAATACAACATATTTTGTATTAATGTTGGCTGTTTGAGTCAATAACAATGTAGCAAATCAACAAGTTTATTTTAAAATTTAGTTTGTATCATTATTTGCTTTATCAATTGATAACATTATATTTGTATTTGTGATCAAATATGATTGGATTTTCAATATATATATATATATATATATATACATAGCTGACCTAACTTGACATGTTGAATTTTGATCAGGTAGGATAACAAATTCATCGAAACCATATATAAATTTGGTTAAAAATTCTTAAATGGTATGGTTTTAATTATAAAATTGCTAAAATTAGAAGAACTTACACAATCCTATTACCCCTAAAATGACATGTTAAATTAATAAATATATGTTCTCCAAATGTAACCAGAATCATTTTTATCTTTAATATGCATAATTCAAAATAACTTGTAAATCCTTTTTTTTCTATATTAAACGATTTGAAACTTCAAATTCTTAAATTTCATTTTTTTTTTTCATTTCATCGTAATCCTAATAGTAATGAGAATGTGATAATCAAAACAAATTAACCTATGACGATGACGATAATAAACATGTAACTATTAAATTTAAATTGTGTTATATTGTTATTTTTCAGATTCCTTTTTTTTAATAAGAAGAATATTCATAATTATGCTCTACATGATTACAACGTCTTTTTTTTTTTTTTTTTATAAGAATAACAAGCTTTAAAGAATGGGAATATATAGCAACAATTACCTCTTATATAATTATCTTAATTTGAAAAAAACCTATTATTAATTTGCATTAAACTTTTTGATAATTGTGTGATATCGTGATTAGTATCATCAATTACTACTAAAAATTTATGTACCAAATATAATTGTACTTTTTAAAAAGAAAAAAGAAATGATGAAAATAATTTTGTGAAATCTTGCATGAATTAGAAACTAGTGTCTATGGATATAACTTATTTGCATATTAACGCCAGATTATATACCATTCACGAACCAAGGTAAAAACATTACATACTATTGGTACATTGAAACCAAATATTATCTTCATAGCTACACTCAAGTTCAACAAAGAACTAAGTACTAGCAATCTAACTATAGACTTTGGTTTCACATCCACCAAAACTATCATTTCTCTTTATTCTTGATGGCACAAACTTCTTTAATACTATTTCAATTTCCTCCATCATCATATCCTCCTCTTCCACCACTTCTTTTGCCTTTATTTTTTCCTCCTTTTTCATGATGGTCTCCTTTATCACCTTTTCCTCCTTTATAATCACCTTTATCATTACTACCACCACCATACCCACTGCTACTACCACTTTCACCACCACTGCTAGAACCACCTCCTTGACTAGCACTACCACCACTTCCTCCACTTCCGCCACTGCCATAACCTCCACCTCCTTCACTTCCACCACCTCCTCCTCCTTCGTTACCACCTCCACTTCCACCACTACTATAATCGGGTGGACCTCCAACACTACTACCTTTTCCTGAGCTACCACCACCTCCGGCACTACCTTCTCCTTCACTACTACCACCACCATAACTTGGAGGCCCTCCAGCACTACTTCCTCCTCCTTCACTACCACCACCACCATAACCTGGAGGCCCTCCAACACTTCCTCCTCCTCCCTCACTACCACCACCTCCAACATCACCTCCTCCCTTGCTACCACCTCCTCCATAACTTGGAGGCCCTCTAGCACTCCCACCTTTTCCTGAGCTACCACCACCTCTAGCACTACTTCCTCCTTCGCTGCCACCTCCACCACTTCCTCCACTACCATAACCTGGCGGTCCTCCAACACTACTTCCTCTTCCTCCCTCACTACCACCTCCTCCACTTCCACCACCTCCATAACTTGGAGGCCTTTCAACACTACCTCCTCCTAAGCTACCACCTCCACCACTTCCTCCACCACCATAAGTTGGGGGTCCTCCAGCACTACTTCCTCCTCCCCCTTCACTGCCACCACCTCCAACATCACTTCCTCCACTTCCACCGCCACCATAACCTGGAGGCCCTCCAGCACTCCCACTTCCTCCTGAGCTACCACCACCTCCTCCACTTTCACCACCACTATAACTTGGGGGACCTCCAACAGTACCTCTTCCTGAGCTACCACCACCTCCAGCACTACCTCCTCCTTCACTACCACCGCCTCCATAACCTGGGGAACCCCCAACACTACCTCCTCCTTCTCCTGAGCTACCACCACCTCCTCCACTACCTCCCCCTTCACTACCACCTCCTCCACTTCCACCACCACTAGAGCTTGGGGGGCCTCTAACACTACCTCCTCCTGAGCTACCACCACCTCCAGCACTACCTCCTCCTTCGCTACCACCACCACCATAACCTGGAGGGCCTCCGACACTACCTCCTCCTCCTGAGCTACTGCCACCTCCAGCACTACCCCCTCTTTCACCACCACCTCCTCCACTGCCACCACTACCATAACTTGGGGGGCCTTCAACACTAGCTCCACCTCTTGAGCTACCACCACCTCCGACATTACCTCCTTTTTCGCTACCACTTCCACTCCCACCACCACCATAACCTCCACCACCTTTTCCTGGGCTTCCACCACCACTACCGCCATCTCCTGATCCACCTCCACCACCATCATATCCGCCACCTCCTTTTCCCTTTCCTTTACAGTTATTGCTACCATGATTTAGTTGGAATTTCCTACCACTCAAAACTGCATAAACAACCACGTTTAAGATTCATGTATGATGTTGGTTTAATTACCACAAATTACAAATAGTTGCATTAACTACAAGAAAACATGAGAAAGGAAAAAATATACTTACAATAATTCTCGTCATCACATACAACAATGTTTTCTTGAATTTCATTTGTTCCTACAACATCATCAACCAAATGTAAATTTTACACACACTTAATATTTGGAATGTACTTTGAATTAATTAAATGACATTCACAATTATCAAGTACTATTAGCTTCGAGGCCCATACCTTTTTCAGATGGCTCATCACCCACCACTACAGAGATGAGAACCACCCTAGAAAGAAAGCACAACAAAATACAAAACTTCAGATTCATTTTTTTTAGTGAACATAAGAATGCTTGAGAAGGATGAAAAAGAAGGGTTAACAAAACCCATATTTATAATGCAAGAAAATGTAAAAAAATTGCTTGTAATTGAGTGGTGGGACCTACTATTTGGACGTTTCTTTGCATATTTTCTGGCCTTCTCTAACTTTGCCATGAAAAAATGAAGACCTAGGTGTTACATTGCATCAATCGAGAGTCAAACCTAGGGAAAATGGCAAGGTTCATTGAAATTCAAGTGGACCTAAAATCAAAGATATTAATTGAGATGTTGAGTATATAGTCAATTCCTTTCCGTGTTATCTGCCACATTAAGATGGAAATTTTTCTCTTCCATTTATGAAGATAAATGGTGATCAGACGTTTAATCCTGAATTTCATGTTCTTGTGACACCTTGAATACGCGTGTTGATGAAAGGATGAAAGTCAAGAAACATATCATCACAACCTTGACATGTCATTTACTTAAGCATTTCTTTTCATTCAACCTCATTGAAGAAGAAAGAGAGAGCTAAAAAAACACAGGAAAGAAGGACCGAGGAGAAAAACTAGGAACCGCTTCCGGATTTCACTCTTTTAGATATTCAATGTAATTGATTGTTCTTTGACGATGAAGGAAATGAGGACAAAGTGAACTAGGCTTGTAATGACCTTAATTTAATGAAATTGAGCAATCAAGCTAAACATTGTGGCACACTTCTACCCCTAAAGCATTTAGTATAAAATATTATTAATAATATGCATTTAATTAAAGATAATTGTAAAAGGACTAACTTAAATCCACCTCGTAAAAGGGTTCATATGTTAAAAACTCCTCAAACAATTAAAAGAAATAATTAAAACAAGAATTTATAAATAAAGACACAAATCGACCTTATCAAAAACCTCCATAATGAAATAACCAAATAAAACCAATTTAAACTCAAACCAATGACTAAAGAAAATATAAAAGTCCTATAGCCTCAATGTTAAACTATCAGAGCAAGATCCCAAACCATTCACTAAAGCATTAAGCTTTATCTCCATTATGTTTAGCCTCATATATATGCTCTACTCTTACAATGACGATTAACCCAACCAAAAACAACAAATAAAACAAATATAAATGAGTGAGAACTTATCTCATTCACGTATAAAATATACAAGGTATGTAGGAAAAACTAGCACACAATACATCCAAAATTAACACCATCACAATATATCAAATATTCAAGGTGCTTCCATATCACAATTACAAACACATTTAATTCAATTAATTCTCAACACAATACAAGAGACTCAAGTGACATATGCTTCTAACTCTATATGCTTGTGGTACTAATCTTCATAATTGCCAAAAGACACTCCAATATAAGGAAACCTAGGAGTCATGGACTGAGGCATTAAAGTTGACCATGGTTATCTCTCATTCCCGTTAGAGGTTCCTTACCATAACAATCCCGAGGTCTAGGTAGTACCATAAAGACCCTTTTGCATGAATAAATAAATAAATAAATAAATAAATACATATATATATATATATATATATATATATAGTATGTATGTATATTCACACCACCTCACTAAAGAGAGTATGCATGTTATGCACAACAACAAAAACAATGCAATGATATATCAATAACAACTTGTCAGACATTTTTTGTTTGGACTTCTCCACATATTACCAAGCCTTGCTTGGATTTCATTACTATCAAGCCCCTGCTTGGTCTTACTTATTTCAACATCATCATCATCATCATCAATTATTATCATTTCATGTATCGTCATTTACCAATGTCTCAAATGTTGCACACAACATTCTCAATTCAAACATCAACATTTCATATCATATGACACAAAACCATCTCATATCACGTCTAAGCACTTAAAGGATAAAACAACTCAAACTATCTTTCTTATCTTAAGCTTCTATGACATTGTGTGGTCTAAACACGATATATAGAGTTATACCTATGTTATTAAGTTGATATCAATTTCATTATAAATCTAAAACAATTATTTTTAACTTCTATGTTGATCTCAATGGTTGGCTTTACCATCTGCTATTTTTAAATTTACAAAACCACAACGTTTAAATCTAAATATAACAATTTGAACTTTGCTCACTAATTTGATCATATCTTGAGTTTTTTTACTTTAATTTTAGGTCATTCAAATGCCATATGGAAACTAACATCCAAGGTCACAACTCTAATGAATACCATAAAACTTAATTTGGTCATTTAAGCTTCCTCGCAAGACTTACAAGTTACAAATGTTACTTTTAGTGCATAGGACGTGAGACTCATTTTCTATCTCAAATAATTCAATCATTTCTTAATATTTTCAAGCGATTCTCGAGTATGTAGCTTCAAATGTCTAATTTTTAACTCAACAAACATGTTTATATTTGGTTAATCATACATAGAGAAATCACATAACTACTGAGGTATGTTTACTTAACATCAATTAATGCCAAATCATCCCATTCACACAATCCCCAATTCTCACAAGCCTCCCCAATTATCACATAGTCATAACCTCAGATATTTATCACTTCATAAAGTTTAATTAATCCTCATATGATAACATAAATTGCATATCTCAATTAATTCATCAAACACATTCAATCACAAATCTTAAAGAGACTTAGAGGTGACTTAACTACCTATATCCCTATGTGTTCATAATGAGACATTTTCACTACCCATATCTTACCTAGGGATGAAAATATGTTAGACCTTAAATATGGGTTTATGACATGACCTATTTAAAGCCTAACCCATTTAATAAAGGATCAGATTTAGACTTTTAAAAAGGTCTTTTTATTTTAAAAGGTTTTACTTAGGCTTATAAAAAAGTTTGTTAGGCTAACCTATTTATCAATATGATATATAATAAAAAAATAACATAAATATTTTATTTTTAACAATATAAAAAAATAAATTTGTAAATACATGAAATCAAATTATCAAATTTTTTTTTTACATTTGCATCACACTTAAAAGTTTTATATTCCTTATTCGTATGAAATCAAGAAATCAAAAATAAAAATTCTAGCAATCATATTTTTGCTTGCTTTTCCTTCATCTTTATGATTGATTATAGAGAATATTCTAAATGAAATGTAGAAAATATTTAGAAAGTTTTTTTTTATAAGTTTATTTTCTTTTATTGTAATTTGTGCATGGGTGTATATGAGATATACATGAGTTGTCTCTCTTCTTTAGTTTTTTTTTTTCTAACTCTAAATTTTGATAATAATATAATAAACTATATTTTATCATGAAAATTAAAAAAAAATTGCGCACGCATTTAAAAATAGATTTATTAACTTATTTAAAATTAAATTTATTGGTCTATTTAATATCATTAATGTAAAACAAGTTTTTAAATAAGCTAAGAGGTTAGCTCAAACTTAAAAAAAAAGAGGCCAAATTAGGCTTATAAAAAATTTTATTCACATCCCAACTCTTTTCCAATTTGTATATTAAAAGTTTGATTTATTTTTTGGTAATACAACGCTAAGAAAACAAAGAGATAGAAAGAACAACATATTAGAGCAAAATAATTCACTCTCAAGAAGAAAGTCCTTGATCTATCTGCACAAATGAGAGGGTGCAAACCATTTGGCATAACTTCCACCACCACCATCCGCTGCTTGTAAAGAAGTCCCATCTGTATGAGAAAGTACGCACACTAGTTCCCTTCCTGTAGCGTATGACGAAGGGAAACTGCCCACCCTCATTGCATCAACTCTCGAATCTTTGCAATGACTATTGCGTGCATATGAAAAGGCTCCAAAGGTCCCAGTATCAAATTCACCGCATTCAGAGAATCTGACACATAACATCTCGATACAAATGGTTCCACGCCATCTCCAAGCCCGTGAGGATAACTACAAGTTCAGCTCGGAGATTATCCACTTGGCCAATATCACCATAAAATTCGTGTAACCATCTACGATGGCTATCTTTGTAAAGCCCACCAAACCCTGCTGGTCGGACAAATCATATCCCGACTTTTACCTTTGATGACGGCTTCCAAGGCAACGAACACAATCACCATTGTTATGAGGCTATTTCATGTGCTCCTCAAGGTTTTTCTTTAGGTTTTCCCTCTACATTCACTTTTAGAGGGATATTTGATAAGGGATAAACTAGCTAGCACTAGGGCACAAGGTTCATATAGCATTTGCATTGACAAAAGTGATAATTGTCTTAGACACTCAAACAAACCAAAAAATTCATATGAAGAATTGGTTCCTAGTTTTGTCAACCAATCAACGTATTTTGTTTCCCTCTTTGTAAGTACGTCTAATTTTGGAAATTAGACAAGCATACGGATGAGAGAACGACATGTATTCCTTGCTTGATAAGCAACAATCCATTTATTTAGTTTGACTCACAAATAATAGAGTTATATCATGCTTTATGCGCAATACGAAGACCATGATAAATGTTCAACAATTTCGCATACATATTAGTTGAGACACCATAATATCTTGTAAATCCTTAAATCCACTGTCAAAGATGATTTCAAAAAAAACTGTCAAAACCTAACTTGCCTAAATTTTTCAAAGAGCTCTCATTTGTGTTGATTTTGATAGTAGACTCATTTGGAGTAGTCCACCTAACTAGAAGATGGTCGACAAAAGTAGATTTGTTATTAAAAGCTAGAGGTGTAAGCGGGTACGGGTAACTCGCGAACCTAAACTAATCCAATGAGTTTGGATCAGGTTTTTTACTGTTCGAGTTAGACCTAACCAAAATCAATCAAAATCTAACACTGTACCCATTACCCGACCCAATCTAAGAATAATAATAATTATTATTATAATAGTGTTTGAATGATCATTTGCTCAAGACAATACTTACTTTCACTCTTACTTAGTAATAAGTTTTGTGTTTTAGATTGATAGCATTGTAACAATATAATATACTTATTTTAATTTTTATTCTGTATTAGTTAATTAATGTTGGTTTTTGCGTTGATAATAATGTAACAAATTAATAAATTTATTGTAGAAATTAATTTGTATCATTATTTGCTTTATAGATTGATAACATTGTGTTTGCAGTAATGTATCAAATGATTTACATATATTTTGAAATATTTAAATTTTTATAAAAGTAAATAAATTTAATTATGCTGACTCGATTAACTCAATCCAATCTAACCTGTTCGTGATCAGGTTAGATTGGATTGAGTTTAAAAAAATTGCATGAACCTGACCCAACTCAACTTGGTAAATTTTGATTAGGTTGAGTAATGGATCCATCCAAACCCGGCCCAACCCGATTCGCTTATGCCCTTATTAAAAGTTGAATGGATAGTTAAAAGTATTAAAATAAAAAATTCAAGAAAAGAAATAAAAAAGAAAAAATGCTACCTTATAATTAAAAAGGATAAAAAAAATATATTATTTTATTTCATTCAAAATAATAATAAATAAATAAAGTGTTAATAAATACCTTAAAATTGTAAAAACAAAACATAGTTTAATAATATTATTAAAATTGATAAGGTTAAGAAATAATAATATATAAGAAAGATAGAAATAGAGATATGGGAAATGGATAGGGAGAGAGAATGAGAGAGAAAAGTGGAAGAGGGAGAGGGGGAGTGAGAGTGACAATGAGAGAGAGATAGAAAATAGAGAAATAGAATGAGAGAGATATTTTAGAAAGATGAAACTCAACTGTATATTTTCTATTTTGAAAAGGGATATTGTGATCTTTTATATCAGGACAACTTTCCCTCATAGTTGGTAAAATTAGATTCCAAACTCCTTTATGAAAATGTTTTTGTGAGAAAGTAGGATAGAAATGATTCCTCAATAATAATATTTTTTGGAAATATATATTTTTTAAATAGATATTAAACATGGAAAATTAATATTCTTAATCTAAGATTCCCAAGAAGCTAAAAATTTCTCTCTTACCAAAGGTCGCCTTAGGGTTTAAAAATTGAGGTGCATGACTTTACCCTTCCTCTTCTCTATTATTAATAAGACTTCGGATTGGATTTAAGAGTTCAAATCCAAAAATTTTCCAGAAGCCCATAGTCTATTTTTATTTTATTTAATAAAAACATTTACTACTTATATTATAAGCTTTATTAATAAATTAATTAAACTTATAATAAAAATATTATTAAAATATTTTATTTTATTTTTTAAAATAAAAAATGTTATAAGAACCATCCATTCAACATTGACAAACTTTATGAATAGTCATCAACATTAACTAGCTCTAGTGAACTTTGTGAACATCTAATTTTATTTAGTCTTTATTATTTTTTTCTTTCTTCTATGATGAGTTGCAGGTCATCTTCTTCCCTCAAAGGTCTAGCAAAGTATAACAGTTTGGATACACCAAAATGAGAGGAGTATAAAGATTTGTATACATGTATGAAATTGTATAATTAAGGATTACTTAAAGTATTTAATTTGTACTACATATATCAATAAAATGTATTTACTTTTTGGCAACTTATCACTTAAAAACTCCACAGTTAAGAGTGTTTCACTTAGAATTATTTAGGGATAGTGACCTTCTAAAATATTTTTTAGAAAGTGTGCAAATAAGAATAAAACACATTAAATTTTTTTGTGTTGATTTGTGAGGATAATTGTTGACCCTAAAGACAGTTGGGCATTTTAGAAATAACTACCACATATGGTTTTGACAGATAAATGGTTATAATCAATGGAGTGTTATCTGAAATCTCGTTGAAACATCAATTTTTAGAGGTTTTACATAACGGATATGGTTTAAGCACAACTATGTTATTAGGATGCTAAAAACACATATAAAATGAGCTTCATTAATTAATTAATTAATTAATTTCAATATTAGGGATTTTAATCCATTACTTTAATTATTAATAAAACATTTCTTTATATTATACTTTAATTATTTTAATCATTTATTATTTATTTTAAAAAAATGGGATGTTATAGTTTAAAATAGAATTTTTTTAGTTCTTATACTTATTTTTTTTTCAATTTTTTTAGTCTCTATAGTTTAAAATAGATATTTTTAATCCCTATATATATATATATATATATATATATATTTGTTTTTTAAAATTATTTTAGTCCTTGTCATTAATTTTTTTATAATGTTATTTCTTTTACGTTGACGTGACAAAGATGTTAATTCAACTTTGTGTATGATGTGTTTATTTTTTTTAAGTTACTTTAAATTATATCTTTCAATATTTTGTGTCTTTTTTGTACTCTCACTTGCAACGCATGTGTTGAAGCACCCTATTTTACCATCATAAAATTGAAAACATATATTATATATATCAGTACAAAATAAACAATGTTACAAAAAAAAAATTGACAATTAGGGACCAAATAGATTAAAAAACTACTAGTACATTGACTAAAAAATCTATCTTAAATTATAGAAACTAAAAAAGGTTGAAAAATATAACTACATGAACTAAAAATATCTATTTTAAGTTATAAGAACTAAAAGATAAAATAAAATTATAAGACTAAAAAAGTATTTAACTCGTATAGTATTATATAAAGTTGTTAATATTGAAGTGGTTTTTTCTTCTAAAACATTTTGCCCAAAAGATAGACAAGTTAGTCATTTTACTCGGTCAAAATAAGGTAATTAATTGCATTGTTTAGGTTCTCATTTTTTTTTACTTTCTTTAGAGTAATTAAGAAAATTACGTAAAAATTAAATAAAAAATTACATTTAAGGGAAATTATTTAAAAAAAAAAACTGAATATATAACAATAATAGAATATTTAATTAATTATGCTATAAAAATGTGACAAAAATTTATGGATAAAATATATATCTTATTATATATAATTATTAATATTGAAACAATTTTTCTCTCAAAATTTTTTCGGTCGAATGGTGGATAATTTAGTCAAAACAAAGGTAATTGACTACTTTGTATAAGATAATTCAAAATATTTCATAAAATTTTGTTATATAAAGTTGTTAACGATTTAAAAAAAAAATCAAAAAATTTGTTTATTAAAAGGTAGAAAATTTATTTCTTTTTATGTTGGCTCAAAGCAAAGGTAATCAACGTTTTTGTTTAGTATAATTAAAATAATTTTATAAAATTAATTAAAGACTTCATTTAAGGATAATTAATTTTTTCAAGAAAACTTAAAATGCACCTATGATAGAATATCTAATTAAAATTTGTTATAAAAAATATAGTATAACATTTTGGAGGAATATATCTTATTATCTTAATATATAAAATTTTTAGTTGGAACAATTTTTCTCTCCAAAAAAAGTTCATCTAAATGGTGGATAATTTGGTCATCCAAAAAATGTGTAATTAATTATTTGATTAGGAAGATTCAAAATATTTCAAAAGCAATTATTATATAAAGTTTTTGACGTTGGGACAATCTCGTCCCTCCAAAAGTTTGCTCAAAAGTGGACAATTTAGTCATTTTTCACTAACACAAAATAAGAATAGTTAATTTATTTATTTAGCGTGATTCACAATATTTCGTAAAAATAAGTAATGACTACATTGAAGGATAATTAATTTTTTTCAGAAAATGTAATATACAGTAATAAACACTAATTTATTTAAAATTATTATAAAATGTATTAAACATTTATTAAAAATATATCTTACCGGATGTATTGATTAGAATTTTAATTGATTTTAAAAGATTTTCTTATCATAAAAATTCTTGTGGTACTCAATCAAGAATTTTTTTAATATAAAAAGTTATATGATATTCAATTAAGAAAATCAGGATTTTTTTTAATAGTTTATCAAAATTTGGTGGTATTCAATTAAGATAATTAAAATTTTTTAGAAGTTCATCAAAATTTGGTGCTATTCAATTAATATATTTTTTACTTAATAAAAGTTTGTTAGTATTTAAAAATATAAAGATTTCAATGAATTATTTTAAATATTGAATATTATGAGACTTTTTAGTATAATTTACATATAATTCACTCATCAAACAATATCACAAAAATCTTTGAGATCTCACATGACTTTTCTCTTGCATTTCTTACTTCTTTCTTATATTCTTTTCTTTTTTCTCTCCTCTCTCATCATTCTTGCTTGTCTTTCTTCTTTTCTTTTCTTCTCTATCTCGTTTTTTTATTCATCTTCCTCATTTATTTCATCCTTTCATATATTTATTTCTTTCTCTTTCTCTGTTGTCTTTCTTGCTACTTTTTTTTCTTCTCTTTCTTTCTTCTTCATCTCTTTTTCTCTTTCTTGTTTCTTTTATTCTTTTCTCATTTATCTGTTCTTCTTAATCTATCTTTATATATATATATATATATATATATATATATATATATATATATATATATATATATATATATATTATATAGGGAGCATATCAAGTGAGAGGAAATTTATTATGAGAGATAAGATGATTAAAATATAACTCTTAGATTAATCAAGTGAGAGAAAATTTGGGGTTTAATCAAGTGAGAGGAAATTAATCTAAATATATATATATATATATATATATATATAGGGGAATGCTAATATACTCTCACCTATTTTTTAGTGGGAGTATGTTAGCAACCTACACCAATATTTTAGGACAAAAAAAATCACTCATTTCTTTTGATTTGGTTAATTTGTATAAAGGATATTATAGTAAGTTAATTTAATTTTAAATGAAAATAAGATATTTTTTCTCTCTTATTAACTTCATTCTCTAAGTCATTTCTCTCTCTTATTAAATTTCTTCTCTAACTCATTTTTCTTTCCTATTAAATTCTTTCTCTACATATTTATCTCTTTCTAATTAAATTCCTTCTTTAACTCATTTCTCTCTCATCTCTCATGATGTCTTCCCCCTTTCTTTCTGAACAAATAAAAATTAATTAATTAGAAAAAATAAATGAATTGGAGAATGAAATTAATAAGAAAGAGAAAATATTTTATTTTCATTTAAAATTAAATTAAATTACTATAATATCCTTTGTACGAATTAACCAAATCAAAATAAATGAGTGACTTTTTTGTTCTAAAATTTTGGTGTAGGTTGTTAACATACTCTCAAATCATCAATAATATATTTGAAATTGACAAATTGAGATAATTATCCTGTATCATTTAAGTTTAAAATTAAGAGATTAAAAAAATTTATTTTAAATTTAAGAAACTAATAAACATATTTAAATCCAATAAAAATATGTTTAATAATAACAATAATCTCAAATCCAAAGTAAAAGAAAACCATTATTATTTTTGTAAAATTTCATGGTGGACACTTTTCCACTATTTTGTATTCAAACAACCATCACATAGTGACATAATTAGCATTACAATTTTGCACGGAAAAATAACTCTTCAAAATAGTTCTTAAACAGGAGATCCACCACTGCCATATCCACCACCACTTCCGCCAGGTGATCCACCATATCCACCACCACTGCTTCCGCCAGGTGTTTCACCATATCCACTGCCGCTTCCACCAGGTGTTCCACCATATCCGCTGCCGCTTCCGCCAGGTGATCCACCATATCCACCGCCACTTCCGCCAGGTGTTCCACCATATCCACCGCCACTTCCGCCAGGTGATCCACCATATCCACCGCCGCTTCCGCCAGGTGGTCCACCATATCCACCACTACTTCCGCCAGGAGCTCCACCACTTCCAGGCATACCACCCCCGCTAGGTGGTCCACCACTTCCAGGCATTCCACCGCCACCAGGCATACCACCCCCGCCAGGTGCTCCACCGCTTCCAGGCATTCCACTGCCACCAGGCATATCACTCCCACCAGGTGCTCCACCACTTCCAGGCATTCCACTGCCACCTGGCATACCACTCCCGCCAGGAGCTCCACCACTTCCAGGCATTCCACCGCCACCTGGCATACCACCCCCGCCAGGTGCTCCTCCACTTCCAGGCATTCCACTGCCACCTGGCATACCACCCCCGCCAGGTGCTCCACCACTTCCAGGCATTCCACCCTCGCCAGGTGCTCCACCACTTCCAGGCATTCCACCGCCACCCGGCATACCACCCCCGCCAGGTGCTCCACCACTTCCAGGTATTCCACTGCCACCCGGCATACCACCCCCGCCAGGTGCTCCACCACTTCCAGGCATTCCACCGCCACCCGGCATACCACCCCCGCCAGGTGCTCCACCACTTCCAGGCATTCCACTACCACCTGGCATACCACCCCCGCCAGGTGCTCCACCACTTCCAGGCATTCCACCACCGCCGGGAAATCCACCACCACCAGGCATGCCACCACCACCGGGCATTCCACCGCCACCAGGCATGCCACCGCCGCCTGGCATTCCCCATCCTGGTATTCCAAAGAAGCAATTTTTGGTTTCATCTGAACAACCACCACCTTTACCACCTTCAGGGCTAGGGCTAGGGCTGGGCCCAGGGCTCGGACCTGGACTTTTGGCATCACTTTTCTTTTCAACAACTGTAAACACATGAACGTCAACAAATATCATCACATTGACCACGACACAAATAATAATGTTATCAATAACACAATCCATACGTAGGCAAAGACCCATGCATGCATGAGTTATACTACAAAATTATAAAAATTAACAAGAACAACATGAATATGAAAAAAGTTCAATATCATGGAATTAATGATTAGGCATACACATACCAGCATTAGGAGGAAAACCACCGCCACCACCACCAAACCCAGGAATTATTCCTGGAATTCCAGGAATACCACCTCCACCTATCCCAGGGATGCCAGGAATACCAGGGATGCCAGGAATACCAGGGATGCCAGGAATACCACCACCTAATCCAGGGATAAAACAATTTTTATCAACACAACCACCACCTTTGCTTATTTTAGGTATCGAGGAACTCTCAGGTAAATCCCTAGCTGCTACAACTAAAGGGATGAGAGCAATTATTGCCATGAGTCCAAGGAAGATTGAGCCTTCCTTGGAAACCATTTTTCACTAGTAATCCTAAAGAATATCAGCAAAGTATATGAGAAATGTTTGCTGTAGAGACTTCAAAGGTTGTTATGAAAATTAGTGAGGAACTATACTCTATATATAGCGGAGGAAATCAAGAAAGAGATTAAGTGGAGGAGGAAGTGGACCTGCCTTATTCAACTCTTTCTCTTCCTTAATTAAATTTTTGTAAATAAACATTACTCTTTGTCTCTTCCTTAATTAATTACTTTTGTTGATAAAAATTAATTGTCTGAGTAATGAAAGTGAAGTAATATTCAATGTTTGATGCTTGTGTTAAGGGCTTATGTAGTGAAGGTTGGTAAAATCTCGAACAACTGGCACCATATTATGCACATCTATCATGCATTGGCCGTAACATTGTGAAGTAAATAAATCAAGCACCGAAGTCAAGTTGAAAATGCAACTTGCATATATCTTGCTTTCAATGTTTTTTTTTTCTTTTCATTTTCTTGACTGACCAAAAAATAAGTTTGGATTCAAAATCAACAAAACTTAATTTACTCATTAGTCAAAATAAAATATTCAATGAGAACAAATCCTTCAATAATTCATTAAATATTTATGGTAAAGTTCAGTCTATGTCAAGAAGATGTAGTTTCCCCCATTAAATAATTTCATTAAGAATATTTACTGGGATTATATAAAATTAATGTCCATTTAATTTAAGGACTTAATGATAAAAAAAATTAAGTGTCTTTGGAATTAATGGTTACGGAATTTTCGTGTTGGGATTTTAAAAATAGTTTTTTTTTTTATAAAACAAATCTAAAACGACTTCTAATTCAATTTAGGCATTCTATAGCTTAATTTTTATAAGAAGAAATATTGATTTTTAGTTTTAATTTATTTTTGAAGAATATACAATTGTATAAAATATTCAAGAAAGAATTTTGTAGCTCATAATGATTCTTTTCGATGTGAACAAAACTGCCTTAAGTGAAAAATATCAGAGGTATAGATAAAAAAATTACTATTATGCATTATCTACGAAATAAATAATATATTAATACCAAGCACAAAGTCAACTTGAAAACAGTTTTGCTTTCAATGCTTTCTTCAATTTCTTGATTTAACTAAGTACAGTAGTAAGTTTGAAATTAAAGAATAAAAACTTCATATAACCGTCACAATGAAAAACAATTGTTTATTAATGACACATTGTTTATATAGTGATTTCTAAAAATTATTTTTACTTATAATTATATTCTCATAATTATTAATAAATTTGGATATAGACCATTGTATTATATAATATATGTTATTAAATTTAATTCAAAAATCAATCCTAAAATTATATGTAATTATTTGTTAAATAAATTTAAGTAAGGATGGTAACGGGACGAATCGGGTACGTGTTTTATGATACCCGTTTTCGTCCTTACAATTCAAACCCATTCCTATACCCGTACTCGTTGAGTATATTATTTTCGTCTCCATCCCCGTCCTTATCGAGTATCAGGTATATCCGTACCCGTACCCGTCAATTTTTTAAAAAAATATATAATATTTTAAAATTATTTTTCTATTATATTATAATTATAATTAGATTATTTCTCTATCTCATATTTTAATTTAGAGATTTCTTAATAATTAAACAACTATAAATGTTTCACATTATAATAAATAATCACACATTATCAAATATTAAAATTCTTTAACACAATTGGAGATGGGTACTAAATTGGGGATGGGACATGGATGAGTAAGGGACGGGTAAGTATATACCCGTACCCAATTTAATATATCAAATTTTACCCGTACCTGTACCCGTGCCCGGTCAAAATGTGTATTTCACATCAAAGTCGGGACAGGTTCGGGTATTACTAACGGGTACAAATTTATTTGTCATCGCTAGATTTAAGCTTACATATATTATATCTATAATGACATTTTTTGTATGTTATTATATGTAATATTTTTTTATAAAGTAAAGATTTGAATTTTACAGTCTAATTTAATAAGCTTAATTATGTTTAATGAAGAATCAACATCATATATTAACAATATTTACTACACAATTTTAAAAATTTAAAATTAATAATATATTTCAAAACCAAAAAATATAGAAAAAGATATATAAATATTTAAATACTATAATAATAACATTAAATATTATATTGATACTTATAATAAAAATTTATTTATTTTTTTAAATTAGTTGCTTAAAAATATATTTTATGAATAATAATTAAAAGTAATATTTTTATAAATGCATATTAAAATTTAAAATAATTCATAATATTTTAATTTAATTAATAATTAAGGACATAAATCAATAAATAAAATATCATTTATATAACTCTAAATTAATTTTTAGTTTCTTTATTACTATATATTTTATGAATAGTAAAATTTAAAAGAAATAATTTGATAAATTGTAGTTAAATTTAAAATATTTATAATTTTATATTTAAATTAATAATAAAGAATAGAAATTAAGAGGTTATTATATGTATATATAACTCTATTTTTTTATAATTTAGTTACTTTAAAATATATTTATGAAAAATAATAATTAAAAATAAATTTTATAATTTAGTAAAATAAAAAGTATTTTTAATTTTAAAATAATGATTCGGGATAAAATTTTTTATATATATATGTGTGTGTTTTTCTATTTTAATTAAATTTTGTTCTATAGGCTTATTTCTATCTATAATTAATCAAACTTAGTACAAAGTAATCATTCACACTCAACAAGCAGATTTAAACATCCTTAACAATATTAATTTTTGATCAACAATAAATTTTGAGATATATTATACTCCCTCCATTCTACAATAAGTGTTGTGTTAGAAAAAAAGGATAAGTCTTGAAATAAATGTCATGTTAACTTTTCAATGTAGTATATTAATTACCTATTTTTCTTTTATATCCCTAATAATATTATTTAGAAAGTGTTTGTTATTACATCATTTCTAATAAAAAAAATAATCATAAGATTAATTTGTAAAATTAATATTGTTATTTATCTATTATTTAACTTTTTTTTTATCTGTATAAAATAACTTAAGACAATACTTGTTATGGGAGATTAAAGAAGTAATATGCATTAAAAATTTGTAGTAATTAGGTCATATTTATTTGAATTTAATGTACCTAAATATATTTAATGACATTTATGATAAATGTAAATAAACTTAAGTAAATTTATTTTGATTTTGATGCGAGTCAGTTTAGTGGTAGATAATTAGGATAATATATATATATATATATATATATATATATATATATATAATTTTAGGTTTGAATTCTTTTGTTTATGTCGTAATTTTTATGAATAAAAAAATAAATATTCTTAACCTATTAGGGTAGGGCAGGGCAGACACTAAGAGTTGGTTTGACCCAACTTATTTATATCTTAATTTTTACTGATAAGTAAAAAAGTGAGCTAAACACATTTATATAAAATCCATTAAAAGAATAAATGACTTAAAATTTGTAAAGAAATAATAAGAAACAATAAACTTTTGAAAAAGCTGATCAAGGAGCATAAATGGAGTTTTTTTTTTTTTTTAACACCTCACTTTAAATTTCACTAGTCGTTATATTTGCATGCATTTTATTTTAGATTAAATCACTTTTGATCACTCTATAATATGAAATTCATAATTTTAATCCTTTTATTTTTTTAATTCAGCAATTTTAGTCCCTAATTTTACAAAATTCACAATTTTTGTCTCCTCAATGAATATTTGTCAATTAATCTCTAAAATTGTAACATTAGTAATAATCTAACATTAAGTAAATGATTAATAATTAATACTTAATAACATTTAAGCTAAAATTCACTTTTAGTTCTCATTTTTATCTCCTAGAAATAATAAAATGAGATGAAAGAGGAATTTAAGAGTGCAATTTAATTTAAATATTATCAAATATTACACAACAAAAGAAAATAAGGCTTAAATTATTTATATATATATATAATGTATATATTAATACAAATATATTTATAATTTTTTCAAAACACGCGTACGTTTATATAAATTAAAGTGATACAAGACACGTGTAAATACATATTTATTTTTATATTTTTAATATATATACTAACATATTATATAAAAATAAAATTATAATAATATAAAAGAAATAAAGATGGTAGAATTGATGACTATACACGAGTTATTACACTGGCCTGAATGTAATTTTTAGCATCCTTTATATCAACCCAATTTTTATAAGTAAAAATAAAACATTTTTGGGAAAATTGTGATTGTATTAAATGGGTTTTGTAATTAAGAGTTTCATAAAAATAAGAAAAAGGCCTTTATGAATAATAAAAAGTATGTTTTAAGATTTCTGGGTTCTAGTTTCCACTACCCCAATAAGCCCTCTATTCAATTAAAAAAAAAGAGTCTATTATGTTCTCTTGTTTTCTGCTTGTCTATTGAAACTCTCGTCACAAAAAAAAAAAAAAAATACAGAGGAATAAGAATTTCAAGGAGAGGATCACTTTTGTTATACTTTTGCCTTCGCCGGAACTTTTTTAAGGTAGGTGAAAAGTAGGTTATCTTGTTGATGGATGTGAATCAAATTATGGGTAACAAGGTTATACCTAACCCTTAGGTTTTTACTTGTATATTTTTTGGATGGGATTTACTTGCATATATATTTTTTGGATGGGTTATGAACATCCCAAAACACTTATAAAGAATGCTATGGTGGTGATAGTGATCGTTTTATGCTATACGTGGCTTTCTTGATGGTCGTGAGATATTGGGTTTCATGAAGTTTGATAAATTGTGATTGGATTAGATGTGCTGTGTAAATTGGATTAATTGTGTGTATTATGTATGCGAATGCTGTGTTGAATTCTTGTTTATCGATGAAATAAATCTACAAAAGAATCGAACCTAAGGAGCAAAGAATGATGGATTTTCGTAACCCCTGTTATGGTTCTACATGAGTCTAAACTAAGCTTGTGACCCTCCATGCTAAGCGCGTAACTCTCCATGCTAATTGCATGACTCTCTGGGAAACAAATTAAATTTAGACTTTGTTCCCCAGGAACTAAGTGTAGTAATAACCTTACCAGAGAAACACAAAGGAATCAAGTTAATAATTAGAGATATAAGTGAGTAAAATTTCAACTAACTTAAATCGACCAAATAAATTTAAATTTGATTTTTTTAATATTCAAGTCAATCTCAATCCAATCTTATTAAAAATTGATATTGACATTGTATGGATTGGATAATAAATTTAGAATTTTTTGATTCATGACCTAATCCGACCCAATAATATATAATAATAATAATAATAATAATAATAATAATAATAATATATAAGTTAGTATGACTTTTTGCTAAAATTAATATACTCTCTGTCACTTTTATTCAATAATGAGTATTGTATTTTTAAATTAATACCATTATAATAATATAATAATATAACATATTTATTTTAAATTATATTTTATATTAATGTTAATTGTTTGCCATGAAAATAGTGTAGTAAATCAACAAAAAAAATTAGAATTTAATTTATATCATTATTTGTTTTATCGTGGATAATATTGCATTTGCAATAAAATAACATTAAGTGTGGAAAGATCCATACTAAATTAACATTAGACTAGTAATAATAATCATGTTTAGACGTTAAATGCACTAAGCATCATTTTACATTGAATTTCTATGAGCTTTGACACTAAGAATGGAAATATTTACACCAAACACAAAGATTACAATGAGTTACAAAAGTTTTGACGTAAATAGCTTGAGTTGGTTTGCAAGCATAAGAGTCATAAAGAGCACAAACTTCTCTTTGTGCCTATGACACTAAGTAATAAGTGCGAGAATGCATATGCTAAGCACGACATTCCTATATTTGAGACATGAGATAACTAAACTTAAATATGAGAATTTGAGTTTTATTAATACAAATGAACAAGAGCCATGTATATTGAGTTTTGAGAATACAAGGCACTTAAGGTGTACCTAGCATGACTTTGTAACCTCAACAGGTCACTATTGAATTTTCCCTCTAGTGAGATTATGTGTTTGGTGTCAAGCACCTAATTAATTGCCGAGTGGCTTTATATACCTATATGTACTCCTAACTATGTTCTTTGATATGAGATTTCAAAGTTTATATTACATGTATAATTGTACTATAACATGAGGCACTGCAAAAAAGTTGGTGATTGTTGGTGATTCATTTTTAACGATTTAAATAAACTGTCAAAAAATGTTATAGTTCTAACAAACTGTTACAAAAAATTTAATTTTGAAACGATTTAAAACCACCACAATGTTTAAATATTTTATTATAATATTTTTTTATATTAACAGTAACGTGACCAATTCAAAACATTTTTCTATTAAAAGAATAAAATAAAATAGTTAAAATTCAAGAACTTTAATTCAAAATCAAAATCTAGGTCATACAATAACATGATAATTATTTTATTTTTGAAGGAGAGAGAAAAATAAAAGGTGTACAAATAAAAAAAAAAAGATATGAGAAAAAAATATACCACTATCATACATATGCATACATTTTTTTTATTGTTTTATATTTTTGTTTAATGTATTTTTATTTTAATACAATTATATACTTATATATATAATTAAAAAATCTTAGACTAAATTTTAAAGGAATTGGTTTTGTTTTACTAGATAAAAATTATTTTATTATTAATAAAAAAATTAACTAAATCTCCATACATTTCACCGGTAAACCATCAAGTTATTAATAAAAGGCGATAGTTTATATATATATATTTTATATAGTTTGTTAGTTATTTTAGTCTTTAATTTTAAAACATTCTTTTTCATAATCTTTATTTAGTTTTATTTTTCTTTTTTACATAAATTTATTTTTCAAATCTCATACTATTTAAGTAATAGTATCAAATAATTTTATTCAAATATCTCTTGTTAACGCTAACAATAATAGGCTTAATAGTAACACGAGTATATATGAAAACCGAAGTAAAGAAACATTATTATTTAGGAAAAACGATCTTCGAAGGTGGATATACTTCCACTACTTAGTGTTCATTTAACATAATCACACGGTCACAGAATTAACATAATTTGTTGTTGATAAAATAACTCTACTTATGGTTTCCGGGATAGCTCTTAACGCCGTATCCACCACCTCCAGGTCCCCCACCGTAACCCCCACCTCCAGGCCCACCACCGTAGCCACCACCTCCAGGCCCACCACCGTAGCCACCACCTCCAGGCCCCCCATCGCCAGGCCCACCACCCCCAGGCCCCCCATCGCCAGGCCCACCACCCCCAGGCCCACCACCACCAGGCCCTCCACCGCCAGGCCCACCACCGCCAGGCCCACCACTTCCAGGCCCTCCACCACCAGGCCCAACACCATAGCCACCACCACCAGGCCCAACACCATAGCCACCACCTCCAGGCCCAACACCATAGCCACCACCTCCAGGCCCGACACCGTACCCACCTCCAGGTCCGGTACCAGGAGGCATACCTCTTCCAGGTATGCCTCCAGGTCCGCCGCCACTGTAAGGACCACCTCCGGTCCCGCCACCGTATCCACCACCACCTCCGACACCGTAACCACCACCACCTCCGCCACCGTAACCACCACCACCACCACCCCCAGGCCACCATCCTGAACCAAAAGGGATACCCCAACTTCCTAAGCAATTTTCTGTTGAACAGACACCAGCAAGTGCGCCTTCAAACCTTGGATTTTCTCCATATTTCACACCACCCACCTCATTTTTCTCTTTAGCAACTTCACCCACAAACACATGAAAGAAACCATGAACAAATGTCATAATCGTAATTATATTCGTATATATTTCCCATGAAACATAAAACAAGCTTTATCTCGAGTTTACTAAGTTACAATGCAAACCATCATTGAATTTAAAATTTGTTGAAATTGAAAGCAAAAAGCAAACTCACCCGTTATAGGCATTTTGGAAGTCTCCGCAAGATCCCTAGCTGTGACGTTAGAAGATTTCAGAGCAAACATGGCCAAGAGGCCTAGGATGAGTAAGGTTTCCTTAGAAACCATTTTTCAGTAGTAGTGAACCAAACAAACCGAATCTAATAAATGTTTTCCGATGAAACTTTGATTTGAGAATTATTAGCTGCAAAGTGGCTCTATATATATGTAGTTGAGGAGGACTACAACTTCTCGATTTAACCTAAAAATTAAATTCGGTCTTCTCCAAGAGCTGAGAATTCTCACACTTTTGATATCCCCACTCAACGTTCTTCCTAATTTCGGCTGTAGCACTAGCATTCATTGTTCGATGTTTGTGTAAACGTAATTCTATGTAATGAAAATAGCTAAAATCTCTAACGAGTGCATATCTGTTCTATCTTGCATTGTTTGTAAGCACCAAAATGATCAACAGGGACAGGTATAAATGCTTCCTTTAGTTTCTTGGACTGATCAGCAAGAAGAAATGTTAGAAAGCACAAAAATCAACCAATTAGCCCACCCCAGTTTTTTTAAAAATGAAATGTTAAATCAGAACAAAATTTATATTTATATTTTCCACCTAAAAAAAAGTTACTTATAATTTGAATCAAATAGTGATAGACAATTAATAATTCTTCCGAAAAATGTATAGTCTTTGTAAGAAAATGTGTAAGATTATTATTATTATTATTATTATTATTATTATTATTATTTATTAATATTAATAAAAAAGAACCACGTATCATTATTTAATTTAAGAGCTCGGTGATAAAAATATGAAGATGATATAAGTTTTGTTCTAAAATAATAAACAAGATCGATTTAATTATGTTACAACTCTTATCTAAAATTTTAGTAATTTATTTGTTTACACACTAAGATTTCTTATAGTAACACGTTCTATAATAATACAATACATGTCACTAAAAAGTATTCTTATTTATATACTAAATATAACTTATGTTGATACATTGTTAAAAAATGTTAGTATAAATTATAATGATATATAAAATATGTTATTAATTAGATCACATTTAAAATTAATACTTATAATAACAATTTTGTATGTCAGTATTACATTTTTTGTAATGAAATATTTATTAATCGGATATTATTGTACTTACATCGAAGGAAAAAAGTAGGTGATGTATTTTTTCTTGGTTCATTATTTAAAAAGGAAACAATGTAAAAACGCGTATTTTTTTTTTGTTTGAAATTTGCAAATATCATTTCTGCTAAAGTTTTAGATTATTTCGTATCACAATTTTTTTCAGGGTACGTGGGCATAATCTTTGTTTAAAGCATTGAGGTTGCTCATACGCTTGAACCCTTAGGTTGCTTAACTTTATCAACCACCAAATTTAAACTAGGATAGACATCCTCGGACATGCGTACCTGTTCTTTATTATTATTATTATTATTATTTTTTATAACCAAAAGATTTCGTTGAAAAAGTAACATATGCAATAATACACAATCTAAAAATTAAACCAGAAAATAGAATAATATCTCCTATTTTTATAGTTAATCCTTCCTAAAAAAAAAAAAAAAGAATGCAAGCTTTTGACATTGAGAGAGAGAAAAAAAATACTATTATGTGATATAATATGAGAGAGCACGACTAGCTCTTTGAAGTTCTTATTGTAACACCATCTTGTAGTTACTAACTATAACTATTTATTTAAATATTTACTTTTTTTAAAAAAATAATATTATAAGAAATTAATTAAATAAAACATCCTATAATACTAAGGAATGTTGAGTTAAAGAAAAGCAAGTTTATTGATTATACAAACTTTATTATAAGTGACTATTATGTAGATTCTTACCGTAGTTGTTAAGAAGAGAAGGAAATATATATATTTTTTTATAAATCCCTTTCCTATTTCTTATATTTATTTCATAAGGAAAGATATATACTACATATTATATAGTGAATTAACATGATTTGTTGGCAAGAGAGTAACGGTGATAGTCACATAATCATCAAGGATAATTGACATTGATTAATTCGACAATGATGGCATTATTTTGAGTGTTAATTATCCATTGTGATTTGAGAAATACAACATGAATAAGTGTTGCTAATGTACCAAGATTTGGAGTAGTAATCTATTTTAATCTATTATATATATATATATTTTAAAAAAAAGCACACCTAAAGAAAAACAAGAAACATAAAAAGAATGAGAACAAATATCTTATAGATCAATAAAAAAATATAACCATACAACCATACTCTAATACAATATATATATATATATATATATATATATATATATATATATATATATATATGTAAACTAATTAATAAGTATGTATCCTATATATAAACTAATAAGTATCACAATACAAATATCAAATATCACCCACTTGATCAACTACATACCCATTTAAATTTATAAAGCCAAAACTTTCATCTACAAAATTCATGTCTTTATCCAAGCATTCAAATCTTTTATTACTTATAACATGCTTGTATTTGTTGACAAATAAGAATGACTTACTAATCATAATTTAAGAATAATACTTGTTATTAAAAAAATAAAAAATAGATATTATGGATAAGAGTGATTTTTTTTAATCTTAAATGTAAAAAAAATCAATATAGTATCATATAATTTAAGAAATAATCTAAATGAACTTGGCATTATTTTGAAAACAAAATTTTAAATAAAACATTTGCAAATAAGAAAACATACTAAAATTAAATAAAGAAAACACAAATAACACATATAAGATGTTACAAAAATAAAAATAGTTAAATAATATATTAATAATAATTAGATATAATAAATAAATAAATAAAATGAAATTAAGAACACTCACCAAATAATTATGATTATATATATATATATATATATATATATATATATATAATTATAATAAATGTCTCTTTCCTTCTACCATTTTAACACTTATTTTAAATGAAATCTCATTCTTAATAGTAATTTAAATGATCAAGTCTTATTTTTTTTCTTAGTAAAATGATACTAATTGAAAATTAACAATAAAGAGTATGTGTGTGACTACACTATTTCTTTCTTTCATTTTTTTGCTATTTATAGACTGACGAACTTTGTACTTTACGCTGATATATTGAAAACTGTAAAAAAAAAAAAAAAAAAAAAACATGTAGCTCCCTCTCTCTTCCAAGATTTCTTCATTTAATTGCTGGTACTTCTCCTTATTCCTTAATGTTATTATCCTTCTATACTTTCTTCTTATAACTTTATCCACTTGAGCGAGAATCACAATATAACTTTTGTATCGTCAAATCCTTGACATAGTTATGCTTTTTTTTTTTTTTTTTTTTTTTTTTTTTTTTTTTTTAATTCAATCCAGGTTATCATTGTTAACATATATATATAAGAAACCCAAAAATAAAATAAAATACAATAAAGTACTAATATTATTACTAAAAAAAATTATCATCCTATAATATAATTATATATAACTTATAAAACAAAATAAACTCTTATTCATGGAGAGTGAAAAAAAAATTGCAACAAAAAATTTAAAATGTTACACTTATGCTTAGTGCATGATCTCCACACTTAACGTTGTGAGGAATTGTCAATTACAATTACTCCATTTCCATCTAATTGGGATTTCATAAGCATCTAATTGGCTCATATACATACACTACTGACACTTCTATCAACGCAGAGCAGATTGGGCGGTGTTTTGTGTCATGTGAGGAAACATAGAGGAACAGCTCCTTAAATAGGCATGAGGGTACTTTCAATTTCTTTAGGAGGAAGGTTTCTTCGTTGCCTGTAAAATTGTCCTAGTCTGGTTAGCTACTAATTTATTCTTATCTTAGCACATATTACATCTAACCATGACTCACTTTATCTGTCAATCTGTCTAACCTGTTTTGTTGTATATAGGTTTGAAGCACCCTTTAACTTATATATCACATATGCTCCTTTCTTTGTTATAAAAAAAACAGTACACTACTGATACTTCAGGGTTTGAGATTACTTATTCTAAGTTATTCCTTCTCAATTCAATCGATTTACATGATTAATTAATTTCACAATTTGATATTCTCTGCTTCATGAATTCTAATTTTTCAAGATATCCAAATAGCCTATTCATAATGCACACCAATTCATCCAATTCTCAAATAAGCAACCACAATTAACAGGAAATATACAAAACCAATAGAAACATGAGGAACTAGAAAAGTCAACAAAACCAATACATTGCAAAATGCGATATATATCGTACATATATACAATTCAAACAATCTTACTGTTACGGAATCTAAAACCAATCTCTATCTATGACCATTACTACACTCATGAATAAAATAACCCATCCTTTTACCCGAGAAGAAGAAAACACATATAATAAAAATATAAGCGAACTACAACAACTTCACTCAACGTTTCGCTTCAGGATATTGCGACTATGATACGTTTATAAATCGTAAAAATACTGCATAATAATCTGATACGTATTGTTATTTTGCTTTAATTTAATATTGAACTTTTAGTAATATTTCACTTTTTTTTAAATGTGTAGCAAACAGGAAAAAAATGAAATTAGTACAATTAAAAGATAAAACCAAGTAATTATAAAGGTTAAAAATATACAAAGTCATACTTGACTTACATAAGATCATACTTCAAAAAAAACATGTCATTATATATGATCATGTTATAAAACATGATCGTGCTTACCAATATGCATAATTGTGCTTAACCAATGGAACGCATCATTTCACTCTTGAAGTACAACCGGGTCTTTTTATATTTTGTGAAGCATGATCATGTTTAATTATATGTACGGTTGTTCTTAACAAAGCATATCTTGTTTGTTGAAGGCACATTCATGCTCCCTTGTCCTTCACAAAAGAATGTCATAGCACGATCATATTTCTCTTATGCACAATCATGCTTAAAAGTTCACTCCTGATTTTGTTGATTATAAATAATAATGTTCAGAACACATTATGATCATAAAATATAGTAAGTTTTAAGATGATATATACAAAAGAATAAATTAAGTTTAGACATAAAATATTTCTTATAAAACGAATATAAAAGTCCAAAAAACTTTCTATGGTAAATTACAACTTCCATAACTTATAATTTAGTATTTGTTTTACCAGACAGCTAGCCCAAATCAGCATTTTAGCCAAGCGCCATACATATTCAAAGCCAAGATTAAAAAATACAGGTGGCAAGTCATATGGTGTGCAATCACATGGAATATAGACATAGAAAAAATTGCATTTTTAGAGGTGTTGAGTTTGATAGGTAGAAATTGAAACAAGGTATCATGTTCACTGTTTGGTCTTGGTTCAATTTAAGGAAAGATCAGATTCAACATAACTTTGACCGATGAATTTCCAATCCAGGGGCTTGTTTTTGGGCTGGGAATTATGCAGGGAGCTGAGTTGCTTTTCACTGTAACAGGATGCACTGTGATATATGTATAGCAATTTCAGTGCTCATGAATTTTGCAGACTAACTACACAGGTTCCAATCCGGTACTTGAGCTGTTATAGTTGGTATTTGATTTGTATTATCTAAATATTAGTTGTCTAACATGATGTGGAGGCAAGTAAATGTTAGTTCTGGTGCTAGTCTATAAGCTGTGGGGAGTGGATTGGTTGGTTATCTTCTATTTATATATAATTTATGGGAGTGTAAATTTAAAGTAACCAATTGTATTAACCGTTTAGATAGATATCTTACTCAATTGTGACTTGTATGAGTTTTTGGTACCCTAAAACAAATTTAATATATCTTTTCTGTTTGCTGATTGTACGGGTAGGGGCGTTCAGCCACCCTCTTATCGGCCGCCGAATGGCCGAACCAGGTGGCCGATTGCCAATCGGTCACCTGGATCGGCTTATCTTTATTAATTATCTTTAATAAATGATTAAGGGTTAATTAGCTGATTAAGAAGTATTACCTAATACGGTAAGTATGTTACAGAGCCCATAAGGTCCAGGGCCCACGATTGTCAGTATAAATAGCTCAGGTCAAAAGGTAACGTCACTGTTCATTAATTACTCTAGATTTTCGTGCTTGTGCTGTCTTGAGCATCAGAGTGCCTTTTGCAGGTACAAACCCGTCTACTCACATTGGATCGGAATACTCGTTCAGAACACTCGTTCGGCCTTCAGAATACAAGAAGATCATTGGTGTATCCTTATACAGGTACATTTGGCGCCCATCGTGGGGCCGAACGAAGCTAATTGGAAGTTTAACTAAGAAGAACAATGCCGGTAACTCGGAGAACAAACACTCAGGATCGTCCCAATGAAGAGCATGTTGAAGTCGTTGATGAAACCGATCTTTCTGAAACGGTGCGATTGTTGAAGCAAGAAATGGAGTTGATGAAGCAGCAAAGAGAGAGAGATGCAAGGGAGCTTTCGACCTTGAGAGCTGAGAATGAGGTGTTGAAAAGTCAAGATACTTCTTAGAAACCTACTCATGCCACCAACACACAAACTCAAGGGTCGTATCAATCTCACGCGATACATACTTCGGTTCTCCATGCTTTGGCAGCAGTCCCTGAGAAGTTCCCCTCGGCTTTACCAACTGTGGGTCGTCCTACAGATATGATGACTGTTGGATCGCATCGACACCCTTTTACCCCCTCCATTATGCAACTCCCCTTAATGGATAATTGGAAAACTTTACCTATTGATAAATACGATGGTACGACAGATCCTGATGAGCATTTGGATGTTTTTCTGACGCAGGTAACTCTGAGCACAACGGATGATGCTGCGTTGTGTAGGATCTTTCCTACGTCTCTCAAAGGCAGAGCCCTCAGTTGGTTCACTCGTCTTCCACCCAATTCAATCGACTCGTTCAACACATTGTCTTCACAATTCGCTATTCAATTTGCAACAAGTCCTCATAATCTAACGTCTTTATCTTTGGTTGGTATTAGGCAGGACAAGAAGGAATCTTTGCGGGCATTTATGGATCGGTTTAACAAGGCTACTCTGGAAATTCGAGATCTTAACCCCGCTGTAGCATTGCATCACCTCACAACAGCCTTAAAACCGGGGCCGTTTGTCAATAGTATTTGTAAAAAGCCTCCTTTGGACATGAGTGATTTAAGGAGAAGGGCTGATAAGTATATGCAGATGGAAGAGTTGGCGGAATATCGTAATCAGGCCCGAGATGAGTCGTCAAGCAAGGTAGAAAAGCAAACAGAACAGTCATACAAGGGGAGAGGAAAGGATATATCTCTTCGGGATCGGCCTAGTCGGGGTCCGTAGTACAATCAATATACTCCCCTCAACACTAGCCGTTCGGTGGTACTTGAACAAGCTTTAGCTTCGGAAGTATTGACAATTCCAAAAAGAGCAGCTACACCACCACGTGCAGATACTAGTAAATCTTGTCGGTATCATCGCAATCGTGGACATTCTACTGATGAATGTGCAGCCCTTAGAGACAGAATTGAAGATTTGATTAAGCAACGCAAGTTGCATAATTTTGTGGATCGAACAGGGTTGTCGCAAACTCGCTCATATCAACCCAGGTATCAAGATCGGCGCAGACAAGACCGTTCCGATAGAGCCCCTCGTGAAAGAAGCAGGTCACGAGAAAGAAGTAGGTCGCGAGAAAGAAAGGATACCTCGACACCATCACATAGGAGGGTGATCAATACTATTGCAGGAGGGTTTGCTGGTGGAGGCTCAACTTCATCGGCTCAAAAGAGGCATCTTAGAGCAATTCGATCGGTTAACGTTGTTCATAGACAGTCTTCACGGAGGTTACCAACAATAACCTTCACCGATGCTGATTTCAAGGGCATTGATCCAGAGCAAGATGACCCGATGGTTATTAGCGTGGAAATTCACAATTGCATTGTCAAGAAAACATTGGTTGATCAGGGTAGTTCAGCAGACATATTATATTGGAATACTTTCAAGCAGTTGGGCATTTCGAAAAAAGAATTGCTCCCTTATGATGACCCGTTGGTCGGTTTTGCAGGAGAAAGGGTCAGTACCCGAGGTTATATTAAACTCTTTACACGTTTTTGTTTTGACGAACAACAGAGTAGAGAGGTTCAAGTGAAGTATATCATGGTGGAAGCTAGCACTTCATATAATATCCTCCTTGGCAGGCCGTCCTTGAATGCATTAGGGGCTATCGTTTCAACACCACATTTAGCGATGAAGTTTCCATCTGATCAAGGGACAATAATTACGATTCATGTCGATCAAAAGGCTGCTAGGGAGTGTTATTATGCTAGCTTACGGATCGCACCGTTGGAAGAGAAAAAATCAAAATCAAAAAGGGTTCATACTGTTAACACTTCGGCACTCGGGGAGGAACCTGTTTGGGATCTTGATCCAAGAATGAACAATGAGGAACGGGTGGAGCCAGTAGAATCTAAAGTACAATTTCAGATCGGTGTACATCCTATTCAGGTTACATACATCGGTGCCGATATGACCGAAGAGAGTCGTTCTGCCCTGTGCAAGGTTATATTGAAAAATAAAGATCTTTTTGCGTGGACCCCTTCGGATATGCCTGGTGTGGATCCTGAGGTCATGTGTCATAAATTATCAGTTTGTACTGAAGCAAGACCAATTGCACAACAAAAACAAAAAATGGGAACGGAAAGGAAGCTTGTAGTGGAAACGGAGGTTGCCAAATTGCTAGATGCTGGTTTCATTCGGGAGGTTCATTATACCACTAGGTTGGCGAATGTGGTGATGGTGAAAAAGTCAAATGGGAAATGGAGAATGTGTACTGATTATACTAGCCTCAACAAGGCATGCCCTAAGGATGCCTACCCGCTCCCGAATATAGATCGGTTAGTTGATGGTGCGTCGGGTCATGGAGTTTTATCTTTCCTTGATGCTTACTCGGGGTATAACCATATTCCCATGCATCCCCGTGACGAGGAAAAGACGGCCTTCATAACCGATTCGGCCAATTACTGCTATCAGGTAATGCCGTTTGGATTGAAAAATGCAGGGGCAACGTATCAAAGATTGATGAACAAGGTTTTTCAACGCCAAATAGGCAAGAATATGGAGGTGTACGTGGATGATATGGTCGTAAAATCCAGAAACATTGATCGGCATGTAATGGATCTTTCGGAAGTGTTCCAACAATTGCGCAAGTATGATATGAGGCTCAATCCGGAGAAGTGCGTGTTTGGGGTTTCCGGGGGCAAATTCCTTGGCTTCATGCTTTCGGCGAGGGGTATTGAAGCTAATCCTGACAAATGTATGGCAATCGTCAACATGATAAGCCCTCAGAACCTTAAACAAGTTCAAGAGCTAGCAGGTCGGCTTACAACATTGTCACGATTCCTTCCGTGTTTGGCTGAAATAACGAAACCTATGGTGGGATTGTTGAGAAAAGCGAAAAAATTCGAATGGTCTGTTGAATGTGAAGAGGCTTTTCGGACTTTAAAGGAGCGTCTCGGTTCGCCGCCTATACTTTCTAAGCCTGATCCAGAAGTACCAATTGTGGTCTATTTGTGTGTATCAAACGATACAATAAGTACAGTTTTAATTCAAGAAAAGGAAGGACAACAACCTATTTACTTCATCAGTCGCATGCTACAAGAGGCTGAGACAAGGTACCAGCTCTTGGAAAAAGTGGCACTGGGGCTAGTCCACACCGCTCGGCGCCTCCGGCAGTATTTTCAGAGTCACCAAATCGTCGTTCGAACTGATTGCCCGATAGCTAAAGTGTTGCGTAAACCTGAGTTGGCAGGAAGAATGATGGCTTGGTCTATTGAGTTATCGGAGTTCGACATTGGTTTTCAGCCTAGAGGGCCGATTAGGTCCCAGTACTTGGTGGATTTTATCAATGAGTTGCAGCCGAGGGGTTGTTTTGTTAATGATTTGTGGACGATACACGTGGATGGTTCCTCAAACAATCAGGGTAGTGGAGCTGGTATAATTTTGGAAGGACCAACATGATTGATTCTAGAGAAATCATTACGGTTTGCGTTTAAAGCTTCAAATAATCAGGCCGAGTATGAAGCGTTGTTGGCAGGTTTAAGGCTTGCACGAGAGATCGGAGTTAGCCGATTGGAATGCTGGACCGATTCAAAGGTTGTAGCCGAGCAGGTGAATGATAATTTTCAAGCAAAAGATACAAACTTGTTAAAGTATTATCATTTGTTTCAAAAAAATGCGTGATATGTTTGAAGAAGTTCAAGTAAAGCACACACCAAGAGAACACAATGTGAGGGCGGATCAGTTGGCTCAGTTGGCAAGCAGTACCAGAAAACCTGGACAATTGAGAACCACGCTTCACTTGGATCTTGAAGCACCAAGTGTGGTAGCTGCCGAATGTTTGGTAGTGGAGGAGTCTGCTCGAACATGGATCACTGAGATAGTGGAGCATCTTCAACATGGTAAATTGCCGTCTGATCCAACGGCTGCTAAAAAGCTCCGAACGCAGGCTGCCAGATATATTGTGGCTGGAGGAGAGCTATATAGAAGAGGATTCTCGGTTCCGTTGCTGAAATGCGTTGATAAAGAGCAAGATAATTATATATTGAGAGAGATGCATGAAGGGATATGCGGTTTCCACTCGGGAGGACGAACTTTAGCCACTAAGGTGCTTCGGGCAGGATACTATTGGCCTACTCTCAGGGAAGATTGTGTAAAGTTCGTAAAGCATTGTGTATCATGCCAACGGCACGGTAACCTTATTCACGCTTCAGCTGAAGAACTTCATGGTATTAGTTCACCCTGGCCGTTTGCAATGTGGGGTATGGATATTCTTGGACCCTTCCCGATTGCCAAGGGTCAGTGCAAATTTTTGCTAGTTGCTGTAGATTATTTCACGAAATGGGTCGAGGCCGAGCCACTTGCCAATATCACAGCTGCCAATGTTCAAAAGTTTTTATGGAAAAACATCATTACTCGCTTCGGCATTCCATATGCACTTGTAACTGATAATGGTTTGCAATTCACCGATCAAAAACTTAATCGGTTCATTCAGGATCTCGGCATCAAGCACAGGTTTACATCGGTAGAACACCCGCAAGCTAATGGGCAGGCCTGTAACGACCCACCCTAGGCCGTCACATCAATAACCAACCAAAATAAAATAATATAAAATAAAGAAAATAGAGCAAAAGCCAGCTACGCTAAAGTGTAAATATACAATAACATATAAATTGTTTCCAAAATATATAATATAATCTTTTATAACAGAGTCATCATCCTCAGTAAAGTTATACAGTAATCCAAAAAGATAGTATAATTACAACGTCATGAAAACATCAAAATAAGACACCCTAGGTGCTGGTCAAGCTCTAAACCTAGCCACTTCTCAAAGCAGTTATCCAAAAGACTCCTTGCTATCCCAAAGCCTCATACCTGATCTGCTCCCCCACATAGTGATATCATCACAGTCCACATCATGGAAATATAAGGGTTAGCACATATAAAACCAATCATAGTACATCATTATAAAATATCATTAAACAGATATTTTTTCACAGTATTTATCCAGACCAACAAGTCATTTTCAAGCTAAATATAGACCAACCCAAAATATAATGTATACACGTCCATGCCAATGTATACATATTTTATGATAATAAAATAATCCATAACCAATGTATACAATCCATACTATATGTATACATATTCCACATCCAAAACAAAGTCACACCACTGTATAATCCATGATGTAACCAACACATCCAAACCAAATGTTGGCCTCAACACCATCCAAACCAAGTGTTGATACGGTGAAACATGTCAGCAACCCATGTCCCACGCCTAACCTCTCATGGAAAATATACAGTTGGATTACGTCGTCACGTAACCCTGGTGGGGCCACCTCATCCATCGGTATGACTCGGCCTAGACCCATACCGGTAGCAAATAGAATACTTAGAGGAGTACTTCAGAATCCACCTAACATCTGAAGTGGTTTATCATATAATCTTTGGAAAAGTTCCACATTGGAATCCTCACCATGGGATTCCCAAATTTCATATTTTTCCAAAGATTATATCCTGATCTCACCAAGAGATCTATCCAATCCATACCATAACCTTACTCCTTTAAGTCCTATTTACTTTTCCAAACCACATACACATAACATATTCCATAATTAAACATAACCATAACCATGCCAATTTGTCAATATAATAATAATATAAATAATTAAATATTTAAAACAACCATCAATTGATCCAAATTATACTATGTGAAATGAAAATCTTCACATAAAGTAGCATATTAAAATTATACTATTCCTATCATGTTCATATGTACTAGATTAATTTTATAAGCACTACCCTTACTTGAATAAACCTGAACTGAAACTCGGGCAGAACCTTCTCCTCTTTCTTGCTTAAACAAGAACCGAAACTCGGGCAGAATCTCCACCTCTCTCCTTAAACAAGGATCGAAACTCGGGCAGAATCTCCTCCTCTCCCTCCTCTTTTCTCTCCCCTGGCAGAACCTCCTCTACTGGATTCCTCTTTCTCTCTCCTCTTTTCTTTTCTCCTCCCCTCTCTTTCTTTCTCTCTCTCTCTCCTCTTTCTCTCTCTAGGATTCTCTTCTCTCCAGTTATATTTTTTTCACCCCCCTGCCTCCTATTTATAGGCAACCAGAGTCACCCGGAACAGCCCGTATTGAATTCGGAACGGCCCGTTCCGAATCTTTCAAATGTACGCAAATTTTTAAACTGGAACGGCCCGTTCCCAAAAAGCAGAACGGCCCGTTCTAAAATCGGAACGGCCCGTTCCGAGACTCATCCAGAACAACCCGTTCTCCTTCTGGAACGGCCCGTTCTCCTTTTGAAACGGCCCATTCTAGGCCCGTTCTGAATCTTCAAACTCGTTCATTTTTCATGCTTGGAACGGCCCGTTCCACTTTTGGAATAGCCCGTTCCTCGTTACAAAAATACCCTTATACCTTTAATAAATTTACTAAAATGTCTTTAATAAATAAATAATAAAAAATGGATATTACAAGGCCAAAGCAGCAAACAAAGTAATACTTGGTGAATTGAAGAAAAGATTGGGAGACGCTAAGGGAGCTTGGGCGGAAGAATTATTAGAGGTTTTATGGGCTTATCGGTGCACGCCTCAGTCCATGACTAAAGAAACACCTTTTCGGCTAACATATGGCACTGATGCCATGATACCTGTTGAGGTAGGAGAACCATCTTTTCGGCGACAATATTTTGATGAAAATACCAATGATATATCTCTCCGAGCTGAGGTTGACATGGTCGATGAAGTACGGGTCAGAACAGAGATTATAGCTGAAGCTTGTAAACAGAGGATGGCTCGTAGGTTTAATTCCAACCTTATTAAAAGAAGTTTCAAGGAAGGCGACTTAGTGTGGAGAGTGCAAGGATCGGCAAGGCATAATTCGAAAGAAGGCAAGTTGGCTGCTAATTGGGATGGCCCATTTCGGGTCCGACATAGTTTGGAAAACGGTGCATACAAATTGGAAGAACTCTCAGGCAAGGTCATTCCCAGAACTTGGAACGCTTCTCATTTGAAGACATATTATAGCTAGTATACATTGTAAAAAGACCTTGTGTAATCAGAGGGTGTACTCTTTTCCTTGATCGGTCTTTTCTCCCCTTGTAAAAAAGTGAAAAGGGGTTTTGGCCGACAAGGTTTTTAACGAGGCACCCATTAATGAAATTACTTCAGTTCTTCCATTCTATTGTGTTAATTTGTCAATTCTTAACAGCTGCTCAAATCTCGCAACAGGCTTCCCTCCCGAGTTGTTCAACTCGGCTAAGGATGCGCCTTAAAAATCTCGCAACAGGCTTCCCTTCCGAGTTGTTCAACTCGGCTAAGGACGTGCCTTAAAAATCTCGCAACAGGCTTCCCTCCCGAGTTGTTCAACTCGGCTAAGGATGCGCCTTAAAAATCTCGCAACAGGCTTCCCTTCCGAGTTGTTCAACTCGGCTAAGGATGTGCCTTAAAAATCTCGCAATAGGCTTCCCTCCCGAGTTGTTCAACTCGGCTAAGGATGCGCCTTAAAAATCTCTCAACAGGCTTCCCTTCCGAGTTGTTCAACTCGGCTAAGGACGTGCCTTAAAAATCTCGCAACAGGCTTCCCTCCCGAGTTGTTCAAACTCGGCTAAGGACGTGCTTTAAAAATCTCGCAACAGGCTTCCTTCCCGAGTTGATCAACTCGGCTAAGGATGTGCCTTAAAAATTTCGCAACAGGCTTCCCTCCCGAGTTGATCAACTTGGCTAAGGACGTGCCTTAAAAAATCTTACAAAAAGGTACAAATCCGAAGCAAGTTTGTTCGGACTTGTCAAAAAAGAGCACAAATCCGAAACAAGTCTGTTCGGTTTTGTCAAACCAGAGTACAAATCCGAAGCAAACCTGTTCGGACTTGTCAAAAAAGAGTACAAATTCGAAACAAGTCTGTTCGGTTTTGTCAAAAAAGAGTGCAAATCCGAAGCAAACCTGTTCGGATTTGTCAAAGAAGAGCACAAATCCGAAACAAGTCTGTTCGGTTTTGTCAAACCAGAGTACAAATCCGAAGCAAACCTGTCCGGATTTGTCAAAAAAGAGTACAAATCCGATGCAAATCTCTTCGGTTTTACCAACAAAATATAAATTTGAAGCAAAGTTGTTCGGTTTTGTTTAAAAAGGAGTACATTCGAGGCAAAGTCGTTCGGCTTTGTTTAAAAAGTGTAACTTTGAGATAAAAATTTGAAGTATGAATGGTTTATTGTTAATTATAGACAAATACTTGAAAATTAATCGAGTAAGGCAAATTTTTGAAGAGCAATATCATTTCATTCAAAAGAAGGAGGCTCTATTGGCCTCCAAATTACAGAAGTTTAAAAATTGCATTAACAAAAAACCTAAACGCTACTCTTTAGGAGTGTGGGTTGAGTCAGCTTGGATGACGGTTTCGGGATTTCCCTCGATCTCATTATCGGGCCCAGGGTTCTCTTCGTCCATCGTGTTCTCTTCAGAGGTTTCAACATCATCCTCTGCTCGGGGGGCAACACCTGGGTCGGCATCGTCAGGCTCACCTTCCTCAGGCATATCAACAAAAGACATGAGGGACCCTTGATAAAAATCTTGAGTCATGTCAAAGTCAAAACCTTCTTCAAATTGGCCGAAGTGCTTAGCCTGCCGAACGGCCTGTTTGAACCCCGCTTCATGTTGAGAAATTATCTTCTCTTTAGCTTGCTCTTTGAGGGCATTATACGCAGCCTCAGCTTCTTCCACTCAGCGACGTCCTTCATTAGTCATTTTTTGAAGATCCAAGCGCAGAGTATCATTGTCTCGCCGAACGGCATCTAACTCGGCAGCTAGATCCTTATTTTTAGCAGTCACCTCTTCATTGGCCGAAATTGCTTCGGCTGCAGTCTTCTCGGCTTCCTCGAGACTTTGCTTCAAATTCATGACCTCGCCGAGAGGCTCCATGGCAAGGTGATGAGCTAAAGCCAATGAGCGAGTTTGCACCTCGCAGAATAACCTCCATTTAGCTCTCACATCTAAGCTGGCCAAAAATTCTTGCCCGAATGGAGAAACAATATCAGGCCGAATCACCGATTCCGCCGGAGCATCTTCACTGAGAAAGGCCCGAGACATCAGTTGAGGAGGCACCACAATAATGGTACAATTGGGGGATGACTCAGGCATTGACTTGGCTTTCTTTGATTGCTCTGGTTGATCATCAGAGCTCTTCCTTTTGGTGTGCTCTCGGTTAGTTTCTTTTCCTTTTTTGCCTTTCTTCTTTTTGCGTTCTGGAGGAGGGGGCAGACGACTATCAGTGTTGGGACGAGGGGAGGATGCAACAGCCAAAGTGCCCATTTCCCCCGATTGATGAGCCTCCTTCACTCTTGCAGCAAGAAGATGGCGAATGTTCAAGTCATCAGCACCACTCTTAACCATGATTCCTGCAAAAAAGGTTAAGTAAACATCAATAGGAATTAAGATGGTAAAGGAGATAGGATAGACAGCATACCTATCAGGTCGGCCCACCAATGAGGAGACACTATCAAATTGATAAGAGATCTAGTTGGCAAACGCCGAGGAAGGCACATTAATAATTTTAAATCTGTTCGTTCTTCGGCTGTCAGCATCTTTTTCGGTACTACGTTGTAGGGCCGAGGGGTACGGGTCCAGTATAAAGGGAATAAGCTCTTCCCATCCTTATCAAAGAAGAAGCGTCGCCCGTTCGGCCGTATGGTCACTCAGAAGAATCCGGCCTTGAAATTCTTGTATGATGAAGTAAAACTATCCAACAATAGCCGATCACTTACTCGGCTTAGGGAGTGCCATTTTGCCAAAATAGTCGGCCGGGACGAATAGAAGTATAGAAAGAGAAGTGGAGAAGGCTTAATATGGAGACATTTACACAAGTGTTTAAAGCCCTGTAATTGCGCCCAGCTGTTAGGATGCAATTGAGTAGGGGCCACGTTCAACACTCTCAGCACTCCTATAGTAAACTCATCAAATGGCAATTTGACTTTGAGATCCCGAAGAAGACAGTCATACATGTAAAATGATTCCATCTTCCCACCACTTTGATCAAGGCAGACCATGTCAGGATTTGGAAAGGCATTATTTCGGCATGACCGAATCCCAATCGGGTAGGGATTTTCGTGGGTGTTAAAGTTCAGACAGTTAGTGTAGTCCAGAAGATTAGTGATCATTTGTGTATCCTGATACCGAGAATAATAGGAAGTGACTTCCCCGTTCACCCACTCGTATCCAGGCACATCAGAGGGACCGTATCGTTGACGAGTTGCTACCCGTTTTGTTTTTTCTTCGACTTCACTTCCACTAGTAGAGGTTTCTTCTGAAAAATCGTCACCTTCATCTGGCCTTTCGGCATCAATAGGGGACTGAGACAATTTGGAGTGACTTGATGTACTGGACGAGGACCCCTCGGAGGACGATGACCGAGAGCTGTCAGCCGAAGAACTTGAAGAAGTATCAACCATGGTAATAGAAACTTACCAATTTCTTCACAAAAGCACAATGGATAATCGGATCGGCCTCTAAGCGCTCGGACTAGCACAAGTCGAATTAGAATAATACATGCGAATGGCCCTACCATCTAACCTATTTATAGAATCGAAGAGAAGCGGGAAAATTTAAAGTGTTGAAAAATTGTAACCGTTGGATTTCCGAGATCCAACGGTTATAAACGCGCGCCTCTTCATCTTACCCTAACCGCCATCTCCAATTTACCCTTAAAGAAAGTTTCGCCTTTCTTCAAGGCTGGGGGGCAGTGTACGGGTAGGGGCGTTCAGCCACCCTCTTATCGGCCGCCGAATGGCCGAACCAGGTGGCCGATTGCCAATCGGTCACCTGGATCGGCTTATCTTTATTAATTATCTTTAATAAATGATTAATGGTTAATTAGCTGATTAAGAAATATTACCTAATACGGTAAGTATGTTACAAAGCCCATAAGGTCCAGGGCCCACGATTGTCAGTATAAATAGCTCAGGTCAAAAGGTAACGTCACTGTTCATTAATTACTCTAGATTTCCGTGCTTGTGCTGACTTGAGCATCGGAGTGCCTTTTGCAGGTACAAACCCGTCTACTCACGTTGGATCGGAATACTCGTTCAGAACACTCGTTCGGCCTTCAGAATACAAGAAGATCATTGGTGTATCCTTATTCAGGTACACTGATAAAGAAAAAACTTATAATTTTGTATCGTAAATCCTCCTTTTAAGTTTATAATAAGATTATTAATTAGAAAAATAACAAGTATTGATATTTGAAGTGAATGTTTCCACTTATCATCACTCTAAATAAATAATATATAATAACAAAGAGATGATAAAAATGATGATGCTAAATAGCAACAATATAAATAAAAGTCACGATTTATGAGAAACTAATTGCACAGTGGATATTTCAGTTTGCTCTTAATTAAACTTAATCACCCAGGCACAGTGACATATTATTAAACATAATTTTGACTTGTAAACATAAGGTAAGAAAGGTTGGAGCAAAAGACAAAGGTCTTTGCACCCATATATGGTTCTTAACAACACAAGATTTTATTCATGAAATACATAGACACTAAGGAATGCCACCAATGCGAGGGATGCCACCAATGCGTGGGATGCCACCAATGATATCTAGGTAACCATCACCCACTCCATTTTTCTCGCTAACACCTTCACCTGCAAACACATGCATTTAACTCTTATAAAACGAACCATTTACGATAAAAGATGAATAATTTGCACTCTCCCATTAAGAGGGATAGGAGAAAAAGAGAAAGATAACTTATAGTTTTGTAAGAGGCTAATATTACTTATAGTTTTGTAACTTTTTTTATCGGTCAAAAATAACTTTCATTGATGAAGGCCTGATGATATTCAAATAAAAATAAGAATAAACTTAAGAAAATGGTCTTCCCATATGGTTACTTCATATTAAATGTTAGTATTAATTATTATATTATAATATATGGTAACTTTTAAATTTGAAATATTTTTAATAAACACGTGAACGGTCACTATTTTGAAACAATATATTATAATTAATGGCTATGTTATAATATATAAAAACATGTGATCAGATTATATTATCATGTGTCATAACCGCATAAATCTAATAGTTAAGAGTTAATGTAATATGTATAAGTTCTTAAATTTGAATTTTTTTTATTATTATAATTTTTATTGATTAAAAATATGATAACTGAATGATTATTTGACTTGATGGTAAAAATAATTTAAATAATTTCATCTTTATTTTCACCATTCATAAATATTCTTATTATCATAAATAGTGAAAATAATAAATAATGATTATAAATAGTAAATAGTAAATAAACTATAAAGAAAATAGTAAATAATACATATATATATATATATACATTCATAAAATTAAAATAAAAATTATTTAATATATTCTTATATATAAGCCATTTATAAGAATACTTTAATCAAAACTATATTTTTAATTATAATTATATAAAAAAAATGCGGATGTTTCGCTTAAATTTAAAATAATGTGTAAATTATTAAGAAATTATATAAAACTATTTTTAATATTAAAAATACCAAGTCTAGGTGAACATTATATCTACTTGTGAAATATGTCTCGTGTGCTGTAAAAGGTGGGGGCAGAAGAAAAGCCTCTCTGCATGCATGCCTCTCACTACGTGAGATCGATGTTATTCATGAAATACATTTAAAAAGAATTGAAAAAATTAACATGTGAGAGCTTCTATAAATTAGTTTATAAATAAATAAATTTTATTTTATAGAAAAACTAATTTCATTTTTTTTCTTCTTAAAAGTGATTTTAAGAAAATTTAACCATGACCCTTACCACTAGGGAAGACAGCACCATCTCCAGGACGTTCATCAATGCGTAGGGTGCCGGCTATGCGTGGGCGACTACCTACGGTGATGAGATGAGATGAGAAATAAAGAAATAAATAAATAAAGTGAACATAAAAATTGAGGTCACAAAAGGTTAAATGGGAATCATTTGGAAAATATACAAAATGCCGAAGGTGATGAGTCCTTTATGATAGGATCAAGAAACTCCTTTAATTGTAAACAACTTCTAAATTTGAAGCTTCGATTTATGTTTTAAGGATATTAATTAAAAGTTAAAAAATAATTGGGATTATAATGCGTTGTACTTTGCTTTTTTTTTTTTTTTTTCATTTTTGTTCATGAAAAAAGAAACTGATATGATTGAATAATTTTTTTTTATCATTATTTTGTCTTAGTTTCTGTAATATATCTATCTTTTTAACCCCTGTAATATTTGCACATTTTAAATTAATTTTTATGAGAAAAATGATAAAGATGGACTAAAAAATTAAGTAAATTATCCATATATTACAATGACAAAAAAAAATATAGCCAAACAAAAGATTTTTTTTTGCAAGAATCATTTAAAGAAAAAGTTGCAGGGATAATATATAAGCGTAATTACATGAACAAAAAAGTTTAAGTCAATTATAAATTTTAAAAACCTATAAGACAGAAAAAAAATATATATAATGTGATATGTAATGCTTAATTATCTTTTCATAAACTTATTATATTTTAAAATTTTAACTAGTGTTATAAAAGCATTTAATTATCGATCTTACTTTAAAATATATACTCATGAGAGTGTATATAAGGCAAAATGATGCATAACTCACCCTCTATAAATTTCCTGGCTTCCACCTGTGAGGAGATTAAAAGGAGCATCGCTAACAGGCCAGGGATAAGTATTGGTATCTTTCTCTTCGAATCCATCTTTCAGTTGAAAACTATAGCAGATTAACTCAAATGATGTATGTTTGGTATGAGAAAATTAGGGGGAAATAATATACTCTATATATAGGAGGGGAGGAGAGAGAAAAATGAACCATTCTATGATATATATGTATTTTTCCAGAATATAATCTTAGTGTGTTCATTTACCTATCTCAAAAAGTCATTAATTAAAATATTATAAGGCAAGAACAAAGCTTGATCGCCATTGTTATAATAACTGAATCACAATAGTTAATAATGCTTGCATGTGGACTTGATATTATTAAGATAATAGTTGAAAATAACTAATAATATGACAAAAAATTACAGAAAGAATCTTAAAAGATGTGAGATAAAATAAGATAAAGACATATATTTGGCCGCATATACCTTGAGATAAAATAATGATTAAAATTGTATATATGTTGTTTTTTTATATCATCAAATGGCTAACCATTCGACATTCATAAAAGTTGTCTACAAAATTTGAACTTCTTTTAATCAAGCATGAAGCACAATACCAAATGATGTGCCAATTAATACAGTATAAATATTAACTATTGTTTGCTTCTTCCGATTTATCGTTAGTATTTGTCGAGAGATATTTCAAAAAGTTAAGCGTTAATTTATATATGCTTAGTTTTATTGAAGGTCATTCTTAAAAGAAACCTCTTAATATACTTTTTGAAGTTCATTATTAAAATTTTGAATATTTATTTATTTTACACTTGTACTGTCTGTACCTCTATGCCGAGTTCGAACTCGGCATCTCAATGCAGAGTGACCTCGGACACGCGCTGTATGACGTCAGCTCGTCACCCAAACATGTCATAACTGATCTCGGGCCTAAAGCCCAGTAAAATCCTAATTCATACTAAGGTATGTGCATTATTTATACGAGACTAATACTCCCACAAACCCTAACTTTGGCATCAGAGTCTCTTTTGCAGGTACCACCCCCATCTTGGAACATCAAACGTATCAGCGAAGGAGGCTCACCGATCTTACCCAGCGGATTACCTCTACCTCGGATCCCCGGTAAGAACATTTGGCGCCCACCGCGGAGCCGATCAAGACAGCTCTTATCGGCCACTCGTATGGTTTTCACCAGAAGCCATAGCAAACGCGCAACAGACGACCTAGATCACGCAACTAGCATGGATAACGAAGCAGCGTTGAGGAGACTGATCGAGCAGGTCGAGCAGATGCGGCAGCAACACACCGCCGATCTGCAAAGTATGCGTGCCAAGCACGAAACTAACCTAGCCGCGATGCGTACCGCTAACGAGGCTGACCTAGCAGCGCTGCGCGCCGAGAACGAGCGTATCCGCGCTCAGCTCCCTCGGCGTCCCTCTGATCAACCCCCTCCACAGAGCAACCTGCACGAGGAGGAGGGCCACTCGGTTTCTCAACCGCCAACCGCGACTAGGGTACCGACTCCCAAGCCTGCCACACATCGGTCCCACGTACTGACGAACAGGTCGGCCCATGACGTCAGTAATGTACCTACACACGTCACGGGAAATCAAGCGACTTTCCGCCGTCATCCTTTTGTGGATGGCATCATGGAGACGCCCCTTCCCTTTGGCTGGAAACCTTTCCACCTCGATTGCTACGATGACACGACAAACCCGGACGAACACATCGATCTATACACCACACAGGTAAACCTTTATACTAATGAGGATGCTATACTGTGTAGGGTCTTTCTGACCTCGCTCAAAGGGGCCGCGCTCAACTGGTACACCCAGCTACCTGCCGAGTCAATTGATAGCTTCGGCACCCTGGTCAGACGGTTCATAGCACAGTATGCGACAAGCCAATCTCATCACATAACGTCAGCTACCCTGGTCAGTCTCAAACAGAGCGACGAAGAACCACTTCGGACGTTCATGGAAAGATTCGCCGCCATCTCGGTAAAGATCCAAAATTTGAATCCCGAGGTCGCCCTACACGCCATGCTCATGGCACTCAAGCCCGGACCGTTTGTTGATAGTCTATGTCATGAAGCTCCTCGCGATATGGACGAGCTCCGTACCCGTGCTGTTGGGTACATCCAAATGGAAGAACATTCTGCCTTCCGTGACCAGGTTCGCGGAAAATCACAAGCGAAGCCCGACAGTGGCCACAAAGACAAGATGAAGGTCACCAATGATAACCAGTTCAAGGAAACTGCTAGGACAAGCAAGGCGGGGAGATACGACTTTTACACTCCCCTGAATACGCCCCGAGTTCACATCCTGGAGGAGGCAAATAATAGCAATCTGCTCACCCTGCCACCACCAGGTCACACTCCTAACAGTGCAGACAAGTCCAAACACTGCCGATACCACCGAAACCACGGTCACACCACTGAAGAGTGTCGCACACTCCGAGACCGTATCGAAGAACTCATCCAGGCAGGTCACCTCGGTCAATATGTCCAACGACAGCAGAGTCACAGAGGAGGCTACGACGGACGAGGGCGAGGTAGAGGTCACGGTTCGGGAGCTCGCACGAACCAACCCTCTGGCTCTCAGCAAAACACCAGCGGCGCAGTGCATGCCGAGGTAAGCCAGGAAACAGGGTCAGCCCCCTTGCGGGGCGTCATTAACACAATTGCAGGTGGCTTCGCAGGGGGAGGCTCTAGTAGCTCAGCGTGGAAACGACATTTGCGCAGCATCAACAACGTTCACTCCGCTACCTCGGCCTCGCATCAAAGCTCGCCTCTGATTACTTTCACTGACGACGACTACGTTGTCGTCAGCCCCAACCAGGATGACCCAATGGTGTCATCGCCGTGGAAGTCGCCAATTGGGAGGTCCACAAGACATTGATCGACCAAGGGAGCTCGGCTAACGTCCTGTATTGGCCGACGTTCCTCAGGTTAGATATCCCTCACTCTCATCCAACCTCACACAGAGCCCCTAGTTGGTTTTGCAAGAGAGCGAGTACACACTCAAGGGTACGTGGACCTGCTGACAACTTTTGGGACCTCTCCGGACACCAGGCGGATCATGGTCTGATATCTCCTTGTCGAGGCCAACACGTCCTACAACATCATTATTGGACGACCGACGCTTAACCAGCTTAGAGCAGTGGTGTCTACTTCGCACCTCACCATGAAATTCCCTGGGACTGACGACAAGATTATCTCCGTCAAGGAAAACCAAAAGACAGCCCGGTAGTACTACGCCGAAAGCCTCAGGGTCTCCTCATCCGACGAACGTTGCCGGAGTGATCCCCCCACAGTGGCTCACATCACCCACGAGGATATCACTGACCTCGACCCGAGGTCCGACTCCCATGATGAACGACCAAGTCCCATCGACGAGCTCGATAACCTTCAGATCGGAAGTCTTCCTGGGCAGTGCACGAAAATTAGCAGGCAGTTGAACCCGGAGTTGCGGCAACAGCTCGAAGCTGAGACCCTCAGGAATGCCGACCTCTTTGCATGGTCCAGTGCCGACATGCCAGACATAGACGCTGACTTCATCTGTCACAGGTTAGCAATTCATAAGGAGGCGAAACCAGTGGCCCAGAGGAAGAGGAAAGTCGGTGGTGAGAGGCGGGAGGCTATCATCACCGAGACACAAAAGTTGCTGAACGCCGGCTTCATCCGTGAGGTCATTTACACCATATGGCTGGAAAACGTGGTGTTGGTAAAAAAGAACTCAGGGAAATGGCGAATATGCGTCGACTATACCGACTTGAACAGGGCATGCCCCAAGGACTCGTACCCCTTGTCGAGCATTGACAAGCTGGTAGACGGAGCATCCGGGCACGCCGTCCTCAACTTCCTTAACGCCTACTCTGGGTACAACCAAATAATGATGTACCCACCAGACGAGGTGCATACATCATTCATCACCGATCATGCCAATTACTGCTACCGAGTGATGCCCTTCGGTCTCAAGAACGCAGGGGCCACCTACCAACAACTGATGGACAAGGTCTTCCACCAGTAGATTGGGCGAAACATGGAAGTCTATGTTGACGACATGGTGGTCAAAATCACCTCGACCGCGGACCACGCTGCCGACCTCTCCGAGGTGTTCGGCCAGATCAGGAGACACAACATGTGTCTCAACCCAGAGAAATGCATCTTCGGTGTCCAGGGAGGTCAGTTCCTTGGTTTTATGATCACTAGCAGGGGGATCGAAGCCAACCCGAAAAAGTGGAAAGCCATCATTCAGATGCAGAGTCCCCAGACCGTGAAAGATGTCCAGCGTCTGGCAGGAAGGTTGGTCTCCCTTTCCCGTTTTATCCCCAGGTTGGCGGACAAGGCCGGACCCATCTTCACCCTGCTGCACAAGCCAAAGAATTTCGAATGGACGGACCAATGCGAGGAGTCTTTCAAAAGCTTCAAAACCTTCCTCACTACTCCGCCAATCCTTTAGAGGCCGGACCACAAAGCCAACCTCCTCCTCTACTTGGCGGTGGCAGAAAGCGCAATCAGCACGGTTGTAGTGCAGGAGCACCAAAAAACACAAACGCCGATCTACTTTATCAGCCGAGTCCTCCAAGACATGGAGAAAAGGTATCAGACCATCGAAAAGCTCGCACTGGCACTTGTCACGGCAGCCAGGCGTCTCCGACCTTACTTTCAAAGTCACCAAGTGGTCGTCAAGACCGACTACCCAATCAAGCAGATTCTGAGAAAGCCGGAGCTCGCCGGGCAGATGATAGCCTGGTCGGTAGAATTGTCCGAGTTCGACATCCAGTACGAAAGTCGCGGCGCCCTGAAAGCTCAATGCCTGGCCGACTTTGTATCCGAACTCACGCCTAACTTAGTCGAAGAACCACAAGTATGAACTTTGCACGTTGATGGGTCCTCCAACTCTAAGGGTGGTGGTGCAGGCATCATCTTGGAAGGACCGAACCAAGTCACTTTGGAGCAATCCCTCAAGTTCAGCTTCAAGGTGACCAACAACCAGGCAGAGTATAAGGCGCTTCTCACAGGGCTAAGGCTGGCTCATGACCTCGGGGCTCAGAGAGTGAGTTACAACAGCGACTCGAAACTCATGGTAGAGCAGCTCAGTAGAACATACCAGGCCAAGGACGTTCTCCTACAACGATATTTCCACATGGCATCACAACAGATCTCGCCCTTCAACGAGTTCACTATGCAACATGTACCGCGAGAACAAAACACTAGAGCCGACCTCCTATCAAAGCTCGCCAGCACCAAACTCCCTAGACAACATCGGACCATCATCTAGGAGACCTTGCATTCACCCAGCCTAGACAACAAGGTCGTCAACACTAGCAACAGCGAAGACCAGGGATGGATGACAGGCATCTGGAGCTACTTGAAGGCAGGTGTTTTGCCCGAGGATAGGATGAAGCTCGGAAGATGAGGTTGAGGTCGGCCAAGTTCGTGATTGTTGGCGACGAACTGTTCAAGCGTGGGATCTCCACCCCTCTGCTCAAGTGCTTAACTACATTTCAGGCAGCCTATGTCATCGAGGAAATCCACCAAGGCATATGTGGCATGCACTCCGGGACACGCTCAATGGCGACCAGAGTACTCTGAGCAGGATACTACTATCCCACATTGAAATCAGATTGCCAGGACTACGTACAAAGTTGCAAAGAATGCCATCAGTTCGGCAACACACATCGGCAACCACCCGAAACTCTTCACCAAATGATGTCGTCATGGCCTTTTTCCTAGTGGGGAATGGACATCCTCGGGCCATTCCCCCCGCAAAAGGTCAACTCAAGTTCCTCCTAGTGGCGATCGACTACTTCACCAAGTGGATCGAGGCATGCCCACTCGCCAAAATCACCACCAAAAATGTACAGAGATTCACCTGGAGGAATATTGTTTGCAGATTCAGAATCCCTCACACCCTCGTTACCGACAACGGTAGGCAGTTCATCGCACAAGGCTTCGAGGACTTCCTCCGTGAGCTCGGTATCAAGCATCTCCCAACCTCGGTGGAACACCCCCAGCCCAATGGCCAGGCCGAAGCCGCCAACAAGGTCATCCTCCGAGAACTTAAGAAGCGGCTAGGAAACGCTAAAAGACAGTGGGCCGACGAGCTTCCCAGCATCCTCTGGGCGTATCATTGCACCCCCCCAGTCAACAACGTAAGAAACGCCTTACAGGCTGACTTACGGAGCTGACGCAATGATTCTAGTGAAAATCAGAGAGACATCTCACCGACGCCAAGTCTTCAACAGTGAGCAGAACGCTCAAGAGTTAGCAGTTGACCTCGACTTAGTTGACGAGCTTAGAGACGAAGCTCAAATCCACGAAGAAGCCTGCAAGCTCCGAGCTTCCAGAAGATACAATACGCGAGTGCGACCTCGCTCCTTCCCCCCCCCCCTCTTCCTTTTCCTGTTCGTCTTCAGGAGGGAAACCTCCTCCTCTTGGGGCTCTGGAACCTCGATCTCGGCGATGTTTTAGCGGTGCTTCAACTCACGTCATTTGTTCCTGCCCATTATGCCTGCGAACACAAAGAACAGACACATCAGCAAAATAAGCTTTCACAAACCCTAACAATCTAAGAAAGACAGGGTACTCACTCTCTAAGCCCCTCTCCTTGTACATCGAGTTCGCAAGCGACATGACGAGCTTGCAATCCAACGGGCGAGGAAATGCTTCAAGGTTTTTAATGGCGGTCGACTCTAAAGCCGTCAATTGTAACTCCCCCACTCCGTGAAACCTTGTCGGGACCGGCCGCCAGTAGAAGGGGAACTTCAGCAACCCACCGAAATAGAATGCCCCATCCTCTAACGGGTCGACGTCTACAAGCGCCACCTAGAAAAATTCTTGTTTGAAATTTTTATATGACTGGGAGTAAAGGGAAAACAGACCCCCATCCTTACTTCCACTCAGAGACATTAAACCATAGGGAGGAACGCCCATTTTTAACTGGTAAAATGAAGAAAAACGGGCAGAGACACCTCTATCCCCAAGGCCGAACACATGACTTGGAAAGCCCTCAAAAAACCCCAGCTATTGGGGTGTAACTAGCAAGGAGCCGAGTTGATGAAATTCAAAAAGTCACACTCAAATTGAGTGAAAGGAAGACAGACACCTAAATCCCTAAAAAGACACTGATATACATAGAAATGGGGAGGGTCAGAAGAACTCCCCATATACACACGCTCATCGGGCTGACAAGGCTCGAGCCGGACAAACTTAGAGACGGAAGAGTCACAAATCCTATGCGTTTTTCTAATCGCATTGATCTCCATGAACGACCTGAATACACTCTGGAACTCCCCCATGTCGCGCCTGACCCAGTCGTAGCCCGGAACGTCGGGGACGAGATCCTTGGGTGGGTTCTCTGCCTTCTTCTTTTCGGTGGCGGCCGTTCCGGTAGCCACCGCCTTTCCGCGCGCCCTACCCCTGCCCTTGGCAGGCACGAAAGATCCGACACCACTCTCTCCAGCCATCAAGAAAACAAAAAGACTCGAAGAGGGAAAGATTGGAGAAGAAAGAAAGAACAGGGAAATCGAAGTACCTGGTACTCCTTTGACAAATGAAAGAACAATAAGGAAGGAGGAGAACTCAGTTGCCGGAAATGGCGACAAAGGAGAACGAAACCGGCGTACGCAAGAAGCTGAAAGAACAAAAAAGAGTAAAGTGAAAAAGGGAAGAGGCGTGAGAGAGAGAGAAAAGGGCTCCCCGAATTTCAAACGGCCACGACACGTGTTGGAGAGAGAGAGCACCTGATGACACATTTAATGAAACTCATTATGATGAGGCGAAACCATCATTGCATAACCGTCCTCCTCATTAACATGCCGCCCACACGTTTTCGAGAACGAAGCGACAGTTATGACACATGGCGTCTTCACAGGCGGGCGTACGCGAAGGGTCACTGCTCTTTGACAAGCTCGGTCTTAACTCCTCGACCCACGGTCTTCAGAGCTCGGGGGGCTAGTGTACTGTCCGTACCGCTATGCCGAGCTCGAACTCGGCATCTCAGCGCAAAGCGACCTCAGACACGCACTGTATGACGTCAGCTCGTCACCCAAACAGGTCATGACTGATCTCAGGCCCAAAGCCTAGTAAAACTCTAATTCATACTAAGGTACGTGCATTATTTATACGAGACTAATACTCCCACAAACCCTAACTTTGGCATCGGAGTCTCTTTTGTAGGTACCACCCCCATCTTGGAACATCAAACTTACCAGCGAAGGAGGCTCACCGATCTTACCCAGCAAATCACCTCTACCTCGGATCCCCGGTAAGAACAACACTAATTATATATTTATATATTCCTATTTTTAAAATTTTGAAGTTAAAATATTTGTGTTCGATAGAAAAAAAAAATAAAAGGAAAAAAGAAAGTAGATAAGAAAGATGTGAAGAGAAGAGAAATAAATAAAAATAAAGTAAAAACAATAGTTGTTTGATAAGAAAAATTAATTAGAAATCAACTTTTTGAGTGATTATTAGAAGTGTTCAAAATCGAATTAGCTCAAATACAAAACTGAAAACTAATAAAAAAAATTGCAAATCTATAGAAAATACTAAACTAGTGGTTTGGTTCGATTTTATATTTTCTTAAATGACATAATTCTGGGGTTGAGTACATGTTTAGCAAATAATATGCTTCTTTCACAAAGTATATTATGGCTAACAATGATTCAGCATATTATGTTATTTATGTAAAAGATTTAAAGATATTTCTTATACCTCATCAATATATAATTTTTTGCTGTTCAAAAAAAAAATCACATAATTCGACTCAGTTTATAATTTGAGAATATGAAATCAATCCAAAGAAAATTGAATCATACTTATACGTAAATAAGGTTTTTTTCCCTCAATGTATGGTATAAGCAGTTACACATAATATAAAAAGTGTTTTTATAAAACTGTATAAGATACTAAATTGTAAGCTAAGAAAAGATATTAATTTCTCCTAAATGTGTAAGAAAAGATGTTATTTTCTCCTAAATGTATTTTTTATAATAATATATTAAATTTTAAAAAATATCTTATAAAATTGTTAGTTACTAAATTGATTTTTAAAATAAAAAATTATGAATCATTTACGATATTTGAAAATAATTTTTATTTTTAAGTAACAAACTATATAAATATATATAATGATAACTAAAATTTGTATTAAATAAATGTTTCTACTAAAATAATAAGATGAGGTTTGATGTTAAATATGTATTAAAACAATTTTTTTAGTATTTGTGTAATTTTTATTTTATTTTTGATTACGAATCATGAGCAATTAACATAATATTATATATTTTTAGTTAATTCATAAATAATTTTTAAAATTGAAAAAATTGAGTCAAAGCAAATAAAACTTTAAAAAATTAGTTTGTTTTGATTCAGAATTCATAGTATATTCAACCAAATTGCATTTAATTTTCTTGTTTAGTTTAAATGATTTTTAAATAAAAAATTGAACTACTAAACTACATCTCGAACACTCTAGTGAGAATTTAGTTTGAAAAAGAAATAAATAAATACTATTATAAGAATTACCTTTTTTACTTTTATAAATAAAGTTAAATTTTCCGGTTAATGGTTCATACATTATGGTTTGTTTTCAAATTTTCTTTCCGGTTAGTTTGCAAAGTGATATTTAGTAAGTTTTAATAGGTGCACATGAACCGTTAGTTAAAATGCTTCTTAGAAAAATTTGGTTAATTTAAAACCCTTAAATTATTATAGTGACATTACCTAATTGATTTGGTTAGTTTAGTAACTTTATCTAAATTTTTCTAGTCGAGCAGTTTGCACAAGGACTTATTTGTTGCCCATGTACTAGAGAATACCACAGAATTGAAGTTCTCTACTTTTTGAATTAATAGATATGTATAAGCATCACCTATAATGACACGATAATTATAGAAGGAGAAACTTAATTAACAGCAAAGAGGATGATATGACGATGAGGTAGAAGTTCAAGTCATCATTTATGACAAACTATTTGTACATTAGACATTTCAGTTAGTCCTTAAACTTATGACACAGGCACATGCAGTACGACGTATATATTACTTAACACTATTTCCACTTATGAAATATCTCTAGTGGTGTGAAAGGTCGAACAACATTGTGTATCCACAAGAGGAAATTTTATTGATGAAATATTTGAAGTACGTAGAACAACACTCTAATTTGTGGGTCTTAGTCTTATGCTCTAGTGGTGCAGCAACGTAAGCAAGCTCCCCCTAATGCCCAAACACAACAGCCAGAACGACAATACTCTCTTCCTAGTCCTTGGCCTGGAATGCCACCACCAAAACCTCCACGTCCACCAGGAATGCCACCTCCAAAACCACCATTACCAGGAAGGCCTGGAATGATGCCTGGGATGCAACCAATCATGCCTGGGATGCCACTAATAACACTAGCTGGGATGCAACCAATAACGCCACTTGGGATGTTACCATTAACGCCTGGAATACCACCATTAATGCCTGGGATACCACCATTAACTCCAGGAATACCGCCATTAACACCTGGAATACCACCATTAATGCCTGGAATACCACCATTAACTCCTGGAATACCGCCACTAACACCTGGAATACCACCATTAATGCCTGGAATACCCCCATTAACTCCTGGAATACCGCCATTAACACCTGGAACATTACCGCCATTAACACCTGGAATACCACCATTAAATCCTGGAATACCGCCATTAACACCTGGAATACCACCATTAATGCCTGGAATACCACCATTAACTCCTGGAATACCGCCATTAACACTTGGAATACCACCATTAATCCCTGGGATACCACCAATGCCAGGGATGTTACCACCACTAACGCCTGGGATACCACCAATGCCAGGGATGTTACCACCAAAGTAAACCCCACCACCAACTTCCACTTTCGAATCACCCACTTTATTTCTCTCTTTAACAACCTCACCTGCAACACACATTTACGATGCAAAAATTAATCTTGTCTTGCACACCTCTTTTAGGTGGGAAGACAAAGGAAATAATACATGTGATTGACCAATGACGATGAGGTCAGACTTCCGAGATAAAAATAGAGATAGAAGAAAATATAAAGATGTATACAAAATGTGAGAACGGATTAAATTAAATTATGATCGAATGTATAGGATTAAGAAACCCCTTGAATCGTAAACATCCTTTAATTAATCTAATGTTTCGATTAAGGAATGCTTTAAGGATATTAATTAAAAATAACTAAATGAAAGAGTAAAAACATTGTTATATTTAAAATATCTAACTCAGTTGGTTAAGTAGGATGTATTGAGTGTTGTAAACTTTTTTTAATAGTTCTTATGAATAAAAAAATTTGATGTTATATCTTATGATTAATTGCACTTTTTTTATTCATTTTTTGTTTTTATATTATATTTTCAAAATGGTTCTTATAATTTTTTTTATTCCTTTTATTTTTGGAATATATCTGTTTTATTGTAATCTCTTTGATATTTGCTTTATTTTAAATTAAATTCTGTTAATTTATTTTGATGAAAATTAAAATTAAATTATTTTAGGTATCAAAACAGAAAAATAAAAATAAAAAATACCATTTCGAAAAATAGTGTTGGGACGATAAAACAAAAGGTGCATAATTATAGATACTAAAAACATATAAAAGCCAATAATAACTTATAAAACGTTTATAACTAAAAAAAAAGTATTTGTAATATCTTTCCAACTAGTATTTTAGATACATTTATTAAAATTCTCGTAGTTTAAAAAACTGATGATGAGAATATTAGCTAGGCATGCAAAATGATATATAGCTCACCCTCTTTCATATCCCTGGCTGCCACCTGTGAGGAGATCAAAAGGAGCATGGCCAACAACAGGCCAGGGACAAGTATCGGTATCTTCGTCTTCGAGCCCATCTTAATTTTCTCTAGCAAACTACAGGTCTACTCAAATGATATGTTACTTGGTGATGAAGGATGAGAAAACTAGTGAAAATGTATACTCTATATATAGGAGGGGAGGAGGGAGAAGTTAGGAACTTTCTCTTAATTGTCGCCGTAACGTATTAATTAAGTTTTTCATATAGAGTTTAAGAACCGATTTGTTCTTGATCTCCACCTCAATTTCCTTCTCCAATGGTAAAAAGTGGCAGGCTATGAAATTGAAGCATAGCAATTATTACGTGACTGCGTGTATATGTTATGTAATGAAAAGTTGATAAGTAGAGAGCTACTATTAGTTTTATATCATAATATTATTTTTATTTACTATATATAAATTATAAAATATTTTAAAGGTCAAAATAAGTTAGATACATTTTCATAAGTATTTTCCCTTTTGTCTTTATAAGTCAAATGAATTTATTAATTATTCTAACCAACCTAGCTTGAGGTGTGCCAAAGGTTAGGAACAAATTGAGAAAGCTACAAACCAGAATGGGTTGTTTGGAACCCATATAGGTGAAAGTACAGCGGCCCCTCCCAATTTAACAATTTAAAAACCCTAATATTTTTGTTTTGGTTAATTTGTTTTCTGATTAAATTTAAAATTTTATGTTTTGGTTAATTTGTTTTCTGATTAAATTTAAAATTTCACGCGTCAACACTAAATCACTGTAAGCATCCACATTGCATCTGTCTTTGGTTTGATACTCTAAAGTTGGTTTGAAGCCCTAATGGTAACTTCATGACCTATATCAAGAGTATCGGGAAAAACTCAAGTCTCACATCGACTAGAAATTAGGCAATTAAATAGTATATAAGTGAAAATCAACCCTTATCTTACAAGCCGATTTTGTAAGGTTGAGTTAAGCTTAATTCGTTATTCTAAGATAGTATCAGAGCCATTTAGATCCACTTTAAATGGACCACCCGCCATTAATATATGTGTCATGGGCATGAGGGGGTGTATATTGAGAAAAACTCAAGTCCCGCCAATCCTAGATCATTAAAAAGGGCTACCTACCATTTATCCACTTACCAAGCCCAATAGTATTGGACGTGAGGACTGAGGAGGTGTATTGAGAAAAACTCAAGTTCCACATCGACTAGAGATTAGGCAATTAAATAGTATATAAGTGGAAAGCAACCCTCACCTTACAAACTGGTTTTGTAGGGTTGAGTTAGGTTTAATCCGCTATTCTAAGAAAGAGTATATAAAGCTTTTAATTTTTTTAAGTAATTAAAATATATTAGAAGTCTTTATTCAAGTATCTAGTGAGGTTGGTTAGAGTAAAAAGGATTCAATAAAAAAAAAATGTGTACAAGAAAAGTAATATATCTTTTACAAGTTTACTAAATCATACAAGTAATGAATGATTAATGATATCATTCCACAAAGACTTGACTCAATGCTTGATGATGAATGATATTGTTCCATAATGACTTGACTCAATATTTACTTGCTAATATGCTTATAATATCTAACTAATCAAAATTCGTATATAGTGTAAATTTAAATAATATCATGTAAATATTAACCAAACTTTTTTTCTAAATCAAATAGTCTCCAAAAATTTAGTGAGTCCAATGGACTTACAAAGCTTTCTTAACCTTTTAGATGGAAGCTTAAATCTTCAACTTGATTATGCTCACTATCAATAACTTGTTGTTAAGGGATTTTAACATTATTGATAGAATCAATAACTTTATTATAAGGAAAAAAATAGGCAACTCTTCCTCTAATAAAGGAACAAGAGGTATAGGAACAAAAACACTTTCATCTTTAAATTCAACGATTCACGACCTAAAACTTTCACCATGCTCCAATTGATTCTCAAATAATATTGCTCTATTAGATTCACTCACTTTTGTAGAGTGAGTATGACGATAAAATATGGATCCTCTTAAGTCAATGCAATAACTTATGAGAAAAGCATTAACTATTTTGATATTAACCTTGTTCAATTGTAGATTATAAAGTCTCACTTTCGCTTACAACACCAAATGTGAAAATGATTCAAGCTTGGCCTTTTATCCAATGTAGGTTCAATAAAGAAAGTAATTGATATTTATAAAATGGAATTCATAGAACACTATATCAAAACAAAATTTCAATAACACAATATCAATTTAAAGCATTCAAAAAATAGAGACGAGTAAAACGAGAACAAAGTGTTATATAATTATGTAACTAGATATATGAAGAGAAAAACTAAATTCATCAATCTCTATAAAAAAATTATATATACAAATATACATACATACATGTGTATATTTACATACACATGCATGACTTTAACTATATTTTATTATACCATCAATTATAAAATAAATAGCTTTCAATGTTGATTGAAAAATAGAGAAGCAATATGAGTTATACATTAATAATTAATAAACAATTCATATATTTGTACGTATTTTAATTTCTAATTATAACATAAATAAAACAACAAATAATAAGGTTAGAAATACTTGGATAAATAAAAGACATTTGATCCATTCAGTTTTCTATGTGTGTGTGTCTTTTTTTATGCTATGTAGACTTAATGATACAACTACACTACGAAATGATAAGAAATAAGAGGTCTTTTCCTGTTAAATCAATATGAGTTCACTTACCCTTCTTAATAAGTCCAAACTCATCACAGCAACACATTATCAATCATTATTTTATAATAATAATAATAATAATATTAATATTAATCTCAATAAATATTAATATAATGATCACAAAATTAAGACTAACAACAATAATATATTCTAATATTTTAACATCTAATATCTAAATTTTTTAAAAAATAATATTAACTATAATTATTTAAATAATCTAACAATATACAGCGTAAATTTAAATAATTTGTAAGAGAAATAACCATGTAAATGTTAACCAAACTTTTTTCTTCATCTATAGTTCATTTAATCTTTTGTGAATACCTTATCTACCGAAATTAGTTTCAAATACTTAATAAAAACCTATTGGGGTTTTGACTTCACCAAAACACAATTTCACATAAACAACTTATTTAACCCAGCTCAAAATCAAATGATTTAAAAAATCTTAATTACTTTAATCCTAATCCTTAAGAGAAAAGCCTAAATTCTTTAATTATTCTCTAATTCCTTAGGAGAAAGAACTATAAAATTTGCATTACGAAAAAGAATTACAAAGTTTTAATAAACCTAAATTCATTCCTAAAAATAGGTTCATTAGGTGCAAAATTTCAAGTCCAGAATTTCAAAAGTTTCTCCAATCATCAAGAAATTCTTAATTCATCTCATGATTGATCAATTCATAAAAAGAAGTAATTGCAAAATAGAGCACCAATTATAAAATATGAGCATAGACATGAAAGAGGGTGTTTTCATGAAAAAAGATGATAATTACCTCAAAATCTAAATGAACTATTAGGAATTATTTAGTCGTACAAAAATTTGAAATAAAAGTTTGAATCATCATGTTATTATTGTATTTCGTCATTAAAATCCAAAAAGAATAGACTTACTCACACATGTTCATTTTAGTTTGATCTAATTTGATATGTACAATCATGAACTAGAAAATAGAAAATGAAGAAAAACCAGACTTTAAAGCTTCAATCCTTGAGTTCCAGAGTCCTCATGAAAGTTTTTTGTCTCTCAAAATGATTAGTCAACCCTTTTAAAATATTAAAAGACTCATTTAAAGGTGCTAAGCACACCCTAAATTAGCTCTAAATATATGCCCTCTTAATATAATTCACACATCTCATAATAACACAATATTTATTATTAAAAATTATTTTTATTTATATTATAAATATATATTAATATATTATTAAAATATATAAATATAAGTAATGTATAATTATATATTATTAAATCTCATTCAAAATTAACACTAAATTATTTATAATTATGTATATCAAATAAATTTATACATAAACACACTTTTTTTAATGTCAATATAAATAATATTTGCTATTAATTTTTAATAAATTTCAGTCAATAATAAAAAAAATGATAGAGTAAGTATTGTTAGCTTTTCTCGTAAATATTTAATTAAGATTTAATCAAGCAATTAAACGTGATGGAAATACTAATTTAATTATATTACAAAACTTTCTAATACGTGTACTACGCGTAAGCGGGGAAAATTTAATGTCTATCATTTTTTTTACAGGAGGAAAATTTAATGTCTAACATTTGAAGAACTATACCTTTTTTATACATACATGAAAAGCTATACTTGCTAAGAACAAATTGGATACTATAAATTAATGATGAATGAACTAAAAATATATATAATTAATATTAATAAATGGTAAATTTAAGAGATTGGGTTAATGAATCTTATAAAGAAATTGGATTGGTAAGATATGTAACAAAAAGGGGTTAAGAATTGGATTTGAATTAGAAAGTTTCTTTTTAACTAGGTTGCTTGGAGAAAAGAGCTTCAATTGCATGTACAGAAGCAAGAAAATAAAATGGAACACTCCCTTTGCAATAGACAAAAAAGTCGTAGTCTTCTCGGAGGAAAAAGGTTTGCATTTCACTTAGTAATCCTTAGATTCCACCTAACAACACCCATATGCCTTTGGGCTAGCGCTAGCTAGGCTTGCGGTTAACCCTACAAAAGGGAAAGAAAATAATGAACTGGTGGAACTTTGGTTCATCAATAGGATCATGATATATACATCTCCTTTTTTTTATAACTACACCCCCTTTTTTTAAAAAATAAATAATTGAATTCTTAAAATATCTGTAATTTTTATTATTTTAAATTTTTAAATTTTATACTCCTAATATTTAATTTAACACTTTTTTTTACACATCTCTTTTCCTTATTTTCACATGCATTTCCTTAATTTTTCTTCACTCTCACCAAGTAATTTTAATTCTTTTAATTAGTTTTACATTATTTATTTTCCTTTCCTCTTTTAGTTTTCTCATTGATTTCACTATCTGCATAGTACTCTGGAATAGTAAAAATGTCTTTTTTCATAACACTAAATTTAATGTTAAGGTTTATGGAAGGGTGAAAGGAAAGGAAGCGTTGGAATAAAAATGTATTTTTTGTTTAATAGAAATTGTCGAGGAAATTACACATATCTATAATGTTGTCGCCTACCAGTTCTATGATTTGGGTGCATGTTAAAAAATGAAAGAAGTGAGAAAATAAGAGACTAATATAAAAATCGAGAGAACTAAAATTACCCACTGAAATAAGTGATGAATTAGAAGAAGATAAGATGATGCATGTAAAAGTTAAAAAAGAGAAAGAAAGAGGTGTGTGAAAAGAAAATTGTAAATTGAAAGTTAAAGATGTAAAATTAAAAATTTTAAAAATAAAAAAAGTTATGAATATTTTAGATTTTTTTATATAAAAATAATGGAAGTGTACTTAAAAAAAAAAAAAAAAAAAAAAAAAAAGAGTTGTACATATCATTAGTCTTCATGATATAATATTTGGGCTATAGAGTATTTTAACTAACCTAGACGGCATGCTATCTGCACTTCCCTTATTTACTCTTCACACCACCTTCTAAAAAAAATTCCTAAACTAACGACGTCTTCTCTTCTTCATCTTCTTTTTTTTTTTTTTTTTAAAGAATCTTGAAATTTGAACAGCTTTTAATAATCGGACATCCAATAACATTGACAAGAATATAAAATGATACTATTCAACATTAAAATATCAATTTAAGCTTACAATTAAATATCTATTTAAGCTTACAATTGAGAAAGAGAAGAAAAAAAATGGATGTCCAAAAGAAAGATTGCTAGTTTATGGATGTCAAAATATTTTTTTTCTTTTTTTTTTATCTAAGTAAATCATATATTTTCATTCATAACAATAGATTTAATATAAAAGGTATAAATTCATGAGTATGTGGAATAACATAAAATATTCATTTTCTAATTAAAATATGAGCAACTCGATTGATTTACTTATGAATAAACTAACGGTACAATTCAAATTTCTAATTAGAATCTTTTCATACTAACTTAAAATAGAGTCAACTTCACTTAATAAATTTTTTACGTATCACATCTTTAACAATTTACTGACAAATAGATTTAACTACAATTTTTGCATAAAATTCACAGATATAATCTATATCAATAATGTATTGAGATAAAAAATAATAATAAAAAAAAACATTACTGCTGTCTTCAAAGATGTAATATTACCGTAAATACCAACCAATTAAATCTAAAAATTTTCATGATAATCACTAATTCCAGTCGCATAATTATAGCATCCAAAATTAGTATAGTATCCATATTGCACTTTAGCACTTCAATTCTTTTCCGTTTTAAAAACTCTTCTTCTTTCCCATTCACCAGCACGGCCTCCACCTTACACTCCTTCCCTCTTTTTTTATTAGTCAATGAAAGAAACTAATATATATATATATATATAGAGGTACAAGGATTTCTCAGCTCATATACAAGATATCCAAATTCCTTCGTGGTGTGTTTGGATGAGGAATTTTACAAATTTAAAGAATTTAAAATTCTTGGTATTTAAATTACTTTGATTTCAATTATTATCATTCTTAAAATATTTTGTTTGGATAAGTCAATTCAATATTTTTAAAATTTTAAATTATTAATTTGAATATGATAATTTGATTCTACCATGGTAAAATTAATTTTAAATATATATTTATATGTTGATATTTTTAAATAAAATTTTATAAAAATAAATATTAGCCAATTTTTAAATATTTAATAATTTAAAAATTAATATTAGATCATATTTAATAATTTTTAAAGTATTTTTGAATATTCAATAATTAAAAATATGAAGAGATAAGATAAAATATATAAGTGAAATAAGGAGAAAAAAAATATGAGGAATTTCAAATTCTTACTTTTTTGGGAGAATTTGAAATTCTACTATTTTAAAGAATTTCACAAATGCTTGAATTTCAAATTCTTTGTAAATTCTCCATCCAAACAAAGTATTTCACCTCAAAGAATTTGAAATTCTTCAAACAAATGAATTACTTCATTTAAATTACCCATCCAAACACACCAATTTACAGAATATGATATCTGCCAATATTTTACATAACTTGAAATCTACCATATATTGATGGCACATGATACCTGTCATTCTACAAACATTTTACAAAACAACTAACTACCATATTCTTAAAAAACTAATGTTAATTTTGAACACTAGTTCAATTGTATTTTATAAAAAAAAATTAGAAATTTAAATTGATTATGTTATATCCTTATGTTTTCTACTTTATTTTTTATATGACATTTTTTTTACATGTCAATTATATTTTACTACCTATGTTTTCATTTTTGCAAGAACGTGAAACAACATATTTAGTTTTTCATCATGATTGTTATTGATATTATTTCTTGTTTAATTTATATTTTTTTACAATAATACAATATTGCAGTGTTATCAAATTCAAATCAGACCGTCTAATTTAACTAAAAATCGGACCTATGACTGGTTCGATCAGTTCATCAAATCATAATCGTTTTTAACCTGCAAATATTGACCAATTTCTAAATATACATCAACGTACAAAAGCTCAGAAATGTTTTTGACATGCAAATATTAACCGATTGTTAAACATACATCAACAAAAGTTTCATGCATAACACGGATGCAAAGACTAATAAAGACATATATGTTAAAATTACAAAATTTTAACATATTTAATAAAAAAAAAGTGATAACAATGTACTTTTTAACACACTATTTTTAATACACTTTGTTATTGATTATAATTTATTAAAAGCTAAAAATTAGTAGAGAGAATTATTAAATTAAATAAGATGTGAAATTCACTAATTTTTTTTAATAAATTTTAATCAATTAAAAATAATGAGTCACTTGCATTTCTCTTATAAGTATTTTAGAAAGTATGTTGTAATTGTTTTTTATGTAGTGTCATTTTAAAATTATTGAATGAAACTCATTGTCAGAATTTCCATAAAAACAGTTGCCCGAATTTCCATCAAACAATTTATTGTCAACTCATACTTCAATTAGTTACCAAATTTCCATCAAACTCATTGTCAACTCATACTCCAACTAGTTGCAAACTCAATAAATCAATAGGGACAAATTTCACTGTTTCTTTTTGGGATCATGTTGATTTCTAGGTTGGCATGATCCTCTATCTTCTTTGTATATCATATCTAAATCATTAGGATGATATTTTTTTCCCTTTTGGACAAAATTGTGGTTGAGTTTTTCCGTTTGTCAAGGTCCTATCGTCAAATGACATTTATAAGGATTTAAGTTTATTGAATAACAAAACCAGAACCACAAATATTGATTACTTTCTTCCACCACAACAAAGTCATCAACCGGCACAACTTTTACTTCCCGAAGTGACGGTTATGAAACGGGAAACACCAGGGGGATTCAAGTTGCTTCATCATTATGGCAATAGAGACTCAGACTTTAGGTGATTCATTGGTGATTATTTTTTTTCTTAGCATCGTCGGGCTAAAATGACTCTTAGGATTGAGTTGTACCTGTAGATGTAGTTGTTATATTACTCATAGTTTATTAGACATTTTTAATTAGGGGAAATTAATGCAGCATTGACATTGTTCAATTAAATTAACTTCATTCAGCTTGAAAAATTCTCTGCTTACTCAATAGTAGATATGGTTGTAAGAAATATCTACAAAGACATGATAATTAACAACAGAGAGGACATAATATTAATGGTGATGATATATAGTAACAGTACAAGTAATAAAACCGGGATTTAATTATGACAAACTATTTGTACATACTGATATTTGAGTTTGCTCTTAAACTAATCACACAGACACAACAACTTATTATTGAGCATTATTTGTACGTAGTTGTGAAATATATATATCTAGTGGTATGGAGGTGATTGCTGTCTACTCCAACACACGAGATTTTATTCATGAAACACGTAGAATTAACTACACATTATATCTAACTTGTGAGTCTTATGCTGAGAAGATTGTGGCAGCTTGAGCAAGTTCTCAGTGCATGACAACAACCATTACCCTTGACCTGGGAAGATACGAGGAGGGTAGTAAAAGCCATAAGGAGGGTAGAAGCCAGAACCAGGAGGGTAGAAGCCAGAACCAGGAGGGTAGAATCCAAAAGGAGGGAAGCCAATCGGACGGTAGAAGCCACCAGGAGGCCTAGGAAAGACAATAGGAGGCCTAGGGAAGACACCACCAGGCCCAACACCGAAGTAACCACCACCACCACCCACTTGATTTGTCGCTCTAACAACATCACCTGCATGCAATTGCCACACATCATTAACCATTTACGTGGGGGCGATTAGGATCAAGGCGCGCGTTGAAGAGAAACAAGATCATAAATGTGATTGATGAGAAAGATGAAAAAATAAAAGAAATGGAAAAGATATAAAGTGAGCATAAAATTTGAGTACGATAATGTTAAATGATAGTCCCTCCGTTTTTTATTCATAGTCGTTTAAGGTTTTGCACGGAACTTAAAGAAATGATTGATATTTTAATTTTCAAAAATATTTATTACTTACTTTTCTATTCTACTCTCTATTTTTTTTATAGTATTTCGTTTGAAACATATTACCCATTCAAATGTAACATTAACTTTACATTAGAGCTGTCAAAACGGGTAACCCGGCCCGGCCCACTATGGGTTGAGCCTTTGGTGGGCCAACCCAACCTGGCTCGTTTATTGGTGAGCTGGAAAAAATTGAGCCCGGCCCGGCCCACCACGGGTTGGTGGGCTAAACGGGTTGGCTCACCTAATTTGAAAAAATCACCTAATTTAAAAAAATGTAATCAAATTTAATGCCTAATCCTGCAAAAATAGTATGCACATAAGCTTTTCTAGAGAAAAGTAAATAAATTCTTACACTAATTACATAATTTGAAGAAAAAATACATAAAATTGAGAACCTATGATGGTCTATGAAGTTTTATTTGGCCCAACCCAATAGCAGAAGTTTTTTTTTTTTTTTATGGGCTGGTGGGTCAGCGCGGCTCACCACGGGTTGAACCCGGGTGAGCCGGGTTGTTAGTGGGCCGGGTTTAAAATTGGCCCACACTGAAATTTGCAAAAAATTTTTAGCCCAACCCGGCTCGAACCCGTGGTGGGCCGGGTTGGCTCACTGGGCTGAGCCCATTTTGACAGCTCTACTTTACATAGGTAGTTGGAGAAAAAATAGGTAGACATTAGAAATAAATAGGCACATTATTCAGTAAACATACATTAATTATCAAGGATAAAAATGAGAAGAAAAAAATTAATAAATCATTGATTTTAGTAAAATAACAATGAAAAAAAGGATAAATTCTGACAAAACAACTATGAATAAAAAATGCAGGAAGTAATAAATTGGAAAAAGACACAAAATGTTGGAAGGGGTGTCATTATGATTGAATCAGAAACTCCTTGTATCGCAAACATCCTTTAAATACAATATTAATAAAGGTTCGGTTTAAAAAATTGCTTAAATATCTTGTTAATGTGTGTAATTACATTTTTTTTAATTCTTCATCTCTCAAAAAAAAAATTTCAAATATTAGGAGTCTCACATTAAATAAAATACGAAATTCAATATGATACTTAAACTTTGAAAATCCCCTACTTAATGAACTAGTCTTTTAGATTAAACTCTTCGCTTAAGTTCTAATAATTAATTAGTATTTTCATTAAGAGTTGGGATATGAAAGGAACTATCTATATATTGGATTAAGATATAAATCAAATACTAATAAATGAATGAAACTTTTAAAGAAAAAAGGATTACCATTAAATCAATATCGATAGAGTGAGTCTTTATGAACAATAACTTTTAAAATTGATGACAATTTTAAGAGTTTTACATTGAGTAAAATACCAAATTCAATGTAAACTAGTCTTTTGAGTTGGATTCTCCTCATGTGTTTAAGTTTTAACGTTGAATGCTTTAGTATTTGCTATTTTTTTTTAATTCATGAGATATTTTTTTGTGTATAATATTTTATTCATTTTGAATTAGTTTACATAAAAAGAAAAGAAAAATTAATAGGGAATAAAAAACATATTACAAGGACAAAAATAGAAGAAAAAAAATGATATATTTACATGAACTTAAATATATTAATTAGCAATATATTTTTATAGATTTTTTTTTTAAAACTAGCTAGTGTTTTAAAAGCCTTTATTAATATTCTGTTACTTCAAAATAAGAGAATATAAGGCAAAATGATTTATAGCTCACCCTCTTTCAAATCCCTAGCTGCCACCTGTGAGGAGATGAAAAGGAGCATGGCCAGCAGGCCTAGGATCAGTATTTCCATTTTGGAACCCATCTTTCAGTAGTAAAACTACAACGTACAACAGATGTACTCAAACGAGATATGTTTGGTAACGAAGGATGGGAAAATTAGTGGGAATGTGTACTCTATTTATAGGAGGGGAGCAGGGATAAGTAGGGACCTTTCTCTTAATGGCGCCGTAGCCTACTAATTCAGTCTTTTTTACAGTTAATTAAGAACTGAATTGCTCTTCATCTCCACCTCAATTTCCTTCTCCATTTTCAATGGTAAAAAGTTGTAGGCTATGAAGTTGAAGCACAGCAATTACTGTACATGACTACGTGTATATGCTACGCAATAAAATTAGAGTAGTAGACACCTACTGTACTGCTAGTTTGATGTCGTAATATTACTCCTAATCACCATAAAATATAAAATAATTTAGTGGCAAAATCAGATGCAGTTTCTTACTCGTTTTAAATATTTTATAATTAAAATATTAGACAGTTATTTTAATAATTATATTCTTTAATTGTCTTTAACACAACTCTTTAAGATTTTTTTTTAAAAGAGAACACAAGTATTTTAAAGTAATCACATATTAAAAGTAAATAAATTTCTTGACACAGTGGCTAAAAGACTGTCCTCATGTATGAAAGATTCATTTGATTTTGATTGGTTAATAAAAATCATATCTCATAAGTACAAATTAATCATTAATTACTCATCAACTTTAAAATATTACATGCATTGTGTTTATAAATAAAAAAGTCAATATTAAAAAAGTACAAACGATTAAAAAGCAAATCAAACCAAAATAATTTTGTGTTAATTAGTTTATTTGGTTTGATTATGGTTTATAAGATGAGTTATTAGAATAAAATTTTAATTCTAATTAAAAAGTAATAAGATAAAGTACAAGCCATGGGACAACATATAATAGTGGGGTTAAGATTATTCTGTCCTCTTTATCATTTAGATAAAAAAAATGAAAATAATATATATATATATATATATATATATATATATATATATATATTATGAAATGAAGTTTTGTATTTGATTTTTAAATATGCATCTGTATTAAATGTTTAGGAGAAAAATTTTGTTATCTACATATTCTACTCAATTTAAACACAATTATTTCTAATTAAAAAACTTATTCAAATAAATATAATAATATTGAAATGTCTTTGTATATAACACAATATTAATATTAATGATATATGTCAAACATATAAGCTCTAGTGGATACACGAAGAGTCTCTCATTTCCACTCAGTCACTTGGACATGTTTTTAAATTTTATTGACATTTTTTTAGTTTCTATAATTTTATTTACTTTATTTTTTTGTTTTTATAATTTAAAATAGATTTTTAAAATTTTTATATTTATCTTTTTCATTCTTTTTTAGTTTATATAGTTTAAGATAAATCTTTAGTTTATATATTTACAATTTTTTAATTTTTTTTAGTTTTTATCATTAATATTTTTGTAACGTTGTCTATTTTTTATTAATATAATATATATTTTCAATTTTATAAAAATAAAAAGGGTATATCAATAATGATTGTCACAAGTGAAAATATAAAAGTCATAAAACATCGAAAAAATCTAATTTAAAGTAATCCAATAAAATAAATTTGATATCAAATATATAAAATTGAATTAATATATCTATTACGTCAAACACAAAAATAAACAATATTATAAAAAAATGAAGAGAACTAAAAGGTTTAAAAAATTACAAATATAAGGACTAGAAAAAATTATCTTAAATTATAAGGATTTAAAATAATTGAAAAGGATAAATATATAAACTAAAAAATCTATTTTAAATAATAGAAATTAAAAAGTAAAATAAGTGAAACTATAAAAATTAAAATATTATTTTAACCTTTATTAATTAACTACAGTATATTTTATATATACATATGTTCACTCACACAAGTCATAATTATCTTTATAAATGTATTAAAATGATATATAAATCTAGTAATAAGTTAATGAATAAATTTATATAATTCATGACTATTTATTAATATACTAAAATTACTAGTACAAAAAGGGTAATTTACGTCACTTATTTTAAGTTTTTTACGCCAGAAACAGGTCCGATGTAAATGCGGGAGACGTAAATTTACGTCGGTTGTGATAGCCGACATAAATTTACGTCAAAAATTCACAAGAGCCGACGTAAAAAAGTTGGAAACAAAAAAAATAGCGTTCTGCTCGGAGAACGGCCCGTTCTGCTGCAGATCCACCCACTCTACTTGCAGATCCACCCACACACAAAGCATTTTCTACCTGTATTAACAAACGATGATTCAGCCAAACGCAAAGAAGATGATAATATTAACTAGTATATTAATAGATAAATACATACATTTATTTTCAACATATAAGCTAATATATTAAGAAAGGATTTTCCAAACTAACCTCAAACGCGAGCCCAATGCAATCGGTCAAAAATTCAAGAATTACCCAAACGCGCAAACATACACTCAGATACAATACACTCAAACGAAATCTTAACTCAGAAAACCCGAATGACACTTACACTCAAAGCTCTCTTGTTTAAATATTGACGCGTGCGCGAATACAGTTTGAAATTTGTAGATATTTTACGTCGAACCTCGTAGGGGCCGACGTAAAAAAGCAAATTTACGTCGGATATAGCTTATGTCCGACGTAGATTTGCTTTTTTACGTCGGCCCATATGAGGTCCGACGTAAAAAAGTTGGACTTTATTACAAAAATGCCACCGCATTTTTTTAATGCCGGATTTTTCTTTGTCTGACGAGAATACAGTAACGTAAATTACCATTTTTCTACTAGTGAATAATGTTTCCATGAAAATAACTTGTATTATTATTTTGTTTTTATTAATATTTGGTAGTAACAATATAGGAAACTCATTTTTTTAAAAGATGCTAAAATACTTGTATTTTAGACAAAAATAAATATAAAATTAAAAAGTATAAATACTGTAAATTTAAAAATTAGTAAAATAAAATAATGCGTACCATAGAAAAATGATGGTTGCAACATGTATAAGTGTATATATAAGAAAAGCAAAGTGTACAAAATATAAAATGTTAAATTTTCCATAATTAGAATGCCTAAAATGTCTTTTGTGTCTTTAAACGAAAAAATATTATATTGGAATCTATATAATATATCTATTCTATGCTCCCCTAACGACAACCATTTCTAGGTTGTTGAATTCGTCCAATTAAGTATAGCATGTACTTAGACTATTTCATGTCTTACATTGTGAGATGTATTGTCGGTCTTTGAAAGATGTTTTTAAGCAGAAAATGAAAAGTAAGAAGAGGCGATATGAGTTAGTGTTCTTTTAATATGCAGTAAATAAGTAATTAAATAGATAATTAACATTTCATAATTTCTTAAAAGATTATTAATCCCAAACATTGAAATGAAGATGATTTCATACTCTTCTGACTTATAAATTTTATAAAAATATAAGTAAGGCTAAATTTTATTTTAAATTATTTTGATTTTAGTTTTAATACTGAATTTTGCCATGATATATTGTCGGCGCAAAGTATTGTTATTTGATAAAAATTTACTCTAAATATAATATTTTACGTGATGATTTGGGTAAGATGTAAATGCTTAAGTATATGTTTAGATTTCGACTTGATCTAAAGAATAAGTTCTTTATAGTCTGCACAGTTGCTTCATTATCATCATGTTGGAAAAATAATTCAAAATTTTAAATTAAATCTTTGAGATATTATTTAGATTTTAAAAGATATTGATTCTTTTATGATATTGTTTAGAGATTTATTTCCACGTATAAATTGTGATGTAAGTTCAATAAATAGAGACTCTTAAGATGAGAAAAATTACCCAATCTGTAGAGTGGGTCACCGCCTTAAATGAGAGAGGAGGTTATATGAAAGAGAATTTTCAAGTTTCGCCAGAAAACTTGTGAATGAGGGTTTTCAAGTTTCGTTAGAAAATTTATGAGTGAGGAGTTTTCAAATTTAACCCAAAAAATTTGATGGGAGAATTTGCATGATATATATAATACATTTTGAAATAAATGATGAACATCTTTGTAGACGTAGGCATGAGAGGCTAAACCACGTTAAATAAAATTGTGTGATATTTTTCTATTTCTTATATGGTGTTATTTTAATATGTTTCTTATCATTATTATTGGAGTTAATCATCTATACACTGCCAGTGTAAAGTTTTTTATACTGGCAACCAATCATATTTTTTAAATTATTTTATTTTATTTTTATTTCATTAAGTAAGCAACTGACATGACACTATTAAAACATATGATTAGTTGACAGTGTAAAAGAAACTTTATACTGGCAGTATATAAATAATTAACTCTTATTATTGTGCGTAAAAGAAAAGAAGATGTTTTTGTTCTCAATACATCACAATAAACTTAATATAGGTGATTATTGTTTTCTTAGCCCTCATTGGTGATTTGTTTTCGCTTAATATCGTCAAGATAAAAAGGCTCCTATGTATAGATAAAAGGTTTAGGATTGAGTTGTACGTGTTGCTGTTATATACACTGTATTGAGTAATTTAATTAGGGGAAATTACTGCAGCATTGACCTTGTTCAATGAAACTTCATTCGATCGGCTTGGTAAACAATCAGCTTTCTAAATATATAGATATGGTTGTAAAGAATACATATAATGACGACATCACATGATAATTATAGAGAAGGAGACATGTACACTTAACAACAGAGAGGATTGCTTATAAAATTTAATAAAATAACAACAGAGAGGATACAATACAATAGTAAGAGTACTAGGTGTAAAAGCAGGAACTGTGACAACCTATTTCTGCATACTAATATTTGAGTTTCCTCTTAAACTAATCACATAATTAGTACGCATGCAGAACGTACAACGTATTATTGAGCCCTAGTGGTATGAAAGGTGAGGAGAAAAGACAAGGCTCCTTTCCTTTCCCAAAGACGTAGGAGATTTTATTGATGAAACATTAATTTGTAAAAAGTATACATGTATAGAAACTACAGTGTGTGGACCATTTGTGCAGCTAGCAGCTTAAGCAACCTCTCAGTACAGTACACATTAGCCTTTACCCTTGGCCAGGGATGACACGAGGAGGGAATCCACCAAAACCACCGGTACCAGGGAAGCTGCCACCATAACCACCAAAACCACCACCGCCAGGGAAGTTGCCACTGCCACCACCGATGCCAGGGAAGAAGCCAGGAGGGTAGAAGCCACCAAATCTACCGCCGCCAGGAGGGAAGTAAGGTGGGTAGTAGTTACGAGGTGGGTAGTAGTTACGAGGTGGGAAGTAGCCAGGTGGAAAATAGCCACCTCCAGGCCCACCGTAGATACCACCAGGCCCACGGTTCCCACCACCAGGCCCACCACCGAAACCAATGTAACCCCCCAAACTACCACCACCACCACCCAGTTGATTTCTCTCTCTTACAATCTCATCTGCAGAGCGCATCACACGTCAACCATTTACGATATATATACAAAAATACTTTGTTAGGGATTATTAATAGGAGGCGGGCAAGAAAAACAAAATCGTAAGTGTGATTCATGAGCAACGAAGAAAAGAGAGAGATAGCAGAAATAGAAATAAAGTGAACATAAAGAATGAGTAAGAAAAGGAATTAATTAAGTGCATGATAATAAATTAATTGGAACACCATACAAAATGTCGTAAGGGGGTCAATTATGATCGAATCAGTAGGTTTAAGAAACCCCTGACTTGTAAACATCATTTAAATACAAAGGTTCAATTATCGAATTTTTAGGGATGTTTATTAAAAATTATTAAATAAAAAATGAATCAACGTCTTGTTAATATATGTAATTACATTTTTTAAAACTTTTCATTTATGAAAAAAAAAATCTTAACCATTGAATGTTTTAGTCATTGTTATTATCTTCTTTTAAAATTTGTAATATTTTATTTTTACGGTATTTGATTCATTTTAAATTACTTGTGTAAAAACACAAATTGATAGGGATTAAAAAAAACATATTACAAGGAAAAAATAGGGGGAAAATTGAACATATCACATGGACTAAAATAAAGGCCAACAAGAACAAAACAAGACCATTTTGTAAAGGAAAGATATTGCAAGAAAAAAAAAACGCATAATTATAAGGACTAAAATGATATTAAGTTAATAAAAAATTATAATATTGTTTATAACAAAAATACATTAATCAGTAAAATCTTTTCATATATTTCTTATGTTTTAAATGTTTTTAACTAGGATTTTAAAAACATTAATTAATAGTCCCATACTTTAAAATACTCTTGAGATCAATATAAGACAAAATGATGTATATATAGCTCACCGTCTTTCAAATCCCTGGCTGCCACCCCTGAGGAGATGAAAAGGAGCATGGCCAAGAGGCCTAGGATCTTCGAACCCATCTTTTAGTAGTAACACTACAACGTAAAGATCTACTCAAACGATTTATGTTTGATAATGAAGGATGAGAAAACTAGTGATAATGTATACTCTATTTATAGAAAGGGTAAAGGGAGAAGTAGGACCTTTATCTTAATTGGCGCCGTAGCGTACTAATTCAGCCTTTTCTGTAGTTAATTAAGAACTCAATTGTTCTTCACTCCACCACAATTTCCTTCTCCGTTTTCAATGGTAAAAAAATGTAGGCAATGTAATTGAAGTACGGCAATTATTGTACGTGACTACGTGTATATGCTATGTAATGTAAAATAGAAAAAGCAGACCCCTATATCTAGTTTTACATCGTAATATTCATAAATAAAATCATAATATTAATTACTTTTTATATACACTTTACCAAAAAAATTACTTTCTATACATAAGTCATACGTTACCTTTATTTCTCAAAAGTATAAAATAATATAGTGACAAAATTAGATGCGATTTCTTATATTTTTATATTTTTTTTCTAATTAAAGTATTAGGCATCCATTTTAGTAATCTATATATTAATATTAGGCTTTAGTACTAGTCTTTATCATATATTTTCTTTATAGATAATGAAAATTTTGAGAACTTTAATTAAACTAATAAAATAACTTCATATTAGTGGAACTACTTGGTTTATGAGATGGATAATTAAAAAAATATATATTCTTATTAGAAAAGTAACAGAAAAATATTTTTTAGAGACAGGAAAAATACAAGTTCTGTACAAATTTAATTTATACTTCAAATACTGAAATTAATTACCATATTAGGCTTAAGTATAGCCATAATATCTATTGATTGGGGCTAGATTAAATATGTAAACTTTTTTTTGGTAGCTGTCCAACTTGGCTCACACATTAATTATATCTTATTATGTCTCTTCTTGTAATTTTGGGTTTGTATGGCACCCCTAGCTAGTACCACATATTCAATATATTCTTGGCTGATTAAAAAAAAACTGAAATTAATTACCATCGAAGAATGGGTAGATGCAAATGTTGTGGAAGAAAAAAAAAACTAAAATAAATTAATTTTACACGTTAATGTGCTTTGTTTTTTAAGTCATTATAGTATGCTCAGTTCAAAAGTGTTTTTTTCGCATTCTCCATAGTGATTCCGCTTGAAGTTTTTTTATGCTGCATAACTTCAAACTTAATTTTTAGAGCAGTAACTTTAATAAATTTGTGGTTTACGTATATTATTTCAACTAACTTATTAACATAAGATAAAACCACGGTTAATTATGAATCATGAATATTATAGGTAAAAAATATATATACATTCAAATTTTCATAATCCAAATCAAGTTTTAATCGGTAAATATTTTATATAAAGTCCTGTATAGAAAATAGTTATTGCGGGTCTTTCATCCACCAATTAATTTATATTTGTACTCTCAGTGTAAGTCCTACCTCCGCCATTTTGATGTTTTGAGAAATAAGAATATAAAAAAAAAACCAACAACCCAAGTTTTTTTTTTTTTTTTGTGATAACAATTTTTATATTTTTTACTGAAACAAGTATTCTTTGTTAGATATTGTATATTCAGAACTCAAATAACTTCAGACTACTACTTAAGTTAGAACCTATGTGACCACATCAATTCATTAAACATGATGGTACAAAAACAAAATGTCTTTTTCTATTTTATACAAAATTGTGGCCGAGTTACCCCGTTTACCAAGGTACTAACGTTAAATGACATTGCAATATATACGTGGCAATTTTCTTAATTTGTTGTTATCAGTTTCTTCTTTATAGACATAGGCCCATCATTGAGGGCCTTAGCCCGGTCCGTATCTCTCTCAAATATAAAAAGTCGTTAAAATTTACTTTTAGAAAACATTAGAGAATTCTTTAAAAAAGAAAATGATTTAAAACTAAATATTAGATTCAAGAATGAATTATAAATAAGAAAAGTGTTAGCATTTTGCGAAGTCTATCTTAATAATTTTTAAAAATATTTACTCTATCCTTTTCTAACAAATAAAGAATTAAATTCAAATGAATGGACCAAAAAAATTATGAAAATATTAATTTTTGCTCGTCACATCCTCGGATTGACAGAAGAACTAAAAGTCATGTAATTCTTTAAAAAAAAAAAAACAATTGCATGTTAATGTGTTTTATTATTAATGTTATAAGAATATTTTGAAAAGAATTTGTTTTAATAAGATTCATATTGCACAAAAAAAGATTGTTTTTAGAAATTTTTTTTGAAAAATTCTTTCCAATAATTGTTTTCAAAATTAAATTACCAATTCAATTGTCGATTATGCATAAGAAAAGTGTTATTACCGTACCACGAAGTAAAAATAGTATAAGCTACATGCATGCCCATGTTGTAGGGCGGCGAGAATTTTACACATCATTTTTTATGTATTAATTTTAAATACATCATTTGCTGATTGCACAAAGGTGCAGGACAAATAATAAAATAAATAAAAATTCAAGTATTAAATTTATAGGAAGTTGTGTAATAATTAGCTAATCTAATTTGATATTAATTAAGAAAAATAAAATAAAATAAAATAAACTAGATACATAAATAACAAGATATATAGTTTGAAGAACATAAAAAAAAATAAAGCATGTATTTTTAGAGTTTTAAGAATAAAAGTAAATTAAAAAAAATTGATTGAAAATTTATGATAAAGAATGTTAGGGATTAACTTCATATCCAACTTCATATGTAATCTTTTCAATTATTATCTCATTTCAATAATTATTAAATTAATTCAACAACTAACAAAAATATTTTAACTCTATTTTTTTAGGTGAGAAATTTTAAGTTTTTTAATTTCTTGATGAAGTTAATTAAACAATAATTTACATTAAGGCTGAGAGTTTAAAAGTTGACTAATAATTCTTATCATATTTTTAGTAATAAATGTTGTTAGTATTATTCATTATATTATAGTTTCAAAATGATTTTTCAACCTCAATTAATTAATTCTATGAGATTATGTAAAGGGTGGTCAAACCAAAATATGTATTAAAAACAAAAGAATAACAATTAACAAACTTTAATTACTAAAAAGAGCAAAGGGTTACATGGAGTCCAACAACTACATCAATTCCTGATAATAGGAGACTTAGCTATGTTAAGGAATTCGCACAAAGGCACAATCTATATGTTTTTTCAAGTCCTAATTTTATAATGTCCTAATTTTATAATGTTTTAAATGGGCTTCTTCAATGTAGACTCGCTTAAATGACAAGGTAGATTCGTTTAAGTGAGCTTGATGACATGTCTATGTTGGCCTTGTTGTGTTAGGTTACTCAGATGGCTCATTTGAATGTACTCTTCATGGTGTCCCAAGGGTGTCTTATGTGCTAGCTCGCTTTGAGCAACCATTTGGCTTGCTTGAGCAAGAATGAAGTCATTAAGAGGTTGCTTCCCTCTCACTCTGACTGAGCGCTCCAATGTCCAACTCCTTTCACTATCTTTTTTACATTAGATTTTTCCTTCCTCTATCTCAGAACTAACTAAAAATAATTGTAAAAATACCTAAGGCTTAAATAATTGTATTAACCATAAAAACTTAACTTAAATTGCTTATTTTTTACCAGAATATATAAGACTCTAAAACATAAGATATACTCGATAATTATTTAAATTGGATAAAAGATATTGGCATGTTTGACAATTATCTATCATTATACATGTATTGTTACTATTATAAATCTTTTGGGTAAATATAAAGGCAAATAATAAGTTAAAAGAATAACACATAATAAAGATATTTAATAGAAAATAAAAATATAAAAATAATTATAATGTGTCATTAGAAGGTAAAATAGGTGAAGCAAAAGTGGAAAGAGAGTAATTGTAGAGAGAGAATACACTTTGATCAGTTAAGAAACAAATTAAGATACTAACTTTATTAATTGTCATATATTATTTTATAGCTAGGAGGATAACTCTTGTAACGGTTTATTATGATCCCTACACTTAACGATTTAACTACTAGTAGTGGATATATAAAATAACTTAGGATTCTCATACTTATAATACCTTGATATAAATATCATAAGATATATACACACAAACAAATACCTGTTATATGATTTAGTAGTTGATATACTTATATATATATATATATATATATATATATATATATATATATATACACACACACACATACACACACAATAATTCAGTACTCAAGTATGAAAAGAAAATCCAAGTTGTTGATCAAGCAATACTACTACCATTTAGTTACATTAGGGTAGCTCAAAAGATCTACGATACCATCACCCTACATGGCTTCAAAATGAACTCCAACAATAATTTATCCTCACTCTACTCTCATACCAAATATGATCATTACAGTTCAATCACAAGGATAAGCTAGAATTTTAAAAGAATCAACATAGTCATCATAGAATTTAAAACTACTACACTACCAACACAAACAACTTTTTTCACTTCAACACAATATTAACCTACAACTTGTCAACACAGCATAACATAGTACTCAACTCATATTAACTCAACAATGTAATTCAACATCATTCAGATAGTAGGTAAACATATAAACTTCAATGCATCATATACACACTAAGTATTCAGATTTAACAACACTACAACATAACATATGCAACATACCATTCAACAACTCTACCACATATCCAAAACAAATGAATTATATGCGTCGTCACGTATTTCAACTAGGAGATCTTTTATAATACAAATGAGCAATTTAAGTGACTTGAATTTACTAAACCAACAACCCAATTTTTTTAATCCAGCTAGATCAACAATCAATTTGGATAATAATCCACTACATGGTTGCACACATTTTGCTACTTAAACTGGGAAGTCTAGTATTCCTATAAGGTATAACAACTTGTGTGTGAGTTTACCATGACATTAACTAGCATAATTAAGTCATCTATGGAACCACATTTGATGACAATCAAGCAAGATGCAACTCATCAAGTCTAACTTCCTTTGCCCCAAACTCAAAGGAAACTGAGGAAGAAGGAAGATAAGGGATGAGCTCTGAGCACCTCTAAAGCTCCACACCAAACTCAGATTCTCGACCCACTAGCTTTGAATTGTCAACAATCAACTCGACTGAGAGCTCTGAAGACTCCCGAGGCTAAAAAGAAGATGAAAATGGTTTAGAACTTTAAAACTTCTCTCTCTAGTCTATCTCTTTAGGATTCTTAAGAATGAACTTATGAATCTCAATTTTTAAAAGAAAACTTATATACCCCTCACCTCAAGGTCAAATTAGACCTTTATCCAAAGAAACTCCCTAAACAACTAAAATTCATAAGGAATCTCTTAATTTCATAATTTCTCAAATAAATACAACAATCAAAATAACAATGTATATTTAATAAAATCAACAAAAACTTACTAAAAGCATACAATGTTACAACTATTTTATCAGATCGAGCCATATTAGGAATAAAGTGGTACTCTAATTACAATTTTACGTCTAAGACAAAGATCAAACTTTGATTTTGGTTAAGAAACACAAATGTCAAATCATTTGAACTAAAAAAAATTTATTTATTAATCATCATAGATGATAATAGTGTGAACTATTGGCCAAAATTAATGAACATTACAAGGACTTTTGAATAAAGTAGTTTTTTTTGTTATTTTTGGAAGTCATTCAATTGAATTAATAATTTGAAAATAAATCTTATACTAACATTTATTTTGTAAAAGGGAGTCACTACAAAAAATGTTACTTATAATGGTATACAAAAGTATTATTATAAATACAATATATGTAAGTACAAATATTTATTTAATGTATAACTACACACAGTTTTAACGTTAATTTAGAATGAGATTCAACAAAATATATTGTGTTACTATGATCTATATATATCTGCACCTTTTAACAATAAAATAACATATATTGTATCTATAATATAAATAAAATTAATTTTTAGTAATATATATTATGTCACTGCAAAATGTGTGTTATTATATGATAAATTCTTTTAATAGTGAATCTCAATAATTAAGGCAACAACCAAATTTGTATAAATAAAAGAAAAACTTTTAAAAAGGGCCAAAATATATTGATTTTCTTTTTGCCTGAATTGACTTTTAGTGATTAATTCACATCATTAATTTATGATAATAACAAATTAAAAAAGAGGATAATAAAACAAAATAAGCACAAAGAACAAAAAAACAATTTAGAAAGAAGAAAAAATTATCAAAACACATTAAGTGGAATGTGATATTAACAAAGCTCTTGGTTGAGCCTAACGTGACAAAAACATTAGACCAATACAAAATATAAACAGAAATAGTACAGAACATTTGCTTTTTTGGAATCTAAGCAAATGGCTAGCACTGCCCTTCGACGATCTTCTCCGCCGTAGTGATGGGCAGGGAAACAAAAGGTGTTGGCAGGTTACGATGGGAAGAGATCCGGTGTGCTCTGTTTTTCAATGTAGATGGAAAAAAAAAATCTAGTGTTGAATGTGTTTCCTTTTTCTTTTTTAAAAAAATCCATGACATTAACAAATAGTGTAAAAGACTGACCAAGCCAAAATGTGTCATGGATATGGTCTAGAACACCTTGTGCTTGGGAAGGCACTTCCTCAAGTCAAATCAAAACATGTCTCTTGTAGAGAAAGCTAGTTTAGCTAGCAATCTAACTAAGTTGCAGTTCCTACTTATATGTGTAAGTTTTTTCCTATGGAATTTTCACCTAATAAAAGGGATAGACAATCTTAGTTCTTGGATAATATCGGAAATATATGTACAATCACTATACTTATACCCTTTCTCCATTCCACATAGAGCTCTTGACAGTCAATCTCAATAGTGTTTCTTATTATCATAGAAATGAGTGAGATAAATCTAATAGTTATGAAATGTAGCCCATCGTAGTCGTATACCACAATTGCATCCGTCTTATATCAGAACTTATGTGTCACAGTTAACGTTTGGGTCTAGTAAAGTATAAGTTTTATTTTGGCCTTAAGCTTATATATGAACCATATATACCACTTGACCTACCACAATGACCTTAATTTTATTTTATTTTAACTCATCCAATGAGGAGGAGGTAACACACACATCCCACTTTTTAATGGGGTTAGGTAAGGACTTAAGAGGTTTCAATCCACACGTTGAGCATATGATTCATCGTTTCATTGTTAATCTCTCTTCTTGTCTTTTAATTAAACTTAATCTCAATTATAGTAATTTTACTTTTACTTTAGACAAAATATTTCAACTCGACTTGGAAATTGCTACGGTACCCTCAAAGATCGAGGGGTTTCAATACATTTTTCTATGTAAACTCATTAAAGATTTAAAAAAATATTTAATTATAAAATGAATAATCCAAATTATACTTATAAAATAAAAAGTAAGATAAAATTATAGAAATTAAAATTATAAGATTTCAATAATATTAAAAAATATTAAAAAAAAATTAATAAATAGTAGAAATTAAAAATTATTAAAATTATAATATAGAAATTAAAAATTTAAGAAAAAAATACAAAAAAATATACTTAAAAAATTTTTAAAATTAAAATATAAAAATTCAAAAATTTTAAGTAAAAAGATAAAAATATACTTAAAAATTATTAAAATTAAACTATTTAAATATATAATAATATTGTTACAAATAAATTAGAATATATAAAATAAAAATAAAATAACTAAATAATTTAAAAATTTTAAAAATAAAATATCATAAATATTATTTAAATAAATTATTAAAAATATAAAATATAAAAAATTGTACCGGTACCCTCTCAAATTAGATGAGTAACATATTATTTCTCTAATTTCAATTTAGTCTTCGCCATAATATCTTTGACTAAGCCTTGACTACTCGTACTGTCGCCATGATATATATTATCCACTATCCAAGTTTATTAGCCATATTTATTAGGGGAAGTTAATTGCGGCATTGACCCTTGTTCAATTGAACTTTAGGAGTTCTCTGCTTTCTGAATAAATAGATATGGCTTATAAGCATAATCTACGGCAGCATGATAGTAGAAAAGAACAAATTTAAAAATAACGGATGATATAAACGATGATGATATATAATATCAGTAGAAGTAAAGCTCACGACACTAAGTACAAAGTAGAACTTGTACAATACATACTCTCTACTTTGCTCTTAAACTCATCACACAAGCACAAGGACATATTATTCATAAACGCTATTTCTACTAGCGAAATATCTCTAGTGGTGAGAAAGGTCATGGCAATCCATGCCTCTCATGACGAGATTAATTTTATTTATGAAACATCCGCGTCGACAACATTGTCTCAATTGTGAGTCTTATCCTGAGTTTGTGCAGAAACAGCTTCACCAGCGTAATAGCAGCACCTTTTGCAATCTCCTCTATATGTCCGACCACCACAACAGCCATGGCGACAATACCCTCCTCCTCGGCCTGGGTAACCGCCACCACCGTGGCCAGGGTAGCCACCGCCATGACCAGGGTAGCCACCTCCATGTCCAGGGTAGCCACCACCATGGCCAGGGTAACCACCACCACCACGGTAGCCACCACCACCATTGCCTGGGTAACCACCACCATTGCCTGGGTAACCACCACCGTAGCCTCCACCAGGATATTTGGCATCATCTACTCCATTTGTTTCTTTAACAAGCACAAAACAAAGTTAGCGAACCATTTACGATATGAAAAGGCATGAGCAAGATAGAAAAAGATGTCCATTATGATGGAATGAATAGGATTATGAAACCTCTTGTTTTGTAATGTTATAAATTTAAAAGTTTCACTAACAAATATTTTAGGTACGTTAAATAAGAATTAAAAAATGATTATTTTTTTTTAATAAAACAATGCAGTGATAGTAATAGTATCCTTTAAAATATTTATGAGAATCTAAGGCGATTAAAATGATGTATAGCTTACCCTCATTTGAATTTGTGGATGCCACCTCTGAGGAGACCAAAAGGAGCATGGCCAACAGGCCTAGGATCAGTATTGCCATCTTGGAGCTCATCTTCAACGTACAGATTTACTCAAATGAGATATGTTTGGTAATGAAAGGATGAGAAAATTAGTGGGAATGCATATCCTTTATATAGGAGGGAAGGAGAGAGAAAAATGGAGGTTTGTCTTAACTTGGTAGTTGGCGCAGTAGGGTCATATTAATTCAGTCTTATCTAAAGAGTTAAGAACCGAAGAGTTGTTCTTGATCTCCCGTTCAATGTCCTTCTTCATTTTAAAATGGTAAAAAGTTGTATGCTATGAAATTGAAGCAGAGGCAGAGCAATTATTGTAGCTGTATCAACCTGCTATATATATATATATATATATATGTATCCACTTGCTATGTACCGAAAAGTGAAGTAAAGACGGCTGCTGCTAGTTTGCTGTCATGATTTTATTACATTTAGCATGAGTTCATGAGAGACTATCTTAAGTCATAACCTATATAAATTTTCAAGATAGAGATAAAAGGATATAATTATATAGAACTCGATATAGAGAATCTTATATCATTCATATCTAAAAATCAACTTTACACGTTATATACTTACATTACAATATGTTTGCTTCAATGGTTGTTTTTTCACATTCTTCATTGTAATTCCTTTAAAAAAGTAATTATACAATATACCATCAAAATTAATTTTCTGAGCAAATGTTGAAGTGTCTAGTAGCAGTATATGGTATAAGAGTTTATCTCATCTATGAATACGTTAGCTTGAGTTTGAATATTATGTTTGAACAACCCAATTTAAAAAAGTTATAAGCTTTTTATCTTAACTAATGTTACTAGACCTATCAAGTCATTATATAAGACTATTAACAAATATTCAGTTGTACAAAATTCCTGTTCGAGAATCCTGATGAATTCATTAGGAAGCAAACCATGTGATCTAATTTTTAAAATTGAGTTAGACCTAAAGTTAAATTATATTATTATTAATTACTTTAATAATGTCTTGATTTACATGTTCAACACTAGTCCAAGAGTAAACATATTTTGAATAGAATTTAGAAACACCAGTGACTCTCTGCTAGCCGCATTCTATATTGTTGTGGTCAACTGGAAGAACTTTAATACTCAAATTAGTTTTACATAAAATGATGAAGTGAGTGGAAATTGGAAGGTCACAATAACTACGAGAATGCTTACACATTTTAATGCTATAAATATGTACAAAAAAATGTTAAGTATGTCATAATATAATTACGCATAACAATTTTTTATGAGTATATTATGTTAATTTACACATTTTTGATAACATGTTATATAATTATGTATAACATGTGTGTTATATGTTATAGTTATAGGAAACACGTTGAGACCTTGTCTAACTAGTTTATTTTAAATTATCTTCATAATAAGCAAGGGATGAAGCAAAAAGAAAAAGAAACTTATATTTTACATTTTGTAGATTTAGCATTATGTTAGGACACCCTTAGTATTTTGTTGTACAATTAAGAAACACTTGCATGAGGCTCATTGATTTATAATTATTTCTTTTGTGAAGTACTTATTGATTTATAAGTGTATAGCACTTTGGGGTATTCAATATTATATTTGGTGTTATAATTAAATATAAATATTTATTTTATTTTATAATATATGTTTGTATGTATGGTAATCTTAAAGGTGTTACATTAATCATGAATATTATAGGTATGGAAAATATTATTCCCTTTACAAAATAATTATCGTAAAAATTACAAATTTTAATTAATTAAGAATGTAAAAAAAATATTAGGAGTATTTACTTTTAAAAAATTCAAGAAAAATCATTTTTTTCTTTCCAATAATGGATTATGCATTTATTATGAGATGCTGCCCATGCAGCAGTAGGTTATGTTATTAAGTGCGAAAGACAATTCAGGCGATCAAGTCAGGTGACTCAATGATAAATGAATAAATGGAGCCACGATTTTTTTTCGCGCAAAAAATGATTCCGAATGTTATATTTTAAATTAAGAAATGTAATAAAAAAATTATTTTATAGATCTTTGAATCTTTTATTATACTTTTTTTTATTCCATAAAAATTATATTAATTGAAAATATATAAATTAATTAAATAATAAATAAGAACTAATGATATAATTTGTTTGAGTGCGAAAACACCAATTGGTTAAAACTAACAAAATGGTAGTAATTGCAAACACTCTCACGCACTAATCACTATATATTTAAAATAATAATTAGGCAAGCAGAGAACCTAAACAAACATGAGGGATGTGTCGTTCATATAAGAGCTTGTGAGTGAGTTAAAGTGTGTAAAGTTGTTAGTTCACATGAACAATTTATAAGAATACTCTCAATGCGAAGCATGAAGAAGTCGATGATGACATGAAATTTGTGTCTTTATAAGCTTAAATAATAATCTTAGATGATATCTTGGATAATTATAGGATCCTTGTGTCAGAAGTGTTTTCAATGGTGGATCCATATATAGAAAAGAGTTTTCCTAGTAACATGAAAGATTATAAGGTGTGTCTTGCTATCGTGAGGTATTATATATGGAAGAGTCTTCCTAATAATATAAGGGTTAAAGACATGTTTATTATCATAAGTTAACGACAAAGCGACCGCATAAGTACTTAAAACGTAATTAAGTTCTATGGGTCACTACCGAATATACATGTGAACTTTCGTTCCAAACTGAAGTAAACTACAATATTTTGTTTAAGGAGATGATTGTTGGGATACAATCAAAGTCTTATATCATTTCAAACAAGAACATAAACATGAATTTATATACACACAATCTTCATTATTAAAAGACTTTTTAGGTAATCTCTAAAAATAAAACTATGATTACTTAAGTTCAAAATAAACAATATTTTACTAATATGAAGACATGTACATGTGTAAAACTCTCGGTATTAGATAATTTAATTAAAAGATATAAATTATTATCATCTATATCAGCGTATATTAATATAATGACTATAATTTTAACATTTGAAAATTGTGTCAATTATCGATAAAGTGGTGTATTTTAGTAAAAATTATTTTAAAAAGTAATATATTAATTAATAAAACTGTCGTTTGTTTCGATAAGTATATCTTTATTTGATTATATATAAATATACATTGTTTTATATTCATTATCGAGCCTGACTTCGTTAAGCCACATTAATCTCTTGTCACTCACGTTAAGCGACAAGATAAATATGTATATAAGATAGAGACGCAAAGTGAATTGATAAACTGCTTGAATACATTAAAGTGGGCCTAAACGCTCGTGCAAGTTGATTGCTGTATGTACAAGTGTGCAACCAATTGGATGACGAGTGTGATGGAGCACCGTACCATTGGCTCCACGCTTTTCAGTATGAGAAAACCAGTGAACCGAATATTGCAAACTTCTTAATAGGGGGAGGACGAAAATTTTGACCCCATTTCCTGACACTTGCCTCACCATCATAAATCACCCTAACCGACCATTTCTCTGTTTAACAAGAAAATTATTATGTCGTACGGATCATAAATAATTATTAATTTTAAGAGATATAATGATTCATTTTTTAATCGTTGAATTAATAATTTTTAATATATAAAATAAATTATAAATTTAAAAAAAATTAAAAATCATTAAATACTATTTTTATGAATTTAAATTAATAAATAATTTTAAAAATATTTTATATATTAATTTTAACTAATGAAACGAAATATTAAAAAGTTTTTAATTACTGACTTGATTTATAAATTACAGATTTTTAATTTAACAATTAGATCATTAAAAATTAATATAAAATGTGAGTTATTAAATAAAGTAAATTTAAGTAAATTTATTCTTGAAATAAGTCTAAATGGACTTACTTCACTCAATTACTAAAGTTTCACATTAAATTATAATGTCTAACTATTAAATTAAAAGTTATTAATGCATAAACCAAGTCTATAATTTTAATTCAAGTCTTTTTCTTTCATTCAGAACTAAGTACAAAGTCAGAAGGCTTGGAACAGTTCTTCCTTCTTCCTTTTTCTCTTCTCTTTTTGGAATCAACTTAAAACTAATTCTTAAACCCTGAACTCAGAATTGAGTTAGATTTATTCTTGGAGTAAGTCTAGATGGGCTTACTTCACTCAATTACTAGTTTCACATCAAATTATAACGTTTTATTATTAAATTAAAAGTTATTAATGCATAAATAAAATCTATAATTTTAATTCAAGTCTTTTTCTTTCATTTAGAGCTAATTACAAAGTTAAGAGGCTTGGAACAGTTCTTCCTTCTTCCTTTTTCTCTTATTTTTTTGTGAGTTAGCTAGAGTAGTGGAGAAGTTTGAGTTGTTGAGTTACGACTTGTTTTCAAAACTGTACAGAGCAAGCAGAGCTTCTTCCTTTTCTCTTCCCATCATGACAAATTTTGGTTATCTGAAGAGTACGGGAAGTTTGAACTCGAATCATTATTATATTTTGAGTTGCATGTGGTTAGATCATCATCAAAGATGTAATTCGTGACTGAGTTGGTTGAGTTGAGTAGGTTGCATGTCATTTGGATTTTTTGGATATTCTTGAATAAGTTGAGTGAAAATGGGTGATCTTGGTATTTTGATGGATGCATGTGATGTTTTATGACATTTTTAAGTTGTATGAATGAATCTAGTAGTGAAAATGAGTTGTAAAGGGTGTTTATGGAGAGAAATCGTTGAGAGTAAGTGAGAAATGAAGGAGGAAGCCATAAAAGTGCAAAAAATTTATGCACTCAACGCTGCAGTCATGGTGGAAATGGGATGGCAGAGATCCAACATTGCACTCGTGGTTGAGCGTTGTAGCTGTGGAGAAAAATTGGACTAACAAAGATCCAATACTATAGTCATGGAAATAAACTGAGCTGGCAAAAATCCAATGTTAAAGTATTGATTTGAGCACTATAACGATGAGGGTACTATTTGGTGGTAAGTCATGTCAAAGGTGGCTCTCTTTTAATGTTGTTACCTTGAGATAGTTAGATCTTGTATAAATACTTGACCGACGACTACATTTATCTTGTATATAGTAGTTACTTCTTTTATATTAAGTATGTATATATGTTCAAGAATAATTATTTTATTTTTTACATATATAACTACTTGCATAAATTAAATTAAATTAAAACAATATATAAAATATAACTCAAACTCATTCTCAAAATATATTATTTTAGTTTCTTAGTTTTAAACTCATAAAAGAATTTGGAATTAGGACGGCTCGATGGATCGGATGAGTTCATGACAATCTTATTGAGATGGATATTCATAATATCACTTAAAATATATATATATATATATATATATATATATATATATATAAGAGTTTATCAAAATTTTCATTCAGAATTATTTGCCTGAAAACAGTACAAGATTTAATTATGGTGATTGGGTCTGCGCTGCTCTCGTTCCTTTTTTTATCACCATTTGCTGTGAATTCTCGTCGCCAGTGTCGTCGTCATTCTTGAACATCCATGATATCTACTTTTGTCACGTAGCGTCGGCCAAGGCTAGCACTAAATTTTCTGAGTTTTATTATCTTTCAAACCAAAAGAGACTATAATTTTATCTTTTAAAATAGTAGATTTTTCTAATTTAATCTTATAAAATTTTATTCATGTATTTATTAATTATTTTATTTTTAATTGATATAGAATATAAGTTTCTTTCTAATATCACCAATAAAATTACTTTTAAGAGGTAATCGATATCTAAAAAAATTAAATTAGAAATTAAATAAATTTTTTTATTTTAACTATATATTTAATAATACACATTTAATAGTTTTTTATTAAAAAATTATATTAAAATAAAATATAACTTTATATAAAAATAGAGTCAATCATTAATATTTTTTAAGAATTTTTAACGAAATTACAGATCATTTACTTCATTCATATTAAACATATAAGAGAATTGAATTCAATCTCTTCTAATAGTTTTAATCATAATTAATTATTAAAGCATTTTTGAGTCCGGCCTTTTAAAAATTATACAGAATAGTTTTGTTAACGTTATGTTTCTCATAGAGTTGAAGAAGAGACATTGCAATATTGTAATATATTCTTCAAACTTTGCATTTTTTGCACATTTAGTTGATGTTTTTATAAAATAATTTAATTTTATACAGAAAATTGTTTTATTTATAAAAGCATCAACTATATAATACTTTGTTAAAAACAATAAAAAGAAAAAAAAAATAAGATAAGGAAATGAAAAAGAACTTAAAAAGTCTCTTATATGTATCTGGTACGTCTCTTCGCATTCTAATTTTTTTTTTATCGATCTTGCCTTATATATATATTTAAAAAAAAAAAGTTGTTACATCAAAGAAATTTTATTTATCTATCATTTTAAAATATTAAAATATTATTCATTAATTATTATTTTAGTTATATCTTTATTAAGAAAAGAGAAAAATAATAATGTAGGAAATGTCAAAATAAAAATGAGAGAGATAAATGATACAACACGATATTAATAAATTATAAGTAATTTTTAATATAAATTAATTTTTTTAATCTGGATTAGAAAATTAAATGATAAATAAAATAAAAAAAATGATGAGAAAATAGATACAGGTTATTTCACTTATTTGCTTCCCAAATTATTCACTTCACACAAAATACTTTTAACTAGATGTCGATGCATTAAATATAACCATTATTAATTGCCCTATATTTTTGTGGTCAAATTCGCTACATCTTGCATTCCACCCAACTACATAAGTTGAATCATGCATTGACTTGTCATCCATGCTAAAAAAATGTCAATTAAAAGATTAGATCACATTAATTAAACAAATGTCAATGTGAGTGCTGCTATTATTACAACCATCACATAAATAAATACTGGACACTTCTAGTTGGGGTATATATGTTTGGTTTAAGATCTTAATCAAAAAATTTATTTATATCTTTTTTTTTATATATATAAGAATCTACTTAAAATATTTGTTACATTAATTAATTTTTTACAAAACATTTCCTTCAATAAAATTATTTTTTCTTAATTTAGTAAGTTGTTGATTGAGTAAGAGTCTCATTTATTTTAAATATAATTTAAATATATATATATATATATATATATATATATATATATATATATATAGATATATGTGTGTATTAATGTTTAAAACAATATCAACTAAATGAAATGGGTCAAAATTTAAACCAAAATGAACTAGTGGGTTTATAATTATATCTCAACCCATTTTTTTTTATTAAAAAAGGGCTAAGTAAACTTGTCCAATAAACTAAACTTTTTTTTTTTACATTAATAAACCACACCTTTTTAATCATCCATAATCTAATGGAAAATGACGTTTTTTATGGGGTAATGAGAAAAATAAATATGAACAATTAGATTTTTTCACAAACAGCTTATAAAATAATATGTGAGTTTAAAAGTGATTTTGTGACTTTATATATTGTTCATTTACTTATAATTGTACGTTATTATAAGAGTGTGTTTGTATGGATTCTTGAAAGGAATCAAATGGTGGTTAAACTTAAAGCAACAACTTGTTGCTTCCTATTTGCATGTGTTAGAAAACAAAATTTTCCGTTTGAATTAATGCAAACGATTTTCCAAACATACACTATATAATTTAACTAATTTATTTAATTTTAACAAAATTAGTTAATTTGGTGTTATTAAAAGATCGAATCGAAGAGTTGCAAATGAAAATAACGATTAAAATTAAAATATGTAAGTTAGGTATGGGACACACCTTACCAGAATCAATTGAAATAATAAGTTGCAAATGATGCAAAACCTAACATCTCCTAGCAAGTAATTATTTTGTGATCAGAAGAGTTGTCCTGTTAATAACGATACTCTACAGTGAGCTAAATAGAAAAGAAAAGGAAAAAAAAAAGTAGTACTTTATTCGCACAATAAAAATATATATATATATATATATATATATATATATATATATATATATATATATATATATATATGATGAAAAGAGATAAAAGAGTTAGGGTCGTAAGAAACAAAAAAATTAGAAGAAAAAAATGTGCGAATATAAATAATTTCATACCAACAATATATATAAAATTTAAATTTTAAAAAATTATATAATTGACATAACTTCAAAAAAAAAAAAAAAAAAAAAAAGACCAAACAGGTAAAGTTAAAGTATGTTTTAAATAGGACAGGCAATTTGTTAGGTTCAACGAATAGGGCGGCGTTTAAGAACATTAATTGGATACTAACATAGTGGTGGGCTAAATTGGCCTAATAAAAAGTAGTATTGGGCTAAAACGACCGAATAAAAGTTACTAATGGGCTTATCCGAGTGAAGGACAAATTTGGTCATATGTGACTATATAAAACTCTTAAATTCTTTTTTTTTTTTTTAAAGCTAAATACATCCTATACCCCGAAATACTAAGATAAAAAAATAATCAAACAGAAATTTGAGATTAATTAAATAAAAGAGTAACTAACGCTTTTGATTTCAGCCCTACCAAAAAAACAATTTTTTTTATATTATTTGATACTAAAATTTAATATATATATATATATATATATATATTATTTGGATAATTATTTATAATAAACAGGACTGACCAATAATAAGTGAAACTTAAAAGCGAATTTTAAAATAAATTATTTTACTTAAAATGTGGAAGTTATATATTAAGTTTGTTTTTCATATTTAACCTTTTTGTTTAATAAAAATTAATAATTAATATGTTTTTATAGATTTAAAATTTTAATGATCTTACCACCTTAATAATAACAATAATAATAATAATTATTATTATTATAAATAAATAAATAAAAGAGGGTGACATGGGTGGATAAATGATGAGACATCTTATGAGTCTATTAGTTACTTGCATGCAACCTTCTAAGCACAAAGAAATTGCCCATACCTATATCAGCTAGCTATAAATTAATTCCACAACTTGCAACGTTTAATCCATTCTTAGCAATGTGTGGTGTTGGATATCCACAGAGGTCGAAAATTAACATAACTCCATAAATCATATCTCAATTGCAAGGTCTCAAGGTGGAAAATAAATCCACATATCATTAATGGATTAGCTGGAATATTAAGTCCTTTATTACTTGACCTAACACAATTTTCCCAACTGTTATAAAATTGATCTCCAGAGTATAAAGTTGTGGAGCAAACATTTAAGGAAACTCACCGACCAAGCAAATTAAGAATCAAAATTCTTCACATGACCAAATCTTTAATTACTCATCACTAAAAAGTTTAACCCCCTAACCACGACAAAAAAAAAAAAAAAGACAATTAATAATCACAAGAATGAAACTAACCAGTTTTCATAAAAGGTACGTTACTATTAACTATACGATGTAATTTAATTAGAAAAGGCAAGGAATTTATGCGATGCAATTTAATTAGAAAAAAATAAGGGATTTAGCATGCGTTGTGACAATCGAATCTGATCGATCGATTTGACAGGTTAAACTGGAAATTAGTCACTTAATTAATCCAAAAAATCATAAAATAGATATGTAAAAGAACCTGTTAAAAACTAGATGAATGGACTCAAATCAATTAAAAATTAATTTAGAAAATCGAATTGAATCATATGGCAGCAATTTTGATTGTTCATTCGTCTCATTCACACCAACTACAATGTTCCATGTATATTTTGACTTTGTATAGTTGTTGTTTTTATATGTAAAAAAATTAACTAATAATAAATATACCTTTATAATATTAAATTAATACATATTTTTTTTCTTATTTTATTATCTAGTAATACATTATTTTATAAATCACATGTATTATTTATTAAATACAATTAATTTTGTTCAAATCAAATAAAATTATTATGAGTACATATTTCTTTATCTAAATATTTAATACAATTGTGTTTATAGAATATCAATTCAAAACCTCTAGTTTTTTTTTTAACATAATTTCATGACAATTGATATATAACTATACAATTTTTTCCCTTTTTTTTTTTTTTTCTTTCTCTCTATCTCTAATAGATGTCAGTTATCTTGTAATACTTTCATCAAATTAATCTTCTCCCATGTCTCTCTTTATACTATTTCGATCAAAATTCAAAATAAGGATGCGTTGTAAAGATATAAGTATAATTTACAGCTTAAATAATGTTAGTTATATTTTTGGGTAAAAAAATAATGTTTGTTTTCATCTTTGAAGTTAATTTTCAAATTAATAGTTTGAGATTAAAACCTACTTATATATATAAAAGAAGTGGATTCAAAATTGTAATTCTTTAACCTTTATCTTTATTATATATATGTTTTTAACTTTTCATAAGTCATAACAAGGTATGGGAACGCCTTAGTCAATCAACACATTCAAATTAAAACAAAATCATTTAACATATTTTTAAAAGAATGTAAAATATGCATGATATCATATCCATTCATTTTCCTAAAACACAAGATTAGCAAAATGTTATGTTCAAATCAACCCATTTTATTTAAAAAAAAAATAATTTTACATTCTTTTAAAAAATTGCAAAAATACTCAAAAGGTGGTATACAATCATATTTTCAAAGCATATAATCAATAGAATGTGACTGAAAAAAGGTATATTTAGAGAGGTCAACGTTAATCTTATTACCTCAAGATTTACACTAAAAATTTGAGGTAAAACTAATAATGATTAACCGATTAATAATTCTCGGTTTTGGGTTAGCCTAGGGATTTTGGCCCAGCAGCGTCACAACAAAAATAAACAAAAAACTTAATGGGCTGAGCCCAACCTATTATTCTTTTTTTTTTTGGTTCATCCTGGAATATCCATCACCGATAGCGGTGACTAATCTCCTCGCTATGTTTGACACACCTCGAAAAGTGGGATAACTGGCCCCAAGATTTAACGCGGCTGCATACACAAGGTAAGATTCGAACTCCTAATTTTGCTTAAGCGTCGTTTGGGGTTAACCCAACCTATTATTCTAAGAAGAAGTGATTTACTCCCTACACCTAACAAATTACTCCACACAGCCTTCTTCTCCATCTTCCTCATTTTGCCACCCAACTCAGATGGTCTCGGTCACTCGTTGGTTCCATTCTGGAACAACTATGTCATCGACTTCTTCACATCTCTTCTTCTTTTAGGTAAGCTTTTGTGCTTTAAATTATTATTATTATTATCATTTGTGTGGTTGTTTTCGATGTATGTGTTACAGAATACTTTTTTTCCTGAAATGATCCAGAACACTTATTTCAACATGGTCACCTATTCCAAAATAAAAAATAAAAAATTATGAAATGAGTGTTCCAAAACTTATAAAGGCAACAAATGCATTTAAAATAATCTTATAGAGTCGAAGTATTTCATGTTTTATATTTTATTTAAAAGATATATTTAAAAATTATTAATATTTGATAGATTAATTATTATTACATTTGATATTCATACTTAAAAATTTAGAATTTAAATTTTATTTTTATATAAAGAATTAATTTTTAATATTATTTTTTATTACTTCAAAATTTAAGGATAAAATTCTCTAAATCCGATATTTTGCTGAATGTAGAGAGTAAATCCTTGAGAATAAACAACTAAGCCCAGCCCATTATGAGACGATAAATGAATTGGGCTAAATACAGGTTCCTGAACAATAGGAAATGACGGAAAAACAAAATTTGTTGGATAAATATTGGTCAGTTTAAAATTGATTTATTGATGTAAAATATGTTATCTGATTTTTATTTAACGGATCCAATTTGTTGGATGCATTAATGTATGGAGAAACTGAGATAAGGAAATCTAAGTCCGTAAAGTAAGAGCCTTTGGAGAAATACCTTATACCTCGGATTTTCAACCACCAGATATTTGGAGATCCAACGACATAAACAATTTAGATCATAATATATACACTTCCTTTTTTTTTCTTTTTTTTTTTTTATAAATACACCCCCTTTTTGTAAAAAAAATAATTAAATTCTTAAAATGTTCTTAATTTTTAATTTTTTAATTTTATATTTCTAATATTTAATTTAACACTTTTTTTACATGTTTCTTTCCTTTATTTTCACATGTACCCCCCTTAATTTTTTTTCACCTCTACCTATTTTGGTAAGTAATTTTAATTCTTATAGTTTTATATTATTCTTTTACCTTTCCTCTTTCATTTTTCTCACTAATTTCACTATCTGCATAGTACTCTAGAATAGTAAAAATGTTTTTTTTCATAACACTATACTTAATGGTAAGGTTTTTGGAGGGGTAAAAGAAAAAGAAGTGTTGGAAGAAAAAATTTGTGTCAATTTGATAAAAAAATTGTCGAGAAAACTATACGTACCTACAATGTTGTCGTCTACCAGTTTTATGGCTTTGGTGCATGTGAAAAAGTGAAAGAAGTGATAAAATAAGAGTAATATACAAATCGAGAAAACTAAAATTACCTACTAAAATAGGTGAGGAATTAGAGGAAGACAAGATAGTGCATGTGAAAACTAGAAAAAAGAAGGAAGGAGGTGTATGAAAAGAAAAAATAATAAATTAAAAGTTAGAGATATAAAATTAAAAATTTAAAGAATAAAAAAAATTATAAATATTTTAGAATTTTTATAAAAAAAAATTAAAGGAGGTGTACTTATAAGAAAATGGGGTGTATATATCATTAGCCAAACAATTTTCCTTTCAAAAACTGATGATGGGCCTTATGACCAACTCCAACCGCACACTGCAGTAGCGGGCTCTCTTAAGCCCAATAATAGAATCCATAATCTCTCGTGGCTGACACTTCATCTTTCCTTTTAACGTAGTCCTAACCCATGAACAGAAGCCTAAAAGCATGGTGGCGGCATGCAGTTAAGTTCAATTAGTCAATTTCGTTAAATAAACTTTAGCCACCCACTTGGGTACGGTAAAAGAATGTTGTGGGCGTTTGAGGTCAACCTAATTAAGCAATTAACAAAATACGAATCAACAAAAGCATATCCTTTTCTTAATCTTTGAGCATTCTGGCACCGAAAGTGGTGAAAAACACCCTACAGTTATTATGATGATCATTATTATTACAGTGAAACAAAAATGGGTGAAATAATCGGTGGGTTCCCCCTGTTTTAGAGTGTGGCATATCGTTTTTGTGCCCCTTGTAAATTAAACTAGTTTCGTTTGCCGCTGCACCCTCGAATTTCTCCGATGACTAAGGGATCTTTGTTTTGTCTTGGCCAACCGTTTTGACATGGAAACCCACTGACTCACAAATCACAATGTACCTTCAATAATCCTTCTCCCAAATAAGTAACAATGTTTTCCATCTCACCGTTTGAGTCAATACAGTGCCTATATAGGTATAATGTGTAAAGTGTAAACTAAACTCTTTTTCATTATTATTCAATCACAGAGATTCTCATGTATTGTATTGATAATGTAAAATTTTTATACTAACAACACATAAAAATTAAACTCATTTTGTTTCATATATACAACAGTATATCAACTGCTACTTTGTTACGTTGTTCTATTATAAAGACAAAAATTAGGTAAAGTGATGCACACAATAATAATATAATACTCATAAATACTTTCACTTAAATTATTTAACTAAATTTTAACGTTGAATTAATATAATAATATGAATCCGAGTGTTCTAGAAGAAACATTTTCCTATTGGCATGTGTGCCACATGAAAGAACCCAACCCATTATTCAACTTTACGAAGACCACTAACCAACATCTTAAAACTTGGTCGGCAAGCATTCGAATTCAAAACCTACGTCCGAAAAGCAAGCAAACAAACAACGGTCAGAAAAAGCAAAGAAGGAACCAAACCCTAACAATAACAGTTACTAGTTTGTGCTATATATAAAGTATAAACCCTAACTATTAACTAACCAACACAATATCACAAAAGTTAGTTAGTATAACCGATCGAGAGGAAAGATGAGTGTGGAAATAGTAGACGGTGCGACGATATTATGTTTTGTGGAGGACGAGGAAGCGTTCAGCGTGTGCGTGAGCGACCTCTTCGCGCAACTTGACACGAACAAAGACGGTGTTCTGTCGTACGCGGAGATGGTGAAGGAGTTGCAGAGGCTGAGGGTGTTGGAGACTCACTTCGGCGTGGACGTGAAGCGTGACCCCGAGGAGGTGGCACGTGTGTACGAGTCCATGTTCGTGCAATTTGATCACGACTTGGATGGGAGGGTTGACCTAGAAGAGTTCAAGGAGGAGACGAAGCAGATAATGCTTGCCATGGCTGATGGACTCGGCTCTTTACCTCTTCAGATGGCCCTTGAACACGATAGCCTCCTCATGAAAGCCGTTCAACGACAATCCTAACTTTCTCTTCAACCACAATCTATATGCCATGCATGCTGGCTCATTTATATTTATGTTTTTGTGTTTTGAATTTTCATTCCTATATATTGTTGTTAGTTAAGGGGCATACTTGAGCTTGTTCATTGCGTCATTGCTCATTTCCCTGGATTATTTTTGTTCATTTTTCTTTTGTATTCTGTTTGTTTTGTAATCTTGTGAAGAGTTTAAGCCATGCACGAGGATTAAACTGAATACTAGAGGATCATGTTTCTTATCCAAATTACTTTTATCATTTTCTACATCTTGTAAATTTATATTATATCAGTTTCGTATTAATAACCTATTTAACGGTAGATAGTAGAAAATAATAGAGGTAAATAGGAAATTTTTTTAGAATGATTAAAAATAAATGTATATTTAAGCATTTTGGTAATGTGTGCTCCCCTTCTTAAGAGAGATTCCGTGGCAGGCAATCTAAGTTAGAAACTTCCCTTGACGATCGTAAACTCATCAACAAAATGAACTAAAAAATTATGGTATTCTTTTTACATCCCCTCCTCTTTTAACCCTTTTTTTTTTTTTTTTTTTCATTCAATCAAACAATAGTAGAAATGAAAGAGAAGGGGTGTGAGCCAACAGGAGAAGAAGTGTGAATGAAAAAAGAGTAATTTAGGTATGAATTTAATATTCGTGTAAAAAAAAAATGGGATGCGAATAGTGTAGTCCCAAAAATTAACGATGCCCAACTTCATTTCTTTTTGGTATGTATATCCAACATCATTGGAACCACTTTTTTGTCTCGCCCGGCCTTATTCAACAACTACCATCCACGAAAGCCCAAATCCATCAAGAGCCTCACGAATCCGAGTGACACAAAGGAGTTAGAAGATGTTACAAGAATTAGGGGGAATAATATTTCCACTTCATTTAGTTTCTTCTCATTTTATCTATTTTTTAAATTTTAAAATAATAACATATGAGAAAGATTAATTTTTTTAAGAGAGAAAATGAATGGTTAGGATTATGAACTCACCTTGGGTTTAAATTTGTCCATGTCACTTTTCTTTATTAGTGAAGGATTTATTGCGATAATAGTTATATTTTTAAAGATTAATTAGAAAGATTTAAAAGTTCGCGATTATAATTTGTAAAGGGATTTTCTTTTGTTATCCTAATAACACGTGGTTCGAAAGTATTTTAAGAAAAATATATTGTATTTTTTGTGTTTAATTTAAAACAATATAAATCACTGTTTAAGAAATTAATATTTTATGAATTACTATGCTAGAAAAAAACAGTTTTAAATTTTTAACCAATGTATACCTGTGAGATGGACTTTTATATACAATAATTTTTTTTTCTTTTAATAAACATTTCCATAGTTAATTTTTTATTTATTTATTAAACGTACATCAACATTCAACGCCCAATAGAAAAGTCAATAATTTATGAAAGTTCAAAGTTCAAGGAAACTACATGTTGTTTTTGGAAAATAAATAAGATATGTTCCAACACTTGTTAAAACTACATTAAAGTTAAAATTTAATATAAAAACTTTTAAAAATAAAATAAGTTGTTCAATAACTTTTATTTCTTTTAACTTAAAAGAAATAATTTAAAAGAAAACATAAAGATAAAAGAGAGAAGGGAAGGGAGTAGGGATGTAACGAATCCATAGATTACTACATTTATTATTGATAAACTATTACGTAGCAGAATATTAACAATATGCATCAGAAGATAGAGTTTATCATATAGTCAATAATAATATCTTGTACATATAAGTTATATACAAATATAGTATTAGGAGTAAAATATATCTAAGTTTCGATTGATATTTATACAATACATAACTACATCAAAATAGCCATCAATAAGAAATAAAGTCAACTCTAACGTGACTAGCCTCCAATTGCACAAGTCATCCTACTAATCCTATCATAATATGATCATCGTAATTCTAACCACAAGAAAAACACAAAATAAACTTATAAAAAGAATTCTATAATCAAGATTAAGCACCTTTTAACTGCTACATCATAATCAACGGAAATAATCATCAAAACCATCATATCAAAATACAACAACTCACAACATAATGACAAATTTCACACAACACTTAATCAACTTCAACATATTCAACATTTCAACACATAAGATTATATTTAATGCATTGTCACGCATATCAACTTTGAAAATCTCTTAACACATGTGATGAGCAGTTCAAGCAGCTAAACCCTATCGAAACACACCCTAGCGTCTGACATGAACCTAGGTAGAGACAAGTCTCTTATCTCATGTTTGACATCATTCAACCCACAACCAACGTGGTTCAAATCCAAGACAAGTCTCTTTCTTCATGCCCGACACCACCGATCTTATGCTCGACGTGAGTAAGATAAATATCTCTCTTTGGAGTCATGCACGCCCAGTGTTAATATCAACTTTGACACTTGTGTAGAACCTAATTTTGTCCAATCTCTTGAAAATAAGCAAATCCCAACAATATGCAACTCAATCAACAACATAGATACTACACATACAACACGATTTCATCATCAACAATAACATGCAGCCATATAAATTCCTCATAAGGCAACCAAGAGCTAAAAGTTCAACCACTCATCATCCCATCACAAAATCTACTCAACCAACAACATTAAAGCAACACCAACAACTAAAATTCAACTTGAAATCTAAACTTAGGAATCACAAAGCTTCCCTTACCTCTTAGAGAATCAATCTGCAAGGGGAAAAAAGATGATTTTGCATGACTTTGACTTGATTCTTTCGCTTCACAACTTTGATCTTAGCCTTTTACTAACACTTCAACTACAAGAGGTAAGAAAAGGAAAGTTTTTTGAGAAATTCTATGGTACCAATCTTATTTGAGAGGGTACCGGTACAGTTTTTTATATTTTATATTTTTAATATTTTATTTAAATAATATTTATGATATTTTATTCTTTTAATTTTTAAACTATTTAGTTATTTTATTTTTATTTTATATATTCTAATTTATTTGTAATAATATTATTATATATTTAAATAGTTTAATTTTAATAATTTTTTAAGTATATTTTTATCTTTTCACTTAAAATTTTTGAATTTCTATATTTTAATTTTAATAATTTTTTAAGTATATTTTTTTATCTTTTTATCTTAAATTTTTGAATTTTTATATTATAATTTTAATAATTTTTTATTTCTACTATTTATTAATTTTTTTCTTTTTTAATATCTATAATTTTATCTTATTTTTTATTTTATAAGTATAATTTGTATTATTCACTTTATAATTAAATTAATTTTTCTAAATCTTTTATAAGTTTACATAAAAAAATGTATTAAAATCTCTCAATCTTTGAGGGTACCGTAGCAACTCCCAAGTTTTTTTAGAAGGAATAAGAAGAAGAAAAAGAAGATTTGAATTCCATGACTTCTCTTTAAGATTCTTCTTGAAAAACATGAATTATGAGTCTCCTTTTAAAAAATTTCCTTTATATACCTTTTTAGTTGACTGCACTTGTTCCTGGTCCAACCTTCTAGAGATCAACTTATTCTCAAGGTCTCCCAATCTCATAATTTTTAGTAGCAACTACCAATCAAACAACAAGAGTTATGAATAAAAGTGTTACGAGGGAGAAAAAAAAATTAAAGGTTAGAGTTGGAAGAGAATGATAAGACATAATTACAAAATGAAGAAAAAAAATTGAACATAGAAAGAGAAAAGAAAAAGCACCTGTTTTTAAAAATGAATCCTCTTCTACATCTATTACAAGTTATTTTTTTCTCTCCAACTAAAATCAAAATCGGTGATTACATTCTTTCTCCTTGATTTTGTTTTTTTTCGAAAGCTGAAGTTTTACGGGACTTAATTTGGTTGTATGTTAAAGGGATCTAAATTCCTTTAAAAGAAAAAACAAATTGTCTTTTTTTTTTGTTTGGGAAAACAACTTTCTTTTCTTTTCTTTTCTTTTCATTTTCATACTTAATTTTTTTTTTTAAAAAAAGTGTCAACTTCTTTCTAATGAAGAAAAAGCCAAAGAAAATTAGAAATAAACCTAGCCTTAACTTGTACAATAGCTTAACAAACATCATTGTCCTCTACCATGTTTTTTTTATAATTAAGAACATTCCACTTAACAACTAGAATTTTGCTTTTCTCCACAAAAAAGATTCACACATATCTTATATACTTTAAAATAGAACTTTGAAACACATGACGTCCGGTCAGTCCACTCGCGTTTTTCGGTTTTACCTATCTAATTTTCAGTCATTCGCTTTCCGTAACTTTAAATACTATTTTCACTTTCCAACCAAACACATACATATTTTAACATTACCTAATTTCCCATTATAAGTGTAAAATGGAAGAAGGATTTCAAACTCAAATATAAAATCAACGCGCATGTCTATTCTGAGTCAACACAAATAATACAGAAAAATATACCGGCATTATTAACATAAAAATATATACACTACCAACTAACATATTATATTAAATATGACTTTCAATATGATTGATTTTTGTAATTTAAATTCTATATATACAGTTACATTAAATACTTATAAGAAAATTTTTGCTATTCATAATATCAAAAAAGTTAGTTATAGTCAAGCCTGAAAATGAAATACTTGTCTTTTTAGAAGATTTCATTTCTTACTTAGTAGAATTTAAAAGAATGATAGAAAAACATTACTAATTAATATTTTTATGCAAAAGTCACTTTTTCATGTGGATATATAAACGGTCTCTGACCCCAACCCCGTTAAACCAAGACATATAACAAAAGGCATAGGTCTCACTAGCTAATTAAGCTTCTCCCCCAGCATAAAGCTAATTAAATCCGTGTTCTGTTTTAAATTATCAAACATGAAGGTGAGCTCACTTGTATTGATCATTAATTGCATTACATAGACTATATACAATTTGGTTCCATAAATAATAAAATTCTTCCTTGGTTCCACAGAAAATAGTAATCCAGGTGCACATGCAGAGTGATAAATGCAGAAGCAAGGCACTGAAAATTGCTGCAATCGTTCAAGGTGCATGTCACGTTTCCGTTTATTATTAGTTAGTAACTTCACTTCAGATATTAACTTCAAGTCTAAATTAGTGGTTGTAACTAAACACATATATTTGCATACAACACAGGTGTGCATTCGGTGTCATTAGGAGGTGAAAGCAGAGATCAAGTGGTGGTGACAGGAGATGGAATCGATTCTGTTTGCTTGACTAATAAGTTGAGGAAGAAGTTCAGCTATGCTACCCTTTTAAGTGTCACAGATGCAAACGCTTCCAATGGTGGCGATGATGAAGGCGAACAGAAAGAGGAAACAAATTCAATGGAAAATATGGGAGTAGGTTATTATTATGCGAACTATCCTCCACCACCTTTTCCTTCATATGTCGTAGATTATGATTCACACCCCAATACTTGTTCTATCCTCTGACTCTGAGTCGTTGCCTTCTCGATGGTGAAGGGTTGTATCTTAATTTCCATCATACATATAGGGTGATGAAACCATCCACGAAGCAAATGCTTTGGATATCCAAGAATATTAGTACAACGTTTGGGACCCCAATGAAGATCAGAAATAACACACTATGTCCTATTTACTATTTTGGCAACTGTATATCACTATTTTGTTTAAGTTTTAATTACTTTGCATATTTACCCTTAAAGCGACAAAATTAGAATAATATAAAAAAAGTAATAAAAACATAAAAAGTAAGAACATTAATTATGGTATTAAATCTTGCATCATGTATAACTTTAAAAGATATTTTAATTCTTAACCTTTTAATATGAGGGTTGAATAATGAATATCTAATGCTGGTGAGGAAAGTTCAATATAATGCTTTTGAAAGCTTCATTCTTTTTTTTATTGGCTAGAACTCTAATTCCTCCTTCTCATCTTTCAGTGTGGTGGGGAGGATTTTATGTGAATTGGGTATTTGTCAGTTTCTGTTTGGAATAAAGCATGGTTGGGTCCGCTTTCTCTTCGTGTTTTTCTTAATCATCATTGATAATATTGCAACTAGTACAATGGCGATATTGGGACCACAAAAATAAGGCTGAATGAAAATGAAAATTATTCTAAATTAATTAAAATGGTAATTATTTTGTATTACAGTAATGCATTTTTTCCTTCTATTTATAATATTAATATTTGTAATAAAGTATGTGTGTTTTCTGATTTATTAAGAATGACTGTAATTTTAATATAGTTATTTTCTTAAAAAAAGTTAATAATAATATAAATGAAAGAAGTGAAAAAACAATAAGAGGATATTAAATAAATTAGTAAATAGCTTTTTAATAAAGTTTAGAAAAACATACTTAGTAGCAATTATAGTGGAAGTTATATGGATATAGATAGACTCGTAAAAGTATATGAGATACACTACACCAATTTTTTATTTTTTTTTGCAGTAATTAATTTATTTTTTAGCGTCATATAAATAATCATTATTATTTTTATCAGTATTTAAATAATGGTTGGTGTATTCAGGGTCCTAATACTATTACTAATATTTATATAAAATGTTGGTAAAAACTTACTAAATTGTCGAAAAAATTTATTTTTTTTAGTAGTAATTCTAATAGTCCTTTTAAAAACTATTAAAAGTTATTTTTTTTAATTGTCTCCTTTCTATCTATTTAGCGACTTTTATCTTTTGCTAGTAAAACTTTAAATAATTTATTCCTATAATTTCCTTTTATAAATTCATAACTTATATATTTTTTTATATCTAGTTAATATGAGATTTGTAAGATGAAGATCTTCTTCTATTTATATTTTTTAATTTATTTTTTTAATTGTCTTGTCTCTTAAGAGATGTGAGATTTATAAGGTGAAAGTGTTGCTCTCTAAGTGTTTTATAGTACTATTGAACTTGGTAATAGTGGGTGATTTGATATCAATTTAGAATAGTGAATTAGGAGTCTAACTCAACCTATAAAATCAACTTATAAAATGATAACTATTACTTACTTATATACTATTTAATTATCTTATCTCTAATCGATGTGCGACTTAAGTTTTTTCTAATAGATAATTGTTGCTAATAGTAAATTTTAGTGTAATATAAATATATTTTTAGTTGCTATTATATATTAACCATTAATATTTTTATTATATAATTAAATAATGGTAATTAAATTATTGTCATTAAATAATTATTATTAATAATAAATTTTGTTGTAGTGGATATAGATTGTTTGATTGATCATATGTCATAACAGGACTAAAAACTGCCAAATTAATTATGGAAAATAGATCATGCGCGAAGACTAATTGATCGTCAGGGACGTGTTTCAATAATGCATATATGAAGGCGATAAATTAGATTAACATATATAGTCTATGGCCAACATTGAATTGTATACAAGTCTATTTGCACCACCCATTTTTCTTTCACTTTTATTTATTTATTATATTTTGATTTTTCTTTTTTATGTACTACATGTATCATTTAAACGAAACAATTATCTTTGAATTACTGTAAAGCTATTTATCTAAATATTTAACATAATTATATATTTACAGTTTGAATTCGAAACTAACTACTTATTATAAATTTGAACAATTTATGCGTTCAGTAATATATTTTGAAAACTAGTATATATTACATAATATTTTTATTATTTATATATATATATATATAATCAATTAGATATATTTGGATAATTGATCATTTCTCTTTATGTATATAGTATATGTTCTGCATATCAACTCTCATGACTATATTTTCTATAAGATTGGTTCCTAAGGTATGTTTAGTGTAACAAGTCCCACATCGGGGAGGTCTCCTTACCAGGGAGGCCTTATAAGGCGGGAGGTTCTCCAACCTCTTGGGCCGGCTTTTGAGGGATGGTTCCCCTCCTTAGCCTTATGCCCATTACAATGGTGCTTTCATTGAGAGCCTTCTAAATCGAGAAGGGCTACTCACGGAGGGTTCTGACTACCGGAGGGTTCTGACCGGCAAGGGCCGAGTGAAGTACCGTGGAGTGCAGCCATCGAGGACGCTTCGAAGGGGGTGGTAATATAACAAGTCCCACATTAGGGTTCTGACCGGCAAGGGCCGAGTGAAGTACCGTGGAGTGCAGCCATCGAGGACGCTTCGAAGGGGGTGGTAATATAACAAGTCCCACATCGGGGAGGTCTCCGGCCTTATAAGGCGGGAGGTTCTCCAACCTCTTGGGCCGGCTTTTGAGGGATGGTTCCCCTCCATAGCCTTATGCTCGTTACATTTAGGGATGACATTCCTGAGTTCATGGCTGAAAGGACAAAAAAAAATATTCAAACAACTTTAATACGAAGAAGTAAAAATTTCAATTCCTTTCTTTATTGTGTCGATTTTTTTAAAAAAAATTCAAAATTCAAATTTTAACTAATCTAAAAAACTCATAATATTTTAATTTCTAAGAAAAATTGAATGTCTATTCGCATGTAATTTTTTTTATCTATATGAATCTAATTATGAGTAGAAGAAATATTTTAAATATATTAAAATATATAATTACTTATAATAAAGTTATGTGTTTATTTCTTTTATTAAATATATGTTGTACAAAAGAAAATTATTTATCAATTATTTCTCCTTTTTCCATAAAAATTATCTTCTGTCTCTTTCACCTTTTAGTGCATTACATGGTTTCATTCACCATTTTCCTATATAATCCCTTGCGTTGTCCACACAAGGCATATAAAAATAACATATTTCATCGATCACCAGCAACAGCAAGTCAAGCTTCTCCAACACATTCATAAAGCTAAATCAGCCTTCTGCTTCATTAATATCATCAAATATGAAGGTCATATCCCTAGCAATTATTAATATATATAAATAGTTAAATTAAAAAAGCTATGGTATTTATTTGAATAATTCGACCTATATTTAAATATTGCCATGCAGAGAATAGTCATAAAGGTTGACGTGAAGAGTGAGAAATGCAGAAGCAAAGCTCTGAAAATTGCCGCTGTTTGTCGAGGTGCATTTGTCATGTTCAATAATTTGCATTCAATCCATTTTGAATTTGAATAGCTGACAAGTCTAAATACCTATTATAATTGCAATTCAAAGCTAATAAGTAATAGTGTGTACGTAAATCTTGTTTCGTGGCCAAAGTGTATATATATATGTAGCAATTTTATGTGCACGGTGCTGTGCTCTTTTTTTTTTTCTTTTCATGTTATATATATATGTATCAAAATACAGGTGTGTTGTCGTTATCATTAGAAGGAGAAAGCAGTGATCATGTGGTGGTAGTTGGAATTGGAATTGATGCTGTGTGCTTAACCAATAAGATGAGAAAAAAGTTCCGCTATGCTACGCTGTTAAGTGTTGAAGATATTGTGGAAGAAGGAGCCGAGGAAGGTGACCAAGATGGAGAAGAAGAAATGACGCCAAAGGAAAACTCACCTTTACATCATTTTCATAACTCTCTTCCACGTCCAATACCCACTTATCTACCACCTTCTCCCATCTACCTTCATGTAGTTGATGATTCATTCCAAAATACCTGCTCCATCCTCTAAGTTCCTAGGTATCTGCTTGTGATTGTATGGAGAAAGCTTAATTTTGAGGTTTGACCTTTCTATTGGCTTAGGATACTGATATGTTCAAGTTACTTTAGATTTGAACGTGTATAAAGTACGTAAGATATTATGTAATGTGACTGAAACTAGTTTCATTTGTCATAAAATCTTGTAACCTAAATTTCAAAAGCTATATATATATATATATATATATATATATTGAACATGAAAGTTTATGTACAGTGTAAGGGTTAGATTTTTTTTACCAAAAATTTTATGTATACAATGCATACACACAAATATAGAAATATTTGCCTGGAAAATCAAGAAAAGCTCTTCCAAAGGCACGTACAGCTATTTGTGTGGAGAGTGTTTCATGGGGAATTCCAACAATAGATAATTTATCATGTAGAAATATTTGCCTGGAAAATCAACAAAAAAGATGTGCTCGTTCTGTAAATCAGCATTGGAATCGGTACCACATATTTTGTACCTGCAGCAAGGTATGTGGAAGAAATGGTTGGAATGGTTAAGTAGTCCTACGGGATTATTGCAACTACCAATGAATCATTTCAATTGTATACCAGCCAGTGTAATACCTTATTTTTTATTATTATTATTATTATTATTATTAAAAATGGCATTTTCGCAATTTTTAAAAGTTTGAAGGGTGTTTTGGTAACTTGGAACGGGCCGTTCCAAAAGCAAAACGGGCCGTTCCAAGCTTTAAAATTTAACTAAAAATCTTGAGTGAGAACGGGCTCAGAACGGCCGTTCCGACAAGGAGAACGGGCCGTTCTGATTGTGAAACGGGCCGTTCTAAAGGGAGAACAGGCCGTTTCAAAAGGAGTACGGGCCGTTCTGCTGGAATTGGGAACGGGCCGTTCCGGTTTTGGAACGGGCCGTTCCAGTTCAAAAATTTGCGTAGATTTTTCGAGCCCAGAACGGGCGTTCCGATTTTTGGAACGGCCGTACCGGGTAGGTGAGCCAGAATTGCTATAAATAGGGGCTTGGAGAGTTATGAAAAATCATACCTTGGGAAGAGAAAATCCTTAGAGAAAGAGGGAGGAAAGGAAAGGAGGAGAAAGAGGAAGTGTAGGGCCCGCTAGTCCACCCGTTCCTCCACCATAGTATGATATTGTCCGCTTTGGGCCCAAGCCCGCACGGTTTTGTTTTTGGGCTCCTTCCCAAAAGGCCTCATACTATGTGGAATGGTGGACACTTATAAACTAGCCAATGTTCCTTCATTTTACCGATGTGGGACTTGGGATGAATCCCAACAAACCTCCCCTCAGACCAAGGACCACATGTCTCGTGATCTCCTCCCCTCAAGCGATAATCCGTCACCATCTTGTACCGCCGTTAACTCTACGGGACACGCCGCCTGAACACCACAATATCAGGAAGACTTTCGACACAAGGCACCAAGTTCGAATCTCCATCACGAGGCACAACACTGAGGGTCTTCCCGCATCAAACCCAGACGAACCAGGCTCTGATACCACTTGTAGGGCCCGCTAGTCCACCCGTTCCTCCACCATAGTATGATATTGTCCGCTTTGGGCCCAAGCCCGCACGGTTTTGTTTTTGGGCTCCTTCCCAAAAGGCCTCATACTATGTGGAATGGTGGACACTTATAAACTAGCCAATGTTCCTTCATTTTACCGATGTGGGACTTGGGATGAATCCCAACAAACCTCCCCTCAGACCAAGGACCACATGTCTCGAATTGCAAACCCTCTCATCACAAGTTTTCTGGAAAAACTTGGAAACCTTCATACACAAGTTTTCTGGAAAAACTTGAAAACCCTCTCATGACACACAACTACCCAAGTCCCCAATACACCCATTGGAACCTATGTTGTTGTGGTGAGTAGACACTAACTATCACCTCTTATTTATAGTAGTAGTCTACCACTCCCTTCTTCAAACTTCATGATGTGGGACTTTGGAGGATACCCACACACTTTGGGCACAACATTCCTCCCTTCAAAACTACCCAATGTGGGACTTTGGAGGATACCCACACACTTTGGGCACAACATTCCTCCCTTCAAAACTACCCAATGTGGGACTTTGGAGGATACCCACACACTTTGGGCACAACATTCCTCCCTTCATCCAAAGTCTCACATTAACCCATCATCATTCACAAGTTTTCTGGCAAAGCTTGGAAACCCTCCTTCACAAGTTTTCCTGGCGAAACTTGAAAACCCTTTCCCACAAGTTTTCTGGAAAAACTTGGAAACCCATTCTCACCTTTGATGAATCTACCATGTTGGGAAAGGTGACAACAGAACAAAAGAAGAATGGTACTCCAAAACAGGTGGAGTTTGAAAGGAAGATTGTTTTTCCAGCAAATGATGAAGAAAAAACTCCTATGGTAGATGAGGAGTCAGATGAAGAAGATGTTCATATCCAAGAACCTCCACAGCAACTTGAATCAATTGCATTAAGAAAGCCAAAGAGGACAACCATAATGCCTGCTCGTTATGTTGATATGGTGTCCTATGCATCTCCAGTTGCAAGTGATGATATTCCTACCACTTATATTGAAGCAGTCAAAGGTTCAGAAGAAGATAAGTGGAGAAGTGCCATGTCCGAAGAAATGGAGTCCCTTAGAAGGAACCAGACTTGGAAGTTAGCAAATCTTCCAAAGGGAAAGAAAGCAATTGGGTGCAAATGGGTATATGCAAAGAAAGATGGATTTCCTGACAAGTCAGAAGTGCGCTACAAAGCAAGGTTAGTAGCCAAAGGTTATGCTCAGAAGGAAGGAATTGACTACAATGAGGTGTTTTCTCCAGTTGTAAAACACTCTTCCATCCGTGTTCTGTTGGCTTTGGTGGCACAATTGGATATGGAACTGGTTCAAATGGATGTAAAGACGGCATTTTTACATGGAGACTTGGAGGAGGAAATCTATATGACTCAGCCTGAAGGGTTCAAGGTTGCTGGAAAAGAAAATGTGTTTTGTAAACTTGAAAAATCGTTGTACGGATTGAAGCAATCACCAAGACAATGGTACAAACGATTTGACAAGTTTATGTTGAGGCAAAAGTACACAAGGAGCAAGTACGATCACTGTGTGTATTTGCGCAAGCTGCATGATGGATCTTTTATATATCTTCTTCTTTATGTTGATGATATGTTGATTGCTTCCAAGAACAAAGAGGAAATTGAGAAGTTAAAAACTCAATTAAATGGTGAATTTGAAATGAAGGATCTTGGTGAAGCAAAGAAGATTCTTGGCATGGAGATAAGTAGAGACAGAAAATTGGGAAGACTTTGTTTAACTCAGAAAGAGTATTTGAAAAGGGTACTAAAACGTTTTGGCATATCTGATGAATCCAAACCTGTTAGTACACCACTTGCTTCTCATTTTAAACTCAGTGCAAATTTATCTCCAAGAGATGCAGCAGAGAAAGCCTACATGTCTAAAGTTCCATATGCTAGCGCTGTTGGAAGCTTAATGTATGCTATGGTGTGTACAAGGCCTGACATTTCTTATGCAGTAGGGGTTGTGAGCAGGTACATGCATAATCCAGGAAAAGAGCATTGGCAAGCTGTGAAATGGATTCTACGGTACATTCTGAACACTGTAGATGTTGGTTTGGTATTTCAGCAGGAACAAGATGGTCAAAATGTGGTTGGATATTGTGATTCCAACTATGCTGGAGATCTGGATAATCGTCGATCAACTACTGGCTATGTTTTTACTTTGGCAAAAGCACCGGTATGTTGGAGGTCTACTTTACAGTCAACTGTAGCTTTGTCTACAACAGAGGCAGAGTATATGGCTTTGACAGAGGCTGTGAAGGAAGCAATTTGGCTTCAAGGGTTGCTTGGTGAATTAGGAATTCTACAAAAGCATGTGAAGGTGCATTGTGATAGTCAAAGTGCAATCATGTTGGCAAAGAATCAAACTTACCATGCAAGGACGAAGCATATTGATGTTCGTTACCACTTCATAAGAGAGATTATTGAAGAAGGGAGTGGTAGACTACTACTATAAATAAGAGGTGATAGTTAGTGTCTACTCACCACAACAACATAGGTTCCAATGGGTGTATTGGGGACTTGGGTAGTTGTGTGTCATGAGAGGGTTTTCAAGTTTTTCCAGAAAACTTGTGTATGAAGGTTTCCAAGTTTTTCCAGAAAACTTGTGATGAGAGGGTTTGCAATTTTGTCCTTGTAAAAATTGTAAGTGGAGAGAAATAAAATGAGTTTGTTTTTGTTTCTCTATTCTTGTTGTGTATGCTTCCGCTGTCGCTGTTTGAAGGCTTCTTTTTCCCAACAGTGGTATCAGAGCCGATGGTTTGATCGGGTGACTGGCTCGATGGTGGAGCAGTGTACCGAGGAGGTCATATGAAGAGATGGGTTTCCAAGTTTCGCCAGAAAACTTGTGGGAAGGGGTTTTCAAGTTTCACCCATAAAACTTGTGAAGAGATGGGTTTCCAAGTTTTGCCAGAAAACTTGTGGGAAGGGGTTTTCAAGTTTCGCTAGAAAAACTTGTGAAGAAGGGTTTTCAAGTTTTGCCAGAAAAACTTGTGAAGAGAGGGTTTCCAAGTTTTGCCAGAAAAACTTGTGAGAATGGGTTTCCAAGTTTTGCCAGAAAACTTGTGGGAAAGGGTTTTCAAGTTTCGCCAGGAAAACTTGTGAAGGAGGGTTTCCAAGCTTTGCCAGAAAACTTGTGAATGATGATGGGTTAATGTGAGACTTTGGATGAAGGGAGGAATGTTGTGCCCAAAGTGTGTGGGTATCCTCCAAAGTCCCACATTGGGTAGTTTTGAAGGGAGGAATGTTGTGCCCAAAGTGTGTGGGTATCCTCCAAAGTCCCACATTGGGTAGTTTTGAAGGGAGGAATGTTGTGCCCAAAGTGTGTGGGTATCCTCCAAAGTCCCACATCATGAAGTTTGAAGAAGGGAGTGGTAGACTACTACTATAAATAAGAGGTGATAGTTAGTGTCTACTCACCACAACAACATAGGTTCCAATGGGTGTATTGGGGACTTGGGTAGTTGTGTGTCATGAGAGGGTTTTCAAGTTTTTCCAGAAAACTTGTGTATGAAGGTTTCCAAGTTTTTCCAGAAAACTTGTGATGAGAGGGTTTGCAATTTTGTCCTTGTAAAAATTGTAAGTGGAGAGAAATAAAATGAGTTTGTTTTTGTTTCTCTATTCTTGTTGTGTATGCTTCCGCTGTCGCTGTTTGAAGGCTTCTTTTCCCAACAGGAAGAGGAATCCGGTAGAGGTGGTTCTGTCAGAATAAAGAAAAGAGGAGAAAGAGGAGGAGGTTCTGCCCGAGTTTTGGTTCAGGATTATCCAAGTAAGGGAAGTTAGTTTTTGAAATTATTAATTGTTTGATGATTAATAATAAATGAATATTTTTGAACTGTGTCAAATTTTGTTGTTGAGTCGAGCTGAATTATATGTTGATTTTTAACAGTATTGTACTATAAGGATGTTGAACTGAGTTATGAGTAGTAAGTTGTGTTGAATACTACTTAGCTGTGTTGTATGCTGATTTGCTGTACTATATAATGCTGAGCTGTATGCTGATTATACCCACTTGAGGTGGTGTTGTTGCTGCTGTTGTTGCCGCTAAGTCGGTGTTGTTATTAGCCACTATTGTGGTGCTGTTGTTGCCGCTAAGTCGGTGTTGTTATTAGCCACTATTGTGGTGCTGTTGTTGCCGCTAAGTCGGTGTTGTTATTAGCCACTATTGTGGTGCTGTTGTTGCCGCTAAGTCGGTGTTGTTATTAGCCACTATTGTGGTGCTGTTGTTGCCGCTAAGTCGGTGTTGTTATAGCCACAGAGTGGTGCTGTTGTTGCCGCTAAGTCGGTGTTGTTATAGCCACTAGAGTGGTGCTGTTGTTGCCGCTAAGTCGGTGTTGTTATAGCCACTAGAGTGGTGCTGTTGTTGCCGCTAAGTCGGTGTTGTTATAGCCACTAGAGTGGTGCTGTTGTTGCCGCTAAGTCGGTGTTGTTATAACCGCGTTACGGTGCTGATGTTGTTGAACAATATAAGCTGTGCAGATGTGTTGATAATTATAACGATGAATTTATTTACATTGCTAATCCTTTACTAGTATGTTTTGATTTTTAAAGAATACTAGCTTACCCTTGCATGTTTTCCATGTGGTTGAAACTGCAATGATCATACTATGTATGGGAGCAGAGCAGGAATAGGTGGGCTTCTTGGGATGAGTCTTCGGCGGACTTTGGAGTTAATTTCTTATGTGGATATTTTGCTTGTAGCTACTTGGGATAGTAGCATTTGGTTGTAATTTTCCTTGGTACACTTTAACTCTAGTCAGACTGGAATCTTGTATATTTATATATTCTAGATCCTATATTTATATACTTGTTCTATCTGTCTGGTGTTTTAGTGTGCTATACCGTATGTAGTGACCAGCCGGGTCGTTACAGCCAGCATCGGATCAGCAATAGGTGGAGAAATGTGGCAAACTATTTGGACAGCAACTTTGTGGACTATTTGGAGGCATAGAAACCTATATATGTGTGTTTAAAGGTGGCAGCTTTGATGAAGAGGTAATAATGAAGGATATTCTACAAACTTCTTGGTTTTTGGTTACACACTCTACAAAAGACTTTTAAATACATTTTTTACAATGGTCTTTAAATATAGCATTGTGTCTGTTAAATGGGGTGAAGGATCAACTATAAACAAGGAGAGTATACAGTAGAGGAAAAGTAAGGGATGGAAAATATAAAATTAATGCAAAGTGTAGAACAAAATAGTCAGCCAGTGAAAATGAATCTAAGTGTGACTTGAATGTTTGGAGGATAAACACAATTGGGGTACTCTCATACTTCAAATATTTTGTAATATAACAATTCGATTAGATAGTAATTTGCTTTAAGATGTGCAAATTATGTCTAACTGTTTCTTTTGTTAACTTTAGTCAATATGTTGTATATGGGTTGGGTACCCTTTGTACCTTTTAATACAATATTTCTTGACTGTTCAAAAAAAAAAAACACAAATATAATTTGAGTGTTTTATAGACATTTCTAATAAGTTTTACAATATTTTGATTTTTTTTTTTGTGTAACTTCACATTTTTTTTTCCATAGTTAAAGGTGGGGTTTAGGGTTGAATCTTAGTTTAAGGCTTGAAAAGTGAAAACTACTTGAATAGGTAAGTAATGAAGAAATTATTTAATAGTTTTGTACCACATGGTTCCTAATTAATTTACATGTAATTAAATATTATTAAAACTTTTTTATAGATTAAAAAATTTAAATGCATATCATATAACTTTTGACTAAAATCATAGATATTTGGTAGTCTTAAATTAACTATCTAATAGTTTTTTTTAATAATAAAAATTGGAGTAATAGATACAAAATTTTATATTCAAATTTTGTTGTTGTTATTATAATTTTGATTGATAAGAAAACGATAACATAATTAAAATAATTATGTTAGTTATTTAAAAGCTGGTTGGATTTTGAATATTTGAATTTATTTTAATTTTAGTTTTTCAAACAAAAACTTACAAATGTTAAAATGAATCATAAAATTCAGAAATTAATTCACCATCAAACATAACATACGGACATCATGCATATATAACTTACAACGTAGTTCAAAATATAAATTTGAATTGTAAGTTGAAAATAATTTTACAAATTCGTATATATGAAGTTAGTTTGAATTAGATCGTTTACGAACGTATATATGAACCGAAAATTGGTTGAAACTAATGAAAAATTTCTTTTTAGTTTACAGTTTTTGTGGTTTAGACCGTTTAGGTTATAGCAATTAGCAACTTTTATTGAATTTGGATAAGTTGATGAACACCTCTTGTTTGCATCTTATTCCACCACAGGCAAAATCAAGGGGAAAAAAACAAGTGTTCGTTTTTATTTTGATTATTTTATTTTGTTTGATTCAGAGTCTTCGTTTGTCAATATTCTATACGGTCATCTTCCATCATAGAAAATTCCTCAAGATAAGATAATTGTAGCAAGTCTTCGTTTGTCTCTATGCACGTCAGTGTTCTTCATTCCTACTTCATAGCAATTTCCTCAACAACAGCCCGTAAAACTTTTTTTTTTAGAACATATCTATACTAACACCTACTTTATGGGCGGAGAGAAAACATACTTCAATCAAACATGTTCATACCCACTACTAAAATTTTTCTTTTTACATGCAAATTTTTTTCTTTAAATAATATCTTTGTGAAAAATATATTTTTGTGAATTTTAAAATTTATAAAAAAAAAATTGCAAAAAAAAAAAATCGCAACAAAAGTTTCTTGCGAAATTTTCTACAAATTTTTTCATAAGAAATCTTGCTAGAAAATTTCTAACGAAAAATCAAAGAAATTATTGCAGAAATCTTATTGCAAATTTAAAATTCAGAGTTAATTTTTGTGTAAATTCTATTAATAATTCTTCAACTTTTAAATGCTCACAATGAATTCATCCTAAACATTAAGAAATTTGATTCCACGCCTCGAACATGTAATGCATAACCTTTTACACTCTTAGATTATAGATTATAAGTGTAATACTGAAGCATATAAAATCAACTTGTAAAGTGAGTATTATCCCAACTTATATACTCTTTAATTGTTTTATTTTTAAATTGATGTGAAACTTGAGATTTTCTTTAAATATTAATTAGATCATGTCTTTAGAAAGAGAATTAATTCATTATATTGAACTACAAAATTATATTATGATAAATTATTTTAACTCTTAAAATATTTAATATTCTAAAAAATTAATTTTTTATTAAATAATATTATTTTAAAAACTATCATTGAATTAAAACTCATCATCATAAATTTATATATTTAATTAAAATAAATATTTAATTTATTAATATTTTAAATTAAAATTATTTTTTATGAAATATTTATAAATTATTTATTAAAATAATATTTTACTAAGTAAATACTTTTAATTTCAAAATTTTATAAATTATCATTAAATTAAAACTCATTATCATTGATTTATCATATTTATAAAATTTTATATATTTAATTTAATTAAAATAAAAATTAAAATTAATTATAATGATATATTTATAAATAATTTAGTAAACTAACATTTTTAATTAAAAGTATTTTAATTATTAAACTTATAAATTTAAACATTTTTTTATTTTTCCTAAAGAATAAAATTGGCAGGAAAACTCACAGAAAAGAAGTTGCTTGCAAAATTTTCTTCCATTTATTAAACATTATTTGTAAATTTATTTTTTACAAGAAAATTTGCATGAAACAAAATAAATTTTTACAACATTTTCTGTAAATTTTTATCATGGAAAATTTTTTTATGATCATTAAAATTGTAGCAAAATTTGCAAAAAATTTCTTATAAATTATTTTTCATAAAAATATTTGTAAGAAATTTTTGTAAATTATTTTTTACAAATAAATTTGTAAAAAAAATTGTAAAATTAAGATTACAAGAAAATTTGCAAAAAAAAATCTGCAAATATTTTTTTATAGAAAATTTTGCAAAAAAAAATTACACTTGTCTAATAATGACCCATGAAACAAGTGAAAAATAAAAATAATTATCAAATCAAAAGCATAAGTTACTACAAAAAATGTGATATATAGTGATATACAAAAAAATGTTACAATAGATATAATATATGTAACGACCCGGCTGGTCACTACACACTGTATAGCACACTAAAACACCAGACAGATAGAACAAGTATATAAATATAGGATCTAGAATATATAAATATACAAGATTCCAGTCTGACTAGAGTTAAAGTGTACCAAGGAAAATTACAACCAAATGCTACTATCCCAAGTAGCTACAAGCAAAATATCCACACAAGCAAATTAACTCCAAAGTCCGCCGGAGACTCATCCCAAGAAGCCCACCTATTCCTGCTCTGCTCCCATACATAGTATGATCATCGCAGTTCCAACCACATGGAAAACATGCAAGGGTAAGCTAGTATTCTTTTAAAATCAATCAAAACATACTAGTAAAGGATTAGCAATGTAAATAAATTCATCGTTATAATTATCAACACATCTGCACAGCTTATATTGCTCAACAACATCAGCACCGTAATGCGGTTATATCAACACTGCTTAGTAGCAGCAATAGCACCACTCTAGTGGTTATGACAACACCGACTTAGCGGCAACAACAGCACCACTCTAGTGGCTAATAACAACACCGACTTAGCGGCAACAACAGCACCACAATAGTGGCTAATAACAACACCGACTTAGCGGCAACAACAGCACCACAATAGTGGCTAATAACAACACCGACTTAGCGGCAACAACAGCACCACAATAGTGGCTAATAACAGCAGCAACAACACCACCTCAAGTGGGTATAATCAACATACAGTTCAGCAATATATAGTACAGCAAATCAGCATACAACACAGCTAAGTAGTATTCAACACAACTTACTACTCATAACTCAGTTCAACATCTTTATAGTACAATACTGTTAAAAATCAACATATAATTCAGCTCGACTTAACAACAAAATTTGACACAGTTCAAAAATATTCATTTATTATTAATCATCAAATAATTTCAAAAACTAACTTCCCTTACTTGGATAATCCTGAACCAAAACTCGGGCAGAACCTCCTCCTCTCTCTTCCTTAGATAGGAACCGAAATTTGAGCAGAACCTCCTCCTCTTTCTCCTCTTTTCTTTATTCTGACAGAACCACCTCTACCGGATTCCTCTTCCTCTTTCTCCTCCTTTCCTTTCCTCCCTCTTTCTCTAAGGATTTTCTCTTCCCAAGGTATGATTTTTCATAACTCCCCAAGCCCCTATTTATAGCAATTCTGGCTCACCTACCCGGTACGGCCGTTCCAAAAATCGGAACGCCCGTTCTGGGCTCGAAAAATCTACATAAATTTTTGAACTGGAACAGCCCGTTCCAAAACCGGAACGGCCCGTTCCCAATTCCAGCAGAACGGCCCGTACTCCTTTTGAAACGGCCTGTTCTCCCTTTAGAACGGCCCGTTTCACAATCAGAACGGCCCGTTCTCCTTGTCGGAACGGCCGTTCTGAGCCCGTTCTCACTCAAGATTCTTAGTTAAAATTTAAAGCTTGGAACGGCCCGTTTTGCTTTTGGAACGGCCCGTTCCAAGTTACCAAAACACCCTTCAAACTTTTTGAAAATTGCGAAAATGCCATCAATAATTACAATAATACCCCTATACCTTTATAAAAATCACGAAAATGCCATTTTTAATAATAATAATAATAATAATAATAAAAATAAGGTATTACAATTCTCCCCAACAACAAAAATTTTCGTCCTCGAAAATTCACTTACTTAGAAGAGATATGGGTACTGTTCACTGAACTGACTTTCTACTTCCCAAGTTGCCTCACCCGTAGTCGCATCCCAAAGAACTTTCACCAATTTTATGGACTTGCCACGAAGCTCCTTCAACTTATGATCAATTATAGCTACCGGTTTCTTTTCATAAGTCAGATTCTCCTTCACTTGCACCTCATCCATCTCCACCACATGACTCGGGTCATGAACATACTTCCTCAGCTGGGACACATGAAATACATCGTGTAGGTTTGAAAGAGACGGTGGCAAAGCCAACCGATAAGCAACCGGACCCACACGCTGTATTATCTGATAGGGACCCACGAATCTTGGTGTTAACTTCCGAGTCTTCAGCGCTCTACCCACACCAGAAGTCGGAGTCACCTTCAGAAACACATGTTCCCCCTCAGCAAACTCTAAAGGCTTACGCCTTTTGTCAGCATATGATTTCTGCCTACTCTGAGCAGTCCTCATTTTCTCCTGAATCATCTTCACCTTTTCAGTAGTCTGTAGGATCAACTCCGGTCCCACAACCACTGACTCACCATCCTGATACCAGCACAGAGGAGTCCTACATCTCCTGCCATATAAGGCTTCAAACGGCGCCATCCCAATACTAGCATGGAAACTGTTGTTGTAAGTAAACTCCACAAGCGGTAATACTTCCTCCCAACTACCCAAGTGATCTAACATACAAGCCCTCAGCAGATCCTCCAAGGACTGGATTGTCCTCTCTGACTGACCATCCGTCTGTGGATGATAAGCAGAACTCAGCTTCAGCTTTGTGCCTAAAGCTCGGTGTAGACTCTGCCAGAATCTGGAAGTGAACCTCGGATCTCGGTCGGAAATAATACTGGAAGGCACCCCGTGCAACCGAATTATCTCCCTTATATACAACTGCGTCAGCTTCTCTAAGGACCACTTGATGTTGACAGGCAAGAAATGCGCACACTTGGTCAACCGATCAACAATCACCCAGATAGCATCATTATTTCTAGATGACCTAGGCAACCGCACGATGAAATCCATAGTAATGCTATCCCATTTCCACTCGGGAATCTCAATCTGTTGCATTAACCCACTAGGCTTTTGATGTTCAACCTTTGCCTTCTGACAGGTTAAACAGGCCGCTACATACTCAGCTATCTCTCTTTCATACCAGACCACCAGAAAGTCTTCTTGAGGTCTTGGTACATCTTAGTCATACCTGGATGTATGCTAAGTTTGCTCTTGTGACCTTCCTCTAGCACAGCTCTCCTTAGCTCAGCATCCTGAGGTAGGCAAATCCTGCCTCTGAACCTTAAGATCTCATCCTCTCCCAGCTCAAAGCCTACAGTTTTATCGGTACCCAACATCCCAAGAAGCTTCACCAGTTCGGTGTCTTGCAACTGCTTAAGTCCAACTTGCCTCAAGAACTCATTAGTTATGGTAACTGCCCCACAACTAATGTGATCCTGAGCTAACTCCACACAGAGATTCAAATCTCTGAACTTCTCAATCAACTCCAGCTCTCTAATCATCATACTTGTCATGTGGATGGATTTCCTACTCAGCGCATCTGCCACCACATTGGCCTTGCCTGGATGATACATCAACTGAAAATCAAAATCCTTCAGAAACTCCATCCACCGCCTCTGTCTCATGTTCAGCTCCTTCTGATCAAACAGATACTTCAGACTTTTGTGATCACTGAAGACACTGAATCGAGCTCCATACAAGTAATGCCTCCAAGTCTTTAAGGCAAACACCACAGCTGCTAACTCCAGATCATGAGTGGGATAGTTCCTCTCATGAGTTTTCAGTTGCCTTGAAGCATACGCCACCACTTTCCCGTTTTGCATCAACACACACCCCAGACCCTGATGAGAAGCATCACAGTACACATCAAAAGGCTCACCAGAATTCGGTAACACCAACACAGGAGAAGTAGTCAACCTTCTCTTCAACTCCTCAAAGCTCCGTTCACAGGCATCTGTCCAAATAAACGGCTGCTCCTTCCTCGTCAACTGGGTCAGAGGCGCTACTATCCTAGAGAATCCTTCAATGAACCTCCGATAGTAACCCGCTAAGCCCACAAAGCTCCGTATATCCGTGACAGTCCTCGGGCGTTCCCACTGCAATACCGACTCCACCTTAGCCGGATCAACAGCAATCCCCTTAGCTGAAATCACGTGGCCCAAGAACTTCACCTCATCCAACCAGAACTCACATTTTGAAAGCTTAGCATACAATTGCTTCGTTTTCAAAATCTCCAACACTGTCCTCAAGTGCTCTCCATGTTCCTCCGGGGTCCTTGAATAAACTAAGATATCATCAATAAACACTACCACGAATTTATCCAAGAACGGCCGGAAGATCCTGTTCATGTAGTCCATGAACACAGCGGGGGCGTTGGTCACACCGAACGGCATCACAACATATTCATAGTGACCATACCTAGTCCTGAAAGCAGTCTTCGGTATGTCACCCTCCTTCACCCTAATCTGGTGATATCCTGACCTCAAGTCAATCTTAGAAAACACCGTCGCGCCCCTCAATTGATCCATTAAGTCATCTATCCGGGGAAGTGGATATTTGTTCTTAATGGTCAATTTGTTCAGCTGCCGGTAATCAACACACAGTCGACTACCCCCATCCTTCTTCTTTACCAACAACACAGGAGCACCCCACGGCGAAACACTCGGTCGCACCAACTGCTTTTCCAATAAGTCCTCCAACTGATCTTTCAGCTCAGCCAGCTCAGCAGGAGCCATCCTATAGGGAGCTACTGACACTGGTCCCGCACTTGGAACCAGGTCAATGCTGAACTCCATTTCCCTAACAGGAGGCAACCCAGGCACCTCGTCAGGGAACACCTCGGTATACTCCTTCACCACATCGATACCAGCTAAGATCCTCTCGGTCTCCACACTCGTGGTAGCAAGCAGAAGACAGCACTCTGCCCCATCCCTCAGCAAGGACTCAGCTTGAACAGCTGAGATCAACAGCTCATCCTCCTCTTGAGGGAAGATTAACCGCCTATTGGCACAGTCTATAAGGATGCGATTGGCAGACAACCAATCCATCCCTAAGATTATGTCAATATCCACCAAAGGTAAACAAATCAAGTTCACCTTGTACTTCTTCTCATACACCACAATTGGACAACCCACGCACAATTCAGAAGCAATCACAGAAGTAGAAGCGGGCGTCGACACAAGTAGTCTCAACCCCAACTCACACACAGGCACACCCAACAAAGCAGCACATGCATATGATATAAATGAATGCGTAGCACCAGAGTCAAATAGAATCATCACATCCTTACCAGCGGCCTTGCCCTTCCCCTTCACAAGATCAGAAGAAGTCGAAGCCTCAGCACCCGTCAAAGTAAATACCCTACCAGCAGTAGTAGGTCTGTCACCCCTCTGTGTATCAGCTCTCTGTGCACCACTCCTCTGAGTATCAGCCCTCTGTACATTACTCCTCTGAGTGCTCCTCTCTGGTCTATCCCCCGTAGGACAATTTGCCGATTCGTGGCCCATCTGATGACATCTGAAGCAACGGTTCTCCGTGTGCGGACAGTCCCTGATAAAGTGGGGCCCAGCACACCTGAAACATCTCAGAGTGGCACCTCCACTCTGTCTATCTCCACTAGCAGCACTGAAAGATTGCCTATAAACAGAACCCCCTCGCTATAAACAGAACCCCCTCGCTGTGGTTGGGGCCTGTCATATGGTTTCCTCTGACTCTCACCCTTCTTGGACCCATATGGTCCTCCAATAGTCCTTACAGTACGGTTGCCACCTTCCAACTGCTCAACCACCTTCGCCTTCTCCACTAAGGCTGGGAACTCCGTGATGGCCATAGGCACCACCATCCTCTTCAGCTCATATCTCAATCCATCTGCAAATTTCCTGCATTTCCAAGCCTCAGGCATAACCTGCGGATAAAAACGGGCCAGGTGCTCGAATTTTATCGCATACTCAGAAACTGTCATCCCACCCTGATGCAGTCGCATAAATTCAACCTCCTTGGCGTGCCTTACACTGTCAGGAAAGTATTTCTCCATGAACACTGTCCTGAAACACTCCCAGTCAACGGTAACTCCTCTAGCAACAAGCATCTGATAGGTGCCTCTCCACCAATGCTCAGCTTCTCCCACAAGCATGTACACAGCATATGCTAACCTCCTCTCTGGAGGACATCCCAATACGGTAAAGATCTTCTCTAATTCACGGATCCAGCGGTCAGCTACCTCTGAATCCCCATCTCCAGTAAACTGCGGAGGGTTACACTTTCGGAACTCAGCAAGATCCCGGCTCTCCTGTGACCCTGCAGGTCTTGCTGCACTAACTGCAGCTCTCTCAACCTCCATCCTAGCTAAATAGGTATTTTGTTGTTGCATAGCCATGGCCAACATCTCGAGGGCACGGGCTATCTGCTCATTTGTCCTAGTCATCTTCTACAAAGATAACAACTTCTTTAGTAAACAGTAACTAAGCCACACAAGCACAACAAATCACCACAACAATTAACACAACAAGACAACACAACAAGACAACACAACACAGAGTTTAGCACAACAAAAGCCTAAAGGAACCACCCCCAAAGAGTGTCCATTAGACTCGAACCAGGCTCTGATACCATTAAGTGTAACGACCCGGCTGGTCACTACACACTGTATAGCACACTAAAACACCAGACAGATAGAACAAGTATATAAATATAGGATCTAGAATATATAAATATACAAGATTCCAGTCTGACTAGAGTTAAAGTGTACCAAGGAAAATTACAACCAAATGCTACTATCCCAAGTAGCTACAAGCAAAATATCCACACAAGCAAATTAACTCCAAAGTCCGCCGGAGACTCATCCCAAGAAGCCCACCTATTCCTGCTCTGCTCCCATACATAGTATGATCATCGCAGTTCCAACCACATGGAAAACATGCAAGGGTAAGCTAGTATTCTTTTAAAATCAATCAAAACATACTAGTAAAGGATTAGCAATGTAAATAAATTCATCGTTATAATTATCAACACATCTGCACAGCTTATATTGCTCAACAACATCAGCACCGTAATGCGGTTATATCAACACTGCTTAGTAGCAGCAATAGCACCACTCTAGTGGTTATGACAACACCGACTTAGCGGCAACAACAGCACCACTCTAGTGGCTAATAACAACACCGACTTAGCGGCAACAACAGCACCACAATAGTGGCTAATAACAACACCGACTTAGCGGCAACAACAGCACCACAATAGTGGCTAATAACAACACCGACTTAGCGGCAACAACAGCACCACAATAGTGGCTAATAACAGCAGCAACAACACCACCTCAAGTGGGTATAATCAACATACAGTTCAGCAATATATAGTACAGCAAATCAGCATACAACACAGCTAAGTAGTATTCAACACAACTTACTACTCATAACTCAGTTCAACATCTTTATAGTACAATACTGTTAAAAATCAACATATAATTCAGCTCGACTTAACAACAAAATTTGACACAGTTCAAAAATATTCATTTATTATTAATCATCAAATAATTTCAAAAACTAACTTCCCTTACTTGGATAATCCTGAACCAAAACTCGGGCAGAACCTCCTCCTCTCTCTTCCTTAGATAGGAACCGAAATTTGAGCAGAACCTCCTCCTCTTTCTCCTCTTTTCTTTATTCTGACAGAACCACCTCTACCGGATTCCTCTTCCTCTTTCTCCTCCTTTCCTTTCCTCCCTCTTTCTCTAAGGATTTTCTCTTCCCAAGGTATGATTTTTCATAACTCCCCAAGCCCCTGTTTATAGCAATTCTGGCTCACCTACCCGGTACGGCCGTTCCAAAAATCGGAACGCCCGTTCTGGGCTCGAAAAATCTACATAAATTTTTGAACTGGAACGGCCCGTTCCAAAACCGGAACGGCCCGTTCCCAATTCCAGCAGAACGGCCCGTACTCCTTTTGAAACGGCCTGTTCTCCCTTTAGAACGGCCCGTTTCACAATCAGAACGGCCCGTTCTCCTTGTCGGAACGGCCGTTCTGAGCCCGTTCTCACTCAAGATTCTTAGTTAAAATTTAAAGCTTGGAACGGCCCGTTTTGCTTTTGGAACGGCCCGTTCCAAGTTACCAAAACACCCTTCAAACTTTTTGAAAATTGCGAAAATGCCATCAATAATTACAATAATACCCCTATACCTTTATAAAAATCACGAAAATGCCATTTTTAATAATAATAATAATAATAATAATAAAAATAAGGTATTACAATATATATAAATCTAAATCTATTTGACATATATCTATACACAATTTTAGTATTGATTTTAAATAAAATTTATCAACATATATTATATAGTACTATAATTTATACTTATATTTTTTTAATTATATGTCAACATATATTATATCTTCTTCTTTTTTTTGTTCGCCCTTGGAGTATCCATCGCCGATAGCAGTGACTAATCTCCTTGTTATGTTGGAGGCACCTCAAAAGATGGGATAACTGGCCCTAAAATTTAACATAACTGCATACACAAGGCAGGATAACATATATTATATTTATAATGTAAATAAAAATATTTTTTAGTGACAAATATTGTATTCATATAAAATATGTATCGGTATATAATAATTCTTTTATAATGAGAATTTATAACTTGAGTTTATAATTTAAGTAAAAAAATATTGATAATTAGAAAAATGGTAACGATTTTTTTACATATGTTTTAAGAAAGAGAATACATTAATGATTTTTTTATTAAAAAAAAAAAAAAAAAGACGACTTTTAGTCAGCCACCTTTACTTACCGCCCCGTAGCTCAGTGGACACGCGATTGCCGATTGCCAACTATACACATGTATAGACTAATAAAATTAATTTTAGCATGGATATCTTGAAAAAAAAAATCAAAGAGATAAAAATAAAGATGAAAAATTTAAGTTTCATATTGATTAAAAATAAAATAATTAAAAAGTATATGAATAAAAGATAATTTTATTATATAAATTAATTTAATAAAATTAAATCAGGTTCAATCTTACTTTTTAATAATGTTAATATATTTGAAAAATGTAAAAATATGAGATACTTTTGAATGAGAGGTCTTTGATTTTTGATTTCATGCGAAAATTATTTTTTAATTTAATTAAGAGGGAGTTTGTTTATGCTCTTGTCTCTGAGTGTGAAGTTTCCTCCCAATAATTATATTGTAAAAAAAAAAAAAAAGTATGTATGAAGTCTTTCCCCGGTCATCACGTACGGGTCGCTCTCTCCTCAATATTTCTCCCACTCAAAGTTTCTGTAAGCAACAAACCATATATATATTTAGGGTTGTGTACATCCATAGACAATAATAGACTTATGAGAGGACTTTCAATAATAAACAATCAATACTTTTTAATATATTATTATATAAACATTTATAATATATATTATAATGTTTTGCTTATACCGCAATGTTATATAATATATATTTATAATTTATTATATTATTATCATATTATAAATGTCTCAAATTTATTTTTGGACTCTATAATTTTGTAAATATGTAATTTTGGTTCCTAAAATTTTTATTTGTTAGGGTTTAGGTGACTATTTTATATTTTAGTTATAACTGTTAATAGTATTATGTTAATGTTTGATACTTAAAAATTATTTTATAAGTTCTTAAAATAAATGTCATTTATTTGTCTTAAAAATCATTGTTAGGGACCAAAAATGGTTATTTTAGATTTTAAAGTGATAAAAATGAAAAAGAAAAATATTTTAAAGGGATTAAAATCAAAATTTACTCATTTCATAAGGACCAAAAATATTTTACAAGAAACAAAAATAATGTTTACAAATTTTAGAAAGATAAAAAATAAAGAAAAATTTTAAAGGACTCAAATCAAAATTCACTCATTTTATAAGGACTAATTTAAATCTTTGTGTTTTTTCTATTAAACTAACATTTTATCAATGATAATTGTTAATTTTTTCTAGTTCCATCCCTGGTCTCTCTATTTTTATCATGACAATTTTAATCTTTCAATTTTATAAGATTTACAAATTTAATTCTCTTAATGAATATTAATATGTTAATCGTTAAAATGATGATGTTAGTTATGATTTAAAATTGAATAAATGACATAGCAATTAGTATTTCATAATTAATATTAAAACTAATTTTCACTTGTAATTTTTAATTTTATAATATAAAGGTTGTAAAATGAAATAAAAATGATCATTAAAACTAAAAATGTAATTTAATCTAAATATTATTAAAAATTAATTATTTTGTTATTTATCTAATATTAAATTATGATAAATATTATAATTTTAACGATTAATAAATGTACACACAGGACAAAAATTATAAATTTTATAAGATAAAAAAACTAAAATTACATATTTAATATTATATATAGAGAACCAAAAGTGCACTTTAACTACCATTCCTTAAGAAAACTGTAGGGGAAACAAACCTAACCTTAATAGCTTAACAAACAAATATAATTGTCTCCTAACCTTAATAGGTTATAATTATAATAAGAACACTCCATTTAACTACTAGGAATTTGTTTTCCTTCCTTCCCCTAAAAAAAATAAAATAACACATGTCTAATATAGTCTGAAAGAATCAATTCGATCGAATTTAAAATAAACAGGAGACCAAGTCTTTCAAAGTGAGTCCACGCTTTTCGGTTTTCCTATCTACAATTTCCAATCATTCGCTTTCCTTAGCCTCTATATACTTCATTCAATTTCCAACCAAACACAATATTTTAACGTTAAACGTCACCTAATCTCCCATCACAAGTTTAAAATGAATAATGATTTCAGACTGAAATCATAGAAATTAATCAACTACTTTCCATGGCATGCGTAACCTGTTTGCTCTGGGTCAACAAAAATAATACAGAAAAAAAAAAAAAAAAGACTGATAAAAATTTATTTTTAAAACAAATTTTTATACTATTAGCCAATTGTAAATCATATATATAAACTACGCAGATATATATATACGGTCTCTGAATAGTGAATCGCACTCTACCCCGAAAAACCAAAAACATCCCAGAAGGCAAACGTATCACTAGCTAACTAATTAGCTCTATATTCTGTTTTAAATTATCAAACATGAAGGTGAGCTCACTTGTATTGATCATTAATTGCATTACATAGACTATATACAATTTGGTTCCATAAATAATAAAATTCTTCCTTGGTTCCACAGAAAATAGTAATCCAGGTGCACATGCAGAGTGATAAATGCAGAAGCAAGGCACTGAAAATTTGCTGCAATCGTTCAAGGTGCATGTCACGTTTCCGTTTATTATTAATTAGTAACTTCACTTCAGATATTAACTTCAAGTCTAAATTAGTGGTTGTAATTAAACACATATATTTGCATACAACACAGGTGTGCATTCGGTGTCATTAGGAGGTGAAAGCAGAGATCAAGTGGTGGTGACAGGAGATGGAATCGATTCTGTTTGCTTGACTAATAAGTTGAGAAAGAAGTTCAGCTATGCTACCCTTTGAAGTGTCACTGATGCAAACGCTTCCAATGGTGGCGATGATGAAGGTGAACAAACAACTTCAATAGAAGCTTTGTCAGTAGCTTATTGTCATGCCAACTTTCCTCCACCTTTTCCTTTATATCATGTAGAGTATGATTTTCAAACCCTAATAGTTGCTTTATACTATGAGTTGCTTCTTGAGGGTGGTGAGGGCTGTAACTTGCTTACTTTCAATCAAAGGGTGAAACCATCCATGAGTTGGAAGCAAATGCATGCTTTATGCTTTGATGGCCAATAATATTACAACATTTGGACCCCTAATTCAAGATGAGAAATAACCAAGTTCGACTTTCGGTTCTTAGAAAAATTGTACATGATATTATTGTTCTACAGGTTAAAGAAAATATTTAGTGTCATTATATCTAATAGATAACTTGATAATTAATATTTAATAATATTTTAATTAAATTATACTAATATTATCTCACAAAAACGATACGAAAATAAGAAAATAGAAAAAATAAAAATAAAAGTAATATTTGACTATATATTATTAATAAAATATTAATTTGTATATCATCTATTAGTTTTGGTTCATAATTAATATTATAAATTTTAATTAATATTTAATGATTAATTTAAAATTATAAATTTTATAAAATTAGAAGACTAAAATATTAGAATTGAGACCAAAATTAACTATTAAATATTATAAGGAGATTGTAAATGCAAATGAGCCTAATTTGAAGTATGAGTAAATAATCATAATTAAAACTATAGATTAACTATAGATTTAAAACTGAAGTTTATAAAAAATTTATACGTACGAATTATAGTGAAAGTTAGCTAGGGACCACGTGGCCTATTTTGCTTTTATACTTGTTGTTCGGTCGAACAACTGTACATGCCTAACGATATGGACATTGGACGGGGTAGATGGGGACTTGGTTTTTTTGTCTTCCACATGACAGCTTATGCAGTTGGGATTTAATTGTACTATCAAAATTTTAACTTGTTAGCTTTCTCATAATTTAAATATAGTGTATTTTAATATAAACTTAGAAATATTTTTTAGAATTTATTTATTAAAAAGTATTTTTTATTTTTAAAAGAGAAGCTTTTAGAAGTGTTTCTTATAATTTTATCTAAACATATATATAAACAGGGAGATTTAATTATTTTGAGAATAAATATATTTAAATTTATTTTACTTAATAATTCATATCGTACATTATATTTTAATAATTTAATCGTTCAATTAAAAAAATTATAAATAAATTAAATATGTAAATTTTTTAAATTTTTAAAAATTATTTAATATTTTATTTTTTATTAATTCAAATCAACCTATAAAATACTTTTATGATTATCTTTTATTTTGAATTAATAAAATAAAAAAATTAAATTTTTTACAATTGATAAACTTAATTTATATATTAAAAACTTTTAATTTAATAATTAAATCGTTAAAATTTAACATAAAATATAAGTTATTAAATTAAATAAATTTAAATAAATTTATTTTTAGAATAATTGAGTCTCTCTTTTATTTATATATATATATATATAAATATATATATATATATAATAACACTACTAAAAAGGCCAAATTAATGATGTGAAATCATTTATTGACGAAGACTTGACTCTCAAAGCCGCGTTATAAATTATAATAATGCATGTGTGAATGTACGCACGATGAATTAGACTAGCATATATATGCAAGTTGCAAGTACTTTATAATTTATATCATGATTGACCTATTCCGCGTGGCCTTTATTTAACAAGACTTGACTCGATTAATCAAAAACGGTAGGGACAAAGTAAGTTTGTAGCTTATTTTTTATAAAAATATTTATTATTAACTTATTTATATGTTTTAACTCTTTGTTAGAGTCGATCTGTATGGCTATGGTTAATTATCCCATCTCTCTCTCTTCATATATAAGTACTCAAATTTTGACATATATAATGATTTACTTTTAATTATATGACTGAATATATTGTTGGTATAGATTAATTAGTTGTTAAAAATTAAAAGGAATGAAGCCAACCAGGACGTGTATATATATGTGCATTAAATATTTTTATAAGCACAGAAATCAAAACCCTCCAAAAACATTTTAATGGAAAACGATACCTAATCTCGAATGAGTGTAAAATTAGTAAGAGATTTAATCTGTTGCTTTGTCTTGTTTTTTTTTTCTTCTTCTTCTTTTATTTTTTATTTTTTTATTTTTAAAGAAAAGTATAACAAGTGTTGAGTTATTAAAGTTTATTCGATAAATAAATAAATAAATAAATATATATATATATATACTCACTCCTTTAATTTTCATTCCTTTTATTTTATGGCTTTCGATCTTTCTTTTTCATCTCATTATTTATATCTTTAAACTAAATTATTAATAAAGTTACTTTAAAATTTAATGTGTATACACTCTTAAATAACTTAACTATATATATATATATATATATATATATATATTGATAATGTTTATATCTATTATTAACTTTTCATTTTCTGTTTAAAACAAGAACATATTTTCTGAACATAATATTATATTATGAAAATATATAATAACATGTTTTAAACAAAACTTTTGTAGTATAGTGCAATTAGCTTAATTAGCACAAGATGTCCTGAGCATAACAACGATAAAATACAAGAAAGTAGTCTTGGTTTTGACCCAAAAACAGAGACGTCAACAACATGTATCTCCCGGTCTGCTTCATGAGATAATTACACCCAAGACATTTGATTATTGAAAAGAAAATCATTATAATCCATTGGGCACTTAACATTTAGATAACACTCAAGGTTATTCTCTCTCCTCATGTTTGATGTCACCCTTTTGATGTTTGACACCAATCCAAGCAAAACTAATTCTCTCATCTCATGTACAACATCAATTCAATCTGAGACAATTCTCTTTCCTCACGTTCGACGTTACTAATCCTATGTCCAGAGTGAGCAAGACAGAGTTCTCTTGATTGAACCAAGTTTGGTGCCATGAAGGCACATCCAACACACAATAAATTCTGCATTGACAGACTTACAAAGTTGCTCCCATACAATGAAAATTAGGAGAACCAAGCATGCAATACAATATTTCGTACAAACCAATCATCCACAACTCAAATCCAAGCTTGAATTACACATGCAACCACATTTAATAAGATCAAATCATCAATCATCAATCATCTCATCAAGCTTCAAACACCGAAACCTAACCCCTTCATCATACCATCTAAAAATTTCAACAACATAACCACATTTAATGAAAACTAACAACATACGTCTCAATCAATTCATCAACAAATCAATCATAGCTTCCCTTACCTCTAGAAATCTAAAAATCCAAGAAGAGGAAAAAGGAACTCCGAGCTTTGGCAAGCTCAACACCAACGCAAATCCTGAGCTCCAACAACTTTGAAACGTCACTCGACTGATCAACAATGATCACCTACACCTTTAGGGAGACTAAAAAGAAAAAGGAGAAGAACCAGTCTTTAGAGTTTCTCTCACCAATATATCTCTATAAGATTTCTTAAGAATAAAACTTATGAAACTTTATTCTTAAAAGAAACATTATATACATTTTCTCTTAAGGTCAAGTGTTAAGTCTCAATTTTACCTCTTTTTGGATGAGACTTATTGAACGAATTCCACTCATCCTCTGAACCATTGCAATATAATTGTTCTCTTTTTGGTTCTTTTTGTGTGCAGATATAACTAACCCAAATTTAGCTAACAATACCTTAATACACCTTATTTTTTGTGCAGGTATTGAGCTAGGGACTTGAGGATTGAAGACTCTTAGGATTGGAAACCTAAGAAGCTAAGGAGCAGAGAAGAGGTTCTGCGCCGGACTCAATATAACCCGCGCTGAGCGTGACAAAAACAGAGTATTTCATCTCTGCCAGTTATATTGCGCTGGGCACAAAAGGAATTGAGCCGGGCGCAAAAGGAATTACGCCGGGCTTGTGTTGAGACAGAGAGTGCTTGACTTCTCTGGAAGAACTTGTGCCGGGCGCGAAGAATTGTGCGCCGGGCGCGGAACCCTAATCTAATCTCCCAGACTCGTATTTGAAGCCATTTTCGGGGGAGAAACCTTCATTCTCACATTGGGCGCCTCCAGGAGCTGCGGAAGGGATTCCCAGGGCTTGGGATCGTCCGTGTGCGGATCTTTCCTTCGATTCTTCACTTCCTCTTCCATCTCTATTTTGTATTTGCCCTCATTGTTGTGAGTGGTTTCACCCATTTTGTGGGGTTAGATGTAACCAACGTACTCTATTGTAATCTTTACGGTTTTAATGTTATATATACATGTTGTTTTATTCTTTGTTGTGTTTGTTTCTATTCTTAATGCTTGCTTTGGATTGAGCACCCTTTGCATGATTTAAGGTTCCATGGGTATTGGAAAATAACCTTTAAAACTAGTTATGAAACATATGCCTAGTGGTGATTGTATCTAGGGATAGAGCTTGACCCATTAGTAGTCTTAAACCCTAGCTCATAATGCGGGTGTAGATATTGGGTACTCAAGGGATTGATATTCAATATCCGCACCTAGGCTCTTTCTCTAAGGGATTAGGTTTGAGTAAACTCTTGGGTTGACTAAGCAATGAATTCAACAAGAGATTAAGGATACATTAGTGTTACGTTTGATGAAATCTGACCCCCACAACCTCACAATACCACAATACCATTCCTTACCTTTTCCACTCACAAAATAATATTTATTTACAGCTTTCATTCCAATAGTCACAACTTTGAATTCACTGCACAAACTATGAAATTGGAATTATTCTTTAGTCACGAATAGTCAATAAATGCTTATATTACCTTCTAATCCCTGTGGATACGATATTTTTACTACTTGAACGGCCGGTATACTTGCCGTGTTTGAGACCGTTGATAGAATTAAACGAATTTACAAATATTAACAAAAGTGTTTCAACGAAAATCTCAACATCAAGCTAGACCGTTGTCAAGAGAAATCTTTAAAAACATGTAAACTTCTTAGGAATTTCTTAACTCTCAGAGTCTCTCAACATCTCATCTTAGAACATTACAACACACAATTCTTGTTAAAAAATAATAATTAATTAAAAAAAAACTTAAAGTGTTATAATTATAGGGTCTAAAAACATGAGTTTTAAATTTGGAGAATAAAAAAATGATTACTCCAAATTTAAAGAACTAAAAACAAAATTAAACCAATAAATATAAATATTCATATATCATTGCTCTCGAAAGAAAATGGTTAATAACAAATTAATTTCCTATTACATTATTAATAAACACGACGACATGTCTTCTTCGTGTAGATTATATTTTTTTAAGATCATTTTGTATATGTAACTTTTAAAACACCTTTTCTTTTTTATCTTTTATTTATTTATTTTCTTTATTTTCACGTATTTTTTTTTAAATAAAACTTCTAATAATTAGTACCCACTTATATAGTGTCACTTTATTTATCGTATTTTATCGAGCAGACCTTAATATTATTAACTATTTACTTATATTTAATTTTAATTATTTTTATTTAATTTAATTTATTTTCATATCAAGTCATGTGGTTATATTTTTTATTATTTTTATTTCTTTCACTTAGTGTTTAATAATAGCATTTAGGGTATTAAAAGATATTTTTCCTAATTTTCCTGGCGTGTAGGGTGGGAATGCACAATTAAACCGTGACTGAGGACCTCACATATAATATTATTATTATATATATGGCTCGCAAGCCCATACAAACTAGAAAGCAAACATATTTGGTCGCCCGCGATTCTGGCTTCTCTCAACAACATAAAGCTATCTTCGTATCATCAAATATGAAGGTGATATCACTTGAAATGATTAGGTAAATTACATGCTTCTTATTTAATTATTTGAAAATAATAAACTCTATATGAATACTGCCATGAAGCAGAGAATAGTTATAAAGGTTCACGTGGAGAGTGAGAAATGCAGAAGCAAAGCTCTGAAAATTGCTGCTAAATGCCAAGGTGCACGCACGTGTGTCATATTCAATAATTTGCATTCCGTTTATTACTTAACTATCTATTTTAAATTTGAATAGCCGGTAAGTACTGGAAATACCTAGCTATATATTGTTTGTTGGATAACATTTAATTCAAAACTAACTAGCAGCCTTTAATTAAATTTTTATTCATCAGCCAAAGTTTTCATATACATATGTATATATAGCAATTAATTTTATGTGCACGGTGCTGTGCTTCTTTTTTTTTTTTTTTTTTCGTGTTATAATGTTATATATATGTATCAAAATACAGGTGTGTTGTCGTTATCATTAGAAGGAGAAAGCAGTGATCATGTGGTGGTAGTTGGAATTGGAATTGATGCTGTGTGCTTAACCAATAAGATGAGAAAAAAGTTCCGCTATGCTACGCTGTTAAGTGTTGAAGATATTGTGGAAGAAGGAGCCGAGGAAGGTGACCAAGATGGAGAAGAAGAAATGACGCCAAAGGAAAACTCACCTTTACATCATTTTCATAACTCTCTTCCACGTCCAATACGTGCCACTTATCTACCACCTTCTCCCATCTACCTTCATGTAGTTGATGATTCATTCCAAAATACCTGCTCCATCCTCTAAGTTCCTAGGTATCTGCTTGTGATTGTATGGAGAAAGCTTTTGAGTTTCCATCAAAAGTATAAAACCATTCATGAAAAAAAGTGAGGTTGCAAATGCTGAGGTAGTGTTGCAGTTGATAAAATATAATTTAGATATTGGTCTTATTATTGTAAAGGTAAAGTGTTCTTCTTTTTCCTTTATTGAATGGTCTGTGAACCCTCTAGTACTCTTGATGAAACCTCTGTAAAATTGTGGCACGTGTATATAGGTTGGGTGTTCCATAAACATATTCTATTAAATATTTTCTCTTTGCTGATTATAAAGAAATATAATCAAAGCATATTTAGCGATAGGATATAAAATTGTAATGGCAACGGAGCGGGTCGGGTATGAATTTCATGATATTTGTTTTTGTTCCTATAATTTAAACTTATTTCTATACTTGTATTTGTAACTGTTAGGTATATTATTTTTATTTCATCCCTGTTCTTGTCGGATATAGGATATATACTCGTACCTGTATTTGTATCTGTAAAAAATAATTATTATTTTTTTATAAAAAAATATACAATATTTTAAATTATTTTTTTTATTGTATTATAATTATAATTAGATTATTTCTTTATTTCATTTTAATCAAGAGACTTTTTAATAATTAAATAATTATAAATGTTTCACATTATAATAAATAATCACACATAATAAAATATTAAAATTCTTTAATACAATTAAATCAGGAGTGGGAACAGGGATAGGTACGGGGCGAGTAGGTATATACTCGTACTCGTACCCGATTTAATATATCGAATTTTACTTGTACTCATACTCAATCAAATTGAATATTTTTCATCAAAATTGGAACGGGTTCAGGTGGTATTATCTACGAGTATAGATTTATTTCACAATAAAATGATGATGAGGTTTCAAGTTCCCTTAGATTTGGAAGAGTATGTAAAATAAGCCATTAATAATGTCACTGAAGTTTCATTTGCTAGAAATCAATCTAGAATGACCTAAATTTCAAAAGAGCTATGGAAGTTTATGAAGACATAGTAATCGATTAGATTTTCTGCCAAAATTTTATGTATACAAAGTATACACACAGACCCTTTAATTTATTACACTTTATATGCCCTCTATTATTTTCAATTCTTTTGAATAAAATATAACCTCTAGTTTTTTTTAACTGTTATATTATAAATTTCAATTTTATTTTAAAAATAAAATAAAATATTTATATATTATCATATTATTCTTATTTTATGATATGTATTTTATAAACTTTTATATCAAATCAACTTTTTTTTCTTCGATCAAATTAGTTTTCTAATTAGTTTCACAGTTTTTATTTTATTTGATTACAACAACTTTGTATTGAATTAAATTGGTTGATAAACACTTATAGTCTGCATTTTAAACCATTGACATGGCAAGTATTAAATGTCCTATATTCCAACATAGAAAATTCCTCAAGAAATTAAAGCAAGTTTCCGTTTGTCTCTATCCATAATTATTTCAGTGTTCTTCCTGTACTTTATAGAAATTTCCTCAGCGTGTAAATAGGGACAGAAATGTAGCGTGCTAATTATCTTTGTTTTTATTCTCATATTTTATATCTATTTTTTTTGTCTTTATATCGGGTGATATGAAATTTGTGTTTTTATTTTTTTATCTGTCGAGTATGGAATATATTTTATATATTTTTTATTTAAAAAATAATAAAATATTTTTTTAAAAAATAAAAATAAAATTTTTAATCGAATAACAATTTGTTCCGGCCACAGGGTGCACTAGGGTTTTTTCCTAAGTCAAGCCTTAGAGCCAGAGCATTCAAGAGTGTAATCTGTCTTCCTAGCCTTAGGGTTTTAGGTTTTATAGTTTGTTGTCCATGGGCCTTATAGGCCCCGAGAACGTAGAGATTTCCTTAACTGCTTTTATTCGGGGAGCGTCCTGGAGACTTCGTATTGGGATACGACCGACCAAAACCAGCCTGAGGGGGCCTGGTCGCATGATGATCGAGAGTGCCTCCTCTGACCAGAGAGATCGGTATTGGGACGACCTCCCCTATGTCAATGGGCCAAGTCGGTTAAGGACCGAGTAGCCCTTTATGAGGTCGGTCGAGGTCATACTCGGCCTGTCACAAGTAGAGAGGTCAGGTCGGATCCCAACCTGGACGGTCCACATGCCCTTCAACCCTGAGCCTATAAGGCAAAAGGGCTAAAATGCCTGCTCCTTTGAGGTATCTCGGGAAACGATCGAGACACGTGTCGGACATATTCCGACCTGGACGGTCCACAATTATAAAATTATATTAATTAAATTTTATAAAGTAAAAATTATATAAATATTAATTAATTTTAAAAAAATTAGTATTTAAAATTTAAAACGAATTCGGATACAAAGTGAGTACATCTCTATCTCGGTACTGGATTTAATAAATTCAATATTATTCATATCCATGTTTGACAGCTATTTTCCATCAAAATCAAAGTAATTTCAAAATTTACCATTAATACAATTTTACTTCTCATCCTACGTGTAAATCATTTTTTAACTCTGTAAATACTAGCACGTGCTTATGGGCAGAGAGAAAACTATATTCATGCAAACTTGTATAGACACGAGTAAAAAAAAAAATCAAATGAAAAGCATGATAATGATTTTTCCTTTTTAAAAAGAAGAGTTTTACTCAGTGCTACGTAGCTAGATGTACGTTCAATGGACTTGCGAAGTGCGAACAATACCCCACATAGACTAATAAAATATTATGTAATTTTTACAATGGGCCTTATTGTGCTTTTATATTTTTTTTAATCATTGTAATTTTTGAGTCTTTATTTCGACTTTTATATATGTGCTATTATAATCGTGTTATTTAGTTTAGTGGATCTCTTATGAATGAATCATAATAGTTTTTATGTCTATATTATAAATATGTTAAATGTTGACTATATAATTAGTTTTTCACTCATTTTGTTATAGAATAGTTTTTGACTAGTGAGATAATTTCTTTTAGGTTCTTGGATACAACCTTGGTTCTTATAAAAAATTATTATTTGTGACAAACTATTCTCAAATTAACAATCATTAGAGATTGTATCATTATTATTTTCATTCCTTACCTTAATTTAACTTTTTCTTTGTTTTCTCCAATTTATGAGAATCCTGTTCAAGCTTGTGTGAGATTGATGCTATAGATCCATTTTTTAAAATTCATTCTTTATCGGTATCTTTATAATTTAGGTATTTTGAAACATGTTTCTACTTGTGCATTTGTATTTTTTAGCCCAAAGTAAAATGTTAATAATTACAGTAATAATAATGACTCTTCGTCCACTTCAAACAATTACTTAATGAATAAATGGTTAATGTAGTCCTTAAATTTAGATGATAATGTCCCATTAGAATCTTCATCATTTTCTTTGACAATTTTAAAAAATTCCAAAGTACAAAAAACAATTTTGAGGACACAGCATTTTCCAAAACAATTTTACCGCACCCAAAACTATTTTTTTTCCCTTTCGTGGTGTAAGTCTTCTCTTCATGGAATCAATCATTAATTAGTATCCAAGTAATATCGTAAATTAACAAACTCTTTGTCGATTAGCGCACATTGACGACACAAGAAATTAAATTTAAAGAAAACACTACCTCGAAAGTTACATACAAAAAGTTGTCATCCACAATATTAATTTTAAATAAATTAATCTTATGAAAATTAACTTCAAGACTTTAAAGAACTGCCTATTATGTTTGATGATTTGACAAATTGATTGACTTTGAGCTTTTTCTCTAATGCAAAGATTAATTGTTTCCACACGTATGTTGGTGCTCTCCAAGGACCAATGGAAGTCTATATATTCTTGGGTCTCCTCTTTTCCCACTTCAATTCCTACTTCCAATAACTCTAAACACAATCCTTATCCAACATGGATGTTAGATCCCATACATCTCTTATCAAATCGCTACAACGATCTCACTTCTTAACATTTCCCTTTAATTAAAGTCCACGTGAATAGGGTTTGAAAAATTCTTGGTTGCCAATGATAAATGTCTCCTCATTAATTATATATGCACTTGGGCTCCATATAACAATTCCCACTTTTCAAGCAGTCCTAATTTCATTATGATTTTTAATTAGTGTCTATTCCTAACTATGGAGTTTGTACAATAATGGTTAATTTTATATGATGCGGTTTTTGATTGAAGAACATGATCAAGTTGAAATAGTATGGATCAGTCAACTCAAGTGCAATCTCTTCGTACTTAATTTTTTCATCATCAATATAATCTTATATATCATTGAGTTATATATGTATAAATAAAAGTCAATAATATATTAAAATTAGGTAGGCGAAGCACAGAAAGCAGAGAAAACTGAAACATGGTATAATTTGCATGTGAATTTCTTGAGTATTGGATGAAGCAGTTGGAAGGTTAATGAGATTCTTGTATATTGTACGTCTTTGAAGGTAACCTAAAAGGCTACAAAACAGCTACAAAGTCCACACTCCTTAGTGGGCTGCACATGCTCATCACCACTTTTATATTTCGCAATTAAATATTTAAATATAGTAATATTATTTCCAACCATCTCTTCGGAGAAGATGGAGTGGCACAACATATTGCATGCTCACCAATGTGTTGCCCACATGCATGTCTTCAGAAATAATCATTTCAGACATGCATTTGTCAATAAAATATGAAATATTTACCATACAAAACAAACACTTATGGCTTGTTTAACTTTTTTCAATCATACAAATTAGATTTAAAGGCTCACCATTGCCATGCCAATGTACACTTGCCAGATATAGCTAGCTAGTTAGGTTTTATTAATCTCTTTTGGCTTTGGTTAATTCCCCTTTTGTCGCGCCCACACACAATTATTACCAACAGAAAAAAAGGCCTCAAGGGAATATGCATGAAATATACTTGATCGTCTATATATATATATATAGATGATATTCGAATACAAGATATGAACATTTGAATAAAACATTCAAGACTCTACATTCAAATACAAAACGCAAGCATTTGAATACAAAACCCACCAATTGAATATAGATACATTCATTTGAATACAAAATCCACCGTTTGAAATGCTTGCATACATATTCAAATAAGTGAAATCCCATTCGAATAAAATATCAAATATATTCGAATAAATGGAGTCTCATTCAAATAAAACATCAAAGAAATGCAACCCATATGAATAAAAGACCAAGAAATGAAAGTGTATTCGAATAAAAAAAATTGACGAAGATAAAGAAATGCAACCCATTTTGAAGCGACCCACATTATTTGAAGTTTTGATGGGATAAAAATATAAGAAAAAAGAAGTTCACTTCTCTCTCCCTCTGTCTTTGTTATTTTCCACTCAATTTTGAGAAAAAATTTACAAAAATGAGACTCATGTTTGAAAAAAATTTCTTGTCTGACGGAACTCCTGTTAAACCATCGAGTAAAAATATTTCAGCTGAAATATGTCGTCACTTCTACACTATTTCGGGGTTGTTTCGATGGAAACAAACTCATTGTTATTTCTTTTGAATTTGAATATATATTTGTTTTGCCATTGGGATCTTTTCAATTTGAGTATGTTTATTGATGCATCTCGTTGATTTTTCTTTTTCACTTCATGTTGATCGGTTACAATTGCCAACTTGGGAAGAATAAATTATATATATATATATATATATATATATATATATATATATATATATATTATGTTTATCGATTGAGTATTATTTTGGTAATGTTATCAATTTGAGTATTTAATAGAATTTTCATGTTAATGGATGGAAAAATCTAGAGTAAGAAGAAAAATAGAATATATATATAAGAATTTTTAATCATAAAAATGATGTAATAGTACTTTTTATTTATAAAATTATAATTTTTTGTCCGTAAATAAAATTTTACTATTGCTAATCCTATATACAAGAAACTAAATAAAAATATCCTTTCGTTCGTAACTATAAGAAACTTAGACTCAAGTTTAAATGTGTTAATTGCTCAGTTTTATTTTTATATCTTTAATTTATTGTGAAATCTATTAATAAAAAAACTCACTCATTTTTCATAAAATTAAGTTGATGTAATTACTGGACTATTAATGATATAATCACACTCATTAGTTGAAAATATTATCTCTTGAATTACTAATAATACACCTAAATCATTTTATTCTAAGGATGTTTCTGAAAAATAAAATTTATGATATTATTAATTAAATTATTTTTATTGAAAGTTAAATATTTGTTTTGGATTTAGGATTTAGATATATAGGAACATATATAGTAATATCCTAAACATATTAAACTAACATTTAATATATATATATATATATAATGTGAATTTTATAAATTTTTAACTTGATTCATTCATGTAATTAAAATTAAAATTAAGTTTGAGATTGTTCATTCATTAAAAACAAATGATGAATTTAATAAAAATATTTAATTAGCAAAGTTTGAATAATTTAGGCACTGAATTTAATATCACTGCCTCCGTCATCTTACATCTACACCACTCTGATTTAAATTCTTAGTTTCTTACTTATCAATCTTTCCCAAAAGCTTCAAAAAGAAACCAAGGAAAGCAGTGTTTTCGTAAGTGAGTAATCCTGATTCTCTAATTACCACGCAGATCTGATTTGTACTATTTAATTTCCCGGGATTCACTAAAGACACTCATGCCTTTTTTATATTCCTTATTATACAATTCACTCCATCAATTATCAAACCTTACACGAGGTCTTAGGCTTTCCATGATCAACTTCCTCATAAAGGCACCCCGCATGAAAAAAATTGACTAGTAAATCATGTCATACGAGTTACCACTTATTACCATCTTCACATATTTCACCTTTGCCATTTTATCAGTTCATCCAAATTCCAAAATAAAGAAACACGCCACACCTGCAAAAGCACTAGATATTTGACACTGAAGAATCCTTGGAAAATTTTTCCAGCTTCCTAACCTGTCCCCAAAGTTACTGGCATCAAACTAAAGTAATAAATAAATAAATAAATAAATAAAAAGGACACAGGAAGAAGTAGCAACCAGAAAGGAATAATAGACATAACATAACCCCAGTAACAAGTAAGCTTTAATAAAGCCTATCATCTTCTAGCCATGTGCCAAAAGTATATACAAAAGCAATAAAAACATGCACTCAACTCCATCCCCTTTTATCTTTCTTTAACTTTTCCAGCTTCTATTATTTTCTGATTCTGAGGTACCCTTACAGCTCTGCTGTCCTAGCACACAGATCATCATCATCATCATCGTCAAACTCATTTATAGTGAACATGTGGTCTCTCCCTAGATATATAAAGCTACCAGTTTCGTGTAACATTTAAAATAAAACCAACTTTATTCTTATTTAATGTCTACTAATATTGTTGATCAAGTAAGAATGTCACTTTCCTTATTTTACTTTATCCAATCCTAATAATGTAGGATACTCCGCCATATGTGCATTCCCATATTAATATAGTTGAGAACCTCTCGTGGGGAATTTGTCAAGGATTTCACTTCTGATCTTAGAAAACTGAAATGGGTTTCACTGGGGAGTTGGTAAGAAGTGTCTTCTCCAAAAATCGTTCTGATGGGTCGCATGAAAGCAAAGTGAGTCTCTCAAGTTCCATACCTTCTCCATATGCTGCACCTGTTATCTAGTATCAGCATAATACAATTCTGTTTGACAAAATTTAGTTCCAATAATCTTATATTTTGGTGCCAAATTCATTCCTTAAAAAAACGGACATGTAAAGCGAGAGTTACCAGATATATAAGAATGTCTCTAGTCAATGTAAGACTTAAGTATATTTTGCAATAAATAGTATTCTCATTCATTGTTCTCATAGTCTCATGGTAGAGTCCATTGAGTAATGCATTAACAGCTTTGAATTATGCCATGCTAACAGGTGAGGCGCAATAGTGCTGAGAATAGAAGATGGTTATCTGTTAGGTCATACTTGTGTGGAGATGAATTCAATTCAGTCCTTGCAGAGAAAGATATAGATTCAGTTAAGAGCTTTGAGGTAACTGTTTCACAGTCCGTACAGGAGGACTTGAATGATAAAGGAGACACTGAGAGTGAAGAAACTGTGGAGAATGTAACACAGAAAAGGCCAAATTCAAACTCCAAACAATTGAATGAGGAAGAAGCAGCCATTCTTATTCAATCAGCATACAGAGGCTTCCTGGTTAGCTCCCTAAACTTTGATTACATCAATTTCTTATTCACATCAAAACATACATCTTCTTCTAAGCAAAATTTGCATTAAAGTGAAGGGAAACTTTTAGCACATATTATAAGTTCAAGATGTGCATGGGATGAGTGAAAATTGTAACACTGAAGAAAGAATAGAGGAATTGGTGATCATTTATCTAACAATGTCAATTTTCACCCTTCCCCTTTGTTTCTCCCATTTCCATCCCTCAACCATTTTCAAAATTTTAATGAAAAATGTCAATGGTTACTGTTTAGAATAGCATGGTATGATCCATCATAGCATATAATGGTATTTTAATTAATACTCATATAATTCATAGTATGTTAAGTTTATTAATCATAGCATATAATATTTCTTACTAGCATCACCGGTATGCTGCATATTACAGTTGAGGCGTCAAAATGGAGAAATAACATCAAAATCTGGAAAAGATGAGTTCAATTTAGTAACAGAAAGTCCAGACAGAAAGTCCATGGGCACATCTATTGAAGTCCAAACCGCGAATTCCATAGAAGTTTTTTCGGTTGAAGGAGAACAAAAAGGCATTTGCCAACGCGTTCAGCGCAGGACCAGAACTCAAGTAATAAAGCAAAAGGTACAACAGAAGGCAATGATGCATTGTGAACTAGCACTCCATGGTTTTGGTAAAAAGGGAAAAATAAAAATTGAGATATGCTCAAGCGAGTAAAATCAGAAGAAAAGGACAAAGAAATTAGAGAGAATTACCATTTAAGACATCTTTCCCAACATATTTTAAACTTCAGATGCCAAACTAAAAGAGTGGTTAATTAATATGCTATCAAATTTTTTTTTTATTTTAAAGAAAAGAGAAACAAAAAAAAAACCAGAAGAGTGATGAAAAAGGTGTAAAGAAGATCCAACATGTTAACTTGATAAATCATCCTTTAGGTTAATTTGTTCAACATTATAAATGTCTAGGGTCTACGCCAAGTGTCATATTAGCTCAACTGCTATCACCCCAAATTTCAAGACTTAAATAGTTGAATGCTATTTGACATTGAAATTTGATCTTCCACTAGGCCATTTTTTCCCCTATTTATTGCGTGCATTCTCTGACATAACCGAAAGTCAAATATATCAAGATACACCTTAATTGGTAATTCTCATTTCTCTCCAGCGTAATTGGCTAATTGCTATTCCTTACAACCAGTTCTGGCACACATAAATGGTTTTTTTTCTTGTTTTTAATGTAAAGCCAGAAAGTTTTGTTAATTTTACACAGCAGACATTGATGGAGCATTTTTTAGAGTCTGAACTTTAACTGGGACCCATTAACTCAGCTATAATATACAACTAATCAAAATATTTTAAGCTACATAATAACATAGACATTTTCAGGAAGACTGGGATGACAGCACTGTAAGTAGCTATGTTTCGAAAATGAGGATGCAGAATAGAATGGAAGCATCAACCAGGAGGGAAAGAGCACTGGCTTATGCTTTCTCACAACAGGTAAACACCAAGTATAAAGAAATTCTACAATGTGACTTTTACGATAATTATTTTAAAATACATTAATAATAATTTTTCATTAATTGACGATGTAAAAACAAAAATTAGATTGATTGTGTATAGAAATTAAAGTCAACACTAAATACTATTTCTTGTAGATATAGGATACAAGGCTGGTAACAAAACACTAATCCTGGTTATTGCAGCTAAGAATCTGTTCAAAGAGAAGATCTCCAAAATTTAACAGCATGGAAGCAAATATGAGTTGGAGTTGGCTTGAACGGTGGATGGCAACACGCCTTCCAGAGACCTCATCAGTTGAAAGCCATGCCATGAAGCAATATGACCCTCCTAACAATAACAATAAATTCACAATCATGACAAGATTTTTAGATGCTGCTGCTGGGGAGGAAAAGGAGAGTTGCGGGTCAAACGAAGTGCCCCTTCATTTTGACAACTATTCAATCAATTCACCAGAAGAAAAAATTAGCTTCAAACCACATACTGCAAAGACCAATTTCAAACCAAGGAGAACAGTTTCAAAAAGGAAAACAGTGCCAAGTTATCAGTTCCATGAAGAGCAGCCAAAGGTCAGAATCTCTTCATTAGTTCACATGCCATCCAAGCCTGCAGGCCAAACGTAACAAGTTAATGACTAAATTTGTTTAGATATAACTTAAAAGTACTTTCTTTATTAAAATTTTTTAAAAAATACTTTAAAAATACTCTTAACTTGAATTGAAATAGTTTCTACATCTCATGATTTTTAAATAGACATGATCATGATCACAAAAGATATAATTTTCATGCTCCCACCACAGGAAAGCAAGAGAGATGGTTCGGGCAATGCTTGCAAGGATATTAAGCCAAAGCAAAAGCAAGTAGGAAGCAGGACATAAACTACATTAAGCACCTCGAAAGCTTCTAATATATGTGTAACTTGTAACAAAATAAATTTTATGTGTCTAGTATTGAGATGTAATGGTTGGATTCTCTTGTAGATTCTTGATTCCATAATCTTATGCGTACATTGTACATAATATCAAGTGCATGATTGAGATGGTTGTTGATCTGATTGTTTGCAAATTCATCCATTATTAAGCTGTAAAATCAGCGCAATCTCGATTAGTAGCATATTGATGGGAGACTTTTTTTTTTTTTTTTTAAGTGAGAAATGAAAATGCTCAATATTAAAATTCAACTTTGTATACTATATCATTCAAAACCAATGCGTGTTGGTTTAACAGAAAGAGTTTGACATTTGAATATCTTAACCACATGATTAAGTTAATAAACCCCCTCCAAAAAAAAATCCTCATTTCCACACGTGGCAAAAGTGAAAAGCACATGATTCACGTGTATGAAATCAGGTGGGAGATAATATGAGAAACCAAAAAAATGCGGGATGATGCAAAAATCTAAGATAATCCTAATAATTGAAGAAAAGAAATCCTAAATCTTAAATATGAGGTATTTTTAATTATGGAAGAAAAACAATTCATGTCCATGGGAAAAGAAAACAATTCTTTATTCTTCACTTATCTTACGAAATTATTAAGTTAATGCCTCATATCAAGAAGAAAAAAAAAGCTAAATGCACTTTGTCATATTCTTATGAAATTAAATGCCACATATCATCTAGATCTTCCTTGTTTTGGACGACGTCAAATACATCTTCTCCAACATTTTAACCATCTTGATGTCATTCACTTTGAAATTTTGGAAACCAAATCGACTATCACACTGTGTTTGCTTGATATGAAATGGTGAAAAAATAAGGAGGGATGGATGAGAAATAAGAAGTGAGAAATATGTTTAATGGTTTGGCACCGATGAGTTTTGTCAAGTGAGAAATTTAAAGATGTGAGTCCCTTGTGTATTTATTTTCTTTGCAAAATTGCAAGAAAATATGAGTAAAATTGAGGAGTGAAGGTGTTATGCTTCCTGTGAGATTATTATCCCATGATTGTGTGTGTTTTGTATTTGATTGGTGAAGGTTGTATTCAATTGTGTATGGTATTCGATTATGTATATTTTGTATTCAATTGTGCATGGTATTTGATTATGTATATTTTGTATTTGATTGACGGGTTGATATTCGATTGTGGATTTGGTTTATTTGATTGGATTGGGTTTGAATACAATTTTGGCATAATTTATTACAACAAAACTTCATTAACAATATCAAAATATGTTGTAATTGATTACGAACTTTCTTGATTCAAATAAGAACTTTTTAGTGTGTCCAAAAAAGTATGTATTTAATTTTGAAAGGGGAAATAATAATTTTTCTTTGATTATGATTTGTTTTCTCTCGATTAATTTAAATTAAACAATTTTATAATACATTTTTTTTTTATTTCTTATCTATTTCTCTTACATCAAACAAACTCATTTTTACCTTCTTTTTTTTTATACATAATTTTACTTACCTATTTCTTATCTTACAGTCAAAAACATTATTAAAACATATGCTTGGGCTTTCTTATATAGAGAGGTAATTTTTTAAAATATTAATTCAACTAGACTTGTAAAAAAAAAAATTAACCTATTTTGTTATCTTAATTGTATTGATTTGAAACTTAAATATATTATTAGTCTTTTAAACTTAAAATAAATTTATTTTTATTTCCCATTTTTTTTTTAAAAATTTAATCTTTATATTCTTAAAGAAAATGTTTTAATCTTTTTTTTTTCCTAAATCACTTACTAATATTCTTATCGGTGAAAAACATCATATTTGCTGCATATAGTCTACTAAAATATATATCCATTGGTAATATTGAAAGTGATAAGAGTGGTTTAAAGCAAGTTTTTTTATTTAAGTTTTTTTTTTTTTTTGAATTACATTGATGTTAACATCTTAAATATATTGTGTCAAAAACTGAAATAAAGTGTCAAAAGTCAAAACGACGGTGTTTAGCAAGCTAACCTTATCCTCCGAATTTCATCACAAAAGTAGCGGTGGTTCAGACAGATTAAACCCTCATTTCTGTCCCTCTCTTCCACTCTAATTCATAGGCAATAATGCAAATTTCTCTCAGCAATTTAGCCTTCAAGACCCCTCAACTCTTCCCATTCCACCAACACTTTTTCCCTCCAAAGCCACTGAGCCACCAAGTTTCACTGCACACCCATGTCAATGTCCTGAAAGGGTCGGGGTTTTTGTCCGAAATCAGCAAAGCAATTGATCACGAAGAACAGTACCGGATAGCCCGGTCACAGGTTAACCGCAAAGTTTTGGACTTGGAAGGTTATTCCATTGAGGGTCTTTCAGTTGGGGGCCAAGAGACATGTATCATAATCCCTGAATTCAAGTGCACTTTTGACATTGGGAGGTGCCCTAGCAGAGCCATTCAGCAAAACTTCCTTTTCATTACTCATGCTCACCTTGATCACATTGTAAGGTTCTCCACTGTTGTCACCAATAACATTTTATTTGGTTTGGTGCTGTTTCTTTTTTTTTATTTTTTTTATTTTGGATTAGTAGAAAGCAAGGTTTTAAATTGTGGTTGCAGTTATAGTTATTTTGCATTGCTTGACATTTGTGGAAAATTGCAAACAAATGTGGCTGATGTGGCCACAATTATGGTTGCAATGCAGTAGCATAGATTCCAAAAACTTGAGGTTATGGCCAAAATTACGGTTGCCACCAATTTTTATGATCTTGGTAGAAAAGGAAAAAGGGGGTAAATTACATGTGCCACGTGTTATCTTAATAGATTGTATTGGTTATTGATAGACAAAGCCAAATTCATTATTGATTAAACCTTTTTTTTTTTTCCTTAGAACTTAGGTTTGTGGTTGTAAGGGCTAATTTTGATAGCATATTAAGAGCAATTCAGGTGGGGCTTGTTTAAATAAACTCCTTCAAATCTAGGGAAAAAAAATAGGAAAGAAAATCGAAACAAATTTCTCTCTAAGCTAAAACTAGCTTATGCATAAGTTAATTTTAACTTATAGAGAAGCTTATTTTATTTTTCTTTCCTATTTTAGAAGTATATCTATATAAGTTTACCCAAACAAACCCTTAATCTAATGCTAGTGGGGTAAGGCTATCTTTTTATTGTTGTTTAGATCATCTAATGCTGGTCTTTCTTTTCATTTTTCACTAATCCCAGTGTGTCTTACTTGTGATTCGTGAATGTGTTTTTTGCACGTCTTCTGTGCATCCTGTACTTTGGATGTTGAGTGTAAATTTTGCATAAGCATGTGATGATTTTGAATGATTTAGGGAGGGCTGCCTATGTATGTAGCTAGCCGTGGTTTGTACAATTTAAAACCTCCCACTGTGTTTGTGCCTCCTTGCATCAAAGAGGATGTTGAGAAGCTGCTTGATATTCACCGAACAATGGGGCAAGTTGAATTGAATGCTGAAGTGGTCGCATTGGATGTGGGTATGTGTCATTTGTCTTTCTTTAATGGTCAGGAGATATCTTTGAGGAAATGATGTGTGAAGTTTCATTTCAGGGGAGACGTATGAGATACGGAATAACCTTGTTGTCCGACCATTCAGAACACAACATGTTATACCCAGCCAGGTACCTTTCAACCAACCATTCTGTAGCCTGTCTTTTAACTGAAGGGTATATTATATCAGTGTTAGAAGTTACCTCATTTTGTGTACAAAAACTCTAGAACAAAGAACGTAGCCTTAAATTTATCAGGTTTTGGCTTACCATATTTTTGTTATCGTTTATACTATTGTCTTCTAATGCTGGATATTAACTCTGATTTTTTTTTTTTTAAGAAATGCTATATGGTCATCCCCACATTTTGTTTTGTGAAGGCACATACTTGTTTTTGTTTTGATTTTTTTTTTTGCATTTACATACTTTTCTATACTTTGTACATCTCTATTGTGTTTCCATTATGATAGTGAATTAGTGATAACATTCTAATAATGAACCTTGTTCTTTAAAATATGTTACAAAAAAAAAAAAAAAACAGAACAGTGACAGTGACAGTGACAGTGAATGAGTTCCTAGTACCTAGTTTTTTCCATCATGGCAATAACTGGGCTTTTGAGATCTCGTAGAATAAGAATAATACCAACTTGGTAGTATTTGTTATGCAGGGTTATGTAGTTTACTCAATCAGGAAAAAGCTGAGGAAACAATATGCCCACCTGAATGGGAAACAAATTGAGAAATTGAAGAAGTCAGGTGTTGAGGTTTGTAATATCTGGAACTCAATTCTGATTTAAATCTTCTTTGATCTTTATCTGTAATGAACTCTTGTTTCTAGATTACAGACATTATATTATCTCCTGAGGTGGCCTTCACTGGTGATACAACATCAGATTTTATGCTTGACCCATGTAATGCTGATGCATTGAGAGCAAAAATTCTTATAACTGAGGTACAGTACAATTATTTTATCAGCAAATTCAGCTGACTTTGAGAATTGACAGCGTGTTCCACTGAAAACCTTAGAAATAAGTCTATTCCACAAATTAAATCAATTCTTAATTTAACCATTCCTGAACATGTTCTTTAAGATTATCATGTTTATAAATTACAACTTGAGGTATTGTCATGGGAATTTTCAGTTAACTCTTTTCTTCTGTGCTTGGTTAGAGTGGAATTGGAAGGAATGAAAACAAATACTGAAAAAGATGAGATTTTAATTTTTTATGGTTTTCAGTTTATTGACATTTTAGGGGTTTCTTTCCTTGATGGATATACAAAGAGATTGCAGAACCTTATTGTTTTAAGTATTTTTGTTATGATTTTCATGCTTGCTTTCTGGTTAAGTGTTTCCTGGCATTTTTCTTATCCTATTCTGTTAAAGTCTTTCCTTTCTTCCTAGATATGCCTTTTCTTTTATCCCAAAGGGAAAAAGGGAAGAAGTACATGGGGGAGGTGGGAGAGATAGCGATTCCCTGCTTGCCATCGTTTCCCTTGTTGAACTCTCTTTTTTAATATATATATATATATATAACATGATTTTTGCTTGTTTATACAGAAGTGAAGAAGATAGAATCATAGAATAAGAGAATGAATGAGAGGCTACTAGTAAAATCTTTGTCAGTGATAAATCATATTAAATGATTTTAATAATATATGGGACTTTATTCTTTTATTTTTCTCCTTTATCTTTTACCTTTTCTTCTTAGTCATTCTTTCTGACAATTACTGTGATAATCAATTAACAGAAAAATTTAAGCATTCTTTTTATTGTGTACCAAAGGTTTGTCCTCTTTGTCGTGTTGTTAATGTATCAAAATTATCAGAGCCAACTAAGTTGATATCTATACATTTAGACTTCGGGTCTTGGCTTACTTGAAAATGTAGGAATTAAAACTTTTCAAAAATGCTATCGCCATTCTTTGTTGTGTGCTCTTATTTCTTTATTGCTATCTTAATTCTATCTTTTATGTTTGATTGGTTTGCTTGTTGAAACTCTTTTAATAGGCAACTTTCCTAGATGATTCATTCAGCATAGATCATGCCCGGCAACATGGTCATACACATTTATTTGAGGTATGTAACATGTTTCTTATTACTCGTATTCCATATTTTATTTATGACTCATTCTCGTGCCATTGCAATATAAAAACCTAGAGTCTACCTGATCAGACAAATCGACATCGCATATTCTTGTGATTGACCAAGTCTCAGAATGATGACTCTACTGCGTATTGTATTGAAGAGTTCCTGATTAGTAAACTTGTGTTAACTATGTAGCTCATTGCAAATGCACAGTGGATTCGCAACAAAGCAGTTCTATTGACTCATTTTTCATCAAGATATACTATAGAGGTAATGTTATAGCTTTCCTTTTGGTTTTATGAACTTGCAACTTGCATCCCCCAATGGCTCATTCATATCTGCACAGCTACCAATTAGATGCAAAACTCCCAAGATATGCATTTTAGAATGTAAATCTTTAAGTGCTTTTAGTATTGTTATTCAATTAATTAAAGTTTTATCTTAGTAATATGTAATAAAAGTTTGCATTAAAGATCAACACAAATTATCGAAGTGAAATTTTAACTCTGAGTAGACAATAATACTAAAAGTTCCTTAGAAATTGCATCTAAGTTCTTACCATGTAATAATGTTAGGAAAATGTGTGCCTTTTGAACAAGTCGGTGAATAAATAGGCATCTATTATTTTGATCCTCAGGATATTCGTCAAGCTGCATCAAAATTGCAGTCCAGGCTGTCCGCCAAAGTGGTTCCTCTTACAGAAGGCTTCAGATCTATGTACTCTTGAGTGTTCAAACTCCATTCAATCTTTACCAATTACCACCATCAGTACATTAGTTGTATCTTCGTTTCATAGTTTTTTTGTAAATTAGAGATGTATATTTGTTTTCTTTGTTTTATTAATTTGTAAGCTTTCTTTTTATTTATAAGAAACGGAGTAGCACGAATGAGTAGGGTGACTACCCTTATGTTACTTCAGTTAGTACAGCGTTCAAGATTTTGTTTCGCCCAACATCAAGTCTGTTTCACATGTATATGCTATAAAGCATTTGTTGACACAGGTTTTTTTTTACTAATGAGCTGTCATGGTTTTTTATTTGATTATCTAAATTCTCTTGATTGAAGTAAACCATTAACTCGGCCCTGAAAATGATTAATAGAGCCAATTTGATTGCTGAAAAATAGAAAGTTAGCAAATAGTCTTTTGAAATTCTAAGAAAAAAACGTGTGTTTTTATTTCCTATGTTTTCGGTCAAACATGATTAATGTATTAGTACTTTCATATTGATGAATTCAATTTTCGAACTTTAAAAAACGTGTGAATTTAGGCTCTTTTAAAGAATTTATGCAAAATTAGAGTTATCTAAAACAAATCTTAAAATGAGACGTTTTAAAGATTAATAATAATATTTTTTATATGAATATTAATGTATAAATTTTTTTAATAGGAAGCCGAAAAGCAGGAATCTTATTGTTCTCATATGAGTGAAACACTAGTTATTTTACTTTTTTTTTCCTTTCCCCTTGTATAGTGTCCTATTGATGTTTGAATTTAAGATGTAATGTAAATTACTATTACTATTTTTCTTTTGACTGGTGTCATATATTAATTTGTCCTCGCAATATTATTAATGACCTCAGTAGCCTATAAAAAATAAGGACTAATTTTATACTTTAAATTTTGAGTACATGGAAAAAAAAGGTAAGTGTCTTATGGCTGCAACTTAAAAAAAAAAAAAAAAAAAGCATTTGACAATTTTTATATAATTAAATTAGATTAAGTGATTTCTTTAGTGAGAGTTTTATACGGGATAATTTATTATGCATCGATTATTTTTCATGAAAAACACTTTTCCCCTTTATTTTCTTTCTTATTGTAATTTTTTGCGTTGAAATCCAAACTCGAATTATGCAATGTTGTGTATGGGAAAAGTTATCATAATTCTCTTCCTTTCGAAAAAAGGAAAGTCATGATCATGTCTTCATTAGTTTCCAATCATCTCAACAGATATTGTAGCACTCACTTTATTCCATATAAAGACATGCTCCTCAATCTTATTAAAGATAGCTTATACGTTACTCTCTTCTTTTTTCTTTTTTTTCTTTTTTTTTTTTAATGATTTGCACCTTCTTCATTATAAGATTCAAACTCGTGTGGTTCATTCGGCTCCTAAAAAAAAGGTACTCAAAACTCAATCTAACCCAAAGAGCATTGAATTGGGCTTAAGGTTTTAAAATTAAAACAAGATTTGGAAAAGGCCGAATAGTTTACCTTTGGAGTTAATTATTCAGTCCATCCAAAATTTCCATGGTGCCATAATTTATTAGTTCTAATTTCTTGCAAAACTTTATGACTTATATGTGTAAAGTGCTTAAATTTATATATTTCATTTGAGTTCCGTCCTAATCCAGTCAAACCAAATCTAACCCAGTTCATGAGCCAAAAAACATTGTCCAAATTAAAATGACCTTTTCTTACGTATATGCATCAAACACATCACCTCACTTCACCCATCATCATATAAAAGGACATAAATAAAATTGTGTGATTAATAAGTATAGGTGTGTGTCTTATGCGAAAACAACTTAAAAGATAAAATTATTTCAACTCAATAATAATTATACACTCGAATTAATTCCTTGACACCTAATCAAACATTTAAACTGTTTATCATAAATTACATTAAAAGAAATTCTTCATAATTATAAATAATTCAACATAAATTAAAATGCGCAAATCATTTACATCTATCATAAAAAATATATTAATATGTATAATTATTTTTCGTCTTCATTTTCTGGTGGATTATTATATTTTTAAATATTAAAAAGTAATAATTTTTTATATTTCTTCCAATTAAGTTTCACATTTATCTATTTTTTTATTCTTTATTTTTATTTTTTAAAAAAAATTAAGAGAGATTAAGAGCGTGTTTATCCTACTAGTTGAAATAAAAGGAATTAATGATAATAGTTAAAATATGCATTATAATTGGTAAGTGAATTTGGGCATTTGGCAACAATTTTCTATATAAGCTGCGCCAAACTTGTGTCGACATCCGTATCTAAGGACTCATTTTTGTGGGCCTAAGACACTCATCAATGAACACAACATTCACATAAATTTGACTATGATGTGCCAAAAAAACAACACATCAACAAATGGATAAACCTCTCCACAAAGTCGGTTCATACATAACTGAATCTAAATAAATTCATTAAATTTCGCTTCAGGGTTGTGTTGGTAAAAAAATTATTTTGTAATTACTAGGGACAACTCAATTAAATAATCTTTATGTTTGAAATAAATTAATATCCAGTTCAACATTAAGAAAGACTTTTGGACCAAAAAGGGAAAAATGGATAAGCTTCGTCCTCTCTTAAACACAGGAAAAAAAAAGGAGATTTGGAAAAAGGAGTTGCATAACAATAAAAGTTCATATTAACAAGTTTCCTTAAGCTATTAATTAAAGAATTCATAAATAAAAAATATTAAAAATCATTATAAAGTACATTAGTAATGTTTTGTCTACATAAAAAAAATTTATTTATTAACTAATGTCTTAAAAAACTCATAAACTGTACATTCTCCAAAAAAAACAATTATATAATTTTTTTAATCAAGTTTTCTCTAACCAAAATTTAGCAATTAATTCTTTAAAATACTAAAATTTATTTGAGAGATGGATGTTTCCTAAACAAATATTATTCTATAGATAGCTGAACTTTGATAAGCCTGAGTTTAAAATTATTTTTTCATGATTATGCGTTTGAAAAAAATAAATAATATCCTATTGTGTGTAGAAACTGTCAAAACGGGTAACCCGGCTCGGCCCGGCCTACCACGGGTTAAGTATTTGGTGGGTCAACCCAACCCGACTCATTTATTAGTGAGCTCAAAAAAATTGAACCCGATCCGGCCCACCACGAGTTAGTGGGTTAAATAGGTTGACTCACCTAATTTTAAAAAAAACATGATTTTTTTTAATATACAACTAAAGTCCAAAATCATAATTAAATGATAATTCTAAATACAATCAAATAAAATCAAAATAATCTCATGTGTAGGGATGGCAAAAATACCCGCACCCGCGAGTATTTGTGGGTAAAATCCGCTACGGATAATAAATGGATAGGCTAATTGGGTACCCGCGGATAATGGGGACGAATAATTTTTTTACCCATTTATAAATGGGGCGGGGGCGGGTATGATGATATCCATACCCGCGGGTACCCGTTTAATAATATTTCTTAAATATCCTAATTATTCTTATACCACAACCTTAAAAGTACACTCTCTCGTCTTAGTTTCTTACAAAAGTGAGGTTGATGAATTTACCAACATGTGTTAAGCATGTTATAGAATTATGTTGGATATAATTTGATTAATTTTCTAGTTTTGATTGGACCAATAAAATTTATGTATTTTAAGTTGTTTACTTTCGTTTGGAATTATAAGATTGAATTATTGTAGCTTTGTGATGAGACTTTAACTTGTAAGATTGATGTATTTTAAGTCATTGATTATCTTACATTTTTATTATTATTTCAAAAAAATTAACGTTAAATACAAGTTCAAAATTAACATTGAATTTTTATTTTTAATATTTCAATGACATTAAATATAGACTTAAAATTATTTGTAATATAATTTTTTTAATTTTTTTAAAAATTTATAAATATCCATTGATATTCATGGATATCCGTGGATATTCAAGAAATTCATGGATACCCGCGCGAATATGGAGTGGATATGGGGACAATTTTCATCTAGCGGGACGGAGGCGGATTTACTATTACCCGCCCCCATGGGGCCTCATTGCCATCCCTACTCATGTGAACAAATATAATTCAAAATCATCTCAAATACTCTTTTGGGCCCGATAATTCAAATATAATTTAAATCCTAATGCTTATTTGGGCAATTGGGCCCAATAAAATGAAAGATGAAACATAAGTTTTTTTTTAATGGGTTGGTGGGTCAGCCCGGCTCACCACGGGTTCAACCCAGGTGAGCCAGGTTGTTAGTGAGCCGGGTTTAAAATTGGCCTGTATTGAAATTTGTAATTTTTTTTTGCCCAACCCGGCTCGAACCTGTGGTAGGTCGGGTTGGCTCACCAAGCTGAGCCCATTTTGACAGTTCTAGTTGTGTGTTTATCATCTTTATATTTTTTTTTCCACCTTAGTTTTTTTTTAAATTATATTATGTATATGTACTAGATACGATATATATATATATATATATATATATATATATATATATATATATATATATATAGGGAATATATCAAGTGAGAGAGAATTTATTATGAGAGATGAAAAAGTTAAAATATAACCCTTAGATTAATCAAGTGAGAGAAAAATTTGGGTTTAATCAAGTGAGAGAAAATTAACTTAAGGGTCATATATATATATATATATATATATATATATATATATATATATATATATATATATATATATATATATATATATATATAGTGTGTGTGTGTGATGCTATAAGAAGCTCTTGATGTGTTTTTTCAAGACATGAGAAGAGGACTTTTACCCATAAAAGGATTTTTTTGAAAAACCTAAAGATGAAGAATCTAAAAGGATTTGGGTGTTGACGAGAACAATGAAATTCGAACTAAAGATGGAGGGTGTATAAAATGATAGAAGAGATAAAGAAGAATCATAAATCTTCACCTATTACACCTTACATTGATTCCAACCTTATCCCATAATTTTAAGAATTAGATTGGCTAAAACAAATTGTTTGGAAAATATAGCTACTTAGCTAGTAATAATAATAAATTTGAATAAAAACAATGGAAAATAATAATATAGGAAAAATATTACTTAATCTTCTAATTTTATTTAGAAAAATATTGTCTAAAGAAATACATGAAACTAGGGAAACTACGGGTGCGTATGAAATGCCCCGTCTCATTAATTCGATCCGAGATTAGTGTCAACAAATTTTAGTTTTAGAATTTAGACTTGATGTAAACATTTTTTTTTATTTTAGATAATAATGTATTTACTATATATTAAAATAATGATTACGGTGGAATACGTGTTCCTTTCTCATTGTTTATTTTTTTGGTTATTTTATTTTATTTTCCTATTTTATTGAATTTCTTTTTTTAGCTAATTTTGTAATTATATTATTATTATTGTCTTTGTTTTATTAGTAAAAAGGGTACTTCATGCCTCATTAATATTGTGGAATGTAGTTACAAAATGGAATGAAATATGAAGTTTATTAAAGAATAAAATAATTTTAATAAATAATAATTTTTTAAATTAATAAAATAAAATTATTGAATTATCCCACACTAAAAAAAAATGAGTGTGATACAATGAACCTTACAAGTTTATATTTTTAATAGGATGATATTATAATATTATATAATTTATATTTTTAATTTTCTAAATGTTAGATGATGACACTTGTAGGATTATCTTTGTAGTTGTTGAGTTATAAATAATGTATTTCCTTAGTCTTGGAGACAAGAATGAAAATATCTTGGTCTTTATTTTATTTTTTAAAATGTTTTAAGACTAAATTTACATTTAGTTTTTTTATATTATTTTTATATTCATTTTAGTTATTTATCTATTAAAATGTTTATTTTAATTATTTATCTTTAACACTTTAATTAATCTAGTCATTTAAAAATAATAATATATATTTTTATTTTGTGACATAATTTTTTAATTAATTTTTAATTGATTCATGAAATTCAATTGACATTTGTATCTTAAAAGTTACAAACATCATGAAATATGTGTGAAAAATGTCTCAAACAAGTAAAAAATGACATGAATTTATATTTTTTGAAAATTTTATTTTTCTCTGGATTTATTTTTATGAAGTTTTTGCTATTTTATAATATTTTTTTATTTAACTTTAATTTTGTTCAATAATTTTCATATAAGTAGAAGATATTATTATTTTAAAATGAACAAATTGACCTAAATTTAAGAAAAATATCAAAATAAATATTTAAAAAATAAAAGATAAAAAATATAATTTAATATTATTTTAATAACATATATTAATAATGATATAATATTATTAAATGTTTCCTATTGATGTGTAGTTACTTTAATAAATAAATAAAGAATTATATATATATATATATATATATATATATGAGGAGTGTTATAATAACATTGTGTAATTTTTATTAAGTATTGCACCGTTCAATAATTTTATATTAATTGCAAATTTTGTAAATCTAACCGTTAGATTGAAAGTTTATATCACTTTATATGTGTATATGAAATTTTGTTAAAATTGAACAACAACTTAAAGATAATCAAAATGTTCATATTTAGTATATTTTAAAATGAATATATTACGTCAATTTTATTTTATAAAAATGAAGTATCAAATTAACTTGAATTAATATAAAATTTTGTAGATATAATTTAAGAGTAAAGAATTTTTAATTTAACGATTAAATTTATAAAATTTATATTTAATATAAAATTATTTAACGATATAATACTTAATAAAAATTACATTAATATTATTATAACCCTCCTTTATATATATATGGTTGAATATAAAATGTTTTGGATTTTGTTATCGTAAAATAGAATGAGACAAAATATCTCATTTGAATCTTATAATATAATAATAATATTAAAATGAATGGTGCAGTTAAAAATAGAAAATAGCAAAAAGAAAGAAAAAAACTGAGTTATACTGATGATGAAACGAAACAAATGATGATTATATCTAGCAGAAACCGAGAGGGTTGAGTGTGAGGCAAGTAGTGTTACGAGATCTAGGAGAATAAGAAACTCGGAGTGTTCACGTGCCAATCAAGAATCTCGAAGCCCCCAAAATCCATCAACTAATACATATACCCAAAAAACTCACCGCTGTGCTCTGCTCTGTCACCCATCATCCAATCCAATCCAATCCCTCTCTATAATTACAAACCAAACCTGTTCTAGTTCTAGCTCTAGTAGTAATGCTTTCATCAAAATTTTCCAGGAATAGGAATAGGAATCCCTCCTAAAACTTCATATATGGTACTCCAATGTCATTCATACCATTGTATTATTACCACATCAAAACTTACAATAAACTAACTTTCTTTTAATTTCTCTTTCTCTTCTTCTCTCCGCACTGCATCCTCTTTCCTCCTTTTGTCAAAGCTCTGATCTTTTTCCCTCCAATCTTGGTTGCCCTACTTTTCACGATCTGGGTCTTTGGTATTCTCAGTTTTCAATCTTTTTCCTGTTCTGGGTCTTTCCTCAATTAGAAAAAGATCTGATTTTTCGCCCTCTTTTGTTTCAAACCCGTGTGAACCCTCTTTTTTGATCTGGGTCTGAAGGAAACTGCCGTTGTTGGTCAATTATGAGGAAAAGGGAGAGGGAGAATCCTTGCGGCGTGTGTGGCCACTATCACAAATATGAAGAAGGCGAAGTGTGTCCGATTTGCGGTCATCGGATTCCGGTTGGATCGGAGAAAACTTCGATACAAGTTAGTGCTTTTCCTTCCGTGATTCTTCCGGAATTTCTTTACCTTGGAAGCTATGACAACGCATCACGCTCGGAGCTTCTCAAGACTCAGGGGATATCTCGTATCCTCAATGTAAGGGGGTGTTATAGTTTTTAATGAATCTGTGATTAAATCTGTTATCCAGCAAATTCAATGTTTCAATGATCATCTCTGAATATATGTATGTCTTATGTTTTCTTTGTAATTGTGGATATGTATGCTGATTGATCAAATGTAGTAGGGTTGTTATTCTGGATTATTATGTTTTATCTGAGTTCCGAGTAATAATTGAGTAGTTATAGGTGGTGTGCTTTGGTTAAGGGTTTCCTTAGCACCGGTCTTCTAGTTTTTAAGGGGCCAATGCATGGGAATTATGATGTCTGTGCAGAAGTTGCACTTCAAATCTGCTTATCAAAATTTGTTGTCTGTTTATTTTTCTTATAATATACTTTTGAATTTTCTGCCTGTTCAGACTGTCCCTTCTTGTCAAAATCTCTACAAGAATTCGTTTACCTATCACTGCCTCCCGGATGACAAGACTTTGCCATTTGATGAAGCGATTCAGTTTTTAGGTATGTTCCTTTTTGTGTATTTAAAATTTATAGTTTGTATCATTCATTTCCTTAGGTGCTTCTTTAACATGTATTTGCAATTTTCTATAAATACCTATGAAGCATATGATACTTGCACATGCTATTTGAACATCAGCCAGTATCATGATGCTTAATACAAGTAAATGATCTGCTTTGTGGACTTTTCCTTCACTGTGTTTGCTATTTGTGGTAAAGGGTGTTTATTTTTTAATTCTTCTAAAAGAAATAGTATGGGATATATTGAATGCACTTTTCTGTCACAGTGATTGATTGTTCTTTTAAAAGAATTTGCACATTTCCTTGTATGATGTTCTGTGCAGACTTTATAGTGTTTCGATACTTCTTCTAAGAGAACACAATGGCGTTGTTTGATCAGTGTAACAGATCCTGCGTCATAGTGAAATGCCTTAGGCTCTTTTTGTTGTTAAAACATCCACATAGAATACATGGTAGTTTGAATCACATGAGTTGTAATTTGAGACCTCGCTCCGTGAATACAAATTGTGTGGAGTTTGTTTATGTCTCCATAATTGCATGTTCAATCATAGGAATTGTAGGGATGTCTATTTTGTTGTGTTTCCAACAATATGGATCTTGGAGGGACAGGGAGCTAAATAGTCACTAGTGTGGTAAACCGAGGCAGTGGGGGTTGGATGTCGGTGTAATCTTGGTGGAGAGGTGCTCAATGATGGCTTCTTAAATAAAGTGATCAAATTTGTGGTTGTGTGCTGCCTAGATAGAAGGCTGCTGTGGACCTGTGATTAGGGCGTGTGGATGCTCTGCTGATGATGCTCATTTGAGAATAGGACAATCTGACACTATATAGTAATTAATGTTGGGAGAGAGAAAATTATGAAGAATCCCTATACTTAATGTTAATGAAATGGAAATAAAGATATTATTTGTTTCTATGTTGTCAATATCGTGTGGAGATGCCTCTATCTTGGTTGAGTAGCATGGAGCTGTTACAGTGACATCGTCACATGGCGTTCCAATGATGTGGTTGGGGCAGTTGCGAATCAGCGGTGCAGAGCGACCGTGGGTTTAAGAAGGGTTTGCATCTGCTAATGTTGTTAACCCTGAAATCTTTTCCTCCCTGAAGCTGCACTGCCACCACCAACCTGCGTGGTCAACAGAAGTCTCCAAAGCAACGCTGTTCTCTGTCATTGTGCAGCTACCTTTTACTCTTCACATTTGCAAGCATATCTTCTAAGATGGGAGACAGTGCTGAGCTGCATGATGGTGCTCAGGGTTAAAGTTAAGAAATGATTAGGGTTCAGAGAATTGGGCCAATGAGCCCAACATTTTGAGTGTTTAGTACTTTAGTTACTTTAGGCTTTAGCTTTAGATGGTTTGAGGCTTTAAGCACTTTGTTTTCTTGAATTTCTATTTTAGGTGTTGTTCAAGTACTTTGGACTTTTATTATTGAAAATGATTAATGCATGAATTTTGAATTATTTTTCTGCTTTTGAGCATATATATATTAGTTATTTAATACATAATATAAGAATAGCTGTCATCCCACTTTTGCAGTTGACCACTCTGCTCCACTGTTTGGGATTGACAAATATGACTTGTTTTACATACATCATTTATAAATTTATTTTGTTAAAAGTATATTTTACGTTATTTTAATAGTCATTATGGAACTTACGGTTTGTGATATGTTCTAATTTATGATTTGAAAAATAGGCATTTGATTCACAATTTGTTAACCATGTACCTAGATATGTTTGTTGTTCTATCCTAAATTGTCATTCATATAAGCTTTTAAAAAATTTGTGATAACATAGGTAATTTTTTGTGTTTCTTCACCGAGTCTCTAGCCATGCTCTTTACCTGTTGTCTACTAATCTGCCCCCTGTCTTTCCGCTACTATTGTTAATAGTGGTTGGGGAGACATTCCCTGTTGCTATCTTTCCAAATCTTTTTTCTCATTTGGTTTAGTTTAAATGGCTGTCACTTGTAATATTGTTCCCTGTAGGGCTTGAGTTTTATATTCTATTTTTCTTATATTTGTTTTCCAGAATATAATCAATCTAAAATTTCCACAATATAATTGCAATATTAAATTTAAGTAATGCTTCCTATGTTGTTATTCCCTGCATTGAGTTATAGCATCTGGTTTGGCTAATTAAAACTTACTAGTAATCAATAGATTCTTTGTTTTACCATTGACAATACCATTTTCTTCTTTATTTCTTCCTTTTACCCTAATAATGCTCTCTTTGCAGAGCAATGTGAGAAGGATAAGGAGCGTGTTCTGGTTCATTGCATGTCAGGAAAGAGTAGGTAAGATATTGCTGCAACATACTATTTATTATAAGCATGGCAGTGACATTTGGCAAGGAGAAGTTAGTGGTCATGGTCGCAGAATAAAAGGGAATCGGTATAGAGGTTATTGTTTTGCAAGCCTTTCAAATGAGGATGCAGTGTGTGTATATATATATTTCTCTGAATCACGTATCCTATGACAGGTCTCCAGCTATAGTGATTGCATACCTGATGAAGTCCAAAGGATGGAGACTTGCCCAGAGTTATCAGTGGGTAAAGGATCGGAGACCTTCGGTTGAATTAACTCAAGGTATGCTTGTTTGCTGTTTCCAGTTTTGCTTTCAGTGTTGGTTAATTGACAACTTTTATCTGGCCAAGTTATTTATTTAAAGATCATTATGGAAATTTAATCAAATTAATCAACTGACTTAATACTTGACAGTGGTTATCAAAGTTTAGAGTGGAAGAAATACCAAATTGGTCAAACAACAAATGTGACTGCTTTCAGTTTAAATTAGGTAATGGATTATTAACAGGCCATGTAATATGGGTAAGTGATTGTGACTTGTGAGTTTAGGATGCTTAGAAATAACTAAGAACTTTCTTAGGGCAATCCCTTATGGAGCTGAAAATAATAACATGGATGTGCTTTCAACTTGAGAATTCTCCCTGCCTAGTGATCCCTGACTTAGAAACTAGCATGTGCCTTTTAGCTTTTGAGCAGGGTTTGGTTTCACTAACTGTTCAAATGTTCATACTATTTTCATTTAAAGTATCCTTTTACTTTCACATTAGAGTAGTCAATCTTTGCTGTTATGTGGTGCTGTTGTACCACTCCAATGCATTCTGCGGCCCATTTTGCTGGAGAGGTCATCATGGCCACCTGAGACAAAGCCACATTATGACTTGGGCTAGCTATGGCTACCTCAAAGGTTTTCAAAATTTTCAAGGTAGACAAGATAAATAAGGTAGATAAGCTATGACTTGGGCTAACTATTGTAAATATGAAACATTGACAAGCTAAGAACTTGTTTGAATATAGACTTATTAAATTTTTAACTTGTGTCACGCTCTAAGACTTATTAATACTATTATTGCATCTTTATTCTTTTAAACTTTCAATGATCTTGTAATTTGGCTGCCCCAATAAATGTTTTTTCTCTGCCTGTGGTGGTCACTATGTTGATCCAAGAGATACCCCTGGCTCCTCCCCTATGTCTGTTGAGTCCTTAAACGAAAATTCACTGCCCACATGTTTCGAACTTTACTTTTGTCATTATAGGTTTATGTTATGCTGTAGATAAATGAGGTCCGCATGTCTGGACTAGGTCATCTTTTATTTTTAATGATGCATATTCTTAAATTTTGGATACCTTCTTACAAGAAAATGAGGCATTTTTATTTGTGTTGTATAAATTATTTATCTTGTGTTCATAATCTTATTATTAATGATGTATATTCCTAAATTTTGGATACCTTCTTACAAGAAAATGAAGCATTTTTATTTGTGTTGTGTTAGATATAATTTTATCTTATGGTTTTTATCTTATAGTTTTTATCTTATGGGCCTAGGCCCACTACTTTGTATTTAAACACATCTTTTGCTTTGCAATACACAAGGAATATGTTCTCTCCATTCACCATTACTCTCAACATGGTATCTAGAGCCTAATCCTTGACCTCCCGGTGGACCCACTGTTCATCGGTGCCCGGAAAACGTGTCTCATTCCGTTTTCCGGCTACCCACACTGTTTTGTCTCTTTCTGGCAATTTTTTTCCTATTTTTTAGGGTTTCTTCTTCGCTGCCGCCGCCGCCACCTTTCCGGCCGACGACCCCCCCCACCCAACTCGCCTTCCTCCGGCGAACCCAACGCCACCAGTCGCGCGGCAAACAGAGGCCGCACCCGTCCCTACGCGTCGATTCCGTGCTGGGCGCAGTTTCTCTCTCCTCTCCGTCGGCCGCCGCGCGTGGCGGCGCGTCCGGCGACTTTTCCGGCGACGATCACCGGCGCCGGACTCGCCCAGACCTCCTCTACCCCGATCTATTATTTGTTTTGTAATCGGCCATCGTTTGTCACAGATCTCTTCCTTCTCGGGCCGTTTTTCTCTCTCCTGTTGCTGTTTCTCTCTCCTGTTACAACATCTATGGCTTCCTCTTCCGCTGATCGGCCTGACTCTGCTATTTTCACTAATTATGTCAATGTCGCTCTTTCCATTAACAAGTTAGATGACACCAATTATGATACTTGGGCTTCAGATATCAAGCTTTGGCTTAAGGGACAGGATTATGTTGCTCATCTTACCCAGACAGCTGCTTCCGTTGATGAGAAGGATCGTCCTCGTTGGTTGAAAATTGACGCTCAAATTTGTAGTGTCCTTAAGTCGACCATTCATCCCTCCCTAAAACAAATTTTTCATGCCCATGAGACATGTGTTGATGTATGGGAACAAGCCCGAGTGTTATACACCAATGATACTCAACGTCTCTATGGTGTGTGTCAAAATTTCCAGAATATCATCTCCCCACGACGCCTTGATGGCTCCATGGCTGAGTATTTGGGCAAAGTTCATGGCCTCCTACATGACTTCAATGAACTTTTGCCTCCTGCTGACACTCCTGCCAAGGAACTAGAGCAACGCCAAACATTCTTTATGTTGATGGCATTGTATGGGCTTCCTGATGAGTACTCTTCCATTCGTGATCAGATTTTGGGATCTCTGACGTGCCTACCTTGAACTCGGCTTGGTTCACTCTGTTGCGTGTGCCTTGCAAGTTTTCCCCTGACATACCTTCTTCAGCTCCCACTGGTGACTCCTCTGCTTTGGTTTCTCAACGTGATGATCGTCAGCGTTCTCGCAAACCGGGCAAAGGTCGTCCCAAGTGTGATCACTGTCACAAACTGGGCCACACAATTGACCGTTGCTATGTCTTACATGGTCGTCCCCCTCGCCCTATTACTGCTGTTGCCCACACTGCCTCTCCTGTCTCTACTGCATCTGGTGCTACCCCCCCTGATAGTTCTGGCTCTGGGCCCCAACTCTCTTCAATGACTTCCTTAAATGGTATAAAGAACGTCAAGCTTCCAATTCCACTGCTTCTGTTGCGCACACAGACCCTTCGTTTGTTGGTCTCACTCACTTCACCTCTCTTGGCCCTTGGGTCCTAGATTCTGGTGCTACCGATCATATTTCTGGTAATCAGTCTCTTTTCTCATTTCTTTCTACCTCTGCTTATTTACCCTCTATCACTATGGCTAATGGTTCTCGCGTCACATCTCATAGTGTTGGTACTGTCCATCTTTCTCCTTCTCTCTCCATTGACAATGTCCTTTATGTCCCAGAGTCTCCCTTTAATTTATTATCCCTTAGTCGTCTTACTCGTTCTCTTGATTGCCTTATTTCTTTTACTAAAGATTCTGTTTTCTTACAGGACCGGAGTTCGGGACGGATGATTGGCACCGGATGTGAGTCTCATGGCCTTTATCACCTATGCACCTCTGCTCCTGTTGGTTTGGTGGCGGATTCCCCTACCCTCAACCATGCTCGATTAGGTCATCCTAGCCTTGCCAAGCTTCAACATCTTGTACCACGTCTGTCTAAGTTGTCTCATTTGTCGTGTGAGTCGTGTCAATTAGGCAAACATAGTCGTAGTTCCTTTTCTCCGAGTGTCCACAACCGAGCATTGTCTCCTTTTGCTTAGTTCATTCTGATATTTGGGGGCCGAGTCGGGTCCCGTCCACTTTAGGATTTCAGTATTTTGTCACTTTTATTGATGATTACTCTCGATGTACTTGGTTATTTTTAATGAAATCTCGTTCCGAATTATTTTCCATATTTCAATCCTTTTATAATGAAATTCAAACTCAATTTGGTGTTTCTATTCGTACTTTTCGTAGTGATAATGCTCGTGAATACCTCTCTCACTCCTTTAAAGCCTTCATGGCTTCCCATGACATTCTTCATCAGACTTCTTGTGCATATACCTCTCAACAAAATGGGGTGGCTGAGCGCAAAAATAGACACCTAATTAAGACCACTCGCACCCTTGTTGAGATTTCCGTTGAAGTACTTTTGTTATAATTGTAAATCAGTTTAATTCCATCAACGGTCTCAAACACTGCAAGTATACCGTTCGTTCAAGTAGTTAAAATATCGTATCCACAGGGATTAGAAGGTAAAATAAGCATTTATTGACTATTCGTGACTAAAGAATAATTCCAATTTATAGTTTGTCATGTAAATGTGAGATGAAGAGCATGACTATTGGAATGTTAAAACTATAAAAAGATTAGTTTTAGAATGGGAAAGAGTAGAAATGGGATAATGGTATTGTGAGGCTGTGGGGGTCAGATTTCACCGAACGTAACACTAATGTATCCTTAATCTCTTGTTAAATTCATTGCTTAGTCAACCCATAAGTTTACTCAAACCTAATCCCTTAGAGAAAGAGCTTAGGTGCGGATATTGAATATCAATCCCTTGAGTACCCAATACCTACACCCGCATTACGGGCTAGGATTTAAGACTACTAATGGGTCAAGCTCTATCCCTAGATACAATCTCCACTAGGCATATGTTCCAGAACTAATTTCAAAGGTATTTTCCAATACTCAATAGAACCTTAAATCATGCAAAGGGTGATCAATCCAAAGCAAGCATTAAGCAAAGAAACAAATACAACAATGAATGAAACAACAAATATATATATCATTGAAAACGTAAGGATTACAATAGAGTATGTTGGCTACATCTAACCCCACAAAATGGGTGAAACCACTCAACAAAGAGGGCAAATACAAAATAGAGATGAAAGGAGGATGAAGAACCGAAGGAAAGATCCGCACACGGACGATCTCAAGCCCTGGGAATCCCTTCCGCAACTCCTGGAGGCGCCTAATGTGAGAATGGGGGTTTCTCCCCTGAAAATGGCTTCAAATACGGGCCAGGGAGATCAGATTAGGGTTTCGCGCCCGGCTTGTAAGTCTTCGAGCCCGGCGCGTAATCTTTTGAACACTTTCTGCTTCATTGTAAGCCCGGCGCAATTCCATTTTACGCCCGGCGTAATGTCTTCCAGAGAGTTTCAAGCCTCTCTGTCTCGATCACGCCTGACGCGGGTAGTTTCGTGCCCGACGCATGTGTAAATTGCAGAATATTGAATGCTCTGCTCTTCTCAAGCCCGGCGCGGTTCATATTGCGCCCGGCGCGGTTCATATTGCGCCCGGCGCAGCCACTCTGCTCTGCTCCTTAGCTCCTTAGATTTCCAATCCTAAGGTCTTCCATCCTCAATTCACTAGCTCAATACCTGCACAAAAAATGAGGTGTATTAAGGTATTATCATCTGAATTTGGGTTAGTTATATCTGCACGCAAAATGAACCAAAAAGAGAACAATTATATTGCAATGGTTCAAAGGATGAGTGAAATTTGTTCAATAAGTCTCATCCAAAAAGAGGTAAAATTGAGACTTAACAACCCTCTTACTTCATGGTCACGTTCCTCAACCTTTTTGGGGTGATGTTGTTCTCACTGCTTGCTATCTCATCAATCGAATGCCATCTTCTGTCCTCAACAACCAAATAGCTCACTCTATTTTATTTCCCACTCAACCTCTCCACCCTCTACCTCCTCGTGTCTTTGGATCTACGTGTTTTGTCCATAATCACAGTCCTGGTCTTGACAAACTCTCCGCTCGGTCTCATAAATGTGTCTTTTTAGGGTATCCTAGGTCTCAAAAAGGGTATAAATGTTTCTCACCCTCCCTTAGTCGCTACTTAATTTCAGTTGATGTCACCTTTCTTGAGTCTTCTCCCTACTTTTCATCTACTTCCTCTTCTCCTACACCTGTCCTTGCCCCTTCACCCTTACCTCTTGTCTTTGATACTCCTCCTGTGTCTGCTGTGTCACCCGACCCACCACCTCCGCCTCCACTTCAAGTTTATCATCGTCGCCAACGCTCCAGCCTTCCCATTGGACCCCCACCCGACTCTACTTCGGTGCCACCTCCTTCGTCTCCTCCGGCCCAACCACTTGAGTCTGACCTCCCTATTGCCCTTCGGAAAGGTAATCGTTCTACTCGTAATCCTTCCCCTCATTATATTACTCTGAGTTATCACAGGTTATCCCCCTCCCAATATACTTGTCTCTCTTCTCTTTCCTCTGTGTCTATTCCTAAAAATGTAGGTGATGCCTTGGCCCACCCTGGTTGGAAACAAGCCATGCTTGATGAACTGTGTGCTCTTCAGAACAATGGTACTTGGGATCTTGTTTCTTTGACTCCTGGGAAGTCTGTGGTTGGATGTCGATGGATCTTCACAGTCAAGGTTGGTCCTGATGGCACCATTGATCGACTCAAAGCTCGTTTGGTCGCCAAAGGTTATACTCAAATTTTTGGATTAGACTATGGTGACACTTTCTCTCCTGTTGCCAAGATGACCTCTTATTCTTAGCCATGGCTGCTCTTCGCCGTTGGCCTCTCTATCAACTGGATGTTAAAAATGCCTTTCTTCATGGGGATTTGCTTGAGGAAATTTATATGGAGCAACCTCCTGGGTTTGTTGCTCAGGGGGAGTCTTCCGGTTTGGTATGTCGTCTCCGCAAATCACTTTATGGTCTTAAGCAGTCTCCAAGGGCATGGTTTGGTAGATTCAGTACTGTAGTCCAACAGTTTGGTATGACTCGAAGCGAAGCTGATCATTCGGTCTTTTATCGACATTCCACTGCTGGGTGCATCTACTTGATAGTGTATGTTGATGATATTGTTCTTACTGGTAGTGATCATCATGGCATTTCTCAGATAAAACAACATCTTTGCCATCACTTTCAGACAAAAGACCTTGGTAAACTTAGGTATTTCTTGGGGATTGAGGTAGCGCAATCTACAAATGGAATTGTAATATCTCAAAGAAAGTATGCATTGGATATTTTAGAGGAAACTGGGCTAATGAATTCCAAGCCCGTTGATACACCTATGGATCCTAATGCTAAACTTCTACCAAGTCAGGGGGAGCCTTTCTCAGATCCTGAGAGGTACAGAAGACTGGTTGGGAAATTGAATTATCTCACGGTAACTCGTCCTGACATCTCTTTTGTGGTTAGTGTGGTGAGTCAATTTCTCAATTCTCCATGTGCAGGACATTGGAATGCAGTCATCCGCATTCTGAAGTATATCAAAGGTGCTCCAAGAAAAGGTTTATTATATGGCTACAACAATCATACCCAAGTTGTGGGATACTCAGATGCAGATTGGGCAGGCTCTCCCTCTGACAGGAGATCCACCTCAGGTTATTGTGTCTTTATCGGTGATAACTTGATTTCCTGGAAAAGTAAGAAGCAGAATGTAGTGGCAAGATCTAGTGCAGAAGCAGAATACCGTGCTATGGCCTGTGCTACGTGTGAGCTTATTTGGCTCAAACAGTTGCTTAAAGAACTGAGATTTGGCGAAGTTACACAGATGACTCTCATATGTGATAACCAAGCTGCCCTTCATATTGCCTCAAATCCAGTATTTCACGACAAACACATTGAGATAGATTGTCACTTCATTCGTGAGAAGATTTTATCTGGAGACATTACTACTCAGTTTGTTAACTCTACTGATCAGTTGGCAGATGTCTTCACCAAATCATTACGGGATCCTAGGATTGATTATATTTGTAACAAGCTTGGTGCATATGATCTATATACACCAGCTTGAGGGGGAGTGTTAGATATAATTTTATCTTATGATTTTTATCTTATAGTTTTTATCTTATGGGCCTAGGCCCACTACTTTGTATTTAAACACATCTTTTGCTTTGCAATACACAAGGAATATGTTCTCTCCATTCACCATTACTCTCAACATGTATAAATTATTTATCTTGTGTTCATAATCTTTGGTATACTGGTAATCCAGCTATTGGCTTTCCTACCATGTCATTTTCGGCATCATCCATGATTGACCAATGACAACTATTATTCACATGCATGTTTATGCCATGTCTGTTTCTTCAAAATGAAGCAACCATCTTCAGTGTGTTGTTACAGTAGTATTACACAATGTTTTTCTTTTGCCCTTTGGGTAATAAACACACATCCTATTGAAATTGGTGTGATGTTACATGTTTTCTTCTGCGTATGTTTGTCTATATCGTTCAGAGAATAATTTCTGGGTATGGTTGTTTTTCTCAAGGCTAACTATCATCTTTCTAACATGCATGCTTCCCCTCTTAATGTAGGTGTGTATCAGCAACTGCAAGAGTTTGAGCAAAAGATCTATGGACTGATCGGTAGTGGAAGCTCTCTGTTACCTGGTTTCTCATCTACAGCACCTCCTTCCATTAACTTTGGTTTCCCAAAGATCAATGATCCAGCTCAGCTTCCTTCCTTCAGCACTGCTGGAACACCATCAATCTTCACACGAGCACCCCTAGACATTACTCCAACTGAGTTTACATTTGGAGCAGGTCAGATGCAGAAGAATGTGGCTGGAAGTCCCTTTAATGGAAATCAGCCTAATCCAAATGGTACTGATATCCAAATGGATGGTTCTTGATCCTCATCAGCCACATGTGTGATTAAGCTGCTTGACAATTTGGCTTGTGGTAAAGTTTACAGGTACCAAGCTGCCATATTTCTAGTCAAGGTGCGATAATCATGAGTGACTTGTCAATTCTATACCAACATCTTTTTTCCCTTGTTTTTCTCAAAGCTTTTTATAGTTGTTATCTCTTGTTGTAGTTGTATTAAAGCATATTTTACTGGCCTCAGTAGATCTGCGACAATGTCCAGTATTTAATATTACAAGCAAAATTTTATCTACAAATATACAATAGTAAACAATCTTGTTTTGGAATTTTGCTGTTCTGAAGTATGCAAAAATTCATGGACAAATTTTTGAAATTCATTATCAAAATTTTCACTTTTTTTTTTTACCACCATCCCGAAGTAACCATAAGATATTATTTGGAGACTTGTGAATGTGAATTTTCCATCTTATTATCCAGTTATCATGTTTCTAAAGTTATGCCTCCATCAACATCAACATCAACACTATTATATACTCTATCATTCTTCACATATACTTAATCGGGTTCCAATTCAAAAATATTTTGTGCTATGAAGTCATGCTCTCTATATATGACTTTGTTCCATGCAAAAGTCTAGTCAATTCATTTAAATACAAGACAATCACCATTCTTCCAAAGTTTCCATCTTGTCTCAAATGCTTAAACAAGTTGTTTATCTATCCTATTTTTCTTGTCCTTTCAGTTCTACACGTTAACATTTTTACGTACCTGTTTAGAATCAGATACCTGTTCAAAACAACAATTGTGCTGTAAATAATTTTTGCTTCCGTGTTATGTTAAGAATTTTGACGACCAATTACATAGAAACAGGTTATACTCAAATCCAAACATGTACCATGTAACATTCAAATTATAAGAGACTGGAGTTGGTTATGCTTTCTCTCCCAATAATATCTCATTTAAACCTTGATACAACGTGACTTAATACAAATAATTAAGGATTCGGTACAAACATTTACCATTTTTTCAATGTGGGTTTAAATTGATTCAGTACAAGCGTTTACCATTTTTTTTTAATTTTTTATGTGGGTTTAAATTTCTTTTACCTTGCTTATTTGGTGGACAATCCTGTGGTTTGGGTCTATGTAAGAACTTTTTAGGATTTTTACCGACAGTCTCAATATTTCATTGGTGTGTTTTCTGATAGTATTACCATTAGGTATAGCTTGATACATAATTTTTTGTTTTTTTTTTTTTTTGAGAATTTGACATTAAAAATGTTAATTTTTTTGTAATTTATTATCATTTAAAAAGTATCATTCTTAGAAAATATTGATTTTTTTTGGAATAGTTTTCGCTAAGTTTTCCTATGGAATTATTTTCACGGAAGAGGTGAAAAACTAGTTTTTCTGAAATAATTTTTTTTTTAATGTAGTAAAAGTGTCATGTTATATTAATTTACATATTTAATATAAAAAAATCTATGATTTTTAGATAATATTTATAAATATTCTTATAAAACCAATTAAATATATTTGCATGATTCTTAGACAAAAAAACTTGTGAATTAGATGCCCCTTAAGATGTTTTCAAGTTTTATTGGGGTAGTATTGAGGTGTCTTCATATTTTACCACTTTTTACAAAAAAAAAAAAAGAAGTAATAATAATAAAGTCACGTTTATGATTTGAACGTCACAAGTTTAAATCTGGGAAATAATTCTTTCTATTTATAAGAATAAGGTTGTGTACATTATTTTTTCCAATATATCCTTGATGTCTGGTGAGTCTGCCTTTTTGTTTTCTTCCGGGCTTCGCTAGGTCATCTCTAATTTTTCCTTGGACAAGATTTTTTAAAACGAAGTTGTTCATAGTTTTTTTTTTTTTTTTGGAAAAAGAAAATTGGTTGTTATATAAACTTACTTGCACCAATCGTTTTTATATAACTCAGGACAGAACTATATTCCTAAAATTGTGAAAATGAAAAATAAAATAAAATAAAATATTAATTTGATCCATCGCCTAAGACTCAGGAAGTTATCCTTATCAAACAAGTTATATTAAAATAAGATTGTTTTTGTTATCATATTTTTTCAATTGGAAATTAACACATTTACGCATAATTGTCGAGGTTGTCTCTGTTCACTACTGGAACTTTGTCCTAATACAGATACCTGTACCTAAATAGAGCAATATATGATGATTTCGTCCTAACCAGGCGTTCATTTAGACCCATGGTTAACTAAATCTAAAAATTTAGCAAATTTTGTTTTATATGTGAATAAAAATAAATAAACATAATCATATATAATTGTTGTTATGATTAATATTAATCACAGTTAGTTATTAGATATTTGAGTAACTTCGTGATGTTATTGCTAACTTGTAATACAAAGTTAAACATCATTAATCATTTCAAAGCTGAAATGTTGAATTATAATCTTTTCAAAGCATGCTCTAAAAGGTTTACCCCACATAATCTTTTTAATTGGTTGATGTTATCTTAATAATATTCGCTTCCTCTTTTGCTTAATAAACTATAAATATGGTAAAGGATATAAAACTGCAGCTGAGTGAAGCTATATAACTTTCATAATAAGCTGTTATAAAGGTAATTAAAATAAACTCTTACTTTCGATCAATTATGAATTGTTATATTAAAAATCGAAGACTTTTATCACAATTATTTTAAAAATCATTCTTAAAAATATAACCATATTAATCATGTAAAATATTTCCAATAACATTGCCTTAAAATGAAACTATAAACTTTATGAATGGGATTATTGTGAATGGAAAAAAAAAAAAAAAGTTACTTTAATTACCACCGCATGAAATTTTAGTTCATCAACACATTTTATTAATATGATAAATTGAGATGTAAAAGAATAAACTGTAAAATTATGACAAATTCCATCTTAGAAAAACTTATTGAGGATCCCGGCCTCCAGTGTAAATGGATCACATGTAAGTGTAACCAATAAATTTCCTCACTGTTTATTGTTGATGAAATCAATTGATACAGGAATAGTGAAGGTTGGAGATCGAATTGATTGAAATGAATGCAAATGCAGCATTAATTATTTTTCAATCATTGAACGTGCATAACATGTGCACGTATATATAATGCTGCAGACAGCAGGATACAGAGGCCCAGAAGCCAGAACTATAAATTCAAGCCAACCCTATTTGTTATTAAACAAAGCCAAGAGAAAAAGAAATAAGAAGAAGAAGACGTAGGATCATAATAGCATTTTTATTACTCGATGTCCCGCTAATTATTTTCTGGGTCTACTTACATTTACTGAAGCAGAAAAGAAGAAGGAAATTTCTTAAGCTAAAAGCAACGAAAACGGCGACGTAGAGAAAGAAAAACTGGAGTCTAGGCTTGGCAGCAACATGAAAAAAGAAAGAAAGAAAGAAAGAAAGAAAGAAAGTGTGGCGTGACATGGTGGATCAATGGCCCAACACATCAACGTTGTTGTGAGAGACATCAGGAGAGTCATCATCGTCATGGTGGAAAATATTATTAGTGACTTTCCTAACGGCAGCCTTGAAAGTGTCATCAACATCAGCGTACAAGCCGAGAGTGTCATCCTCGTCGGTGCACTCTTCGACTCCTCCCTCCACGTGGCTTGATCCGCAGCCTGAAGCCGCTGCGGTGACAGGATCCTCACGCCTCACTGCATGGATGGTTTCACCCACCAAGTCATCGTGCCCCTTCACGCACCACATGCTCACCACCAAAACTCCAAGACCAAACACGAGCATTTCCTTCGTATATTTCCCCATTGCTACCTCTACGTTCTTGTTCAGTCTTCAAGAGTGATGATGGACCCTTCGCCCCACTCACACTTTTAAAGCCACTCTTGCTTCCTATTGTGTTGGAGTTGGACCCTTGGAACTGGTCTTAGGCTTCCGATTCTAAACATGTCACCTTCTGCGTAACATTCGACACATCGCCTTCTTTTCGTTCTTACGTGTAATGCTGTTAACCGCATGCAGTTGCATTCAACTCATCTAAACATTCTGCATCTTCAGCCACTCCTATACCGTCTTATATGTTGCTAATTAAATTACTTAACAAACATTTAAAGATTAAACATGAATAATGTAAGTTTATTTTATCAATTAATTATTATGTTGTAAAACATACAACTTCATTTTTATGAGGTATATATATATAACAATTATTTGTATTCATTTTACATTACTTATATTGATTTAATTAATTACTACTGATTTGACTATATATTGTGATTTAACCTCAGATGAATTAATATTTCGTAAACCAATGCTTTTATCAATTTAATTATTGGTCTCATTATAAAATATTAAACTAAATAAAACTATTTTTAAAAAATATTTACATCGCTAATGCGTAATATTATTTTTATCTACCAAAAATTAAATGGTGCACCAGGATTAAATAATGTATATGTATCCATTATTCACACATGTGAAAAGCACAATTAATTAATAGTCTCACATGACTCATTCTGAGGGGGCATGAATGATATCCATCCTTATCAATTCTCATAATTGGTGCTTCTCTATTCGAGAACAAAATAAATTGCTGTATACAATGACAGTTTTTTTTTTTTTTTTTTTTTTTTTTTTTTTTTTTTTTACCTTTATAATTTGAGAACCAGGTCTGTATATCTAATGACACGTCCTCGTAGAATAAGTTTAGAATAAATTTATCAAAATTTATTTCATCCAATAACTCATATTTTATATCAAATTTTCATGATTTAATTATTAAATTAAAATTTGTTAATGTAAATATCAAATTTATAAATTTTAAAAATTTTAAAAATTTTAAAAATTATATATATAATACTCTATTTCATTAATTCAAATTGATAAATAATCATAAAAATATTATATATTTCAATTTAAATTAATGAAATAAAATATTAAATAATTTTTATTTTTTCTAAAAATTTACAAACTTAATTTATATGCTAAATTTTTTTAATTTAACAATTAAATCATTAAGATTTAATACAAAACATAAGTTATTGAGTGAAGTAAGTCTTAATAAACTTATTCTTGAAGTAAATTGATCCCTTAGACATACTTATATGTATAACAAAAATTCATTTTCTTGAAATAACATATACATGAGGCAAAGTTAAAAAAAATAAAATTTAATTATGTTTTGTCAGGAATTTATTTACTTTTTATCCTAAGTTTTTTGCTTTATAATCACAACTAATTAAATATTTGTATGGTAATAACATTTTGTGTTTCCTAGAAGAAAAATGCCAAACTAATTACACAGAAATCATCTAATTAAGTTTACAAGAGCAAGCGTTATATATATGTGGGTGTGTGATTCCTTTGTTTATATTTTTTTTCACCTATTAATTTATTAATTTCAGCAATCCATAGTTTACAAACACAATATTTCATGGCATTCTTGCTATATTGTTTTTTAATATTACAAAACATTATAATATATGTATCAATAATGGCGATAACAATATAACGGATACACCAACCCACTTAAACATGCAAAATTTGAGGTAGGCAAGATTTGTCTTCACTAACAGCTCTTGTTACAATGTAAAGGGACAAGTAGAGGGTTTTAAGGCTCCAGTTGGTTTCAACGATTTCCAACTTTTCCTACATGGTTCTGATTAAGACTAAATACTCTTCCCCTCAAGTTAATATATATAATCAATTGTTAATATCCTCCCTTATATATGTAAAAAAAATGTTAATATCCACTTGTATGATTAATATTACATCATATTTGTCATACCATGCATACTTTTTTCATAAAACAAAATGCATTATACATAGTATTGAAGCTTTTATATATTTTTGCAAAAGAATTAAAATGCGATAGAATGCTTTTCATTACTAATTATTATATAAAATACATTCCCATCATTCGATATTTATTTTAAAATAATTACAAAACTATACCTATATTACACCAAAATTTACTATTAACAATAATTATTTAATGATAATAAGTTATTTATCTATATTTTATTATCTAATAAAAATATTAATGATTAATAAATAATAGTCACAAAAAATATATTTATAAGAATAATTATTAAAAGTCAATAAAAAGTACGAGTAATTTTTAATTTATTTTGTTGGAAAAAATACCTAGGTCCCACATCATTTAAAGACAAGCCAATTAAAAAGTATACAAGTGGAGGGTAACTCTCACCTTATAATTAAGCTGATTTGTAGGATGTATTTATACCCACGATGGTTACTCTTTGGTAAATAAAATAGTCTATATTGTGGGTGATGACCATGAGGTGTCTTGTTCCCATTAGCCAAACATGGTCGTAGTTTGGATAATAGAATTGTTTTCTTCTCGAATCCTCTTCTTGGATTCATTTTGATTTGCTTGTTGATTTGTCAGCTGTTACATTTTTTAGAGGTTTTTAGTTTTAGTTTCTAACCCCGTTCATGTACCCAAAAAAAAATTGATTTGTAGGATTAAATTAAATTCTTGATTTATTATTTTAAAATAACATCAAATCACTCATCATTTATTCACGTACCAAACTTAATACTATAATTCTTGAAGAAGTGTATTGGAGATCACCCATCATTTATTCAAGTTTCATATTATATAAGTAAATTATAATTTTTACCTTACAAGTGATAAAGACAATTAAAAAGTATATAAAAAGCCTAAATTCTACATCGATTAAAAATAAGATAATTAAAAAATATATGAGTAAATAATAAATTTTACCTTACAAGTAATAAGACAATTAAAAAGTATATTAGTCAGAATTCAAACCAATAAAAATACTAAAAAAATTTATACATTTTTTGATATTTAATCAAACTTATTGAATTTTATTGCACCCTTTATAACACATCGCACTAAACATAGCAGCTATAACATGAATGTATCGCTGACCCCGTCTCATTTATCAACTTTTTTTTTTTCTATCGAAATTTTAATGACACTAAGCTACTAACTTAAGACCTTGTAGTTCAGTAAAAAATTGAACTTTGTTGAGAGATTATATACTCAACTTTGGTAAGAGGAAAAATAGTGAAGAAAAGGTAAAGATTAGAGAGAATAAATAAATTCATTTTATTCTTTTTCTTTTCTAATTTTTAAACCAAATATTCTTAATTTTACTCTATTTCATACTTATTTTTAATTATTGTATTTATTATTATTATTTTTTCAAAAAAAATATGAAACACCTTACAGAGTATGTGTTTAGTATTTTCTGTAGGTAATTTAGAAGAGACAGCATATTAGTAGTAGGTAGGTGGAAGGTAGTGCACATATAAGGCAGTTGGTATCTGATGGTTTGACAACAAAGTACGACACCCAGCTGGCTCAACTCTTCCATCCATCTCATCATTTTGGTGCTTTAATGTTGCCAGTTGGAATTCAATACAATATATGGCCCTTCGCTACACACTTTTTTTCTTTAAATACATGTTTATAACAGTTTTAAGATTTTTTTTATTAAAAATAAATACTTTTTTAATAAAAAAACTCTACTAAAGTTATATTTAAACAAACTTTAAACTATTAATTAACTCTATTTTTAATGTCATCACATTAAGATAATTCATGCTTCATATGCGTTTTTATCATATAACTATTAGCTAGCAAAATTAATTATGCATTTCAACATATACGTACACATCAAGAAAAATAGAGATAAAATAAAGAGAGCTGCAGATTTAATAAGTGATATGATGTAATAATGCAAGATAAACAAAAACCAAATAAAGGGTATCAATTAGGTATATATATATTGCCGGTATGTATACACATATCATTATTCTATAAAGTAACTCCCCGCCAAAAGCAAGATAATAATTGTCTTTTGATATTATCGTACGTGGTTGAGTCTAGCCAGCGAAAGTGATTATTATCCTACAACATACTAAATCACCTTCCAATGTCTATTGAGATATGTGTTTATATTATATTATATATATATATATAAATTTATTTATTTTAATAGTGAGTCTAATTAAATTTATTTTATATAATTTATAATTTAAATTAATTTTTAATAATTTAATCTTATAAAGTGTTTATAAAGTGTGAAGAAGTGTAAGAAAATAAAGTAAAAATAAATATTATTTGTTAAAAGAAAAATAGAAATAAAATATAATGAAAGTTTATTTTTTTTTTTTATAGATATTCTCTTTTAAAAATAAATATATTATTAATTTTAAATAAATAATTTTATGTAAACATAATAAATACTTTTATTATATTTATTATTATTTTAAATAAATAAATATAATATTTATAAATAATTTTATTTAAAATATAAATAAAAACCATTTTTTACTGTCATTATATATATATATATATATATATATATCCACTTACTTCAAAAGAAAGTCTATATAAAATTATTTCATTTAATAATTCATGTTTTACATCAAATTTTTATATGATCCAATTGTTAAATTAAAGTTTCTTAATGCATAAATTCAGCTTGCAAAGTTTTAAAAATTTGAAAACTATTTGATATTCCATTTTATTAATTCAAATCAATGTATAAAATATTTTTACGATTATTTATCAATTTGAATTAATGAAATGGAGTATCAAATAATTTTTTTTAAACTTACATATTTGATATATGCATTAAGAACTTTTAATTTAACGGTTGAATCGTTAAAATTTGATGGAAAATATGACTTATTGAGTTGAATAAGTTTAAATAAACTTACTCTTGGAGTAAGTAGATCTCTCTTCTGTATATATGTATGTGTGTGTAAGAAGTTTTAGCAGTAATTTTGTGAGGCACTTGAGGTGTGTTGTGGGACTATGAGAGTTGAGGAACTCTCATGAGTTTGGTCTTGGGGTCTCTGGCCAGAGGTCCAATTGACATTAAGAGAAAAAAGCTATATAAGATTTTTTGTTTAGAACTGAGCTCTATAAGCTCATGATCTTCAAACCATGGAGAGAGAAACAAGAAAGATAGCCTCTAGAGATTTCTGACTTTTCTTCTTCTAGATCTCCCGAGCTCGTAGGATCATTGTTGATCTGCTAAGTTGGTGATTCTAGGCTGTTGGGGCCCAAAAATCAATGGTGGTGTGGAGTCTCAAAGCTTAGAACCGTTCTTCTTCCTCTCCTCCTTTCTTAACTTGGCTTAGAATTGAGAGATAAGGGAAACTAGGATTGTTTTGGTTGTGATGTGTGGGTTATGCATGAATCGAATGGAAAATGAGTGTGACTATATTGGTGAATTTCATGATTTTTGGTTGAAAATGTTGAACTTGAGTAAGATGAGTTCATGAAGGTGAAAATTGTGTGATTTACTTTATTAGTGGTTGCATATTGTTTCTAATGCCAAGAATGAGTTGGAGGTGTTGTAAATGTATGTTTTTCATGCTTAGGGTTTTTTGAGTTTCTAGTCTCAGGGGCGATTTTCATGATTTGTAGATATAGATTTCTGGTATGACGTTGGGTACACTTCCATTGCTTCAGACATTAATCCAACTAAAGGTCTTTGTCTTGATCACATTGGGTGCAGAATCAATAATGTCGAACGTGAAAAGAGAGACTCATCTCAGGTTAGAATGCTATCGAGTATAGTTTGAATGGTGTCGAGCGTGAGAGTATTAGAAAGTCTTTAATTTGGTGACATTGGGCCCTAAATTGAGTGGCACCAAGCCTGATCAGGGAAGAGGCTCTTTATGTAGATGACGTCAGATGCCACTAAGGTGACATCAAACATGAGTCAAACAAAAGCTCTTTGCCTGATATGAGGTTGGACATGAATTTAATTTTCCACACCAAGCGTGAGGCCCCAATGGCTCCCTACCTTAGTCACATTAGGCGTGGGTTGAGTGTCGATGGACATGGATGAGGTAGAGAGATTTTTGCCTCAGTGGCGTCAAGCGTGAGGTAAGTTGCATCGAGCATGAGTTTTTTTGATGATACATGAGGTTTGATGGGTAAATTGAAGAACATGAATAGAGTAATTGAGCCTATTACTTGTTGTATGATGTATGATGAATGTTAAGCCTATATATGGATTTGTGATGATAAATATAGACATTGTATGGGGTATTATGATTGATATGCTATGAATTGCATGGTTGAAGTGTTAAATAGGTGTTGGTATGCCATTATTGAATAAGTTATTGAGCATTGAAATGCTAGTCTTAGATGAGGTGTATAGCATTAGTTTGCTAATTATGATTAGTGTGATTTGATCTCTATATGCATTGACCTGAGGTAATGTATATAAATGATGTATGATGAGACGTTGATTCTAAGAATATAATGGACATTAAAACATGTTGATTTGCTTAATATTAGAGGATAGGGTGTTGTTGAAAGTTGAATATCTCATATAAAGAATCTTGTTTTAGCGTTTGGGGAGGCCAATGTTTGAAAACACTCCTTGAGTAGGTGTGAAACTCTCAAAGCGGATTTTGTTGAATCTCCACTAGGTCTTTAGTCAATATGGAGTAAAGTATGAAGTCGAGGGCTATAACTCTTTACTGATTGGAAAGGTTGTGTGGTTCCTTGTGGATAGTTAGTGAGTTAACTCCATATGTGACTTGATACTGCATGTCAAGGTCGAGGTATGCCTATACCTAGCTATATTATTTATGATATTGGAAATGGACTTTTCTAGTGCAAGTAACAACACCCAAGAAATCAAAAGTTAGGGATTAATATTTCATTTTAGTTGTGATTGAGCGAATATATTTTGGCATGAAAATCATTGGGTTGGTTTGGTAAGGTCAAACCACTTAGACTACTTTGGTGTATTAAGAGATCCCGTAGGTGAATGCGTGATAACATATTAGTGGTTAAGTATGCATATGATGTGGTGTGAGTTGTTATTGTTGTTCATATGCATTGAATGAGCATATTGTTGTGCTATATAATTGTGGTGAATGTTTGATTGCTTGAGTGTTTTAACTTTCAAACATGTTGGTGTTGTGTGGTTTGGTGAATGTTATAAATTAACCATGTGATGTGTTTTGGTTGGTTTACATTTTGGCAAGTAATATAGATGTTCCTTCCTATACGTACATGTTTTTGATATTTAGCTCACCCTTGTTTTTGTTCCATGTGACATGGATTATGATGATCATGATTTTCATGAGAGCAGGACATGGTTAACTGGAGAGAGCTAGTGGAGCTATTGGTGGGTCATGTTTTGATTGGCGATGTAGTCATTGACTACTTTTGTAGTTATATAGTTGTTCTTGATTGCCACATAGAATTTTATACTATTTTTATACTAGGTAACTGTACATATATTGTATATATTAATATGTTTGTTTTTAGTTGCTTATGTTTATGTACATGTCATAGTGTGCAAACCATTCAATATAAGATAATTTTTATTGCTAATAGTTGTGATCTATAAGTGTGATGGTCATGATGAATCGTTACAATATATATATATATATATATATATATATATACGAGGAATGATCTACTTATTCTAAGTTTATTTAGACTTTTTTCATTCAATATATAATTCATATTTTATATTAAATTTTAACAATTAAATCTTTAAATTAAAAGTCTTAATATATAGATCAAGTTTGTAAATTTTTTAAAAAATTAAAAATTGTTTGATACTTCATTTCATTAATTCAAATTGATGGATAATCATAAAAGCATTTTATACATTAATTTGAATTAATGAAATGGAGTATCAAATAGTTTTCAAATTTTTAAAATAAATTTATAAACCTGATCCATACATTAAGAACTTTTAATTCAATGATTATATCATTGAAATTTGATGTAAAACATGAGTTATAAATTTATAAATTTTCGACGGAAAATTTCCGATGGATATGGATCCGTCGGAAATTTCTGACGATTTATATTTCCATCAGATTTTTGACAGAATTTTTCGTCAGAAATTTTTCGTCAAAAATTTCCGACGGAAATATAAATCCGTCGGAAATTTTCGACAGAAACTTTCTGACGGAAAATTCCGTCGGAAATTTCTGACAAAAAAATAAATCCGTCGAAACTTTCTGCCGGAAATCCATCGGAAATTTCCGACGGAATATTCCGTCGGAGATCTTATTTTTAATTTTTATTTTTAATTTTTATTTTTAATTTCTTATTTTTAATTTATTATTTTTAATTTCTTATATATATTTGTAGTATTAAAAATTTTATATATCTTTTAAAGATATAAATATATATTATAATTATTTATTACAAGTTTTTTATATCTACGATTAGTATTAAAGATGAAAATAAATTAGGTTATACTATATTTTATTATAATTTACTTGTTTTGAACCTAACTTTCTTTAAAAATATATATTTTAAGAATGACTTATTTATCTATCATAGACAATTTTTAAATGTTTGGGTAGAACTACAATCATAAAGACTTATTTTATAATAATTTAACACTATTAAAAATATAAAAATCTATATGTTAAATTTATAAAAATAAAGTTTAATTTATTTATGATAAAAATATGTTTTTAATATCTAATATATATTTTTAGATGATAATTTATTTTAAAATATATCTTATAATAACAATTCTAAATGGAATATAAATCTTATGATTTTTCTTATTTTGATTTTTTTAATCAATGTATACAATTTTACTATTTTGATTTTTTCAATCAACGTATACAATAAATAAAAAATACAAAAGATAAACATGCATGCTACAAATTTTATTTTATCAAAAAATTATTTGTTTCAATATATTACATTATATATGTGAATATTAAGACATATATATATATACATATATATATTATAATTAAACTTTTTTTAAAAATTAATTCATTATTAAGAATTTTTTTTTATCACATGAGAATTAATTTCCTTCAAAAATTTGACAGATATCAAATAAATAAACATTTTTTCTGAATCTATATATTTATTTTATTAGAATATAATTTTTATTTTTTAAAATATATTATTTTTTTAGATAAAAAATTATGTATATGTCAAATAGTAGTGAGGGCAAGTGCCTCACTATTCCAAACGTGCATTTTGTAAATAGGGGTTATAATTATACCGGTGTAATTTTTACTAAGTGTTATGTCGCTCTATAACTTTATATTAAATGTGAATTTTGTAAATCTAACCGTTAAATTGAAAGCTCATATCACTTTATACGTGTATATCAAATTTTGTTAAAATTGAACAACAACTGGAAGATAATCCAAGTGTTCATATTTTAGTGTATTTTGAAATGAATATATTACATCAATTTTGTTTTATAAAAATGAAGTATCAAATCATCTTGGTTTAATATAAAGTTTTGTATATATAATCTATAAGAGATATGAACTTTCAATTTAACAGTTGGATTTACCAAATTCACATTTAATATATATATATATATATATATATATATATATATATATGAGGGGGGTTATAATTACAATGATATAAATTTTACTAAATGTTACACCGCTCAATAACTTTATATTAAATGTGTAACGACCCACCCTAGGTCGTCACATTAATAACCAGCCAAAATAAAATAATATAAAATAAAGAAAATAGAGCAAAAGCCAGCTACGCTAGAGTGTAAAAATTGTTTCATAATATCAAACATAATTATATCAGAGTCAATCTTAGTAAAATTATACAGTAATCCAATAGTAACATCATGAAATATAAGTTAGACACCCTAGGTGCTGGTCAAGCTCTACGTCTAGCCACTTCTCAAAGCAGCTACCCCAAAAGACTCCTTGCTATCCCAAGGCCTCACACCTGATCTGCTCCCCCACATAGTGAGATCATCACAGTCCAAACCACATGGAAACATAAGGGTTAGCACATATAAAACCAACCATAGTATATCATAATAAAATATCATTAAATAGATATTTATCCACATTATTTATCCATGCCAAAAAGTCATTTCCATTCTAAATTTAAACCAATATATTGTATACACATCCATGTCAATGCGTACATATTTTATGATAATAAGAAAATCCATAACCAACGTATACAATTCATACCATATGTATACATATTCCACATCCAAAACAAAGTCACATCACTGTATAATCCATGATGTAACCAACACATCCAAACCAAATGTTGGCCTCGACACCATCCAAACCAAGTGTCAAATACGGTGAAACAGGTGATCAACCCATGTCCCACTCCGAACCTCTCATGGAAAATATACAGTTGGATTGCGTCGTCACGTAACCCTGGTGATCATGGCCACTTCATCCATCGGTATGACTCGACCTTGCCCCCATACTGGTAGCAAATAGAATGCTTAAAGGAGTACTTAAGAATCCACCTAACATCTGAAGTGGTTTATTATAAAACCTTTGAAAAAGTTCCATATTGGAATCCTCACCATGGGATTCCCAATTTTTATATTTTCCAAAGATTATATCCTGATCTCACCAAGAGATCTAATCCATACCATAACCTTACTCGTTTAAGTCCTATTTACTTTTCCAAACCACATACACATAGCATATTCCATAATTAAACATAACCATAACCATGCCAATTTGTCAATATAATAATAATATAAATAATTAAATATCCAAAACAACCATCAATTGATCCAAATTATACTATATGAAATGAAAATCTCCACATAAAATAGCATATTAAAATTATACTATTCCTATCATGCTCATATATACTAGATTAATTTTATAAGCACTACCCTTACTTGTATAAACCTGAACTGAAACTCGGGCAGAACCACCTCCTCTCTCTTGCTTAAACAAGAACCGAAACTCGGGCAAAATCTCCTCTTCTCCCTCCTCTTTTCTCTTCCCTGGCAGAACCTCCTCTACTGGATTCCTCTTTCTCTCTCCTCTTTTCTTTTCTTTCTCTCTCTCTCCCTTCTCTTTCTCTCTCTCTCTTCTCTTTCTCTCTCTCTAAGATTTTCACTTCCCTCAGTATATTTTTTTTCACCCCCTGCCTCCTATTTATAGGCAACCAGAGTCACCCGGAACGGCCCGTATTGAATTCGGAACGGCCCGTTCCGAATCTTTCAAATGTACGCAAATTTTTAAACTGGAACGGCCCGTTCCGAAATCGGAACGGCCCGTTCCGAAATCGGAACGGCCCGTTCCCAAAAAGCAGAACGACCCGTTCTAAAATCAGAACGGCCCGTTCCGAGACTCATCCAGAACGGCCCGTTCTCCTTCCGGAACGGCCCGTTCTCCCTCCAGAATGGCCCGTTCCAAAGTCAGAACGACCCGTTCTCCCAGTTGGAACGGCCCGTTCCAAGTTTCCAAAACACCCCTTAAAATTTTTTTTTTAAAATTGCGAAAATGCCATCAGTAATAAAATTACAAGAATACCCCTATACCTTTATAAAATTTATGAAAATGCCATTGATAATTAATAATAAAAAAATGGGTATTACAAAATGTGAATTTTGTAAATTCAACCGTTAAATTGAAATTTTTTTACTCTTAAATCATATATATATATATAGACACACACACACACACACACACATACACACACACACACACACACACACACACACATATATATATATATATATATATATATATATATATATAGACACACACACACACACACACACACACACACACACACACACATATATATATATATATATATGAGGGGGGTTATAATTACAATGGTATAAATTTTACTAAGTGTTACACCGCTCAATAATTTTATATTAAATGTGAATTTTGTAAATTCAACCATTAAATTGAAAATCTTTTACTCTTAAATCATATATACAAAATGTTATATTAATCGAAGATGATTTCTTATAAAACCAAAATTAAATCTGTCAAAAAATTTATATTTTTGATGAGAAATTTTTTGTAGGAAAAGTTATATTATTGATAGAATATTTCAGACAAATTTATATTTGTCGAAAATGTAAGAACTGATTTTAAATTTGATATGAAAATATTATGATATAATTAGATAAGATTTTAAGTTAGTATTTTATTAATGGTTGATAATTAAAAAATAAAACATGGATAAATAAATTTTTTGAATTTTAAATGTTTGATTTAAGATAACTTACAAAATAACTCTTGGTAAAGTTATTCCGCTCAATAACTCATGGTGTGTTGAATTTCATCGATCCAATTAATTGTTAAATTAAAAATTATTAAATTTTACTAATAATTAATATAAAAAAATTAATTAGTTTTGGAATAAATTATTTGCTAATTAACAATATAATTGAAATATTAATTATTTTAAATTATTTAACTAAAATCTTATTGACAATTTACTATATGATCTTAATATTTTTGTATAATTAATATCTGGTTTTAAATTTGATATGAAAATATTATATATAATTAGATAAGATTTTAGGTTAGTATTTTATTAATAGTTGATAATTAGAAAAAAAAATAAGGATAAATACATTTTTTGAATTTTATATGTTTGATTTAAGGTAAATAAATATATTAAATTAATTAATAATTTATTTAAGATATTAAAATTTAATTTATAAGTATGTAATAAATAAATATTTATAATTTTATAAATTATATTATCATTATAAATTATAAAATTAAATAATTTAAATTATAATTTTAAATAAAAATAAGTAGATGTTAATTATAAAAGTAAGTACATATAAATAAAGAATAATTAAATATATTATTATTATTATTATTATTATTATTATTATTATTCGTAATATAAAATTATTATATATGATTATTATAGTACAAATATGAGATTGTTTATTTGAGGATGACTTAAATGAATTAATTTGTACAAGTTATACTGACAACATACATAGACATTTCGGTAGCTTACTCATCAGAACTTCACAGTTAAGCGTATTTGACCTAGAGTAGTACTGGGATGGGTGACCTTCTGGAAGTCTCCCAGAAATTACACAGGTAAGGATAAAACACGCTAAATAGTGAAATATTGTGAAATAAAACCCTTGAGAGGCCAAATACGAGAGTTGTTACATTAATAAATTTATTAAAATTAAAAAAAAATTATAATTTTCGACGGATTTTTCTGTCAAAAATTTTGACAGCAATTTTCGACAAATTTTTCTGTCAGAAATTTCTGACGGAATTTTTCGATGGCATTTTCCATCGGAAAATTGTCGCAAAAATTATTTCCGACGGATTTTTTTTTCCGACGCCATTTTTTCCGACGGATTTCAATCCGTTGAAAATCTGTCAAAAAAAAGCAAAATCCGTCAGAAATTTACCTATTTCTGTCGGAAATTTCCGTCGGAAATCAACATTTTTCTTGTAGTGTACACTATACTTTAAGAAAAAAAATATTATCTTTAATGATGATCATTGATTGGAACACCAATATAAAAAAAATTATATAAAAAAAATCTGGCGTAAAAGGAAATTTCATTTAATTTCTACGGTAAAATCCTTAAATTTGTCCCAGTATATAAAAATTTGTTGCTATACATTTTCGTTTTTTCTTTTGTACCAAAATCAAATTTATTGTTTTTTTTTTATAAATATTTTTCAGGTATGATGATATGATTTTGTGACTGCAATATGTAATTTTAATGACAAAGCATTTAATTCAGAATCTGTGACACATTGGCAATTCTGTTCTGATCACAAATTTAGAGTCCAATTATATAAATCTCGTGCGCCTCCTTTTTAATTACAACCAAACAAATATTTAACTACTATTAACAAAATCAATGACAGTGATTGGGCGCGTCACGCTATTATCATATAAATAATTTAACTACCATCGGCATCACAATTTTTAATTTTGCCGGTGAACTCACTCAAAGTCTGAATTATGTTCTACAAGCACCAGCGGCGTGTATCATCTACCCTCTACACTAATGCTTGCAAATTAATTACTATTAAATTTCAAATTGAAGATGGACCAGTTTTTTCGCTTGTGATTTTGTAAAACAAATTTCGCCATTATAAACATTAAAATTAGGGGTAAAACGGATATCCTTTCCGATGGATGAATCTAGTTATATTATGCTTGAAAACTCTGAAAATAAAAGAATCATATTTAACATTTCAATATTATAATTATTAACTTTTAAAAATTACATTTAAAATATGAAAAATCACATTACAAATGTGAAATTAATGTATGTTTGACAACATAGTAATTCAAATCGAAAAAATCTTAATCAAGTTTTTTTTATTTGATAGTTGTAAGGTCTGTTATAAAATATAAGAGTTGACTTGGTACTCTTAAATTTAATTTTTGTTTATATTAAAATAATATTTAATTAATGAAAATCACATCTCTTAAATACAGATAATTAATTTTTATGTATCAAATTTAAAACATTACGTAGATTATATTCATGGACCAAAGAAAAAAAAAATGGTGATAGTCTTAAAACTACGTTTTTGGTATGTGGAAATTGTGGTACTATGATGATTTCAACATATATAGATTTACTTTCGGGAAAATTGTTAGTATGTGAAAATCAATAATCATGACTTGAGTTATTTTAAGCTATTATCTGAGTAACTCATGCTTCGCTTAACTCACTCTACTGTACTTGTTAATTTAGAACATTGAGGGACTTATCATTTAGTTTTACACTTAACTCGCTTATTAGAAAGGAATGAAGAATGGTGATAACTATTAGAAACTGGATCGGCAAGATCACTAGGCGGATCCCCCTAGAGAAACACACTGTCGTCAGTAGCTTAGCTTCTTGTCGTTGAACAGCACTGCCTCTTTGGCCACCAAAGTTTCATAAAGTCTCGTCTCACCTCCCTTTGTAAAATAACTCCTTTATAGAAGAAAAATATAAAATGATTAATGTGTCCTTACTAAGAAATTTCAATATAATAAAAACCTATATTATTAAAAAAAAAAAAAGTGGTAAATAATAATGGTAATGATGGTGATTTGACTTGGTATATTTTAGTCAGCGAAGGAGGGGACATTGGGAGGGAAATAATGAAACGTCAAAAGGCATGCAAAACGTTCATTAAAGCCCCCAACCAAACTTTCTCAGCCATTTAATCACATGCATCTAATTTTGAACCACTACTATAAAGCTTCTCTAGTATCCACGCTTCTCCATTACCAGAGGAATCCACAGCATTAACACACACATACCAGGATGAGTCGTCTCACATGGCTATTATTGTTGACCCTAAATCTGGTGGCAACTTCGGAGGCAAGGAATAATATCCCTGCCGTTATAGTGTTCGGAGACTCCTCTGTGGATTCTGGGAACAACAACGTCATAGCCACTGTTCTGAAGAGCAACTTCAAGCCTTATGGACGAGACTTCGAAGGTGGTCGTCCCACGGGACGGTTCTGCAATGGTCGTGTCCCACCAGACTTCATTGCTGAGGCTTTAGGGATTAAACGCACCATTCCTGCTTACTTGGATCCTGCTTATGGTATTCAGGATTTTGCCACTGGGGTTTGCTTTGCCTCTGCTGGAACTGGATATGATAATGCTACTTCTGCTGTACTAGTAAGTCTCTTCTTAATTGCTTTTCCTCTTATATATATCAAACAAACCCTTCACTGTTTTTCATCTCCAAATCAAGTGATCTAACTTCTCTGGGCTTCTTCTGGAATTTGCTTTTAAGGAAATAATTACTACTCCTTTTCTTTAATTTAAAGCTTTTCAAGTTATAAGATTTAAAAATAATAAAAAAACTCGCAAAAATTAAGAAGAGATCAAAAGCATATTAATTATTGGGTATCAACTATAAAATGTATTTCAGATCTCTTAATTTTGGATCAATTAGTCTATTTCCTTAGTTTAAAATCAATGATATTAGTCTTCGTATATATATATATATATATATATATATATATATATATATATATATATATATATATATATATATATATATATATATATATATATATATATATATATTCTTTTTCTTTTGCAATAATGCTATTGATGAATTTCACCATGAATTTAGTTGACCACCTTTAATACAAATTACCTGTTTTCTATTCAGAAATTTCAATCTCAGTATTTAAAAAAACTCAACTTAAATGCACTTGGTCTGACTTGTCGTGTCTTTAATTTTTTATAACGAGTGAATTTTGTACTTCTTGAAACATGGGATACTAAAATAAGAGATAAAATTCACTAATTACAAAAAAATAAGGGGGGATCAAAAATGTCATCTTTAAAGTACTGGAGACAATTTTTTATTAAAAAAAATGAAAATCTAAAACACATCTTACTCTAAATTATTTTATTTTTAATAACTAACTAAATTTTAGGGACTATTAATTGTTGAGAGTGTATATGATTTATTTATTGAGTTAATTACCTATACATTACTAGTGTAAAATTTTTTATACTGACAGTCAATCAAAACTATTAATAATGTCTTTTTTATTTTAATTTAATTAAATAAATAAATAAAAAAATATTATTAACGATTCTGATAAATTTTACACTAGCATAGGTGATTAACTCTTATTTATTTACTTCTATAAAGTAATTAATTGACATGACGCGTTGTTGCTTGTTACATCTTCCAGAATGTGATACCACTGTGGAAGGAGCTAGAGTTCTACAAGGAGTTTCAAGCCAAATTGAGAGCACATGTTGGTGTAGAAAAAGCCAACTATATCATCGGAGAAGCGTTGTACTTGATGAGCCTAGGAACCAACGATTTCCTCGAAAACTATTACGTGTTCCCAACCCGACGACTCCATTATACCGTGTCACAATACGAGGATTTTTTGTTGGATATTGCGGATAATTTCATTCGGAAATTGTACGCACTTGGGGTACGAAAATTAGCCATAACGGGTCTTGTTCCCGTAGGGTGTCTCCCCTTAGAGAGGGCCACGAACGTTTTAGGGCACCATGGTTGCAACCAGGAATACAACAACGTGGCTTTGAGCTTCAATAAGAAGTTGGATAATGTGATATCCAAGCTTAATAGGGGGCTCCCAAGGTTCATGGCTATGTCGGCAAATGCCTATTCCATTGTCAATGACATCATTACACGACCTTCCGCATATGGTACGCTATCTTTGTTTCTTCTCACTTTTGTTCTTCTTTTTAACTTGTGTGCATCATTATATGGTGTTTTGTGCTGCACTTTTCTTTCTTCCTCGTGCTATGCCCATTTCTTGCATTTGTGGATATATCTATTTCCTATACTATTGTTGTTTCTGACTTCAATTTTCCAACTTCCATTTTTGAAATAGTACAAGAAAGCTCAACTCAAGACTTCCTCAAATATCTAACAAATGGTTCAAACAACTTTTCCCCCCCTTTTTATATATAAAAAATACAAATTAAATAGATTTATATGAGCTGATAAAAAAGGAGAAAAATATTAATTGAAATTTTCATTTAACTTAAGGAACGTGAATATAATTTGTTTATATTTATTATTTATATCCGGCCATAAAAAATCTGAATCCGTATGTATGTGCCATGCATGTGATACGCTTTAATTAACTTCCGTATCTGACCTGTGACGCTGTCAGAAACTGAGAAAACATAAAATATAGGGTTAATTGCATAATTAATGTATGTACCAAACCAGGGCATCTGTTCTCCTTATTGAAATTAAAACGGTATGTCAGTTGCAGATTTTCTCCTTCAATCTTTGATTTGACTAATTTATTTGTCATATTAATAAATATTATAAGAGTAGTGGGATATATTATACTAGCATATATATATATATATATATATATATATATATATATATATATATATATATATATCAACAGCTCGTTAATCCGTGTCGAATTTATTAAGGTCGCGTTCAAGTAAAATTTTCTAATAAAGATTAAATCAACAAGTAGTGATATTTTGCGGAAACTCATAATAAGAAGAAACATGAGGGCAGAAACATAACATTTAATTCTGAATTTTTATGGCCACCAAAACTATCGCCCAGTACTGTACTTTAAATTATGTTGCTGATGGAAGTTGATAATAATAGTGATGGTCAGCAAGGGACCTCTTGTGTGATTGTGGCCACACACACATGCAGCTTTTAGGTCTGCTTTTACTTCATATCATTAATTCTAATTTATGGAGACAAGCAACGTACACTGTGGCATATCTACCACCTAGAATGGCCAATTGCTAACTATTTTTGTTAATAACTGTTAATTTCAGGATATGAGGTTGTGGAGAAGGCATGCTGTTCCACAGGAACATTTGAGATGAGCTATTTGTGCAGTGATAAGAATCCACTTACATGCACAGACGCCAACAAGTACGTGTTTTGGGATGCCTTTCATCCTACAGAGAAGACAAATCGCATTGTCTCAGACTATTTGATACCCAAGGTTCTAGCAACCTTTAGATGATATCCAAATTACTTTCCATTTCAGATATATCATATAGCTACTCTTCCCTAGGGCTACTTCGGAACATACATATAGCGATATTTAATATCGGCTTATCAAGTCTCATGCTAGCTAATATGTATACGTTTTCTGTGTTCAGTTGTTATATATGACATGAATTAACAGCTGAATATCATGTAGATGTAGCCATGTACACGGCATTCGACCTACGCATGTTATACTGTGCTTCGGCTTTTGCTTCTTGTATCAGTTGTATTGTATGGCTCTTGGCTTTGGTTCCTTTACGTGATTCTAAGTGCCAACTTTTGCTTCCAACTTGTTTTGCACTACCAGGAAAAACCTAAGTTCCGCATGTCATATATCATTAAAAAAAGCTTGGTCATCGATGATACATGTATCATGTTTAATAATATTAAGTGTGAGATAGTATATTATTGCAAAAAATTTAAGTATTATCCTTCTTAAATCATTTAAAAAAGATTATCCACTATTAATACATGTATCAAGTTTAATGTTTGATGTGAGAGTGTTGAAAAAAACTAAGATTTAATCACATATACACTGTCAGTGTAAAATTTTTTTTACATTGACAATTAATTATATCTCTTAATTGTGTCATGTTAAAAGTAAATGTGTTTACAGTAATATGACACAATTAAGAGATATAATTGGTTACCAGTGTAAAAAAACTTTACACTGACAATGTATAGGTGATTAACTCAAAAACTAAAGTCCTACCTATCTTAAATTTTTATAAAGAATCACGTACTATTTATAAATGTATTTAGTAATATTATACATGAGGAGATATATATCATAGAAAATCAAATTTCATATCAACTAAAAATAAAATAAATAAGAATTTATAATTAAAAAGTAATCATCTCTTTATAACCTAATTTTGTAGAATTAAGTTAGATAAATAATGATACAATCCCATATCGAAATCAATCCAAACAATATACAGACCAATTAGGGAAAAAAAGGTTGCTACTGCTACCCCTAATGTACTAGAAAACCAAGGCCAAGATCTAACCTATAATATTACATCCAAAAGCATACCTACAAATGCTAGCGTTTCTTTGAAGCACAAGAGATCACACAAAGCATTTGTCATTACGAAAAATATGCAATTTAGCGACCACCAAAATCGGTTGCTAAATTGCTAAAATTGGTCACTATTTACCTTAGTGATTGAATTTAATCAGTCGTTAAAACCCTGGTCGCTAAGCTATTTAGCGACGGAAAAATTTTCAGTTGCTAATTCGGTCGCAAAATAGTTGCAATGATTTTGGTCGCTGAAGTGTATGAGACTAAATTAGCGACTGAATAAATCGGTCGCTAAATATTTATTTTTTATTTTATAAAATTTTATAGACGTCGCAAATTTGGTCGCTACGAACCACTCATATTTGGCCTCTTAAGGATTTTATTTCACAATAGCATGTTTTGTCCTTAATTACACAATTTTTGGAAACTTCCCAAAAAGTCACCCATCCCTATATTACTTCAAGTCAAGCACGCTTAACTGTGAAGTTCTTATGAGATAAGTTACCGAAAAGTAGATGCATGTTGTTAGTATAAATAGTACAAATTAATTCATTTAAGTCATCCTCAACTATTCAATCTCATACTTATATTATCTTTGGATCCTTATCAATTTGGTGTATCCGGACCGTTATAAATATATAATAATATATATAATAATTATATTACTAATAATAATAATTATTATATTATATTTAATTAATCTTTATTTATATATACTTACTTTTATAATTAACAATCAACTTATTTCTATTTAAAATTAATTTTATGATACAATTTAAATTATTTATTATAAATTTAAAAGTTTAAGTAATAATTTATATATTTTAAAATGAGAAGGGTTATAATAACATTGGTATAACTTTTACTAAGTATTACACTGCTCAATAACTTTATATTAAATGTAAATTTTGTAAATCCAACGTTAGATTGAAAGTTCATATCACTTTATATGTTTATATCAATTTTTGTTAAAATTGAACAACAACTTAAAAGTAGTCAAAGTGCTCATATTTTATTTGAAATGTATATATTACATCAATTTTGTTTTACAAGAATGAAGTATCAAATCATCTTGAATTCATATAAGATTTTGTATATATGATTCAAAAGTAAAAAACTTTCAATCTAACGGTTGAATTTATAAAATTCACATTTAATATAAAGTTATTGAGCGATGTAATACTTAGTAAAAGTTACACCGATGTTCTTATAACTCTTCTCTTTTAAAATATTATTTTTATAAATTAAATTTTAACATTTTAAATAAATTATTAATTAACTTAATATATTTATTCATCTTATATCTAAGATATAAAATTCAAAAAATGTATTTATCCTTGTTTTATTTTCTAATTAACAACCATTAATAAAATACTAATTTAAAATCTTATCTAGTTATATCATAATATTTTCATATCAAGTTTAAAATCAGATATTAGTTATACAAAAATATTAAAATTATATAGTAAATTATTGATAAGATTCTAGTTAAATAATTTAAAATAATCAATTTTATAACACAACAATAAAGAAATACTAATAGTTAAGAAAATACATTTGTACTCTTCCTATTAGAAAAAAGAGAGGATGTTATAATTCTTTTTTCCCTTAAGATATCACATCTCTTCTATCAATAAAATTTAAATATAAAAATTTATTTAAAAATAAAGTTATCATAAGTTAGAAATATATATTATAAATATGGATCAAAGTAAATAAGAAATTTTAAAAAATTCATATACTCTAATTAAAAAACTGCCTAAAAATCCAATCGTAAAAAAAATACCTCTAAATATTTTTTCACATAAATAACTATTGATATTAATTATGTAGGAGTGCATATAAATATTTTTTTATTATAAATTAATGTCTTGCTCTTACAAAAAGAAAAAATGAGATTGATACTCAACAACAATATTATCATCACTTTTAAGCAATTTATAATTTTTTTAAGTTTTATTTAGTGACCCAATAGAATTTTGTCGTTAATTTTAACTAATATTTAGTAACCAAATAGAATTTCGTTGTTAATTTTAACTAATATTTAGCGACCGAATAGAATTACATCGCTAATTATAACTAATATTTAGTAACCAAATTTAATTCCGTCGCTAAAAAAATCAAAATTTCTTATTTAGCGACGGAATTTAATGTGGTCGCTAAATATTAGTTAAATTTAGCGACTGAATTCAATTTCATCGCTAAATTTAACTAATATTTAGTGACCGAATTCAATTCCGTCGCTAATTTTAACTAATATTTAGCAATCGAATTATATTTTGTTGCTAAATTTAACTAATATTTAGTGACTGAATTAAATTTCGTTGCTAAAAAAATCAAAATTTCTTATTTAACAACCGAAATAGCGACCGATTTTTTAGCGACGACTTATTTTAGTCGCTATTTTGATTATTCATAATCGGTTGCTAAATAACAACTGATAAATTTTAGTCTCTAATTTCGGTCGCTATTTTACAATTTTCTAGTAGTTTCCATCAAGTTTTGCACTTCTTCCTGAAAACAACCCTAAAGATAGTTTTCACAAATATTTTAAGAAACATGAATACCAAACTTCATGAAACATGTTACGTATGTTTAAGCATGATGAGATTGTTTTTTTGATCAGCAAATAAAGAGATATATTATATAGGTACAAGGTACCAAAACCCGTATACAAGGATATCATATTCGTACATTATAGAAAAGCTCTTTTACTGTACATAGCCTACCACTCCCAAGTAAAGAACATAAGCTAATTCTTACTGCAAAATGATAGTGGGAGCTAGAATCCCACAATGATCCGATAGATAAAGCATGATGAGATTGTGATGCCTTGTACTTCTTCAACCATAACATTCCCTTTCAGTAAATTACTTCTGTTAGGATTTGATTCCCAATAATACGCCAAGAGAAAGCTAAGACTCTAGAAGGGGACAATTATGTATGAAAAGCTATTTCGCAATCACGTGTGCATATTTAGATGAAAAATTAACACAGCTTTCCAAAGACCACTCCACATGCCATACAGTTATCTCTAGCTAGGACCACTTACCTCAAAATATCAAACAATTCAGGCGTCAAGATTTCCTCCTAAATTAATCAAAAGAATAGGTTAGAGCCCTCATCCAACTAAACCAAACCCAATATTCAACAAACCACCTCCCAATATCTTACATTACCCTGCATCTAAAATAAAAAATATGATACAATTTATGGAAGCTAGCATTTCCCAATCAACCACTCCCGGTCCTTTTCAAACAAGAGGAAAACCAACCAAAAGAAATTTCATAACTGTTAAACTTGCATACATGCATCCTCACCACCAAAAGGAGGAATATTCACAATTTAGAACTTTTGACGAACTTAGGCAAACTCGCATTAAAATGACCTTACCTAGAACAAAGAGTATTTATCCACCAACCATCTTATTCAGACAGCAACCACCACCTCCATTAATTTTGCTAAATTAAACCATTTCTTGGACTTACAAATCACCTTCTAACTAACACAAGCAATCTTCCTTTCTATCTTGGCCACCACCGGCCTCTTGGCCAAAAGAAGTCTCTTTTTGAAATATTTAATACTAACCTTCCTTAACAATTTAGAAAAGGACAAATAATGGAAAAGGCTAGCTACAGGCCACTCAACAAAACATTTATATAAAACCTAATCTACCACCAAATAAGAGATGTTTACTTTTCCAAAACCCCAACTTCTACCTCATAGCATGGCTACCAAGTTGTTAAGCTCCTAGAATTAGCACCAATCGGAAGGCCTAGATACTTGAAAGGAATACTACCTAACTCGTGATTTAGAAAAGACAAGGCAGAATATCCAAGATACCATCATCCACATTTATACCAATGAAACCACTTTTATATAAAAGTTAAAGTTGAGATCTGAAACTGGCTCAAAGCACCTTAAAATAGATATCAAAACCCTTAAATTAGACCAGCTTGGTTCACCTATCGTATCAGTAGAGCATCGTCAGCAAACTGCAAATGAGAAACTTTTGGACCATATTCACTCCCGAGATTGGGACCTTGAACCTTCCTATTTCCCCTAAAGAAAAGTCAATATAGTTTAACTAATGTTTTTAAAATTGGACGGACGATTCGATATAGAACGATTTTTTAGACTAATCAAATTGATTTTGAACCAATTTTTATTAAATTGATTCCATCAGTTAGTTCAATCTAATTATTAAAACGTTTTAAACCACTTAACCCTCAGCAAAAATAAATGAGAAGGAAGTCAAAGCATCTCCTTGTTTGATACCGATAGGATGTGCTCTAGGCCAAAATAAGAGCATGTTTGCTTTTGCATGATGTTCAAACTTAAAGTTATGAATACTTACTTCTCCTTTATTTTAGTATTTTAGATGTGAATTTAGTGAAAAACGTGAATCTTGGATGCAGATTCAAACAGGCACTAAAATGATTAGAAGATTTTATTAGACATAGTTCACATATGTTAAATATATAATGTTTTATTATTTTTATAACTTCTTAATTTCTTAAGATGGTAAGACTCGTAAAAATTTCATCTACTTATTTCTCTTTTTACTTATTGTTTATTTTATGATATTCTAGATTATTAGTAGCATTTTCTTTAACGGCCTAACATAGGTGCTTTCATTGATTGCACCAATGTTATGAATATGAATTTCTTTAGTCAGACTTTCATTTAATTAGAAGAATATACAAGTTTTTGAGAAGATATAAGCTCTAATCCAAGATATCCATTTCTCCATCATATCTGATTTACCACTAATATTTTGAAGAAAATGCCGATACAAGGTTGCAAGCCTTCTCAATATCTAACTTCAAAATAAAAACAACTTTTACTAGGTTTTTTAGTCCATTCAACAACTTCGTCCAAAACTTGCTTCACAAGATAAATGCAAATTGATCGAAAGAAATTAAATTTTATGCTTCATAACATGATTAAGTGTGTATTTGTTATATCATTTTGAACCTCCACCAGACATTTATATTTTAGGAACAAGATGTGACTGAGAAATTTGAAGGATCGGCTCGACGGAATTTGAATGCGTAGATAAACAATAAATGTCTGTTAGAACTACGTCCAAGACGTGCATTAACCACTGGAACAACGTCCAAACATTTTTAAAATGCATTAATTGTAGAAATTAACTTCTAATTAAATGAATCAGATCCAAGTGGGACGCACCGCAAAAACAAACATGTGCCAAGTCTTGTAGCCAGTTAGTTATTTTGAAGTATATTTGTATATTACGCTTGGCCCATGGAATTGGAATTGCAATTCAAAATTATAATTTTAATTCCAATTTATAATTGGCTTAGAAAAATAATTCGTATGTTTGAGTTATGCAAAAAAAGTTTTACCTCTCGCTAATTAAAAATATTAAATAGGGTTACATTACATTTGAGTAAAAAAGTTTGATCCGTTTGATGGGGGTGGCATCAGGGGATGGTGTGCAGCCCAAAGAAAACCCAAATCTGTATATGGCAGGATCCAAACTCCAAAGGCTGATGATATATACACCTTCATTTTTTTATACATACATCCCATTTAAAAAAAAATATTAAATTCTTAAATTATCCTTAATATTATTTAAAATAAAAAAATTATCTTGGAATTTTTTTTTCCAGTGGTGTATTTGTACATAATTATGGAAAGTTCTTTCCGGAATACTAAAATTACTATTCCGGAAATAACTTTTCGTCAGAATAATTCTGGAAAGTACTTTCCGTAACACTAAAATTACTATTGCAGAAAGTTCTTTTCGGAATTGATGATATATACACCTCCATTTTTTTATACATACACCCCCTTTTTTTAAAAAAAATATTAAATTCCTAAATTATCCTTAATATTATTTGGAATAAAAAAAATTTATTCTGGAAAGTGTTTTTCAAAGGTTGATGATATATACACCTCCTTTTTCCTATAAGTACACCTCTTTTTCAAAAAAAATAATTAAATTTTAAAATATTCTTAATTTTTTGCTTTTTTTCTTTAATTTTACATTCACAACATTTAATTTAGTAATTTTTTTTACAGATCTTTCTTTTTTCTTCTTTTTTCTTTTTTCAATTTTTACATGCACCCCGTTATCTTTCCTTCACTCCACCTATTTTGGTAACATGTAAAAATTGAAAGAGAAAAAAAAGTGTGAAAAAAAGAAAAAAGTAAAAAATTGAAAGTTAAAGGTATAAAATTAAAAAATATATATATAATATTTTATAATTTTTTTAAAAAAATAAAGAAGGTGTACTTATAAAAAAAATAGAAGGTGTATATATCATGAGCCTTCCGAAAAGAACTTTCCGTCAGAATAATTACAGAAAGTACTTTCCAGAATACTAAAATTACTATTCCGAAAATAACTTTCCGTCAAAATAATTATGAAAAATACTTTCCGTAACACTAGAATTACTATTGCGAAAAATTCTTTCCGGAATATTAATAGTGTGTGTATTTGTTACCATAATTCCGGAAAGAACTTTACGCAATAGTAATTTTAGTGTTACGGAAAGTACTTTCCAGAATTATTCCGACGGAAAGTTATTTCTGGAATAGTAATTTTAGTATTCCGGAAAGAACTTTCCATAATTATGTACAAATACACCTCCGAAAAAAATTTTCCAGGATAATTTTTTTTATTTTAAACAATATTAAGGATAATTTAAGAATTTAATATTTTTTTTTTAAAAAGGAAGTGTATGTATAAAAAAAAATGTAGGTGTATATATCATCAGCCAACTCCAAAACTGGTTTCAAATAGCAGTCGTTGTTTTAGGCCCAAACAAGATAATACAAAATGGTAGCGACATAAACAGTTTGACCGAATACAGAAACAGTTGTGGAATACGAGGTTCAACATTAGAAAAAAGAGAAATATTACACACCTTTTAACACATTACTAAAACTTATTAAAAACAACTGCACAAGTTTTTTATGAGATTCACTTTTCATTTAATTGTTTCTTAACTTTATAATTTTTGGTAATAAATTTTAAATAATTAATAAGAGTAAAACGTGTACTATTAATTAAAGAGTGCATTCTCGTCACTCCAAAGCGTAACTTCATCTATGCGATTTTCAAATAAAACCTCGTGTGTTTGGTAACACATAGGTTTGTTTGTAGTGAACGTATATTTCCAAAGCAATTAATAATGGCACTAACTCCGTCTATCTTGTTAGAGTATGCACCTACTGACTCAAATTAATTGATTGAAAATGTGAGATGGAAATCGAGCAGTTAGTTGTTGGAAGAATGGATTAAATAAGAGCATAGAGATTAGAGAGTGGAACTGCTCTGCTCACAAAATAAGTGTTCATGATAAGCAAGTCTCGTGATCACTTAATATGAATCATAATGTAATATTTTAGTATTTTCTAATCAACAATAAATCTTATGTTATTTTTAAATATTGTGGTCATATGGGTATTTCGGTTAAAATTAACGATTGTTGTTGGGTTTCTTAGAATTTTCTATAGTTGAATTTTTTTTAATCATCCTTAATTTCTTTAACTGTTTTATTGTAGGATTATGATTGTAAATCATAAATTATTGAATTTGAAGTTTAACAACACGAGTGATTGTTATGAAAGATCTCAACTAAGAATACGTCAATAAAATATTAGTACTTCTATTATATTTTATGAATTGTAAAACTTGTCCAATAAAAATGAGAAATGATTTAGTAATAATGGTCCTCTATGTTAACTAAGAAAGTGAATACATGTCAATATGATAATTAACCGTTGACTAGTCATAAAACTAATAAAGTTAGTAACTGAATATAACCAAAAAACTAACTTGCAGAACAAAGTTAAAATTTAAGAGTTTAAATGCTAAAAAAAAAATTCAAGAACCTATCAGTCACCTCTACCATCTTTTAAGGATCAAATTGAGTGTAAATTTTTTCTAATATATATTTTAATGTTAGTAATAGTGTATTTTTTCTAATTTTTTTTATAACAAAATCTAAATTTTTTATTTAAATTGTTTTGAACTTTCTCTCTTCCTTTCATTCTTTATTGTATTCCTTGTGATTTAGGATTGTTGGAATACAATATCTTTTATTATAATTCAATTCACCCCTCTTAAATCATTGGGACCACTCAATTTACAAAAAATCTTTGAATTTTATTCATAATAAATTTTAAAGATCATATTATAATTTTTTCACGTTAAAAAACATGGTATAAAAGTATTCATTTTTAAAGTAACCAATAATACAAATCATTTGTTAGCACTATTAATGTTCTTATACAGTTATATTTTTCCTTTATATTTTAAATTTTTTAAATATAAATTACTTTTTCACTAAAAGTTTTTTTTTAATCTTATACTTTGTTAGATTTTTTTATATAATAATATTTCGATAACTTTTTGTCCTCTTTCATCATCACATTTTGTAAATTTGTTCTCCCGGCCCCGTTACTTCAAGGATGTAATTTTGATTTATCCATTAACTTGATATTTATTATTTAAAAAAAAAATGCTAACATAACATTTTATGACACTACCTTGAGCACATCTATGTTGACGCTCCACTGCTGCATCATCAGTCATCACATCAATATTTCTATTAAATGTTAAATTAACGTAAATATATATAAGCAAAAGTTACACGATTGAAATAATAAAAGACCAAATTCTAAAAAAGAATGGACAAATTAATGGAATGAGAATAATAAAGAAATCAAAAGTGTCACCAAACCTAATATCTTTCTATAAAAAAAAAAATAGTATATAATTTAACATACTATGGTTTTTGGTCTGCAATGCTTCTTAAATGACGAGACACCTAATTAAACCCTAAGAGTACGATATATATAATGTGGAAGCAATATAAAAGTTGAGACGATGGATGTCTTTAGTATAAGTTTCTGTTTTTTAATGTATTGTGTACCGAAAAAAGAGTGTGTGATTGAAGGAAACGGTATATATGCAAGTGTTTGTACATGCACGTAATTTATGAAGTATGGTGGTAGCTAGCTAGGCTGCAACATATTCGTTGGGTGCTTGAGGTTACCGTTTGTTTTGTGAAAGAGAGAATATGGTGTCATTTATTGAGTTTAGCAATGCATAAATGGTGTCACCTCCTTTCTTGTTGAGTTAGGATTATTGAATTTAAGAGCAGTGCAGTTGCAACTGCTTCAATGGCTAATTAATGCTGCTGTCGCCTCTCTCTTAAGAGACTTTCTATCTCTTTCGCTCGTGCCTGCTGGAATAAGTCAAACACATGATTCATAATGTTACTGCTATGGACTCTCGCTATCATATTTCTAACTTTTTTTCTTCCATGTATTCGAATAATTCTGAATTATGCTTCTGTTGCCTCTCTGCACCATCCTTTTATTATTACTCCTCCTTTTTGTTTTCATATCACAAATATTACATATATTTTATTATTTTATCAACAAATTATAATCTTTTATATATAAAAAAGAGTAGTTGAGAAGGAAAGACTCAACCAAATTCTCTATATCATAAAAAATTAAAAAGATACGACTTTGTACCATGCAATAAAATGGTTACTCAAAAATATATAGTATATTTTAATAGATTACATTTTTTTTTCTTCATATTTCATGTTATAAGAAGATATAACATTACACTGACACATATATTAACTAAGGTTGGCAATAGCGATAAAATTCAGTAAGTTTACTTCCCGTTAACTCATATACTATCATATAAGTGTTTTACTTTGTTTTAAAATAATAATAATAAAGTTGTTTTTTTTCTTCTAAGAATACACTCATTTATTAATTAGTATCTCACTTAAACATGGCAACGAAGTAAGTTGAGACAAATTTGACTTTTTCATCCTTGTTTCCACAAAAGGGAAGCTGTTTTGAGTCCTGACCTAAAAGAGATGAAAAAAAAAAAAGACTAAGCTCCAACTTCAATCTCATCAGGTTTTACTGGATTCGATAACAAAGAATCTAGCTATCTTATTTTTAATTTTTTAATTCATTTATATATTTTTAAATAAGTTGTATGCTAAGTTATTAATTACAGTATATTTTAATTTAACAATATATAAAATTAATAAATAATAAAGAGCTTAAAAATAAAAAATAAAAAATATATTATATTTTTAGCTAAATATATAGTTTTAACTATGTTCATTAATTATTATAATTTAAATATTTGTGTTGAACCGAAGAAGTAACTAACAACCTAAGTAAAAAATAGTGTAAACATCTAATACGTACTCATATATTGCAATAAGACTTTTTTCTCTTAAAAGATTTCCGAAGAGACTCAAAACTTAAAGAAAATTTATTAAAGTAATAAGTGTGAGTAAAAACAAGTTAAATATATTATATATTAGAGGGAAAAACTCATTTAACTTTTGATGTATATAGTGTCAAATATACTAATTATATAATTTGCTTGTGACTCGTTAGATAAGGAATATATCCTACTATTTTAGCTCTATCAACATATTGTGATGTGTATAGTGTATTGAACTCTTTGTAAAATTTGTACGTGGTGGTCGTCCTCGTGCAGGCTGGTATACTTGTTATTCGATCCATCTCACGGTTTCAAGACTTTTTGGTGTGAATTGACCACTTTACGTTAGTCTTGTATAAGGTGTGATGGGAGAAATATAAATAGATTTAATACGTAGGGTCTGGTAGAAATTTCCAAGATCTTATTCAATATACATTTTTCTACGTACTCACATGAATTATCACGTAAAAATCTCGTATCATAAGATTTATTATAGAGAAATTCATGTCACAAGCCCGCTACTCTCGGTCACATTCACATGACACGCGTCATACTTCGGATGTGATTGGTTGGTTGCTATTTAATTAGGTTCTTTTTTTTTCATATATTTTTATTAACGATTACAAAAAATGAAAGAATGCAAGCAAACAAATTGAAACTCTCGAAATGGGAGAAAAGTAAATAAAAATAAAGCGAGAAAAAAACATTTTAAAGAAGGAGTCAAAACCACAGCAAAAGAAATGAATCCCATCCATTGGAGTGTGGTCTTGTCTTAGCAATTATGGTTTCCAACAACTTCTTCACCCAAACACCTAAAGATCAAAGTTCCATTAATAGTTGTAACTAATATTTATTTTGTCACAAGTTCACTTCCCTAGCACACTTGAAACTACACAATGGAAGGGCATGGAAAAATAATGAGACTAATACTATGCTCCCACTTTGTGCTTCATTTCCTCTCCCTAGTGGCGGAGAGCACGGCCAAGGTTCCGGCGGTGATCGTCTTTGGCGACTCCTCCGTGGACGCCGGCAACAACAACTTCATTCCCACCATAGCTCGGAGCAATTTTAGGCCATATGGACGTGACTTTGAAGGTGGAAAAGCAACTGGGAGGTTTTGCAATGGGAGAATACCAACGGATTTTATTTCTGAGGCTTTTGGTCTCAAACCTTATGTGCCACCGTACTTGGATCCCAAGTATAATATTTCAGATTTTGCTAGTGGAGTCACTTTTGCTTCGGCTGCAACTGGCTATGATAATGCAACTTCAGCTGTGCTGGTAATTCTTCATGGATTTCCCTGCATGATCTCTAGTGTTGTTATAGATCTCGTTTTCAGAGCCAATGTTTTTGTTTGTTTTCTGTTGGAAAATGAGTAAAAGGTAGCCACGTATGTGGAACTAATTCAAACTATACTAAATACAAATATAATTCCTTGTTTGTTTTGGTGGAAAGGTAACAAAGAGCAAGATAAAATTTTGAATTGAAAATTTAAAATAAATAATTTTCTTTTATTTCTATTTTTTCTTAGATCAAACCAAAAAAGTAAATAAAAAACATTGTTTTGTAATTTTTCTTCCTCTGTGTTGTCTTTCTTCTCTTCTAGACAAATCACATGTTTATGAGACACCTCTCTTTTAAGATTTGAAATTAATTTTATTAATTATATTTTCTGTCACTCTTTTATCGTAAGAATGTATATTTTAAATGATAAAATATAATTATAATTATTGATTAGGAAAAATTATACGTTTTCAATTTTGATTAAAATATGCATAATTAGCCTAGAAAAGTCTCAAATAAATAATATAGATTAACAAATAGAAAGATGTGTATAATTCATGTAAAATGTTTAAATCTGAGAATGAATTGTGATAAAAAAAATATTTTTTAAACAAAATTAATCTAAAAAAATGTCACTTCCAAAAAAATATATTCAAATTTGGTATACAAGATTGTGCACGTGGTTAGATTACATAATACACTTATTTATACCAACCTTTTCCACTGTTCCTCACAGCTACTTCCTCTTTGCCTCTCCTCTGTTTCTCTTCTCCCTTTTGTCAAACAAATGCAAAAGTAAAAATAAAAATAATTGCCTTCTTTTAATTATAATTTTTTCATAATTTTGAATTTTCTTTTGGGAAAATATGAAATTTTAGAAATAAACTTGTGAGTCCATTATCCAACATATAATTATGCAAATGATAACATTGGTTGCAGTCTGTGATACCACTATGGAAACAATTAGAGTACTACAAGGGATACCAGAAGAATCTGAGTGCCTATCTTGGTGAAAGCAAAGCAAAGGAGATCATAGCAGATGCACTATATCTAATGAGCCTAGGAACAAATGATTTCCTAGAGAACTACTACACCATGCCTGGTAGAGCATCTCAGTTCACACCCCAACAGTACCAAATTTTCCTTGCTGGGATTGCTGAGAATTTCATAAGGAGCCTCTATGCTCTTGGTGCTAGAAAGATATCCCTAGGCGGGTTACCTCCTATGGGATGCTTGCCCTTAGAAAGAACCACAAATATTGCTGGTGGGAATGACTGTGTTGCCAGATTCAATAACATAGCATTGGAGTTCAATGATAGGCTTAAGAATTTGACCATCAAGCTCAACCATGAGCTCCCTGGAATCAAATTGGTGTTTTCAAATCCGTATTACATTATGTTGAATATCATAAGGAGACCTGAACTTTATGGTATGTTACACAAACCATGTATGCATATATGTTTAAGATATTATTGCCTCTTTCTCCCTTTTCTGTTCTTCATCACTTTTTAATTGGAAGAATACGGATGGAAACGTAAAATAAAGACAAGTGATTTGGTTCAACTTATTCCAGAGAAAAAAAAAATCATATGAATTGGCAAGACAAAATGATTATGTACATATTTTATCTGTTTTATACTGTTAGTACATAACTTACTTTCTCATGCTTCAGTTTTACAACTTGCATTTTCATTTTCACAAAGGGCTCTCCCATTTTATTTATTATGAAAAATAAAAACTTCACTTTTTTCATCCTCTTCCCAAACAAAACCAATTTATATTTTCATATAAGTTTGTTAACTTTTTAAAGTAATTATCCTAAAATTTATATCAAATGATTTCTGATGAGTTAATTGAGTAAAACTTTTACTCTAAGTTCAAGTCTATTAAGCTTATGATATATTCTTCTATTACAATATTTTATATAAATTAATTATGATCTGCATTAACTCATTCATTTTTTTTTTCTGTACAGGATTTGAATCGACCTCAGTGGCGTGTTGCGCTACTGGAATGTACGAGATGGGTTATGCATGCAGCAGGGGGCAAATGTTCAGTTGCACAGATGCTACCAAATATGTGTTTTGGGACTCTTTCCATCCAACTGAGAAGACAAATAGTATCGTTGCTAAGTACGTGGTGCTGCGTGTTTTATATCCATTTTTACAATAAATAACTAGTTCTAGAATTTTATTTATGTACTGGAATCTCTTCATGTTTGAACATTCGCCATAAAGTGCCATTTGGCCTTTTTATGAATGACGGCATGTCGATGTGTATATATATAAAAATGTTAATACAGCACATATGGTGTGCTGATAATTAGAAATAAGTCGTTTTGTTTTGATTGATATAGTATTTATACTTTTCAGACACTTTACCTTGCTAGATTCAGTGTCCTCCGTGTATGTTTTCTTCACACATATATATAAATGTCCTATTATGTTGGGTCTATAGTTTGTAATCTTAATCCAAGGTTTAGAAATGTCAAATCCCGAACGAGAGAATTTCCTGTTTTTCCTTGGTATGGGCAAACCTGCAAAGCCAAATGCCTACCTCATTGTAATGATTCATATACAAATTGGCATAAATTAAGGCTGAACGCAAAGCAGTGAAAGCACGCTAGATAAAACAGGCAAATCAATTAAAACGACAATAAAGAGAATAAGTAAACCATCTACATGATAAAAAAAATATAAAAATAAAAATAAAAAAGTTTTAACACAGAACAAAGACAAAAGTGAAAAACAGAATATAAAATGGTACAAAAGCAAATTATTGTGTTAAGTTACTAGGAATCTAAGCAAAAATCTTAGAGAATAAGTCAATTCAATTTGGTAAATTTTAGGCAGCATATACTATACGTAGTAAAAGCATTGATGGCTCGTAACACTCGTAAGATATACTTTGATTAGAGTTCAGAAACAACAAAAAAACAAGCAGGGGAAAAAGAAAACAGAAGAAAAAATAGGAAAATGGCGGCTCCAAGCAGAACTAGACAAATGGAAAGGTGGCAGAAGAAGATAAATGAAGAGAACGGTATGAAAAAAGTGATCAAGAAAAATGGCTTGGTTCTGCCCCCTGGCAAGTTAGAGTTGCTGGCTAACTTGCTGTGCATCTCTCACTGTAGATAAAAGGAAATGTTTTTGTATAAAGAAATCATGTCATGTATATTGTATATAGAGCAGAAACAGAGTTTGGTGATTAAAAGATTCAGTCAGTAAACTCAACTGTGATTGTGAATATCCATAGATCCACATATAAATAAAAAGTTGCAATTTTCTATCAACATTTTCAGTACTAAAATATTCTCCCACTAGAGATATTAAGCATGTCCTTTTCAATATTCCATGTGTTTGTTTCTTCTTCTGGTTGTTGATTTCATCATATATATGAAGTTTGCTTTCCACTGTTCAGCACTAAATTACTAATACGTTATCCAGTAGTGAGAATCTGGTTACGGATAGGTACTTTTAATTGATAACATTTCGTACAAGAACTTTTTTATTACCAACTAAACTATTTTCCTGGAAATTTTCGCTCCCAGAAATCCTATTCCTAGAAAAAAAAAAAAAGTTATGGAATGTGTTTGGTAATTATTTAACTTTGCCAGGAATAATATATTTACTATCAATTACCATGAAAAATTTTAGTAACTTTGCATTCAATTGCCACAGGAAAGTTTTATTCTCACCGATGAAGATGGGAAATTTTTATATTCACTTATTCATAATTTCATATATTAGCATTCCAATGAATTTTTTATTCCAGGGAAATATTCTCATTCTATATTACTAAACACAGAAAACTTTATTCCTTAGCCACATTTCCAGCAATGTTAAAACATTCTTTGTACCAAACACCACTTAAAAAAACAGTTTCTGTTTTCTGACTAGATTTATCAAACATCTAGTATAAATGGTTTCCCTCTTCAATGGGATTTGTTAAATGGTCATTAATTGTCCAAAACAAAATGAAATAGTTAAAATTGATTCATAATATAGAAGGAAAATTGAGCATACACACGTGGGTAAGATGAATCAACAATTAAATAGAATTTTTATTGTGCATAAAAGAAAGAAAGCCTATTCATTTGCAAAGATATTTCCTATCTAAAAAAAACAAGGTATTTTGGGTAAAATGAATTAGCAAGGCATATATTAAGATAAATAGGCATCTTAAACAAAACTTAAAGGAAGAGTTTGCTCTTATCTTTTTGCAATAACCGCCTTAGATCTTCCCAGATGATTGGACCTTCGGGATGCACATTCACAACGTATTTTACAAACTTTTCATTAGAACATGCAAGGATAGTGCTCAAGGTCATCATAGGTTTTGATGCTTTCCTTTCCGCCACCCAGGCATACATTGAAAATCTGAGCATAATTCTCTCCAAATCATAGCACAAGTATGCTGGAAATGACACAATGCAATCTAATGGATAACCTAAAATGTTTCTCAAGAAATCAATCTTCTTTTGAATCACAACTTTGTTCTGGTTTAGAATCATAGGAGCACGTTGTATCATTTTGATTGCAATGTTATAGTCCAAACCAGCTTCAACCAGACAATCAAACCTCTCCTGTAATTGATCACCTCTCCCTCGGAACTTTTTTACTGCTTTTGCCATCTCCTCAGAGTTCTCAGCATATCCTAACTTCAGCAAGAATGTTGTTTTATCCAGATGTTTACTTGGCTCATCGCAAGATAATTGTACAGTACTATTCTGTTTCAGTTTTGAAGCCAAACTAATTAGCTTTAGTGGATCATCCTTTATGATTTGACATAGATCAGTTTTTCTAATTTTTAACTGCAAACAAACAGATTTAGGACCTTTCAAGGGATGTGCGCTCAAGAGTTGCATGTGGTTAGACAAAATGTTTGAAATGCCATCTGTATCCATTCCAATAGAATACAAAAAGCCAATCACTCCCAATAGATTTTTCACACACTTATTTGACAAGATATGAGGATATTCTATAAAGGAAGAATAAATCACATTCTTATTGAGACCTAACTTAAATGCTCGACCCAAAAATACATACACCTTCTCAAGACCTTCCAATAATAATGCAGGGTTTTCCTTGAACAAATTGTGCATCTGTTCTTCAGAATAGCCCACTTTATGAAGAAATTCCATAGCATCAAGCATTCTTCTTGACTCGTACGTTTTCAAACAAGACAAATAATTCCCAATCCAATCATGTTCAATACCAATTTTCTTCAACCAATCCAAAACCATAACCAATTCACTGCATGTTTCACCAACCAAAAGTGAAGGGCAACAAACAACTAGTTTGATGACCATGGACCTACTCAAACCCAAATTCTCATAACCTCGAAATTTCGACAACAACAATCCACTAGGATACCCAAAAACCTCCTTTGCCTGCTGGTAAATTTTCCCTATTCTATTTCTTGGAACCCCATAGTTACTCAAAGCATGGAAATTGTCAAGCAAAACATGATCATCAGACAAATACATCATGCCACGTGGGAGAAACAAAGGCAACTCATGAGGGCTAATCCCCAAACTCTCAAAAAATGGTTCAAACTCATTAATGGGGTTGTACCTCAGGAATTTCGTCAAACACCTTGCAACATCTTCATCCTGGCCATGAAACTCGGACACCAAACCGTGAACAAAAGATGGCGAGTTTTGGCTAATGAATTCAGCATCCATGAAGCTGTATCCCCTGCTTGAATGCAAGTAATCTAACAGCACATCCTGCACCTTCCCCTTTACATGCCGAGATACCCGTTTCACAGAAAAGTGTGAGTTAACAGAATGCACCCATGAGACTTTAAGATAATGGGTAGCCGTAGAACCGGTAAAGCTTGGAACTTTGAGAAAAACGGAAAATGGGTTTTGTGGTGTCAGCGATTTTACATATGTACCAGGGTAGAAATGAAAGGGGTGGTTTTGATTGAGGTGGGAAATCATTTGGAAGAATACCCTTTTTTTGCAAATAAGGGGTTTTGTGGTGTCAGCGATTTTACATATGTACCAGGGTAGAAATGAAAGGGGTGGTTTTGATTGAGGTGGGAAATCATTTGGAAGAATACCCTTTTTTTGCAAATAAGGGATGAGTGCGAATACAAAGGGCTTCACATTTACAAAGAGCTCGTTTGAAGCATTGGAAAACAAGATAGTAAATTCCCTAAATTACATATAACAAGTTAAAGGGGCAACAATGATTTGCTAATAAAGACCTTATCTTTGTGTATGTTGAAATTAACTTTAGTTCTAATTACTTTTAATCTTCCGTACACTTTTTTGTTTTACTTTTTTAAGGGTTTAGGGTTTATTTTATTTTTAAAATTTTATTTTGATCTTTTATATTTTAGACAATTTGATTCTTTTAAAATAATTATTATTTTTAGTTTTATAACAAAATTTTGAATTAATTTTTATTAATTCAATATATGATATTTGTAATATGATATTCACCTATGTGAATAACAATTAATATTCAAATTTAAAAGGTCTATAAATATAATAAAAATTAATATATATATATATATATATATATTATATGAATAACTAGAAAATAATATAAAATTAATTTTTTTATTTTTACTATATTTATAACACATTTGGTTTGAGTTTTAATTATATTTAATAATTTTTATATAAATGATAGTTTTAAATAAGTAAAAAAAATCAAATAGATTAAATTGACTTAAATTTATAAGATAAATGACTAAAATAAATATTTTAAAATATAAAAGACCAAAATAAATCTATAAAATAAAATAAAAGATCAAAAGTATAATTTATCTTTTAATTTTTTATAACTAAAAAATTTTGTTCCCTTATCTATTTTTATAAAGATTAGAAACTAAAATTTATGCAATTACAAATAAATTAAAAGTAGATCTTATAACTATAAAAACTAAAAATAAATAAAATGGCATGTATAAAAAATAAAATAAAATATTTTAAATTATAATGATTAAAAATAAAAATTTAGAAACCTATTAAGATAAAAAAAAATATACTTTACCCAAGCAAATGTTTTAACTTTTGATAGGTTCCTTAATAAATAAATAAATAAACAACTTTTGACAGGTAAATTTCATTCATAGACCTAGTTCGTATAAAGTTTTCTTTTTTGGTGTAATAAATTAAAATCATTAGAGACAAAAAGTTTGTAATCATTTTAACTATAATTCTTAAATTATTATTATAATAAAAGTTAATAATTTTATAAAATATAATAATTTATAATTGAATGATAGTGTAAAAATATTTTAATTTATAATGCATAACAATAAAATTTATTTTTTTAACCAATTTCCTTTTTAAAGAAATGTTTATGTTATTTTATTTTATTTTGAAACTATCATATTTGCTCTACAAAAATGAAAATACATTGGTTTTTTCCTTTATTTTAAAAATTAATTGTCATCTTTTTTTCACAAATAAAATGATTATATTGTAACGTATTTACAACAAAAACAAAATTTATTATTAATGATAAACACATATACATATTTTGTTAAGAATAAGATAAACAATCCATAATTTTTTTGAAAATTTTTAAAGAAGTTAATGATTGACTTTGATCTTACATAGAATTGTGTCTCATCTTAATCTAAACTTTTCCAACTACCAAACAAAATATAAACATTGTCAGAATATAAGAGAGTCTTACATCATTAAATCGTAAGGAGAAATAAATATATAAAACATACATAATTTTCATTATTATGAGACTTTTTTAGAAAATATCTAAAAATAAAATCATGAATTTTTTTTTATAAAAAAAACAATATCATAACAATGTCGTGTCAGCCCCAAGTAGCCAACAAATATATGTTTTTAGTTTACTTTATTGTTAGCTTGAATAGGAGAACATTTTTATTATCAATTTTAAGAATTTCAAAATGAAATAATATTTTAAATATAATTTTAAAATTGATAATAAAAGTGTTTAATTTTCAAAATGAAAAATACTTTCAGAACTGAAAATTAATAAATAAATAAATAAATAAATGTCGTTGAAGAGTTCATTCATATTGCTTACAATATTAAAAATAAAAAAATTTCTCATATAAATAAACCACGCTCATGCTTTAGCAAACTGCCTAAATCAGATTGCCCAAGTTCACCAAGGAACTTAATGAAAAGAAACTCATAAGAGATAATTTTATTTATGATATCTTTCTTATTGCTCATTGCAACTTCAGCGTCAACATCGGCTGTTTGTAAGTATACCCTTGCTAGTTCGAACCTGGGGAGCACTAGTAGCTTTACCTCTTCTTGACCAAATATTATGATTCGTAAAGTTTTCTACATTGCTTTTACACACTTCCAAGGATTTCCATATCAAGCTGCAGGGTCCTGTTCTCTTTCATAATATTCAAAACTGCTTCTAGTGGCATTGACCAAATGATTGACTCTATCTGATGTGATGCGAGAGAGATGCTAAATGTGCACTTGTTTACGATATCTTGAACTATTTCATTGAGCAAGGACCCTTGGTCATCACAAAATTTATCAGTCAGCAGCTGTGCCTGTGATCTATACACATATTGCTTTTCTTCATCAGATAGAGAATCCACAGCAATTTCCTCAACAATTTTGATTTGGACATCGTTGTTGCCAGGCATACTTTTCCTCAACAGGCAGAAAAATGTTCTCCAAATTGAAATTTCCAGCTCCAGCAATAAAAGTATCTGCAACACTTCCATCGTCTGAGATACCGAGTATACATTCAGATTCCGATTCAGATTCTTTATGCATTATAATAGCTTCAGCTGTACTCTTCTCATCATGAGATGCAGTGGCTGTATGTACAACCCAGATGGAAAATGCTTTTCAAATGCATTGTCAATTGTCATGACCAGGTGGAAATGGTGAAGAAAAAGTATCAGGTGAATTATGGAATTGCTGCATTTTAGTCTCTAAAACAGCTTCCACAGCTGGCAAACAAGAAGCCCCGGAAAATATTCTGTCAAGGTTTCATCACATTTGACAACTGATCCACCTATGCTGGTAATAGAACCTGGCTTAGAGTCACACAATTTGTTTTCACCATCCAATATCGTAGGCAAATATGATGTTTTAGTTCCAAAAGGGTTACTCAGTATTCCAATTGCTTCCTCTTTTGATGGACTCTCCCTTTCTTCCTTATAACATAAAGAAACCATGTTTTCCAGCATCCAAGGTGTCAAGGGAATCACCTCTTTCGCAGATAGTTTATGTACCTAAGCAATTGCTTTCAAGTAGCAGTAAAACAGCATAATAATAGGTAGACAATATTATCAACAATAGAAACATTAGCAAAACTTGGATACATTATAAGAAACCATTAGTTTTTATCTTTATTTGATAACCTTTTTAAACTCTTCCAGACAGCTGGACCTTGAGGATGCACATTCACAAAGTATTTTAGAAAGCGTTTATCATTGGATGCAACTATGGTACTCAAGGTTAATGTAGGATTTACTGCATTCCTCTCCTTCAGCCACGCATACATTGAAAGTCTTTCAACAATTTTGTCCAAATCATGGCAAAAGTATGTTGGGAATCCCACGAGACATTCTAGTGGGTAACCTAAAACATTTCTTAAGAAATCAATCTTCTTTTTAATTATAGATTTGTTCTGGTTTAGAATCATAGGAGCTCGTTTTATCATTTCTATCACACTGTTATAGTCCAAACCAGCTTCTACCAGACAATCAAACCTCTCTTGTAATTGATCACCTCTCCCTCGAAACATTTTCAATGCTTTTGCCATCTCTTCAGTGTTCTCAGTATATCCCAATTTCAGCAGGAAAGTCATTTTTTCCAAATAATTACGTGGGTCGTGACTATCTACCTTTCCATCGCCCTTCTGTTCCTGTTTTGATGCCAAACTAATTAGCTTCAACGGATCATCCTTTATGATCCTGCACAAATCATCTTTTCCAACTTTTAATTCCTTACAAACAGTTTTATGACCTTTAAAGGAACGTGTACTCAAGAGATGCATGTACTCAGACAAAATGTGTGCAATGTCATCTTTCCCCATTCCAATAGCACACAAAAAACCAATCACTCTCAACAAATTTTTCGCACACTTATTCGACAAGATATCGGGATGCTCTACAAAATAAGAATAAATCACATTTATCTCAACACCCACCTTAAGCAACCTACCGAAAAACAAGTACAGCTTCCTCCCAAAACCTTCCAACAACAATTTCGGATTCCCCCTAAACAAGTTGCGCATTTGTTCCTCAGAATAGCCCACTTTATTCAGAAACTGCATGGTATCAAGCATCTTTTTCCAACTATACGCCCTTGAACAAGACAAATAACTCACCATCCAATCACTTTCAATCCCAATGCTTCTCAACCAATCAAGCACAGCAACAAACTCAGAATTAACATCACCAACCAAAAGAAAAGGGCAACAAACAACAAGCTTGGCAACAGTTGACCTACTCAAACCCAAACTCTCATAAGCTCCTAACTTTAAAGCCAACAACCCACTAGCATACCCAAAAATCTCTTTTGCATCCGTATAAAGCTTCCCCATCCTATTCCTGGGGAGCCCATAATTACACAAAACATGAAAGTTATCAAGTAAGACAAAATCATCAGCCAAGAAAAACACTCCACGTGGGAGAACCGAATGCAACTCGGAAGGGTCGATTCCCAAACTCTCGAAAAAGGGTTCAAACTCGTTAATGGGGTTATACCTGAGGAACTTTCGCAGCGAACGGGAAACGTCGTCGTCTTTGTCGTCGATCATCGAGAGCAGTGATTGGAGGAAGCGCGGGGAGTTGGTGGCGATGTATTCGGCGTCGGTGAAGGTGTGGCCGCGCGTGGAGTGGAGGTAATCGATTAGTACGTGCTGAATTTGAGTTCTGGCGAGGCGAGAGAGTCGTTTGGGTGGAGGTGGCGAGAGAAGGGGACTGGGAGGAGAAGGGGCGCGAAAGCACCGAACTTTGAGAGAAAGGGGAGATGGATGTGAGAGGGGTTTTGGAAGTGTGGCGCGGTGGGAGACAAAAGAGGCGTTTAAATTCAGCTGGCAAATCATTTGTGTGTACAAAACCATGCAATTTCCAAGAGAAGAGACTAGGTATCAAATTCAAATTGCTTAAACAAATGTGTTCACTTCGAGAGTAACACACCTGTGTTTTTTGGTTTAATACTCGGAAGAGGAACAATTTTGTCTACTCCAGTTCCAACAGGACTCTCTTCTCTGAAACATACCTGTGTTTTTTGGTAATAAATTTTTATATTAAAATAAATAATTATAACACGTATATTTATTGAAAAATTAAATTAAATTATTTTATTTTATATTTAATTAAAAATAAATTTATTATTAAATGAGTATCTATTTAATTATCTATTGTTTATACTTATAGCTGATTTTATCTACACATATTTACGGATACTTTTTTTTTTGCTGGGTAAAATAATATTTTAATTTAATTTATCTCTTTTTTCATTAAAAATAAAAATAAAAATAAAACGCATACAAACTTTGGGCCTATCTTTAAATCCCGTTCCAGTAACTGGGCCGGGCTGGGTCTTAACGAGTCACAGAGAGCTAAAACCAAAAAGTCCATCAAGTCCAAACGCTCCCATCTGGCCACCGTCAACAACCCCACACACACACACACACTCCAAGCGCACGTTAGCAACTCCGCCGTCTTCGCCACCGTCGATGGAGTCTCTGTTCGACACGATCAACGTCCGCGACCTTCTCTCGGCGCAAGACCTCTCTGACCCGACCTCCCCTCTCTCGGCGCCGGATCTCCGCCTTCTGATCCAGCGCCTCGAGTCGCAGTCCCTCCAGATCCGCTCTCAGGTGCAGTCCTATCTCGTCTCGCACCGCGATGACTTCGCGCGCCTCTTCTCCGTCTGCAACGACGCCGTTTCGCAGACGCGCGAGGTCTCCGAAGACGTCGCCGCCATCCTCCGCCTCCTCTCCGACCGCCCGATCGATGCGGAGGTGCGCGAGGTCGTGGCCGAGACGAGGGCCAAGCGCGAGGAGTTAAGGGTGAAGAGAGAACTGTTAGGGTTGGTCGGGACCGTTGTGGCATTGAACCAGAGGTTGGATAGTGTGAAAGAAGCGTTGAAGAGTGGAAACTTCGAATTCGCGGCGCATGGGTTGAAGGAGTTGAAGGTGGCGCTTAGAGTTGGTGAGGAGGATGATAGGGAGCCTTTGGTCTATGGCTTGTTGAGGAAGGAGTGGTCTCAGTGCTTTGAAGAGGTACTACTATGCTTTCGTGTTGTGCATTAGGTTTATAGTTATGTGTTAATGCGTGGATTTCGTGCTTTGAATGTATAATTGTGCCAATTGAGTTGAAACCTTTCAGAATGTGAAAGTGAAATATGTCTTGGGGAGTGGTAATTTGAAATGCATTGTCAATCGAGTGTGAAAGGAATGGAGTTCATGTTGATGTATGGGAATGTGCAATAAACAAATACAGTATTTCATGGCTTTGTACATTATTTTTCTTTCCATATTTCTCCCCATATAAAGACTAAGTACTCAGTTATATGGAAACAAAATGCTCATTATCCCTATGGTTACCATGGGTCTGGGAGTTCATTTATGAAGTTTGAATTCAGTCAAGTATATTTTACTTGGAAAATTTTCAACTAAATGAAATGATGATAATAATAATAATCATGTGACGACAATGCTGATAATACACTCTGTAGGAAACAGTTGATGCGCTTTATTTCATATGGCAAGCTCATATTTGCTTTATAGACGATGGTTAAGTTATACTTTCAATGATATATTTAACAATATAATCAATTCATGTGATTTGTGTCATAGTAATGATATGGTGGTTGGATAGTCTGTGATTTTTATTGAGTTTGTGATTGTTTTTAGAGGAATTCGATTTGGGTTTGTAGATTCAAGAGGTCCTCATGAAGTTTATGGAAAAGGCTGTACGATTTGATGGGGACTTGAATCAAGTTGAAGTCAAGTATCATTTAGAAGCTGAGAATGTGAATGGGATAAAGTTACAAACAGTTCTGGAGGCAATGGATGTAAGTTAATTCATATATTTTTGTGCACTCCATTTGGAACTTTTTATTCTATTCCTGTTGTGCTGTTGTAAATTTAGAAATTGATGAGCTCAGTTGTATGTATATATGTTCTTCTTCTAATTTATGTCATTTTTAGGTAGTTGGTATTCTAGAGTATGGGCTTGCTAAAGTTGCTGATTTGACGATGAAGTATATTATTACTCCTTTTGTAAATCAAGGTCGACCTCTTTCTTTTCTAGAGGAATTTTATCAAGAATCAGCTGTACTGAAGATACTTCCATCATCAGATAGTAAGGTGAGTGTGATGTGTTAGGGTCATAGAATCAATTATGTTGCTCATGCTTTGCCATTCCATGACAGAGACGCCTGTCAGCACCTTTGGCAGGGGAGAATGTTGCTTGCTTGATTTAGATAAATTAGGAAGCATTTTCATTTAACTGCTATTGTGTTTCTAAATATCTGATTTTCATTTTGCAGTTTGAATATTTGGATGGAGAATTTCTCTATTCAGGGTTGCAGCTCTTTATCAAATTTATTTACAGAAGTATTTGCTTCCAGAAAAGCTCTTGGATGAGATGTTTTGGACGCTTGACATGGCCAAGGATATCAGAGCTAATAATATCTAGCTTTCTATCTAAGGTTTGCCCCCTTCATCTCTATGCCAATAGAAGCTTGATTGAAGACCATATCCATGCATCCTGTGCTTTGAAACAAGTCTAGGATGTGTATCTATAAAAATACCATTTCATTGATTTCAATTGAAATTTGATTAAATGCTGCTGTTGCCTTATGATATGCAAGCACATAAGGTCTCTGCCATCCCTTCCAACAAAAATAAGATTATTCAGATCCTTGTATATCATATGATCTAGAACAGTTATTTGGTGATTTGTTGCAGTGTCTGATAGCAAGAGAGAATGTGGGTATTTAATAATTTGCAGATAGTCACTCAGGGTGTCTGATTTCAGGTTGTCCCTACAGATGCATCAAAACTTCCTGACTTTCAGAAGATCATCAAATGTACATCTGAATTTGAGTCTGCTTTAAAAGAGCTCAAGTACATTTCAGCATCAGATGACAAGGATAACAGGCTGAGCAATTTTGCTGAAAATGTTGAGGTTCACTTTGCATTTAAGAAAAAGACAGAGATCTTGGCTAAAGCCAGAAATCTGCTTCTAGAATGTGACTTTTCAATTCCTCAAGTGAGTTTTCAGACTGGAAAAAATCTTCTTTTGCTATTGTCATCTGTAGTTATTTATGAAGAATGTTGCTGCAGGAGTATACCAGAGATGGTACTATTTGGAAGAATGATGAAACTTTGGTCCAGTCATCCAGCCATGTGGTAGATTTGCTTTTCTTATCAGAGAGATGTCTAGTATCCAAAGCAGCCAAACAATTGATAGAGCTAGTTCATCAGACACTGCAGGTATACCATCCAGAATAATGAAAATATTTTACTAATGACTCTATGCAGCATATTTTATTTGAATCCTGGACTTTTGTTGGTATGTATATACTGTTTCAATCACTAGATGTACACTGGTTTTCACCAGGCCCATCTTATTCGAGTTAATGGTCACTCTCAATATGGCTTAACTGAAACAATTGCTGCTTTTGTTATACAGCTGATAAATTGAAGGGGAAGTATACAAAATAGTAAACTCCCCTCCCCCCTCCCCAGTAGTTCTAACCTTTTCACTCTAGAATTGAACACGCATCTAGAATTGGTCCTGCTGACAAATACCTGTGAATTATATATAGTTAAGGATGTTAAAGGAATAGTGCCATAACATTTGGAAAATCCCTAAATACATGATGGTGGTTAATAGAGTCCAATGGTGTAGTGTAATCTATATAGTCAAATTCACATAGTTGCTAGTGGGATAAGGCTATTGTTGATGTTGACGTTGTTGTATAGCATTGAAGTTACATTGTCTAGGCTTAAAATGATTTTATTTGATAACCTGACAGTTGATGACGAAGTGAATTTTTTTTTTCATGTTACTAATACTGTGATAATAATTGTTTGATTATTAAACCATTCAAATAATCTTAATTTAATTAAGATTTAAGTATTTTCAGTGTGAAAGTATACACAGATAATTATTACCATTACTGTAATAATAATTGTTTGATTATTAAACCATCCAAATATTGTTTGACCTACAATAATTTTTATATTAACAGTGAAGCTGATCTTTTTAAATGAATATTTGTCCAGGATGTTTGCCTGTCATCTACAAGAGTTGCTTTGGAATTTTATCACACAGTCAGAAATGCTATACTTCTTTATGAAGTAGTTGTCCCTGTCAAGGTTAGCCCTTGTTTAGCAGTGGCACTGCTTTTTAGTATTCCTTTTATCATGGATTGATTTTATGGGTGAATTTAATGAGCAACACTACATTATCGTCAATATAATTATTGATTCTAGAGTAATGTCCTTTATACTAGTATTTATACCTTTCCTGAACATTGGCTGAGATGACCTATAAATGACATCCAATCTTTTTGTGAAGAATTTATTTTCTTTATGCAGTTGTTTTCCGTGTCAATGTTACTACTTTATTTGGGTGTTAGTTGTCTGTGTATACTTTCAGCTTACAGTAATAACTTAATGTTTTTGACTTGTGAAGCTAGAGAGGCAGCTCAATGGCATCAATCAAGTAGCTGTTCTGATGCATAATGACTGTCTTTATCTCTCCCAGGAGATACTTGGATTTGCATTTGAGGTATAAATACTTGAATAACTAAGGATGAAGTAAATACACAACATTTAAAATAAAATGTCTATTTTTTATCCAAAAAATCCAGTTTCTTTATTCCTAATGTATCTTTATTATGTATTGTTTTAATGGTAGTTTGTAGCATTTGCTTAAAACATTACTGGAATTAATGAAAAGTCAAGGCAAACATACAATGTAACCTTGTTTATTTTACATCATGTTTTTTTTTTCTTGGCTCATGCATTTGGATGCTCTTTTCTCAGTATCGAACAGACTTTCCAAGTTCTATGAAGGAGCATGCTGTCTTTATTGATTTGGCTCCAAGGTTTCAGCTATTCGCAGAAGAAATACTGCAGAGACAAGTTCATCTTGTTATTTATAATTTGAAGGAGGTACTGCTTTCATTAAAATGCTTGAAGCATCTAACGATATCTTACTTATAGTTGAGGTTTTTTTTACTGATCTAGTACTTTCTCATATTTGCCCATATTTATAGGCTATAGATGGTGCTGATGGATTTCAGAATACTCATCAGATGCAACGATTTGAGTCAGCTAAATTCAGCATTGACCAGGTAATTTTCTTGTCTGTATAATGTCGACATTACACTTTACCTTACTTCCTTTTGTCTTTTTTCTGTACCCAACCTACAGGGTCGGGTGGATTTGTTACTATAGGTTACTAGTATTAGTTTATGTCTTTTTAGTTTCACAAATGACATGAAACTGAGTGTACTTGATTAGGTTGTTTTCATTCTGGAAAAAGTACATATCATATGGGAGCCACTTTTGCTGCCTTCAACTTACAGGAAAAGCATGTGTACGGTCCTAGAGTCAGTTTTCTCAAGAATTGCTAGAGATATACTTCTATTAGATGACATAGCTGCTGAGGAGACTTTACAGGTAGAATTTATACCATAAGTCAACTAATTAATGTTTGTAGTAGCACAATTGTATTTCATTAGTAGTTTGTCTAAGCATTATTCTACTCATTTTCAGCTACAAAGACTTGTTCACTTAATGCTGGAAAACCTGTCGTCATTATTTGAGTCCTTAGGCCCTGGAGAGCAGAATTTGCATGAGTTGCCTGCAGAGTCTCTTGAAAAATTTATCCCTTCCTTACGTAAAATCCGTAAACTATCTGGTATGCAGTGGCATCTTCTTAGTTTATTCTTTAAAAGATATTCGTTGGATTATCATTGACTCATCCATTGACAACTAACCTCTTTGTCTTTCATTTGTCACAGAATTATTAGATATGCCTTTAAAATCCATTACATCATCTTGGGAGAGTAAAGAATTGCTCTCTTGTGGCTTTACAATAACTGAGGTATTATTTGATTATTGATGACTTTATTTCTTGGCCTTCTTGGGACAATATATTTTATTTCCTTCATTTTTGTGTTAATTATTTTTAAACACTGCCCTGGGATTGTGATTTTATGTCAATGCTTCAATCAGCCAATGTGACCTGAAAGGCTGGTGTTTATATATATTTACTATATATCTCTTTGACAAACACATTAATGTAGCCTTCAATCTGACTTTCTCTTTCCAGTTATTCTTTACAACGTTCTAATAATTTCAAACCAAATTTTTCAATCATCTAATTTGTACATTATCATAATTTAGAAAGCCAAAAGAAGGTTTTGCTTGCAAATTAAAGCTCAAACCATTTGTTTGGACAAGTCTCCCCTGAAGAGCTTATCTTAAATAAAGCTATATGTCCACCCTTCATTTAATTTAAAGTGAATCATAATTTTAACTTCAATTAAAGGTTGAATACACCCTTGCTCACATTAGAGACGTTCTCATTTTAGAGTACCTTTTTACCGTTTGTTTCACCCAGAATTTCTCTGTATATGCATGTGATCGGTTTTGTTATTATCAATCTTCCTTTTTTCCTGCGGTTGATTTTTTTCCCTTCTCATTCCAAATCAAATACTCCTTGTTTTAAAGGGAAAAAAATTGTGGATCAAATTGCTACTACAGGAGAAAACAACTGTTTGAGTGATTTATTACATATGATTGACCAGGATGTTTTGTTCTATTAAAAATGATGTCAAATGTGATATATTTATTTCTTTAGTGTCTTCTTGTTTATGTTACATGCAATTTTTTAAAATATTGTATTAGAATCGTACTTGATGAGCCTTTTCTTTGCATGCCTTCTCACTTGTTATATTCCGTAAATGTCGATTGTTGATCTTTTTGTAGGTGGGAGATTTCATTAAAGCTATATTTACAGACTCACCTTTAAGAAAAGATTGTTTATGGAGGATACAAAATGCGGGCTTTTAGGATTCATATAACTTCCCATTACATTTATAAACCACAAAGAACACTGGAGTTTGAGATTCAGAGATGATCGATCACCTACGCAAAAGCTTGCTTAGTTTGAGCTGCCGCTCTAAATATTACAGAAAGTGCAGATTTGAAGCTGATTAGCGCTGATAAATTTTCTGATGAGGAGGCTTCCCCGTGATGGTTTTGTTGACATCAGTCTATGCTGTAGAATAGTCTTTTACATTTTTCTTTTACGTTTAAAGCAAATGTGGGGAGAGGTTTGGTGCAGACTTGTACCTCGTTTCGATTATAGAGCATCCTAATTGTTGTTCATTGATAGGAAAAACAGATATGAATTAATGGTAGATAGATGAAGGCAGATTCAGTTAGACCATTTTTAGATGCAGATAAATAAACTATTGTGGTCCAGTGTTGTGATTCGTATTAATACGTCAAAAATATTACATTTGGTTACAGTGTACCATTGCCAATATGACAGTTATGCCACAAATGGATTTAAATGATTTATAGATTTTATTCAAATTTAATCCAAATGTCTATGAAAGTGTTTATCAAAATTACTCGTCATTGAATTTGCCTTTTTTGTTGTTAGGATGAATAATCTGAAGTCAAGTTCGTGTTGCTAAAAGATTTAGGAAGCCAGTCAACCTAGGGATAAAGACCTAACAAGGAAAATGTTTCGTCTAGCTTAAATGCTACATCTAACCTATATTTGTTAAAGATAAGACAATTATTAGTTACAAATAACATTGGTTAACGAGATAAAAACCTAATCATAGATCTATGCAAAAAATTAAATTCATTTGCGGTGGGGATGCGAAGGAGTTCTCAGTTCCCTTGTAACCTGTTCTAAGGGGCAATTAGGGATGACAAGATAATTTGAGTGCTGCTACTTGCAACTAATTAGATATAATAGCTAAACGGGTATCTTTAAAGTAAAATGATTTTTCTCTTCTCATAAAACGCTAGGGGACATATATTTCAGTACTGATTTGTGTTCATATTAATTATGATGTCAAGGAAATTATGTACAGTACAATGTTTTAATTTTTTGTTTTATTATTTCTATCTCTTTTTTATAAATAAAAATAATAATAATAATCATATTTTAACAAATATTTATAAACACCTACAAATATTTATAAAATCTGTAAATACTCATTTAGGGAATATTTATGCAACAAGTTTTCATCTAATTGGACAGGTGGCAGGAGGTTAGCACTCCATTGCTATCTCTACGGACAAAGATCCACCAAAGATTTAGATTTCAATAGCATTACCCTATTAATTAACAACTTAACGATTTACAAATAAAGATTTAGATCTCAATAGCATTACCCTATTTATTAATAACTTAACTATTTACAAATTGCAGATAAAAAAATCTTTTGTTATAAAGTCTGAAACTGTTGTGTTGGCTGAATGCTCATTGATAGGGGGAAAAAATTATGGAATCATCATGCTAACATTTTTCTCAGACATATCAGAACCACTGAATGACATATCAAAATCCTCATAAGATCACTCATCACTAGACTGGTCTTTAACTTTGGACATGGATAAAAAACAGAACAGTGAGCACAATCATCATGTGAAACGCCTAGCCTGCTAGCTTTAATAATCGGTGGTAGAAACTTTAATTTGGTATAATTCCCATCTTAATTGATCATAACTCATCCTTGCTTGAAGGATCTTCCCCCATTAGTTCTTCAAGAGAAAATTCATCCTCCTCAATTATTTCTCCATCTTTTCCATCCCATGGTTCTGTCTTTACAATGGCTGGAGTGCCTTGCAGTGGCAAATTTCCTTTGCCTCCTTGTCCAGCTTCTTTCACAAATTCTCTGAAACAAATAAGTGGATAATATTCAAAGACGTGTTCTTCCCAGTAATGTTTACTATTTTATCATAAAGTTAGAAGAACAGACTTACATAATATGTTCAAGTTCAAAAGCACTCTTGAGAGGAGCATAAACAGCTTTCTTAAGGTTGAGGGCCACCAAAGCTGGATAACCATACCCACCAACACCCACATGCTTCTCAAGATCTGGTTGTTTATTTGCAGCTACCCAGACGTAACTATCCGCGACAAAAATTCAATTAAAAAATGTTAAAATTTCACCAATAACAATTTTAGATATGTAGAGACTAATCGTAGACTGATAGTGAAGTGTAGAATCTAAACAAAGATTTACTTTTTACTTGCCTGTATGGACTCCTTTTAAACTTCTCTGCAACTGATAATAACTGCTGAATGTATCTGTTTCTCCCCTCAGCCTTGGAATCCAAAATGTCAGGAAGGAAGGCAACAAAACATATTGCAGCAGAACCACATTTCTCTTCCAAAACATCCTGCAGGGAAGGTTCACGTTGATTATCTCAGGCAAAGCACGAGTTAAGGAAATGAAACAAAAGGTGTTAATTAGAAAATAAAGCATTTATTATATTGAAAAAACCATTCAATGCTTTTTTTTAATAACTGAAATCATTTAATAGAATATATATCTAATATTAAATGTTTGATAATCAAGCACTCTCGTTAGCAAGATCCATTATCTTGTATCATCTCTTCCAAACCAATGGAAAAGAAAATGCTTACTGGACTGTGTAGCTCTGTCACTTCTGGAGGAGCAATGTTTGTTTCTAGCTGCTCTAATGCAAATGATTCAATAGCTGAGGCAGTTCTTGCACCTTCATAAGGAATAGGACTATCTTTATCAGCACCAAATACTAAGATTGTTGGGAATCCTTGAACTTTGAACCTGCTCATTAGAGACTGATAACACAAATATCCTGTCAGAATAATATAAACTAAAGAGCATAATTAAGAATTATAAAATAAAACTGCACTTAAGAGTCTTAACCTTATCAAGAGGAGAATAAATAAATTGAAAAGTCATACAGTAACCATTTTGATCACCACCATTGGAGTTTTGACTAGTTCTTATCAAATATATAGACATATAAGCCTACCTTTTCAGCGTCACAGTCAACATGGCCCAGTTTAACCTTCCCTTTCAAATTATTGGATGCTTTCTTCCACTCAGGAGCTAACTTTTTACAGTGTCCACACCTTTGGAAACAAAAGAGGATAAATGTTATTAGAGCTACAAATATGACGTGCAGATAACGTTTTACAAAGTCCACACCTTTTGAATACTTTAGGTTCAGTCAGGTAATAGAACACCATATGCAGCATTAGATTTAGGAACACAGTCAGCACTTACCAAGGTGCGAAAAATTCCACAATCCAAAGTTCTTTGCTTTTGAGGACCAATTCATCAAAGTTGCCAGAGTTTAATTCTACTGAAGAACTGGTTTCTGTCTTTTCATTTGATCCTCCTGTTGCTTTTCCTTTTCCATTTAACCTATCCTTCAAAAGAGCCTTTACCTGTATATGCAGAGAAAATACTTACTGGATATTTTAAAAAAAGACTGTATATTAGGAACACGGGAAGAGGACTAACAATGAGTAACAAATCAAAAAAATTAATCGATGAATTATCACACTATAGCCTGTCAATTATGATTTTTATTTATTTATTTATTCAAATGAAAATTTCCAATGGACAACAACATATCAAACATCAGCCAATAAAACATGCAAACCATGAATACAAGACACTATTGAATGTGAGTGGTTTTTTGTTAACTTTACCTTTTAAACCATAGAATTAAAAACATTCCATTTTAATCCTTATAGTTATACATACCATTATTGTTTTCTTTTAGTCCATATAATTTCACAAATTTTACCTTTTAGTTCCTATAACAATAGACAACAAGGACTAGAAATAAACAAAAATGATATGTAGTCATTCAACTTTTCATAGAAATACAAGAAATTGTTTTGTTTGTTAGAAAAGCGGACGTGTATCCACTCTATCAGATATATTAGATTAAGAAACTTTAGTGGCAAAAAGGTTAAAAAATCTTCCAACAAACCTGTTTAAGTGCAAATTCAGCAATTGGTTTGACATCTCTGGCTCCTTGGTAATCAACTGGTGGTTTTCCAGGTGCAAACACTTTTATAGTTGGAAATCCTCTAATTCCATATTCCTGTGGGGAATAGGGGAAAAACAACACACACACACATGCACAAATATTAATGTTTTTGAAACTTCCAGTGTAAAGTTACAATAACAAATGAAGAAAACAGCCAAAAATGTGAATCATAACTGAAAAAAACTACAAGGATTAAATGAATGTCATGAAAACATGACACAGATTATATGAACAAACAGGGAAAGAAAGAATCTCCAGAGAATACAGAGACTGGGGCTAGATCCAAAAGGAAAAATAAATAAATTAACGCACAATATTTCTTGCATGTTGATATGCCATAAAAATGATAAAAACAAAATAAATTATCTAAAATGGCTCCGGTGGCGAGGTCCAATTCAATTAGCCATATTCGATTATTTGAAACAGCTAAAAGAGGACAAATGATTATGCATAACAGAACTGTGTTTTGATCATGCTTGATCCACAAAAAGGCATATCATACGTAAAAATTAAAGCCTATAAAAATGCATCTTCATAATCCCAAAAGGCTGATTGCAAGAAACAAACGACACATGCAACAAAGTCTCCATTTAACAGACTTGAATATTTAATCAAATAAAAAATGTCATCATTAATGAAGTGATGAACAAAAAAAAAAACCTGAGCCAAAGATTGGTGAGCATCAGCATCAAGTGCTGCCACAGTAACTACACCCTTCAACACAGTAGCTGCCTTCTCCCATATTGGAGTCAGAGCTTGACAGTGTCCACACCATGGGGCGAAAAATTCAACAAGAACAACTCCATTTGAATTCAGAACCTGTCAAGTACCTCGATTCAGCAATCAAAACTGTAATCACAAAATTATCATATAACAAAACCACAGATATCTACATGCCCACATGGATTTCAAGTGCAAAGATGCAAAATTTGACGTTTCTACGCAATACCCAATTGCAAATAATGGTAAATACAGTGGGATCACGAAATGGGGCAATGGAGAAAATGTTGAAAATTTAAATTTGATTCACCTTGGACTTGAAGTTAGAGGGAGTGAGCTGGAGCACGGGTGAAGAGGCTCCATAGAGAGCGTATGAAGGAGCGATGTTGAAGATAAATAACAAAAGAGGAAAAGAAATGAAAAATAGGGTTCTAAATTGAGACTTTGGCATTGTCTTTCTCTCACACTTCGCACTCTGAATCTGCGTAGGGAAGAAACAACCCTTCTTAGTTTTTCTGTTCCAGGACTTTCTATTACCACGTGTGTCATCCAATCATATTTATCCACGTCAGCCTCCATTGTTCTTAAATAAAAAAATAAAAAAAAATCTTCTCTTATTTATTTTTTCTTCGAGAGATTCTTTCTTATATTAATACTTCTAAAAATTAAAATAAAGCAGGTTGATGTTAAAATATATACATAGGTATATATAAGTGTTTATTACGTTTAAATAAATTTATTATAAAAGATAATTACTCTTTAACACTTTTTCTTTTAAAAATTATTAATTTATTCAAAAAAATTAAGATTATTATCTTTTCAAATCAATTTAAACGAAATTATCTCTTAAAAATTCATGAAAGATACTTAATTTGCAGTAAAAGAAACTTTTTTAACAAATTAACACATTTAATAAAAAAATATTAACAAATTTTTAAAAAAATCATCTTATTGTTAATTTAATATCTTAACATGATAAATATCGATACTTATATATATTTTTAATTTCTATAAAATAAATAAGTTTTGATTTTATTTTTTTTAATTTTTTATCCTTCTAAAATTTATAATTATTATTGTGTAATTATTTTTAATTACTTGTTTGTTTCATCTCATATGCTATCTAAAATTTTAGTAATACTACATTAATGATTTTAGATTTTACAAAGATAAAAATAAAAGAAAAATAGTTTTATTAAAAAAAATCAAAATTCACTTATTTTACAAAAATAAAAAAATATTTTATAAGGACAAAATTAATATTTAGTGATTTTAAAAAAATTATTGATGAAAATCAAAATTCGTAATTTTTTTTAATTAAATACATAATCTAATTATCAATTAGAATTGATCCTTAATATTTATAACAATTAAATACATAACTTAAGTATCAATTAGAATTAATCCTTAATATCATTAAATCTTAAAGATTTGATCATCAAAATTGAAAATTACTGTTATTTAATCTCTTAATAAATTAAAGTGTTAATTTAGTCACTAACATTAGAAACTTAATTGAATTTAGACAACGACTAACTTTAAAGACAAATAATTAATATTTATAATTTAAAGTTAACTTTAGAATAATTGTTAAATAATCAAGAGTGAATTTTTTTATTAAAAAAATAATATTATTTTATTTATTATTAAGAAATATTAAAAAATATAATATTAATGTTAATAACACTTTTATTATGGTTTTAATAAAAATAAATTACTTATTAACTTTATCTATTGTTTCAACAATAACGATTAACTGAATTAACAATAGTTTGAGATTAAATTAATTATTCATTTTCTCCAAAAAAGTTATATGCATATATGTGAGAAGTAGGAACATCTTTACAAAAATGATATATAATAATATAACCACAAATAAATATGCAATTGATGTGAGTTATGGAACATTAATTTTATGTGATAAAAGCTTGATTAATGAATGTTTGGATTAGGATTCAGCTGATAGTTGGGAGAATGTCTATTTTATATTAATTTTTTATTTTGGACAACAGATATATAGTAATTGTTTTTTCTAATAACAAACTTTTATCATGTGTGGCTAGTCTGTGATCAGAGTAATGTTTGGTTTCAACACTTCTCCTTTGTATTCCTCTTGGTGTTTTGGTTGAGAAAGTGATTATACTGTGTTTTGGATATCAGATGTTGCATTTCAAAAAGCAAAAATGTGGCATAACACTGTCTTGTAACACGTGATTGTACAATACTTATCAAGGGTCATCAATATAATCAGGTAATGGTTGGAAATTAGTGTATTCAACAATGTGGCCACAAAAACAAATCCTAAACTCAATGGTAAAATATTGAAGAAAATGTATAAAAAAGATTCGACTAGTAAAAGCTTTTGTTATTAAAAAGTTAGTGAAATTAAAGTACAGAAGGGGAGATCAATTGCAGAATACTTGAATGACTTCCAAGACTTGGTAATTAAATTAGTTGGTTTTCATAAAGCTAGTACTAGAAGATGAATTACACGCATTGCTACTTTTGAGTTATCCAAAAGTCGATAAAGGTTAGTGTGATTTCATTAAGCAATTATGCTCTAGAAGGAGAATTGACTGTCTAAAATATGTTCAATGAAAATGCAAGAAAAGACTTGGTATTAAGTAGTTACTGTCAATAAGAACTTTACATTCGATAGAGATGAATGGGTTAATTAATTAACATACAAATAAAATTAAAAAAACCTATATATCTTCTGTATTAAGGTATTAAACAGAGTCAAATTTAAGAATAGTTTAAAAGTACAGGTACCTAGGTCCTTAATTGGGAGGGACTCTTTTTTTTTTAATTTCTCATATTTTAAGAAAAAAATTAAAAACATTTCTTGTTTATTTTCTCATATTTCAAGAAAAATATTTCTTGTCTTATTTTTATATGCACGTTAAAAAAATAGGATTACATACTTATGCTTTAATTTTCATTCAATTTATTTATTTTTTATTTATAAAAAAACTTTCATTCAGTTTTGTATTAAACAATGACACTGAAAAATATATTAAAAAAATATTTTGAAATAAAAAAATTCACTCAATAACATATTAGATTCACTCTCTAAATTTGATGTAAAGGAAAAATGAAAGTTGAACTTAATAAAATAAGTACTTATACTTGAGAAACTATTTTTAAATCAGAAAACTTACTATATATTATTAATATATTCTTCTTCTCTAAAATTATATCACGTACTTAATATAATAAGATGTATAATTTTTTTAACAAAATTAAGCATCTATTTTTTAAAAAAATATATTTTTATATTTCAATTCTTATATTTAAGAGGTCCTAATTTATTATTTTGTCTAAGACTTATGAAATATCAAAATCGATGCTTTCTTAAGTTGATATGTTATATCAAATTCATTTATGTAGTTTATATTGAATTATTAACCAAATTGTTTTCCATGTTTTTAATTTTATATTTCTAAATAGTTAATATCAAAATTAATAATTTAACAATCAGTAATAATTAATGGCTAAGTTCATTGGTTATTCATGGATGAAACATGAAAGAAAGATTGTTAATGTATAAATGTGAATGAAAATTTCATATTATATATATATATATTGAAAAACATATAAGTAATTTTTTTTATAAATATAATATTTGAGTAATATGGTGTTGCTGTATGTTGAAGAAAAGAGTTGTATTATAAATTTGAATGAATTATTGACTCAACGTCATCCTGCCATGCCACTTCTAACAAAGTATTGTTTATGTGTGGAAATATAATCAAATATAGTAATGAAGATTAAAATATTACTCAAATATAAAATTGTATATGTATGTTTTTCGAACACGAGTAAGAACTAAGAAAACGTAGCTTATCATTGTCATTCCTATTTTGATTAAAAAAAAATTGTTATATTTGAATGATAAATCTAAAGAGAAAACACTATTTATATCTCTTGGGCTTGAAAAATAATAGAGAAAATATTATAATATTATTTTATAGCTAAAAGTCCTTTATATGAAATAAATATTTTTAGTCTTTATATTAATCTTTTCAATCATTTTTAGTTTGATAAAAAAATTAGTTCTAATATTTGTAATTTTTTATATTTTAATCTTTGTTATTAATTTTTCTTTTTGTAATATTATCTCTTAATTTGGATAACAATTTAACTTTAAATATTTTATTTTGTTGAATGTATTCTAAATTAAATTTTTTAACGTTTAATATCTCTTTTATAATTTCATTTATGAAGTTCCCTATTGAGATATCATTTTTTATACCATTACAAAAATTAAAAATCTTTATATAAAACAAACAATATCAAAAAAAAAAAAAAATAACAATAGAGGCTAAAATAATGATAGAATATAATAAATAAAAAAATTGTCTTAAATTATAGAGATTGAAAAAGAATGAAAAGATAAATATAATAATTTAAAAATAATTATTTTAAATTATAAGATTAAAAAATAAGATGAGTGAAAATATTGAATAAAAAATATTTGAACCTTATTTTATATATTGAGTGGAAAATATTTAGAGTTTGTCCCTGTTTTTCCCGCGGCGGTTTTCTTTATCTCTGCGCTACCAAATGAAATTTTAGTTTAAACTGACATTATTTGTTCAGCCCAACACATTGTAAGTAATCATGAACCAACCAACCAACATGTGACTTTGTCCATAGCTGAACCAACCCATTTGGTTAACTGTTAGTTTCTCAGTACAACTCCAAATCAAATTTACCATCCAAGTTATGAAAAGAAGTAAGATTGGTGAGTCTTGGTGTGTATGAGGAGAATGTTCTAGATGAAGTGGTCACGAGATTCCAAATAATTTGCATCAGATGAAGTGATCTCAGTATGTTACTTGAGAAAACCCTTAACTGAGTCTGAGGCTGACCTTCGTCATTACAAGACAAGAACATACATTTTAAATTTTCAAGATTTTTGAGTCTCATAAACCGTGTGGGACCCTTACTTAGATTCTCTAAATACATTTTAAATGTCATGGATCTAGATTTTCATTTAAAATTGAGTAACGCCTCGTTTTTTACATTTCCAAACCATAATGTGTCACATATTTTGAGTCTTTAATGTTTATATTTTGTCCTCCCTATGCTGTATTGAACCAAATTCTCACAAAAAGGGGATTCACTTCAGTAAAAAAAAAAAAGAGGTACAGTTCTAACAACTTTATAGTCATCTCTTTATATAAATTATATGAAATATGAATGTATTTTGGAATTGTTAACTAGAGTGCTTTCACAACTCACAAGGTTTTATTCCATGAGAGCTTTTTTAAAAATATTTTTCTTAGCCTTTTATTTCTTGTAATTAATTATTTAATTTATTTTAATCTGTGTATCTAAATTATTTTTTAAAAAATATCAATAATTAAAAATAACATTGCACTACAATATAAATTGCTTTAACAATCTAAATTTTAATTTATATGGTCAAAAAAATTATTTGTTATGAACTTAAATTAATTTTTTTATATATTAAAATAATTATTTTGAAGAAAAGTATTTTTAGAGACCATTTTTCAACCAGAGCCTTTTTGGCTATTTTTTTCAATGAAAATAATTTTAATTTTTTTTTCTTAACATCTTATTTTTTAATTTATTATGTTTATTTTTAATAAAAATAATATTTTTAATATAAATTATCAGTAATTAATATATATATATCAAAATATAATTTATTTATCATAAATTTAAAATATAATTTATATAATAAAATATTTATTTATTAACTATTTTAATTATAATATAACTTATATATTTAAAATAATATTTAATTATTATAAATTTTAGTTATATTAAATAAAAATCTATCATGTGTTTTACATGTTAAAATATTAGTATTTTATATATTAAAAAATAATTATTTATTATGAACGTTTTCTTTTTTTCCCGACTTATCCGCATCTGGCATAATAGTGTCTCTGCAACATTGAATCACTTGTTTCTCAACAATATCAGGATTTATAGTTTCTTGTAACCATTTTAGTATGATCTTGCACCAAATGCTGCACACACCAAGTCCCTCACAATTGCAAACCCAAGTTTGGTTCCAAAGTCTGCTCCTTCCAGCATAGCAACTTAACATGAATAGGAACAGAAGAAATCAAAACTGTGGACAAGTCTAATTGAATCCATAAAAAAGTGAACTTCCACATGGCTAGATTTAGACAAGGGAAATGAGTCGTGAGTCAAACCATTAGAACACAGGCTCATCAAATTAAGGTTGTTTTCTAGTATGAATATTTATTGAGCATAACTGATTGACTCGTTCTTCTTAAAGCTTTATATGGCCATATGAAGAATAGCCATAAGTTCTTCATAGCAACAAATGTGTTTTCTTAGAACTAAGCTGTGATAGTTAAAGCATATGAGAAAAAATTCAATCGCAGGGAGTTTCCCTCTAATGATTCAGTCAAGTGTAATGTTGATAAATCAGCCTCACAGTATGCTATAGAATCTTGATTATTCAAAGACAGGTTTGTGGATTTGCAAAAAGCTACTTTCAAGAATTGTTAAAAAATGTTCCACCAAAAAAAAAGAGGAGAGAGAGAGAGAGAAATTGCTCCACAAGAAATACTGTAAAATCATGATTATAACTATATATCAAAAAACGGTTTAATCAAGCTTTGGATAACACACTGAAGTAAGACTATAAGAATTTCCTTTAATAATATCATCTTCTGTAAAATTACATACTGACATTTCTGTGCTACTCAATTCTATGATTTAGAGACAGGTGATGACAAAATTCTATAGGGAGTATTCTTCACCAGATATCATTGAAGCCTGAAGAAAGATATAAGAGGTTCATATACATCTCGGTTAGCATTTTCACCCATAACATAATCTGCATGTGCATAATCATTTCTGTACTGCACTACAAGCTTATCTGCATCGTGATCTTTAAGAATTTCTAACAGACGTTGAACATCCTTAACATCAGAAAGAGCATCAGCCCCTCCATAACTCAGGAAGAGAGGAAGGTCATTTGGAATTCTTGTCATGTCATATACTGGAGGAGTGGGTTGTCCATAGTGTTTTATGTTCTCATCTTGGTTCTCATAATCAAACATTGCAGTGGTTCCTTCTCTGATCACTGATATACATATATGAATAAAATTCTTATCCACTCATATGGAGGAAAAAAAATGTATATATTCTTATTAAAAGATGTTTGCAGTTAAATTTTAAAAATCTATGCTATTACTTCCTTTTCTTCACGAAGTATTGGTGTCTGCATGATATTTAAATTAGGAAGCAAAATAGAAGTAGAACCACTTACTCTGAGATAGGTGGATCATGTTCTTTGTTGCTGTTGACTGAGGCTCATGATCCAAAAAAACATTGACAATTGAAGGGTTCAGGCAGCAGTTTGGGCCTGAAAGCATAGTAGTGGTGTCAATATAGGAAATAAAGTGTCAAATATAGAGGTTTCCTTTTGGTGATTGGAGTGAGAGAGGTAAGGGTTAACAGCTGAATAAGAACATGAATGTAACCTGTGAAAGAGGTCAACAAGTTGGTGCAATCAATGCCTGTGTTATTGCACAAGTCCTTTAGAAACTTTATAACAGAAACCCTGTTCAAACATGAGAAAAAGATGAAGTCAAATAAGTCCCCATATCATGATTGGTGTCATACGATTAGTCATTTACTCGATTACTTCTCAATTTCGTCCTCCAAACTTATATATCACATTAGTACTTTAAATGTCAAAGATTCGAAACATCACCATGTTAGTCTTCTAAAGATTTTGTCATAATTGCGAGGGTCTAATTTGGAGATAGATTAAATCTTTGAAGAATTACTTTGGCCATAAAAAAATTTGGTGACAAAAAGAATCTATGATGGACTAATTTGGTGACTAAAATGTTTGAAAGACTAAAGGGATGATGCATAAAGCTTTGCCGGATCAAATTCATGGTTTTCTTATATATTAGTTAAACTTAACATTCAATGCGAAGCACAATTTCACATTAGCATGGATTATGGATCTGGTCTTATTCTACCCACCAAGAATTTTGAGAAATGTCTTATATTATTTTCTTACAACATAAAAGTTTGAACCATGAGAAAGTAACATTGCAGCCTTCTTATTCTCAACCACAATGCAAAGAAATGATAGACAATGAATGATAGATGATAAGTGTTACTTACCCTCTCATATTGAATTCAAAGATTCCCAAATTGTACAGTGACTGTTAGGAGGAAAACACAGATTTTCAGTGTCAATCTTACGATTTTTAAGCAGCAATTTTCTTCTCTTTTTTCTTCGGGGAAAAAAACAAAATAAAAGCATACTTATTACTAAATACCTCTGCAATAAAGTTTTCAGCGGCATTTTTAGCTAGGGGTGAAGTCATCTGACCAACATAAGCAATTGGGCTAAGTAAGGCAGCTGATCTCAACATGTTCAGTAACTGATCTTGGGAAAAAGCAGCCAATGCAATCAAAGTTCCCTGCAAAAAAATTCACCACTCCTCAGTCAGCATCACATAGGAAAGACCTAAAACAATAAGAGTGTAGCATGTGAAATTCACCTGTGAGTGACCAACATAGTGCAGCTTTTGTCCAGTTAGATCATGCACATACTTAAATGTGGCTGGAAGATCATATGCAACTAATTCATCCCATGACCAATCCCAATAATCCTAAACAATTAAACTCATACAAGCAAAAGAACCAATCAAATTGCGGACCATAAAAAGTGCAGCACCAGCAACATTAGTAGACAAAACTAACCGAGCTATTAGTAGGTAAAGAAGTATGTTGTCGACTATATTTGGTTCCACGCGTGTTAGCAACCCAAACATCGAACCCATTATCTGCCAAAAGGTATGCAAGAGACTGATTTGAAGGTAGTAATAACCATGTTATGCCATCCTGCAACCACAACATCACATTAATTACCAACATCAACTACAAAATCCATGACATAAAGTTGCTTATGAAATTAATAGTAACCATGAAAAGCCCATGCTGTAGCAGAACCGGTGGCCCCCTTGATTTTCCCACTATAATTCTTGGCAAGTTAAGAACATAACCATCTTGTGTTGTCACCTAAGAACCATAACATACACATAATAACCACTTAGTAGCTGCTCTAAATCTTGCTGATTTCTTACCATAAACAGAAACAGATGCAAGCACAGTGCATACCAAGTGTTCTTCACAAACATAGCCTTGTGTCTTCACCATTGATGAGCAAATACCATCAGTTGAGGGTGATGATAATGCAGTAGAAGTGCTAAGTGGTGATAATTTTCTTGCAGTTGCAATAGTTAAACCCCAGAAGAGAATCACAAGGATTGTTGAGAGTGATGTATTGGCCATGTTCTGTTTCCTGGTACATTAATCTTCCCAATCCAGACATTATTTATACACGCAGAAAACAGGAAAAAATAATAGTAATAAGGTATTCACATGAGGGGTTTTAAACCACCTTTTTTGTCAACAGTGGTTTAAACAAAAGCATATGTGGGGTCTACCAAGGAGCTACCATTAAACTAAAGAGATTTTTGGAATTTTTTGCCACGGTTCTTTAACTGAGCAAGAAATGTGTGGATGGTTTTTCACTGCAGAGGTGACCCCTGACCAGACCAATGTGGTGCATATAAAAAGCCAAAACATGTGCCTTGAACAAAATATTATGTAATACTTTCTCCAAGTTTTGTCCAACATAGCATACCAAGCCTTGCCTCAAAATAAGGCATTGAAAAAACACACCAGAAATCTTGCTTACCATAGATGCATGGAATTTTACATATTTATTCACACTTGGTATAAATTAACAAATTAACTTAATTAATAAGTATCCAATACATTGTACAGATATATAAGATTTTAAAATATTAATTGAAAGAAAAGTATTTTAAATTATAGGTGAAATATGAATGATTAATTTAAATGGATATACAATATAAGACATTCAAGTTTGCAATTAGTATTAAGATAATATGGGATGGTGGGAATTGAATCATTATTATTCATTCCTTTGAGTTAGTGATAAGGATTGAGCAGCTGCGGCTATAATAATAGATATACTAAGCAACCGATAATTAAAATGGAAAAAAAAAAATGGAAAGATATTTATGAAAAATCATTGAATATAAGACGATGATTATGATAAATTGCTTATGTGGCTAAATTATAAAGATTTTAGTTGTAGAAATGATATTTTTACTGCCTGCACTTCAAGTTGTTTGGAATTTTCTTTTTTTCATTTAAAAAAAATTCAGAGCACGAAGAGAATAACTTAATAGCAAAGTAGGGGAAATTAAAAGATATTCATCAGTTCGGATAATGAAAAAATAATAAATCAAGAATGAAAAAGGCTATAAATAATGTAACTAATGCATCAGTTATGTACCGGCATTCTTGGTCGGTAATTGTTGAAAGCACTGGTTCAAATGCTGGTAAAAAAAAAACAAATAAAAAATCAGTTATGTGTGTTTATTTTATGCACGAATTAAAAAATGAAAAGATAATTAAAAGCTTAACGTGTATATAAGCGAATTTGCCAACAATTAACAATAAAGTATATAAACTCCCAAAAAAATAATAAAATATATAAAACAGCAAAAGTATACGGTATGCCTTTTTATGCAATTTTGAACTGAGAAAATTGAAAGCCTTTTAGATATTTATCTTCAAAAGGGATAATTTTCAATGAAATTTCATCTCTTTGATTGAACCATCTTGGATTCTTGGGGATGCCTTCTTAGCCATTATCTAAAATATTAACATCAAATTCATCATGCCGTAATTTTCTGAATCTCTAAAAGGTTGTTTATTTGGGTGAACTATTTACAGCATTTTTAGAAGAAAGCTTTCAAAGTGAAGATGTTGATTCTAGAAAAATTTTACCTCTGTAAAAAAGTTAACTCTCGAATAATGCATTATTATTTTTAATGTCCAACCATTGTAAATTTTTAAGATAACTATACCACTCATAAAGCACCTGAAATTGATTACATAAATTTACAAACAAACAAAAAACAATTTATTATGACAAGGCTAACAATTAAATTATTAAAATAACTTTTAGAAAGAAAAAATTACTATAATCGTCTCTAAAGTAAAGAGCTATTGAAGAATGATGTGGGATTGGCCCTTAATAGAAATTGCACAATTAAAAAGATGAGCATTGGAAAGAAAATAAATAAATAATACAATGGTTACTATAGAAGGTAAACACTGGTTAATGTACTACTGTTAATGGATTAAAGGACAACATTAAAGTAGAGAGAAACAACGTGAAGTAAGAAATCATAGAGATAAAGTGTTTTTTCTTTTTTGGTATATAGAGAAAAGAAAGAAAAAATAACAGCTAACAAGAAACTACATTCTAATGAAACTTAAACTCATGGCTTCCGCCGACAGCAGGCTCCCAGATGAGATGAATATTGATGAATCACTTGAACTCTGACTCTTGAATTAGGGCCAAGTTTTGACAAGAAATATGCTCTCTTATCGAGTGTCTAACAACCACCTTCTATTGACCCTGTAAGAGCTCCTTAATACTTGCCAATATGAACTAATATATGTGACAAATATCAAATGGTAGGAAGAAATTAGAAAGAGATAAAGATGGTTTTAGACATTAGTTATTTATTTAAAGTTAATATTAATAAATAAAATAATGTAGTGGATAACTTCAAACCAATAATAGTGCACAATAGAACAAGATATCTATTAGTTCATGGGCTCTGCAATCTGCATACATATATATTATTTGGAGTGTCACACAACACACGTAGAAAATGAGATTGTAACAAGTATAAGAAGCTAATTTTAATTATCTATTATGTAAAAGGTAATGTTAGTCTTATATTTTACTTATATGACCAAGAATAACCCTTTATTTTCACAAACCACCGTAAATTAGAAGATGTGTTCAAATAAATTTTCAATAAACTTACTAAAATTATTCTCATACATTTTCTCATTAATTTTTCAAAGACCAATTTGTCTATTTAATTGAGATGCTAACAATGTACTCTTTAACGTTTTTTTTCTTCCTAATATATTATTTTATATTATGCAGAATTTATGTGAGACTCGTTTAATATCTAAGTTTCATTTCATCTAGTGAGTTTTATTTACAAGCTAGTGAAATTAGGCCTAAGCAAAAATGATAAATCCGACCAAAATCTAAACTAATCAACAAAAGAAAAATATTTACGAGTAGATTCAAACAATTAAATGGGTTATGATGGTTATATAAATCACAATTGATGGGTTATGACAAACTAAATCGATTTTGAAATATTTTTTTTTGTAAATAACTAAACTCGACTAAATGCATTTATAAAAAACCTAAAATTTATAACTTAGTTAATTCATAAACTGAACATACTTGAACCAACGAATATAAATTAACAAATGAGAACAAATTGCAAACTTTGAAAAGTAAAAGTTTTTTATTTTTATCGATGTCTTTTTATCTTTTGAAATCCAGCAAAATTCAATGGCTGAAAGATGTATAACTCTACGAGTAAAACTCTTTAATAAGTTTTAGTTTTACCCCGAGCAAGAGCTTCTCATTCACTTTAGTACCAATATCAATGTTGAAAGATTTTTTTAGTAGCCATTTTCATTTTGCAAAGTAATGTTGAAGCTCCATTTATTCTCATTTAGTACCAACGTTTCAAAAGGTAATCAAAGGTACAACTTTTATGATTCAAGCTCCATTTTTTTCCTCATCCAGTACCTCCTTCACCCATCTTTAGTTTATTCAAGTTCCACTCGTTGTCTCCATTACTCCTTTATTGTTGCATTTTGTCAACTTCAATTTTGTCTCCACGGGAAACATCAATTTTATACGACACTTGTCCTTAAATCATCCTACAAGAAACGTTCAGATCTACAAGATTTGTGAAATAGAAGACCCGACATAACCCACACACTAGCATCCAAACCCAAACTAATCTGAAGACTAATAGAACGATAACATGTCTAATAATTCTAGATTTTGATTTTCTGTGAATTCAACATTCTTAACCAAAACCCTCTGATGATCACCCCCTAAGTGGAATCCTCATGATTCATGAATTCAACTAATAGGAAAGGAATATTGGAAACAAAGTTTTAAAAAAATAAGTCGCTGCATCTCTTCTTAAATTATTATCTTGATGGACAATTTTGTTGTTGAAATTACACTATAAAGAACTTGTTCATTCCCCCAGGCAACGCAAATTTACTATTCAGACAAGTTTAAATTGAATTAAGTCAATTAACCAAAAGTGAAAAGAGAGTGATCCATTTACCAGCCCCCAAAATTAAAGGATGTGTATTTCCTCCATTATAAATTTAACAATCAAAATAAAAACACAAGTTCTTAAAGCAGTCCTCACATGAAGGATGAAGAATTTATGAAGCTATAAGGGCGAGCAACTGCAGGCCAAAATAATATAAATATCAGTGCAAAAATTGATGATAATTGGTAATAACTATGTTGTTGTTCTGTATCTAATTGAATGCCCAATCCAGTATCTGCAGCCATCTCTATCAATATTGGAGCTTAAAAGAACCATTTTGTAGAAGTAGTATACTAATGGGATTTTCCAGCAATATGTGTGGTAGATGCATCCTTTATACTTGTTTCAGATGTTTTCAGGGCAGTATCAGACACTTTGGATCTCGTAAATTTTCTTCTAAGGAACTGAAATTGCAACCCTCTAGGTTTTATCTTCCCAAGCAATTGCCATCTTCTAGGAGTAATCTGTCCTAGCAATTTCATTTGCTCCTTTCTGAACTTCTTAGCTGCATACCAGCCTCCACCTCTCCATCCTAAGCCATACCTGTACATCTGCTAAGGTGAGACTTTAAAACTAAAAGGAAATTGAATTGTATAAATCCATTGATTGCAAAATATCAAAAGAAAACAAAAGTCAATGTGCATGACCTATGCAGTACCAACAGATTAAGAGAGGAAAGTTGTTCAAGTCAACATATATTCACCAACACATACAATGAAAAAGTCCAATGCAATTCTCTTACCTCTGATATCTTATACGCATGTTTAAACAGTTGCTAACAGATGGCAATGACATATATAACATGGCAATATTCCCTTTTACTGATTAACACATTTTTTTTAATTGATTTTAAGTGAGGCATCTATCAAACATTTATACCAACATAACATGTAATCAAACATATTTGACATCATACTAGTACCACATTCCAAATTCAGAAGCAACCATATTGAGTAATGATCTATGTTTGAGAAAACAAAAAACAGATAAGAAATGGAATGTGAAAAGGTTCGAGAGAGAGATACCTCCCCACTTCCCTGTTTTCCTCCTAAACCCAAAGTCCTTCTCTATTTGCCAAACTACACCTGATATTAATCTTCACCATTGATTGTTTATTTTTGTTATCCTCAAAATTTTAGAAACTTGAGATCGTGAAGCTAAGAATGATCAAATTTATGAATGTGTAGGAAACCATTTGTATGAGTAAAAAATTTTACTTCATGAAACCAAATGTGTAACCTATTAATTTTGTCAACCACATTCCTCCTCACAGTTTATTACCTTGCTCACAGTGGCTCTATGCACAAATCAATGTCCCATGTGAAAACATTTCCCATCACAGAGAAGAAAAATCCAAGAAATATCTCAAAACAGATAAATTGCCAGGGGTATGTAGACAAGGGCAGTCCCAAGCCGAGGTGTAAAAGAGGAGAGTTGTGTTAAGCCTTCGATAAACATCATAAAACTTGTCAAAACCCCAAACATGGATTGAACCAGATCATTGGTGAACAAGGCAAATTATGTACTGATCAACCTTAAGCATAAAGCCACCTAATTTAATCCATGTAAACTATGAGGCAAAAGGATTCACAATGATATGAATAAGAGATCAAAAGCCAATGGGTGACTCGGCAAGATTTTTACACTATAATAACTTGAAGTTAAACAAAAGTTAACTTGTCTAACTAATAATCTACACTATTAGTTTAGTTTATTATGAAAACACTTTAATTATACAGCACCCAAATTCATTTTCCAACTGGGTGGGGCTGGTTACATGCATCAAACAACTTTCCTCAATCTTTCATTCTTTCATAATAAGCATGGCGCATGCTATAACCTTTCATGTTTCTGGAAGTAACTAAACAAATTTGTGAACCATTAATATTCAAACTTTAATATGTTTTCCACAGCATATAGATTGCAGTTGCAGTAATGAAATGGTAAGGAGCATTAGTTAGCAAGTGTGATGAAGGGGGAACAAACCCGATAATCAAGGAAGTTCCGGCAGTGGCGACACAAAAAGGAATAGAACAACCTCCGGAGCCTGCGACAATGTCTTTGAGTTCGGAATGTTGGAGAGTGGAATGGTTCTTCATCTGGCGAAACACAACACAGCATACATAGATGAAGCAAAAGAAAGGGGAGAAAATGAAGATAAGAAAGAGATGTAGATAGATAGATAGAAAGGTACAGCATTTTCAATGGATTGAAGCCTTTGATCGACTTTGGTATCATGCAAATGGCGCAAGGAATAGCCTGAGGGAGTGAGGGAGGGAGTGAGTTAGGGTTGTGATGTTAGGGTGCAAAGGAGAGAAGCGAAGAGAAAAGAAAACAGACCGAACCAAGCAGTGGCAACGGAAGCGAGGGAAGTTCCGACGGTGAAGACGACGCGATGTCTCTCGAAGGTATCTTTTGTGGAAAAATAGGTATCTTGGATGGCAGCCCATGAATTGAGATACTTCTTCCTAAGGTTGGGAGCCGACAACACTGAACCCCTTAATCGCTGCATATCATATCATATCATATCACTTCTTCACCCTTCAATCATCTCCCTCTATAATCAAACCTCCCCATGCCCTTTTTTCTTCCCACTAAAATCTTTCTTTTTTTACATTTTTTTATTTTATTTGAATAAATAAAGTACTACAATTTGGAATTTTAAGTTAAAAATTCACGATATAATATAGAATTTTTTAAGAAAATATTATTTTTTTTAAAAAAAAATACCCAAATAACCACTGTGCAGGTTTATTTACACAGATAGAACCATTCACTGTTCAAGCTTAGAATTCGGTTCCCGGGGAACCGAATTCTGAGCACCAAAATGTATTTTTTTTTTGTTTTTTCAACTCAGAATTCGGTTCCCCGGGAACCGAATTCTGAGTTGCTTTTATATTTTTTTTTTTTTCGTGTTTGCAGGGGAGACGTGGGCTGACGTTGGAAGCGGAACGGCCCGTTCCGAAATCAGAACGGGCCGTTCTGCTTAAAGAAACAGAGTGGCATTTGTTAACGTGAAACGGGACAAGAACGGGCCGTTCCGACGTTAAGAATTAACGTTGAAATAGATGTTGGAAGCGGCCCGTTTTAAACAAATTGTTGTGGCAATTTTTTTAACGTGGAACGGGCCGTTTTTGTTTTAGAACAGCCCGTTCCAAGATAGATATTTACACATTTTTTTTACTCCTGGAACGGCTTCGGAACGGCCCGTTCCAGGAGCTGTTTTTACAAAGTTTTTTTGATTTAGAACGGGCCGTTCTGGTTTTGGAACGGCCCATTCTGGGTAAACAGTAAAAGTTGCGTTTTTTCTATAAATAGTCCCCCTCCCCTTCATTTTTTGATGCGATTTGTACTGCTTCTGATTCACCTTGATAGTAAGAAATTTTTTTTTCTTCAATTTTTATTAACTATATCAAAAATGTTGTTGTGGAAGCAAAATGAGCATAGGTCTGCTTTCATTGGTAGAACTGTAAGTTCAGCACTTTCGTTATATACTTTAAATTTCAATTAACTTGTAACAAATTAGTACTAATTTTGGTAATTATTATTGCAGGAGACTGAGAATATTATTTGTTCTTACTGTCATTCAATGCCAGAACCTCACCCTCTAATTGTTCTTATACTAGAGGAAGTGGGTTTTTCTGGGGTTGCAAAGCTCAGACATCTAAAAGTGGATCACGCATTAATCACAGCTTTGGTTGAAAGATGGAGACCTGAGACTCATACATTCCATTTTCTAACTGGAGAGTGCACCATAACACTGGAGGATGTTGCACTTCAACTTGGCTTAAGAGTTGATGGTTTACCAGTCATTGGCCCAACATTATATGACTGGGAGGAAATGTGCTCCACCTATCTCGGAATCATGCCAGTTAAAGGTGAGTCACTAATTGGCTCTATGATTAAGTTAAAGTGGTTAAGAGATAATATGTTAGAATTACCAGAGGAGCCATCTCAAGAACAACTTGATGCACATTGTAGATCATATATATTAGGGTTAATAGGAGGTGTTTTGATGCCTGACAAAACAGGCAATAAGGTACATCTTATGTATTTATCTTTATTAATAAATCTTAGAAGAACAAGACGATATAGTTGGGGGTCGGCTTGTTTAGCTATGTTATATAGGGAAATGTGTAGAGCTACAAATGTTAGTAGCAAAACAATGGGTGGTTGTGCATCTCTGTTACAATCTTGGGCATGGCATCGCATGCCATATATTGCGCCTATTTCCAGGTTACCAGCATCATTCCCTCTAGTCTGTAAATGGAGCGGGGGCAGAGTTTTAAACTTTCAAAATGTACCTCATAATGATGTTGTTGGATATAGATCAAGGTTTGATCACATTCAGAATGATCAGGTAACTCTTTAAAATCAAAGTTTTATTTTTTTTTCTTTTGTTTAGCATAATATGTTAACTAAAGAAGTTTAATTTTTTTTGTAGTTTTTATGGGCGCCATATGGAGTATTGCAAACAGCAATACCGATGCAAGCATATAGAGATGCTCTGCTATGGACATCATGCACCTCCATTATTTGTTTTGCAATTGTTGAATGGCACCAATCTGATAGAGTGAAATTGCAATTTCGTCTCTTCCAGGATGTCCCTTCTCCACCGAATAATTTGGATAACCTGCACAACATTGACATGAGGGGAAGACAAGATGAAAATTGGGTTACAAGACATGCTCAGTGGATCGACATATGGAACAATAGACGTGAGCACACATTGATGGGTCATCCAATGCAAGGCCCACTGTTTCACACACGAGAATACATGGAATGGTACATGGCCAATTCCATCTATTTTTTATCTGTGCCACGACTACTACAAGATCCAAGGACCCATCAACAACGAAGGACTTCCACAACATTTGAGATTGGTCGAACTTCCATGCGATCGCATGAAGAGACTGGTCAACATGTATCAAATCCTCAGTACGTCACTCCTGAACAAAACATAATTGACAGACGACATTCATTTGCAACAACTTCAGAGGATTTTTTTACAAATTTATTTGGAGTAGATTTTAGAACTCTATCTTCAGCACAATCATACATGCAATCTCTTTACCGTCCACAATTCGGTAATGAACCTGGAAGTTCTTCAGCACCATTTCAACATCCGGTGGTTGATGATGAAGCAAATCCTTCTGAGCAACAACCTCCACGGCGTAATCCAGGCCGTAATAGACGTCGCCCTCGTTGTGGAACTGGACACCATTACGGAGATTGAAAAATGTATATAAATCACTCTATGTTAATGTTATTGTTTTTTTATTCTAATGTACTATGTGTCTTTATCAATGTAATATGAATTTTAATATTATGCATTTTTACATGCGATCTAGACTAAGAAGGTTATAAACTATTATAATTATAAGTATTGTTGCGAACATAATATACGATTTCAACACAATATACGATTTCAACACAATATACGATTTTAACACAAACACAACGTACTATCCGATACTAACACAAAGTAATTAACTTTAATATTACATAACTAAATAAATTTATTACAACTGATTACAACAATAATGATCATTGGTGGCGGGAACTACATCCATGACTAATATTCGGACATGTCTTCCTAGTGTGACCAGGAGTGTGACAATAAGAACAATTTTTGACATAAGTATGTTGTTCTCTAATATCCATCTCTGTTCTAATCCTGGTGGACTTTGGTCGACCCTTCGAAGTTCTCTTCAGTTCTGGATTTGGCCACAAAGTTGGACCAGTGTAAGTAGGCCAATAATCTTCATGTCGAAGCTCTCCAAACTGTCCTTCGTATACCTTTGCAACTTGTTGTAAGGTATATATGGGAGATATGTACCTTTCATAGTCATGATGTGCATGTAAGCATGAAGCAAGCACATGTGAGCAAGGGATATGAACTTTTTGGAACTTGCCACAATCACACCACAATTCATCAAGCCTTACCGCAAATCTCTCAGCTGGTCGAACTTCTCTCGAATGTTGCGTTTCTTCCACTAGAAATCTACTGCTTGATCTGTCAAAGCTGATAACTCTATGAGTATTTGCCTTAGACTGTGCATCTTGAATAGTTTTATTTGCAATTTAATTTCCAAATAAAACCTGGAACATACATTTGCATTGCTTGCAACATACCTGGTAATTTGTTGTACGACTCCTCCCAGTTTCCAAAGATATTCTCAATGGCATGTTGCTTGGCTAACCATCCCTTTCTGTAACTAATTGTATAACCCATGGTGGACTTGATGTGGGCTATGATGGTTGAAATGGATGCCGATGGATCAACCTCAATAATTTCACCAATGCTTTGAGCAATCATTTGTGATCCCAATTTATTATGATCTTGGGAGATAAGTGGGGAAACACATGTGTGGGGGCCCTCAAGGATCATGATTTCCCAATGTTGTTCCCTGGTTCGCAATATACCACGACATCTCCAGGCACAGTCGTGGTGAACGCATTCCATAACAAGCCTACTACTGCTTGAATTTTTAACCTTGTAACTGCAATGGTTGACAATGTGAAATCTATTTATGGCATCCTGCATTTGTTCTTTTGTTTGGAAGCGTTGGCCAACAAATAGTGTTCCAGGTGGATACACAACCATATCACGCTCCAACAAATGGCTATACTCACTGTCTTGTTGGATTTCATTGGGAAACTCTAAAAAGTGTGGAGGTGGGTTGTATATGGCTACTGGTTGTGGTTGTAGTGGTGGATTATTTGGAATTGGGAGGGTTTCTTCATCATCATGTTCATGTGCAGAGAGAATTTCGTCTTCGTCCTCGCTAAAAGGATCAAAGACATTTTCTGTTGGGAGACCAACAACAACATCATCTTCAATGTTGGTTTCAACATTGGGTTGAGAAGCAGAAGGTCTAGCTTGCTCAAATGACTGAGAAGGTATTTGATTAAGGTCCATGATTGGACCACTTAAAAGCTGTGTGTATGACTCAATGTTGTAGTTGGAGGGGATATCATAAGAAGGGCCAGATGGGTTAGTGTACTGGTAACTTTGATAAACTTCGTAAGGTGAACGTGAAGGTGAAACTTGTGGTGCATGTGATTCAACTGTAGTAAATGTAGCATATAATTCAATACCTGATTGAAGTTGATTAGAATCGTGAACATTGAAAACTGCCTCAACGTCTTCATCATCCGTCAACTCAACACAGGTATAGTTACTAACCCCTGGGCCAAGTCTAATAGGGTACCGAAAATGTATGCTAGCCACCCTCTCAGAATCTTGTCGATGTAGCTTTCTGTGGATGACTCTTTGAAGCCTTTCTAGAGTAATTCCCCTGTTGATACGAACTAATTTTGCAGATGGAGAAGAGAAGGTGATTCCTTCATTCGGACATTGGTTAATGGAACCATCAGAATGAACAATAACGTAGATTGAAGAAGCCATTTTATGAAAGGTTTAAAGGAAATTAACGTGATTCTAAGAAACTGATTCAAAAGGGGTACACGGAAGGAATAAAGGAGATAAGCTAATCTGAAATCGTGTGAAAAAAATGAAGGAGAGAGGGTCTATTTATAGAAAAACGCAAGTTTTTACTGTTTACCTAGAACGGGCCGTTCCAAAACCAGAACGGCCCGTTCCAAATCAAAAAAACTTTGTAAAAACAGCTCCTGGAACGGGCCGTTCCGAAGCCGTTCCAGGAGTAAAAAAAATGTGTAAATATCTATCTTGGAACGGGCTGTTCTAAAACAAAAACGGCCCGTTCCACGTTAAAAAAATTACCACAACAATTTGTTTAAAACGGGCCGCTTCCAACATCTATTTCAACGTTAATTCTTAACGTCGGAACGGCCCGTTCTTGTCCCGTTTCACGTTAACAAATGTCACTCTGTTTCTTTAAGCAGAACGGCCCGTTCTGATTTCGGAACGGGCCGTTCCGCTTCCAACGTCAGCCCACATCTCCCCTGCAAACACGAAAAAAAATATATATAAAAGCAACTCAGAATTCGGTTCCCCGGGAACCGAATTCTGAGTTGAAAAAACAAAAAAAAATACATTTTGGTGCTCAGAATTCGGTTCCCCGGGAACCGAATTCTGAGCTTGAACAATGAATAGTTCTATCTGTGTAAATAAACCTGCACAGTGGTTATTTGGGTATTTTTTTTTTTTAAAAATAATATTTACGTAAAAAATTCTATAATATAAGATATTTTTTCATTATTATATATAAATATATGTGCAGGACGACAAAGTGGATACTACAGTATTTATACTCATCCCCATTTTTATTGAATTTTGTAAGTAAATTTATATCTAGTGCTCATCTACATTCATGTGGATTTTTACCCTTCCCTTTGCTGATATTTTTTGCAGCCATTCATAGAATTCAGGTATATTTTATCATTTCTATACAATATATTGCTTGATAGTTTAAGATTTAACTAGTTGGTATTTTAGGTTTGAGTTTGTTCTTTAAATAAAAGTTTCACCTTAATTTCTCATTATATTTTTACTACATAGCGATAGAAATTGAAATATTATACACAAAATTCAACGATAGAACCTCTCATCGTCATTATAATTTTTATTAATAAAAAGATATTTTTATTAACCAAATTCATTACCTCGATCGTAAATAAAACTAAATTAATAATAAAACTTAATAGTTGATTTGAGTATTTTATAATTTTGTATATTCTCGATATGTCACTTCACATGTCCCTCCCATACTAAACCACTATTAAGTTTTAAAACAGCTAATGTGTGTTTGAACTTTGAATTATAATTTATTGTTGTTAAAAAAAATTAATCAAATTTAAAAAAAAAATAATTAAAAACATTGTCACAATAAACTCATCAACATACAATGAACTCACTTTCTTTTAAACATGATTTTCAATTTAAATTCTTATAAATTAAAAAAAAATGTTGAAACTCGAAATTGATCTCTCTGTGAATAAGTCACTCAAGTTTACTCAAGTTAATCTTAACCCAACCCAGAAATAAATCAAGTTCCACAAATAATGACTATTTCTCTAATGCATATATTTATGAGGGGTAAGAAGAATGTTTCTTTGAAACTATTAAGACTATGATTAGGGTAAAAAAAGAAAACATTAAAATCTAGTCTATAATATATACAATACAAGGTATCATCTCATATCTTAACAAAGCGAACATCACTTTGTCCAAATGCTGTTCCACATGCAGGACATTTGCGGTGCCGTAGCTCTAAATTTCTCTGAATACATGGATTGCAAAACAGATGGTAACACTTCACAATCACAACCTGCCAAATACAAATCAATCTTTAGGTGTTGCTGTTACAATAAATTCTATTAGGATACTACATACATTATATGAAATGAGAAGTCCAAGAAAAGATGTCAAATCAGGATTGTATTTTCTCCATTTCAAAACAATCATGATTCATTATACAATATACAAGTCAATTTAAATACAATGTGAAAGCAACAAGTGTGTGTAAATGGATAAGTTGGCTTGTTACCTCCTTTGGACGGTCAGTGCAGACAGTACACTTGATCATGTTCTTGCAAATTCTTATTTCTTTTTCTAGTTTTTGTATTGTGGTCTCTCCCGTTTCAGAAGTCAGTTCAGCAATTTTGCTGTTCAATTCCATTAGTTCTTCCTCCAGCTTCTTCCGTAAACTCCTGCTTGACATATACAAAGATTCTTGAGTTTCAAGACTACTTTTGTGATCCATTGTTCATTCAACCACTAACCAACATTACTGATTCATCAATTTCATAAAACTTGAGATTGAGTCTCTAGGATCATTGTTAGAATTACAATTGTATCTTCAAGTAGTTTTAAAATCTATCCCCAATCCATATTTAAAGCATAAACAACTTCCTTAGAAAGATAAATACCTTTCACTTTTCAATTCCGTTTCAATAGCTTCCGTATCTTTCTGAATTTGATCATATTCTTTCTCTGAAGAGGAAACAGAAGACTTGAGCAACTTCAATTCCTTCTCAGCATCAGCCAATTCCCACTTTGCAAATTCCAGATTGACTGCAAGGTGTTTTTCTTCTTGATTACATTTAATGGCTTCAGATAAAATACCTTTCATCTGCAGGATTCAAATTAGCATTTACAACAGTAAGCTGCTGCTGCAGCAATTCGACATAATATCAAAATAAAGAAAATAAACAGGTCAGGGGAGAGAGAGAGGTCAGGCAGCAGGGGAAGTTGGACCTGCTCTTCACTGTGTGTAATCCTCATCTTTGAATTTTCCATTGAAGAATTAATTTGTTGAAGTTGTTTGGCTAAGGCCTGCTTCTGAGACAGTAAAGTACTATGCACCTGTTTCGTTTTCACGCTATCTGATACAAGCTGCATTAAGATTGCAATATTATAAAAAGGTGGTCTCGCTAATCAAAAAAATTATTTAAGAGCAATTGCACTTGTTTTTAGTAAAAATGGTGAAGATCATAGCAAGGCAGTGTTAACTAAAGATAAAAATAAGACATACCTTAATATTATAGTCATCCCTCTCGATCACCTGGTCTGACAGATTTTGGTTCTGTGTCTGCATATCTTCATATGCTTGACCAATAGTCTGCAAGAAAGCAATTGATTGATTATATTAGAAGAAATGAGAGTTAAAGTAAACCTGACACTTACTGTTCATCTAGCATGAAGGAGAAGAAAAAGTCAGATAGCAAACCTCAATTTCAGATATATATGCCTCTGCCTCAGCATCTTTAACTTTAACAGCCTCAGTCAGCCCCAAAATTTCCCTGAACATAGATAAAACATGGAGAATTGGAGATCGCATCTATCAACAGACTAACAGACAAGCTCGTTTGTACTATAGGGTTTATAATGTAATTTTGTATACTTACATCGAGACTTGAGAGTTGTTTCTCCCAAAATTAATTTAAAATATTTATTCTGCCATAAATACATGTTAATACTTAATTAAACCTTTAGTCCTAAACATGCTTCCGTCTTCCTTGTATTCCTACAACTTTATAATGTAACATTTATATTCTCATTTATAAGGCTAAAGTGTAACCACAAATCTGGCCATTCCCAAACAACATGATGTAGCATAAATTTTTGCAAATATCCCAGACCAGATAAACAAATGGTACCAATGAAATAAATAAAAAATATTGTTTCAATACAGCAATTGCATTCCTCAAATTTACTCCATGGTAAAAACTCAAATGAGACTCCTACAATTAGCCTAACACATCGTCCCAGGGTATGCAGCCATCTATGTAATGCAGCATGGTATATTGGCCAAGAGAGAAAGTCTTCAACTAAATAAACTTTAGCCCATCCACCTTCCACTCCTCATCACCAGAAACTTCTCTCCCAAATTAAACACACAAATATGGGTTTATAAAAGGGGGGAAAAAAAACAATAGACACTACACAAGTGTGTCAATGAAGCAAGACCATAATCAATGTAAAGTACACCTAACGCCAACCTCTCAGATGTGTCCAGCTTGGCCCTCAATTCCTCTATTTCAGCTTCTGCGGCAGAAAGCCGTTGTTCACAAGCAGCTTCAGCTTCATTAGCAGCTTTTACTCTCAACTCAAGGCTATGTTCATCTAAGGCATTTTTCAGTATTTCAGCTTGAGTGTGAGCTTTACTTTCAGATTCTCTAACTTCTGAATATCTGAAATATAAGTTCACGATAGCATATCAAGATCAAATCATCCAAATACAAAGAAGAGAACAAAATTTTGATTTGAATGCAAAATAAATTCTCTAGTTTGTTACCAAGCAAAACTAAAAGTTTAACTTAAGTTAAATTTAAAATCAAAACCTTAACAAGTTGGCTACCGTGGTTTGCGAATGGAAACATTTGAGACCAAAGGAAAACATTAAAAAATACATGTATTTCTAATTGATTACATTGTAGTTATACAAAGGATACATGAATATATGGATACATGGTGAAGCCAAAAATAAGGAAAGTATGGAGCTAAATTTAACTACATGAAACTCGTGCCACTACTTTATAAATTCAAATCAGCATACCTTTTCTCATAATTCTCCTGACCATACATATCCAGAACAAATTCTAATTCCTGATTCTCCTTCTGTAACTTCTCAGTCTGCACCAAAATATCATTATCAGTTATTTGAAAATTAGTTTAGATAATCAAGAAGACCTCTAAAATCACAATGCAAATGATGCTAGAAAATCTTGGAAAACAAAGGTGCATATAACCATATACACATGCATGATACAAGTTGAATGCAAAGGAAAACATTTGCAATCTTACCTGATTCAGTCACAGATATATTAGATTTAGATTTAGAAATAATAGATAAGTGATATCAACCAAACTTAATGCCAGACAAGAAAACTGAGATGTATTACTGCTATAAACAAGCATTGACGAAGAAAATACCAATAGATCAAGAAAGACACAAATGTAAAAAGCCAAGGGCAGACTCACCAATGTTTTTAAAGACTTGATTTCCAAAACCTGTTCAGCACATTTGTTCGCAAGGCTCTTAAGTTCGCTTGTCTGCTTCAAAACAAAGTAATTAACAAAACTTAATGCCAAAATAGTATATGTTGTTTGTATGCAAGGACAAAAACTTCTGCCTATATGCTCTTGCAGAATGTTCCGCCCAACATGATTTCTCATGTCACTAAATTCAAAGTAGTGTTAGTCAACAAAAATATTTTTGGTCTGATCAATAACCACATTTTATCATATATATATATATATATATATATATATATATGTGTGTGTGTGTGTGTGTGTGTGTGTGAGAGAGAGAGAGAGAGAGAGATAAAATGTTTTATCCAATAGTCATGATTTATTACAATAGCAGTGGACATATTTTCTTTTCTTTTTTTTTAACTTCAACCAAATTGAAATTTTCTCATCAAATATCTATAATTTAACATGCTTACAGAACTACATCAACATCATTTCAACAATGAAATTGACACTTGGAGTCCAACGCCTATAGGAATAATTAACAACTTTGCAGCACATTTTATTGAATTCAATAATGTCATTTTACATTGTCCAAGAAGTCAAAAGGACTTTTACTTGTCAGGCTGTCAGGGCATGCTTTATTCCAATTTCTTGACATTCTAAAACAAAAATTAAGATGGCTAAAGACTTATGCTAACATAGGATCTCAGTTCCTTGTAAAATTGACATGTAGATAACATTGCACACTCAAACTAACTAGAAAACTTTCTGTGGAAGATCTATCGCATAGTAGGTGGAAAAAAAATGAAAGGACAAATTATATTGAATCAGTTTGTAAGAACAACCTTCATGTTCAACGCTTCTCTTAATGAATGTGTTTTCTCACGTAATGATACAGCTTCATGAGCTGCATCTTTCCATCGCTTTAATTGAGCTTCCATCATTCCCATTTCCTTAGATAAAGCTGAAGCCATAACATGAAACTCAGATTTGATGTCTTTTCTCCCTGAAACATTTAATATTGAAGAAACTGAGAGATTCAATCACATGCACCACAAGTCTAAACACAGAACAAGTTATATGCTAACCAGTATCCTGTTTAGCTTCTTCCAACTTAATTTCAAGATCATTCTTTTCAATAATACACTTCTGCAATTGAAGCTCTAGCTCATCAATCCTATGGTCAGAATTTTCAAGGATATGTCTTGTACTATCAGCAGACTTCAATTTCAAATTTAATTCATTTTCCCATTTTGCAACATGAACACTGCCAGCCTAAAATAGCGATAGAAAAAGAAAAAGAATGTAAAGGGAGAAATGACAAATATTAAATTACAGTGAAATTGTTATAGAATAAAAGGAAAATCACTAGTCACCTGCAGAGACTCTACCAATGTTTTATATCGGTCCAATTCAGTCATCCAATGTTGAAGTTGATCATTAGCCAAAGAATATATTCGGGAAGAGCGTACATATTTATCATCTTTCAGTTCATTCTGGAAATAAATAATGAAATTAAACTTACATGGAACTCTATAGTGAATGCATAAAATTATGACCAAACCATCATAGATAATACAAACATACAAACCTGAAGATCTTGGAATTGCTTTGTCAAGGTATGATTATCTTCCCGAGCATCTTGAAGCTCAGAAAGACGATCAGCATCCACTATCTATGACATTAAGCAATTGTATATCTGCATTAGATAGAGAACAAGAACAAAGGAATTACAGATAGAGGAAAAGAAAATCACATGACAAAAACCTTTGCTTCCTCAATTGAATCCTTCAACTCACGCAAGCCCATGGTCCTCTCTGCAGTGTTTTCAGGAGATAAGTTCCCATTTACTGAATCTGTGATGGGTGGATTCATCCCAATTGCTGCATCTTTTTGCATTTCCAGATTGACTAGTTTTCTTCTACTCTCTTCTAGTTCAGCCACAATCTCATCAAGCTCGCCTTTACATAAGACAAGAAGACACTCACGAGTGACTATTATGAACAGTCATCGGCCAAAAGAAACAAATCGCATAGTTCTCCATCTATAAGAGCCAATATGATTTCCAAAATTATACCAAAAATCTCTGCACAAATCTAAAGACATTATTTCTGGCCATATCTATTCCTAATTAATTCTGACCTTACCAGTTATAATTACTGTACTTTACTCGATAATTTAAATAAATTATTGAATTTTTCAGTTGCATAATTATTATCCTCTCCTGAACTCAGCACAAGACAAAAGAACACTCATCTTCTACTGGATCTGTTATTACTTCTAAAATATATTGGGATTGCCTTGGCACATCAATAAGGCTGCTGCCTTGTGAACTAAAAGTCACGGTGTCCAAATCCTGGAAACAGCCTACTCGTATGGTTAAGGCAACTTACATCTACCTCCCCAAGCCCCACTTGGCAGGAGCTCATGAACTTAATCACCTTTTTAACTATTTGTCATTACATTTTTATTGATCCACCTTGAATGTGCACATAAATTGGCATATCAAACAATCAAAACTAAAATCAAATCATATCCACTCAAATCAACCAAACTTGTGTGGATTTCTATTTATAAAAACGATATCAAAATCAAACCAATTCCCATTTATAATTTTCCAAACAAAAAAATTGAATTTTATAATTTCCCAAACAAAAAAAAATTAATTATAAACAATATTAAATTCTCAAACAAAAAAAAAGCACTAACAAATTTTCTTCGATTTTCAATGTTTTAAAACCAGCTCATTCCAAACTGCATCGCTTATCATCAACTTTTAAGTTTTAATGACCATCTCCAAGGCAGAGTGCTGATCTAATCAATGTACTGCAGATTTACTTCTGCTTCTACTTATGATCATATCGACTAAATAATAGATTTCCTAATTTAACTTTAGCTTAAATTTTTAATCAAATGGAATAGTACAATTCATCTACAAACAAGTGGCACATGAACATTATTTTCAAATAACAAGCTAACCAATCATCAAAGCACTGAGAACAATAATGTGCAAAAAGATATTCAATGTGCAATTTTAGCTGTAAGAGATGATCCAACTATCTTTTTTAGAGTAAGCTCCCATTTTGATCCTAATTTTTTTCAAACATTCAATTTGTTTCTAGAAAGATTATTACATTAATTCAGTTATTGAATGATACTATTTCAAAGATAAAATTAAAGATTTATTCATAAATCATATAATATTTATAATTTTCACTGAAAATGCTCATTAAACACAAGGAAAATTTTCTTTTATTATACTATGGCACGAACCATTTAAACCACAGTATATGATAATCAAAAATTTTAAAATTCATGCTCTTTTTATTATAAACTTCATAATAAAGTAATTAAAACAAAAGAAAAATAAATATTTCAGAGACCTGCAAGGCGTTTAATGTCAGATTGATCTTGTAAGCACTCATTGATAGAATTTTGAATGCCAACAGTATACTCTTTATGTTTCGCATGGAGAGTATCAATCACTTCGCATAAATTATTTGCTTCCTCTTGCGTCATGTCATCAATCTTATTCATTTGGATTACAGCATCTGCAAATCAACAACGATTAACAACAGATCATTTATATAAATTTCTTGAAACTATCCTACAATATTGACCGATAGAAAAATTAAAAATCAATCATTAACAAAAACTAAATAATTCAACTGGATAACATTATTATAATTTTTTACCTTCTGAAGATAAATCTCCATGTAAAATCTGAGCTATACTGCCTATTCTTTGTATCCTATCATCAATGGAATCTTGCAGGTGTTTCAACAACTCCCTTGTAGATGACTGACGCAAAGCAAGTGCCTCCTCAACATAATTAATAATTTCATCATCAGTAGTTCCTTTAATAGAATCTTTCTGGATTAATCTACATAGAAATATATCCTCAGCAGGACACGAAGGAAGTGAACCTAGAGAGGACGTCAAATTAGTCTCTTAATTACCTATATATTATAAGAAAATAAAAAACTATTGAGTGTGTGAAATGAAAAGTACCTTTGGAATTATCAATGGAAGTTAATCGTTGCAATGTTTCTTTGCCTCTCCCAGCTCTTATTCCAAGAAGAATCATATCGTCAACCAACTAGAAACAAATACGAAAATTAACGAGAGTAATGAGCATACCCTACAAGAATATGCAAAAAGTGCATTCCCTTCCACCCTAAACACCCCACACCACAGTGCCACCAGAGCATGCAGTACATATGGCATTGTCTGAGTTATTTTCAAAAGAGGAAAATACTAAAACCAACAGAGTACAGGGGCAACAGAAACCAGAGCACGATGAGTAATGGCACAAAGAATAACCTGAATCCAGAGTTGGTTCAATGCAATTAACAAGTCATCATAAGAACTTTGATTTCCTTTCAATTCTCTAATTTTTTCTTCAAGATCATGCAAGGCATGTTTTTGGATGTCTATCTGATGAACAAGCTGTTGATTCTGGAACTGTAAGACTCCTGCATCAGCCTGGAGGAAGCATATCATCCCCCGTTACACAAGTAAAACTAATAAACAATTGACATTGAAAAAAAAATGGTTTTTTCATCTCAAAATTTAGTCAAGCACCTCAAAACTAATAAAAACTGTTGTCCATATATATTTCTCATTTCCAAAATATATATCTTTCTTTTTAAATAAAAGACTCTTTGTACCAAAAAATAAATAAATAAATAAAATGAAAGACTCTGAAATGACATGAAAATATCCAATCAAACACAATATAATGTAAAGGATCACAAGACATCAAAATCCATCCTTGTTACTCTTCAGTTCACAGCCCTAGTCAGCAGTAAGTTGGCACTGAGCACAATCAAACTGTCATCCCCTCGTCATAAAGATCAAAACTTTACCCAAAATTGCACTCCCCCAGAACTAAAGTGGCAATTCATTTTGTTCCCACAAGACCAAACAGGTCAGAGGATCCAATCACACACCCAATTCACTAGAATTCAGAACAAAATCATCAACAACAGAACAGAAGAAAGCAGCATAAAAATTATACAAACAGAGACATAGAGAGAGAAAGAAAGAAAAGGGTTACGATTTTGTTGGTGGTGGGAGAGTTGGTGGAGTTTCGAGACATGCGGGAAGAAACAGATGAAGTGAGATGAGGCCTCTTCTTGTCGGGTTCGTCATGGTCTGAGTTTTCCATTGCGATTCTGAAATTTGAAACTAAACCCACCACAGCATTAGTGATAAAGATCAAAACTTCTCAATTCTTTGTTTTGGGTTCTCATGGAATAAACAGGGAATGGAGTTCTCGTAAAGCACAACACAAAACTCCGTTGGACACAGCACTTCTACTCTACCAAGTCTAGGGGTGATGATTATGAACAGTGTAGCCACTTTTGCTCTTTTATTTATATGGAAATTCTAATATTTTAGCAGCATTTATAACACAAATATTTATTTTTATGTATTATAATAAATAAACATTTTTAATTATAAATTCTTATAATTAAATTTATAATAGATTAAAAATTAAATTATATTTTAAATTTATAATAAAAGTAAATATTTTTATCATATAATAAACTTTTACAATTGATTTGGTTGTGAATAATTATTTATGAAAATTTTATTAATTTTCACTGTAATTTTTATTGATTAGTAACGTAAAACTCTAGGATGAATAGAAATTAATCTTTTTAGTAAATAATTTAAATTTTATGTAACAAGAAAATAAATTAGTATAATATAAGGTTATTTTTAAATTTAAATAGATAAATAATTAAAAATAATAAGTGTACAGATAAATAATTTTTTTAAAAAAAGTAGTTTTAAGAAATGTTGTTTTGACTAGTTGCAAAGAAGGTAAGGAATAGATTATTGAGAATCTAATTGAATAATTTGAACTTCATTCTCTAAATTAGAATTACTGTATTACATTACTCTCTTTGTCTTAAAAAAAAATAGCCTTCCTTATGGATAGATTCAATTACATAATACTTTTATCTTTTGTTAAATTTTTTTTTTTTTGTTAACTTTTACTAAAAAAAATATTTTCAAAATATTTTTTAGACTAATATTTTCTTTAAAATGTAAATATTACATCATCCTTCATCTTTGTTAAAATATACACATTTTTCTTTTAATATATACAAATATATTACATTTTAATAATTTATTTCTTAAATTATATATTTGATTGTTATAAATTATGCTAAAATTAATTATATATTTAAAAGAAATAATTTTAAATATCTAATATGTTTTTATATTAAAAAAACAAACAAGTTTGATTTTGTTCTTATAACAAAATTTATCCTCTAAAATTTGGGAATGTTTTTTTTTTTTATCTTTGTAAAATGAATACAATTTTAATTATGATCCTTATAAAAAATTTTAAAAATTTTATCTAATTTTAAAAAATCACTCACCTCTTTTAAGATAGTATCATTAGTTAAAGTGATAATAATAATAATAATAAGTATTATTATTATATTTTTTACATTTATATATGTATTTATCGTTTATTTTTAAATTATATATAATATTATGTCTTATTTATAAAAAAAATTATTATTTTTTAATTTTGAAAATAATAATTTATTAACACATTTTTTAAAATTATTTCTTTAAAATTAATATATTTTTTAAATCACAACACACATAATATTTAAAATATAATTTAAGAGTTAAAATTTAGTTAATTATCAAAATTTATTTAATTGTTATCATTTGTATTAATAATTTATTATATTTTAATAGTGCAAAAATGATGTTATGTTATATAAAAAAAATTGTGTTATTTAGATAAATAAATAATAAGTGATAGAATTTACTTATAAATTAGAAGAAAAATGTGTCACTTAAAAATACCTCATGAAATATTAGGGAAATTTTTCTAAAAATTAATCTTCTAAAAAGGATTAGTCCAGTAGTAAAAAATTAAAGTATCAAGTATAACAAGTAGCCACAGATATATTTATATTAAAAATCTGTTGTTATTGTAAAATTTAATTCTTTTATATATATAGTAATCTAAGTTGCAACAAATCAACAAGAATGATGTTAAAACGTTTATTTAAGAAAATACCAAGAGAAAAAAAAAATCTATAAAAAAATTGCCTTTAAAATTCAAAATTGAACTTGGGGGTTGATTAAACATATGAAAGGTGGTAGTATTCTACGAAGTTTATCTTAAAATAATTACCTCTAGTTAATTAAATAATTTATTTATATTTTTAAAAAATATTTATCTCATCTTCAAATTATTAAAAATTGATTATAATATATACATATATATATATATATATATATATATATATGTATTAACTTATTAGCATATGCACGTTTATTTTATTTTGACAGAGAGTAAATTTTATTATTATTATTATTATAAAAAAAAAAAAAGAGTTAATATTGTTTGTTTATTTTTTATAGAGCAAGGGTGGAAAATCAGAATTACGTAAATTTTTTTAGAAAATATTTATGCGTTACACTTTTATTTGAATTTTTATCTTTGATAAAATTTAAATTTTTAACTATTACAATTCATACATCTTATAATATTTAATTTTTTTATTGTTTTTACTTTTTAGAGAAGAGGTGTAAGATATCTTTCCGTTGTAACTTATGCTTCCATATTTCATGATTGAAAAAATATCACATTAATTAATTATTTTTATAAAAATTTATTATGAATTTAAATTATAATTTTATTTTATTTATCATCAAATAATATATTGTAATTTTGGTTTTTGTTATCAATAACTTTTTAATATAATAGAATATTATTGTAAAATTATTCATTATTATTAATATTATTAATGATGGGAATTAATCAAGTGAGAAATTTGAGTACCTAAATTATATCACATGCTTCTCTTGAGAATGTTTTCATAGGGATAATGCATGCTTTTCCAATGAAATTCTCACAAAATGAAAAAATAAATAAAAATATATGATTAATATGTTTCATTAAATTATTAAAAAAATATTATTATAAGTCAAATAATTTTCACTAGATTCATATTTTAGATACCCACTTAGTGGGATTTATGTGTTTTAAAGGCTTGGGTGGGATGTCCCACCCTGTATAAGGAAAGGAGGAGATGTATGATTTTATTATGAATAATGTGAGACTTTTTAGTTAAAAAGAAAATATTGTAGAATTTAACATTTTTCTCTATCAAATCACTTTTTCTTTTTATTGTAACGACCCACCCTAGGTCGTCACATTAATAACCAGCTAAAATAAAATAATATAAAATAAAGAAAATAGAGCAAAAGCCAGCTACGATAGAGTGAAAAAAAAATTATTTCATAATATCAAACATAATTATATCAGAGTCATTCTTGGTAAAATTATACAGTAATCTAATAGTAACATCATGAAATATAAGTTAGACACCCTAGGTGCTGGTCAAGCTCTACGTCTAGCCACTTCTCAAAGCAGCTACCCCAAAAGACTCCTTGCTATCCCAAGGCCTCACACCTGATCTGCTCCCCCACATAGTGAGATCATCACAGTCCAAACCACATGGAAACACAAGGGTTAGCACATATAAAACCAACCATAGTATATCATAATAAAATATCATTAAACAAATATTTATCCACAGTATTTATCCAGACCAACAAGTCATTTTCCATTCTAAATATAGACCAACCCAAAATATAATGTATACACGTCCATGCCAATATATACATATTTTATGATAATAAAATAATCCATAACCAATGTATACAATCCATACCATATGTATACAGATTCCATATCCAAAACAAAGTCACACCACTGTATAATCCATGATGTAACCAACACATCCAAACCAAATGTTGGCCTCAACACCATCCAAACCAAGTGTTGATACGGTGAAACATGTCAGCAACCCATGTCCCACACCTAACCTCTCATGGAAAATATACAGTTGAATTACGTCGTCACGTAACCCTGGTGATCATGGCCACTTCATCCATCGGTATGACTCGGCCTTGCCCCCATACCGGTAGCAAATAGAATACTTAGAGGAGTACTTCAGAATCCACCTAACATCTGAAGTGGTTTATCATATAACCTTTGGAAAAGTTCCACATTGGAATCCTCACCATGGGATTCCCAAATTTCATATTTTTCCAAAGATTATATCCTGATCTCACCAAGAGATCTAATCCATACCATAACCTTACTCCTTTAAGTCCTATTTACTTTTCCAAACCACATACATAGCATATTCCATAATTAAACATAACCATAACCATGCCAATTTGTCAATATAATAATAATATAAATATCCAAAACAACCATCAATTGATCCAAATTATACTATATGAAATGAAAATCTCCACATAAAATAGCATATTAAAATTATACTATTCCTATCATGCTCATATATACTAGATTAATTTTATAAGCACTACCCTTACTTGGATAAACCTGAACTGAAACTCGGGCAGAACCTCCACCTCTCTCCTTAAGCAAGGGCCGAAACTCGGGCAGAATCTCCTCTTCTCTCCTCTTTTCTCTCCCCTAGCAGAACCTCCTCTACTGGATTCCTCTTTCTCTCTCCTCTTTTCTTTTCTCCTCCCCTCTTTTTCTTTCTTTCTCTCTCCTCTTTCTCTCTCTAGGATTCTCTTTTCTCAGTATATTTTTTTTTCACCCCCCTGGCCCCTATTTATAGGCAACCAGAGTCACCCGGAACGGCCCGTATTGAATTCGGAACGGCCCGTTCCGAATCTCTCAAATGTACGCAAATTTTTAAACTGGAACGGCCCGTTCCAAAATCGGAACGGCCGTTCCCAAAAAGCAGAACGGCCCGTTCTAAAATCAGAACGGCCCGTTCCGAGACTCATCCAGAACGGCCCGTTCTCCTTCCGGAACGACCCGTTCTCCCTCCAGAATGGCCCGTTCCAAAGTCAGAACGGCCCGTTCTCCTAGTTGGAACGGCCCGTTCTGGGCCCGTTCTCACTAAAAAAATTTAGTATAATTTTTAAGCTTGGAACGGCCCGTTTTGCTTTTGGAACGGCCCGTTCCAAGTTACCAAAACACCCCTTAAATTTTTTAAAATTGCGAAAATGCCATCAGTAATAAAATTACAAGAATACCCCTATACCTTTATAAAATTTACGAAAATGCCATTGATAATTAATAATAATAAAAAAAATGGGTATTACAATTCTCTCCAACAACAAAAATTTTCGTCCTCGAAAATTCACTTACTCTAAAAGAGATATGGGTATTGATCCTTCATCCTTTCCTCCAACTCCCAAGTAGCTTCATTAGTAATCTCATCCCAAATAACTTTCACCAAATTGATAGATTTACCTCGCAACTGTTTAACTTTCTTATCTGCTACTGAAACTGGCTGTTTCTCAAAAGTTAAATTCTCCTTAACTTGTACTGCCTCTGATTCCAATACATGATTTGGATCGTGAATATATTTCCTCAGTTGTGAAACATGGAACACATCATGCAGATTAGAAAGGAATGGAGGTAATGCAATCTGATATGCCACTGGTCCAATCCTCTTGAGAATTTGATACGGCCCAATAAACTTAGGATTCAACTTCTTAGCTTTGATAGCTCTTCCCACACCTGTGGTAGGAGTTACTTTCAAAAACACATGTTCTCCTTCTGAAAACTCCAAAAGTTTCCTCCTTTTGTCTGCATAAGACTTTTGCCGACTCTGAGCAGCTCTCATTCTTTCCTGAATTTGTTTCACCTTTTCAGTAGTCTGTAAGATGATCTCTGGCCCCACCATCACTGATTCTCCCTCTTTAAACCAACACAAAGGTGTTCGACATTTCCTCCCATACAGAGCCTCAAATGGTGCCATTCCTATACTTGCATGAAAACTGTTATTATAAGTGAACTCGACCAAAGGCAACATCTCTTCCCAATTCCCTAGATGATCCAAAATACAAGCTCTCAACAAGTCCTCCAAAGATTGGATAGTCCTCTCAGACTGCCCATCAGTTTGTGGGTGATAAGCAGAACTGAGCCTCAACTTAGTCCCTAACGCTTGATGCAAACTTTGCCAAAATCGGGATGTAAAACGAGGATCCCTATCAGAGATGATACTGGAGGGTACACCATGTAATCTAACAATCTCCTTAATATACAATTGAGTTAACTTTTCCAAGGACCACTTTATATTCATTGGAAGGAAATGAGCACACTTAGTTAATCTATCCACGATCACCCAAATAGAATCACAATTCTTAGCAGATCTTGGTAATCCAACAACAAAATCCATGGTTATACTATCCCATTTCCATTCTGGCACTTCCATCATTTGTAACAAACCTCCTGGTTTTTGATGTTCTACTTTAGCTTTTTGACACACAATGCAAGATGCAACATACTCAGCTATCTCCCTCTTCATACCATTCCACCAGAACATTTTCTTCAAATCTTGATACATTTTTGTCATACCCGGATGTACACTCAATTTACTTTTATGACCTTCCTCAAGTATCAACTTCTTCAACTCTTTATCTTGTGGAATACAAATTCTACCCTTGTACCTCAAGATTCCATCCATATCTTGTTCAAATCCTTCAGCTTTCTCAGAACCCAACAACTCTCTAACCTTATTCAATCTCATATCCTGAACTTGTTTTTGTTTCACCATCTCCAAGAAATCACTAGTAATGGTAGTCATACCACAACTAATAAAATCTGAGGCAATCACAACATTAAGATTCATATCCCTGAATTTCTCTACTAACTCCATCTCTTTAACCATCAGGTAAGACATATGAAGAGATTTTCTACTCAAAGCATCTGCCACCACATTTGCTTTACCTGGATGGTACATTAACTGAAAGTCATAATCTTTCAAAAACTCAATCCACCTCCTTTGCCTCATATTTAACTCTTTCTGATCAAACAAATATTTCAAACTCTTATGATCACTAAACACATCAAACTTTGCTCCATAGAGATAATGTCTCCAAATCTTCAAAGCAAAAACCACCGCAGCCAACTCTAGATCATGCGTAGGATAATTTCGTTCATGAGTCTTTAACTGCCTAGATGCATAAGCCACAACCTGTCTATCTTGCATAAGAACACATCCTAAACCTTGATGAGATGCATCACAATAAACCTCAAAAGATTTATTAGGATCTGGCAGAATCAACACTGGAGACGAAGTCAACTTTTCCTTTAACTCTTGAAAACTCCTTTCACACTCCTCCGTCCATATAAAAGGATGATCCTTCCTGGTCAGCTGTGTCAAAGGCATAACTATTTTAGAAAATCCTTCTATGAATCTTCTATAATAGCCAGCCAATCCCACAAAACCTCTAATTTCAGTAACTGATTTTGGACGCTCCCACCTCAAAATCGCTTCCACCTTAGTAGGATCAACTGCAATTCCTTGTGCAGAAATCACATGACCCAAGAACTTAACTTCAGATAACCAAAACTCACATTTTGACAACTTTGCAAATAATTGTTTCTCCTTCAATACCTGCAAAACTATCCTCAGATGTTCTCTATGTTCTTCCATAGATTTAGAATAAACCAGAATATCATCAATGAACACCACCACAAACTTATCCAGAAAGGGTCTGAAAATCCTGTTCATATAATCCATGAAAATAGCTGGAGCATTCGTCACTCCAAAAGGCATGACAACATACTCATAATGGCCATACCGAGTCCTGAAAGCAGTCTTTGGTATGTCCTCTTCCTTTACCCGAATTTGGTGATATCCAGATCTCAAATCAATCTTGGAGAAAATAGTAGCTCCCCTTAACTGATCCATCAAATCATCTATTCTTGGCAATGGATATTTATTCTTGATTGTCAATTTATTTAACTGCCTGTAATCCACACATAACCTCACACCACCATCCTTCTTTTTTACCAATAACACTGGTGCTCCCCACGGAGATACACTAGGTCTGATCATCTGCTTCTCCAAAAGTTCTTCAACCTGCTTCTTCAATTCAGATAACTCCGCTGGTGCCATTCTATAAGGAGAAATGGACACTGGTCCCGCCCCTGGTATAAGATCAATACTAAACTCTAACTCTCGCTTTGGTGGTAATCCCGGAACATCATCCGGAAAAACCTCTGGAAATTCTCTAACAACATCAATACTATTCAACAACTTTTCATTCTCTACACTAATAAAAGATAAGATCATAAACCCAAGAGCTCCATCCTTCAACAATCCATCTACCTGTCTATTAGAAATAAATCTCTCCTGTTCATCAGTAGGAAAGATTAATTTCTTCTCTGAACAATCTATCAAAATCCTATTGGCAGAAAGCCAATCCATCCCTAAAATCACATCCAAATCGGATAGAGGTAAACAAAATAAATTCACTTTATAACAACGCCCTTCCACCTCCACTGGACATCTCAAACAAACCTCAGAAGTCAAAACAGACCCTGAAGCTGGGGTAGAAACAACTAGATCCGCACACAAAGAACTCACAACTAAATTTAACCTTGCCACGCATTCATAAGAAATAAAAGAATGTGAAGCACCAGAATCAAATAAATTAGAAATATCATTACCATCAGCTTTGCCCTTTCCTTTTACCAGCTCAGATGTCGTTTCAGCTTCAGCACCTGTTAAAGCAAAGACACGACCTGCTGCAGTAGGCCGATCCACTTTCTGGTTCTCTCTAGCTGGAATATTTTTGACAATGCAATCTTTAGCCATGTGACCCACCTTGCCACATTTAAAACACGTATAGTTCTTTGTAGAACAGTCCTTCATCATATGTGGGCCTCCACAGATATAACATCTAATACTCTGAACATCTCTTGTGGTAGTAGTCCCCATCGATTTCTTATTAGCATTTCCAATTTGAAACTGAGATGGTCTCTTTTGAGGATGTTTCCCCCTCTCAAATCCAGATGATCCCTCTAGACCCTTTGCCACTCTATTTCCTCCTTCAAATCTCTCAACTGTTTTTGCCTTTTCAACTAGAACTGGGAATTCCACAATCCCCATAGGGACAATAGTCTTTTTCAGCTCAAATCTTAGACCCTCACTAAACTTCCTGCATCTCCAGGCTTCAGTGATAGCTTGAGAATAATACCTAGCCAAGTGTTCAAACTTGACCACATACTCTTGTACTGACATATTTCCTTGTTGCAATCTCAAAAATTCAGCTTCCTTAGCATATCTGGCGCTATCTGGAAAATATTTCTCTAGGAATACCTTTTTGAAATTTTCCCAATTTATCACCTCCCCTCTAGTTTCCATCATAGCTTGAGCACCTTTCCACCAGAAACTAGCCTCACCCACCAACATATAAACAGCATAAACTAGCTTCCTTTCCTCAGGACAATGCATCACCATAAAGATTTTCTCCATCTCTTCAATCCATTGATCAGCAATTTCAGGTCCATTAACACCTGTAAATTGAGGAGGATTCCCTTTTCTGAACTCTGACAAGCCCCTATATTCATCAGATACTTCAGTCCTAGCTGCTTCAGCTGCAGCCCGGTTGGTCTCCATCTGAGCCAACAAAGTATTCTGTTGTCCAATAGCAGCAGCAATTAGCTCCATAGCCTGAGCAATCTGCCGCTCATCTACACCTGAAGAAGGATGAGAATGGTTTCCCCTACCAACCATCCTAATAAAGATAAAAGATCAAGGAACCCATGAATTTACACTAAAACACATAAGAAATTCCTTTCAAAAAAAAAAATCTATTTCCACTCAACAGAAACATAATAAGACCATTTCCCACAAACCCTAAAGAGACTCGACCAGCTCTGATACCAAAATTGTAACGACCCACCCTAGGTCGTCACATTAATAACCAGCCAAAATAAAATAATATAAAATAAAGAAAATAGAGCAAAAGCCAGCTACGATAGAGTGAAAAAAAAATTATTTCATAATATCAAACATAATTATATCAGAGTCATTCTTGGTAAAATTATACAGTAATCCAATAGTAACATCATGAAATATAAGTTAGACACCCTAGGTGCTGGTCAAGCTCTACGTCTAGCCACTTCTCAAAGCAGCTACCCCAAAAGACTCCTTGCTATCCCAAGGCCTCACACCTGATCTGCTCCCCCACATAGTGAGATCATCACAGTCCAAACCACATGGAAACACAAGGGTTAGCACATATAAAACCAACCATAGTATATCATAATAAAATATCATTAAACAAATATTTATCCACAGTATTTATCCAGACCAACAAGTCATTTTCCATTCTAAATATAGACCAACCCAAAATATAATGTATACACGTCCATGCCAATATATACATATTTTATGATAATAAAATAACCCATAACCAATGTATACAATCCATACCATATGTATACAGATTCCATATCCAAAACAAAGTCACACCACTGTATAATCCATGATGTAACCAACACATCCAAACCAAATGTTGGCCTCAACACCATCCAAACCAAGTGTTGATACGGTGAAACATGTCAGCAACCCATGTCCCACACCTAACCTCTCATGGAAAATATACAGTTGAATTACGTCGTCACGTAACCCTGGTGATCATGGCCACTTCATCCATCGGTATGACTCGGCCTTGCCCCCATACCGGTAGCAAATAGAATACTTAGAGGAGTACTTCAGAATCCACCTAACATCTGAAGTGGTTTATCATATAACCTTTGGAAAAGTTCCACATTGGAATCCTCACCATGGGATTCCCAAATTTCATATTTTTCCAAAGATTATATCCTGATCTCACCAAGAGATCTAATCCATACCATAACCTTACTCCTTTAAGTCCTATTTACTTTTCCAAACCACATACATAGCATATTCCATAATTAAACATAACCATAACCATGCCAATTTGTCAATATAATAATAATATAAATATCCAAAACAACCATCAATTGATCCAAATTATACTATATGAAATGAAAATCTCCACATAAAATAGCATATTAAAATTATACTATTCCTATCATGCTCATATATACTAGATTAATTTTATAAGCACTACCCTTACTTGGATAAACCTGAACTGAAACTCGGGCAGAACCTCCACCTCTCTCCTTAAGCAAGGGCCGAAACTCGGGCAGAATCTCCTCTTCTCTCCTCTTTTCTCTCCCCTAGCAGAACCTCCTCTACTGGATTCCTCTTTCTCTCTCCTCTTTTCTTTTCTCCTCCCCTCTTTTTCTTTCTCTCTCTCTCCTCTTTCTCTCTCTAGGATTCTCTTTTCTCAGTATATTTTTTTTTCACCCCCCTGGCCCCTATTTATAGGCAACCAGAGTCACCCGGAACGGCCCGTATTGAATTCGGAACGGCCCGTTCCGAATCTCTCAAATGTACGCAAATTTTTAAACTGGAACGGCCCGTTCCAAAATCGGAACGGCCGTTCCCAAAAAGCAGAACGGCCCGTTCTAAAATCAGAACGGCCCGTTCCGAGACTCATCCAGAACGGCCCGTTCTCCTTCCGGAACGACCCGTTCTCCCTCCAGAATGGCCCGTTCCAAAGTCAGAACGGCCCGTTCTCCTAGTTGGAACGGCCCGTTCTGGGCCCGTTCTCACTAAAAAAATTTAGTATAATTTTTAAGCTTGGAACGGCCCGTTTTGCTTTTGGAACGGCCCGTTCCAAGTTACCAAAACACCCCTTAAATTTTTTAAAATTGCGAAAATGCCATCAGTAATAAAATTACAAGAATACCCCTATACCTTTATAAAATTTACGAAAATGCCATTGATAATTAATAATAATAAAAAAAATGGGTATTACATTTATCATTAAGAAAGATTAAAAGAAACACCTATTATAAAGTTGATTTTCATCATGATAAAAATAAATTTTGGTTTTTATGCTATAAATAACAATTATAGGTCTTTTGTTAGGCTTTCATTCATGTAAAAAAAATCTCAAACAAATAATTATAACTCAAGATATTACGTTAAAAAATCATGACTCTCACTATAAAATAACTTGTCATTTTTATCAAATCATCTGCTCCGGATTGATTTTCATCATAATGAAAATGGATTCTAGCTTGTATGTTATAGGCAACAATTGTAAAAAAAAAATTCCAAAATTTTCAATGTGCAAAAAATATTTTAAATGGATAACTATAACACAAAACATTGTAAACCCATGAACTTTAACATAATAGCTATAGTTCAAGATTTTTCTTTTTTCTTTTATTTTTTCTTTATTTTTGACAATTTTTCACATAAAAGGTGTACTATTTGTCTTGTTCAAAGAAAACTAAATAAGTGGGTAATTATAATTGATAAACTCAAAGCTATCAAACACATAGTTTGGAGCTATCAAACACATAGTTTGGAGCTATCAAACACCTAGTTTGGAGCTATCAACACCTAACTCAAAGTTATCAACAGCTAGTTCGGAGTTACCAACAATTAACTTAAAGCTATCAACAACTAGCTCGAAGCTAATAGGCAATTTGCTTTAAGCGAACAAAATTTGCTTAGAGCAACTAAAATTCACTCTAAACAACCCAAATTAGAAAACATCTTTGAACAACCACAAGCTCGCTGTGAACAACTCCCAGGGCCCTCTAAGTAACTAAACCCAACAAAAAGGCATGACTTCGAGTAAATCCAGCAACTTAAGAACAACCTCAAATCCTCTCAACCCATATAATAATGCATGCATGCAAACACATAATCTTCTAGTTATAATAAAATGCAACTCATAATTTGAATAAATGAGACATGCAACAACCACACACCAATTTGTCATCATCAAACCTCCCCTTCTTCACCAAGAACACCAAGGATCCACAAAATACAACACCCACCCCCAAAATCAAATGTACTAGCAAACTTTCAACAAGATTCAAGGTACATGCAGTACCACAATCTACTAGGATCAATTTTTAGCTCCCCTTACATTAACTCTAAGCCAATCAATAATGGAGAAGAGGAAGAAGGGAGAAAAAAATGGTTCCAAGCTTCTCACCTACACCAGTGATCCCGAGCTTAAAATGTTTGAAGTAACAATTGATCACTAGCAACACGATTCTAAGACTCCCGAAGAAACTAAAAGAAAAGATGAAAAGGGGATTCAACACCAGAGACTCTCTAACCCACCACATGCCACTCAAACAACATAAAACCAAGTCAAGCAAATTGTTGATCCAACAAGTACGGCGTCACAAGCATAACTTTCTAAAAAAAAAAAAAGCAACTATTTATTTATACCTTATAATGTCACCAGATCAAGAGTCACTAAAGAAAATTGCCATTAAAATTTTGTGTCGCTAATATGAATGACGGTAAATAATTTTTTTCACAATTTTATAGGAATTGCATTCATTTCTTATAGTGAGTACATAGGTGTTTTCTTTTACCAAAATATATACTAAATGGAAAGGTTATCGAAGTGGACAAAAATTTCTTCGTATACATGACTATAAATCAATAGAACACGTAGTGCAACTTGTTGGTGATACATAGATGCTTTTCTCCTTAATGAATGAGATATGTGAATTTTTTACCAAAATATTATTTTTTTTTAAAAAAATTACAAGATTAACAACTGTGCAGGTTTATTTACCACACTAGAACCATTTACTGTACATGCTCAGAATTCGGTTCCCGAGGAACCGAATTCTGAGCTTCAAAGTGTATTTTTTTTTGTTTTTTAAACTCAGAATTCGATTCCCGGGGAACCGAATTCTGAGTTGGTTATATATTTTTTTTTTTTCGTGTTGGTGAGAAATTTGGGCAGATTTTGGAAGTGGAACGGCCCGTTCCGAAATCAGAACGGGCCGTTCCGCTTAAGCCCACAGAGTGAATTTTTTGAAATTGAAACGAGCCAAGAACGGGCCGTTCTTAACTCTGGAACGGCCCATTCTTGGCCCGTTTCAATTTCAACAAATTCACTCTGTGGCCTTAAGCGGAACGGTCCGTTCTGATTTTGGAACGTCCCGTTCTGATTTCGGAACGGGCCGTTCCACTTCCAAAATCTGCCCAAATTTCCCACCAACACGAAAAATAAAAATATAAAACCAACTCAGAATTCGGTTCCCCGAGAACCGAATTCTGAGTTGAAAAAACAAAAAAAATTACACTTTAAAGCTCAGAATTCGGTTTCCCGAGAACCGAATTCTGAGCATGCACAGTAAATGGTTCTAGTGTGGTAAATAAATCTGCACAGTTGTTAATCTTGTAATTTTTTTTTTAAAAAATAATATTTTGGTAAAAAATTCGAGATATGTCCCCATTTGCTGGATCTGGTAAACCTCCGTTTACATTCACGTAATGCCGTTTGTAATTTTGAGTATTGCGTTTGACCACAATTGAACGCAAAGTGTCTTTGTCCAAATATTGTTCTCGCATTTTGAGGGGTTAGTTTTCCATTTTCACAACAATTTTTCCAATTTATTCTTAATTACAATAATTTATCAAATATTATATTATACTCATTTTGGTAACGTCGTATCTAAACCTATATCAGTTTCCTTACCATCAATTTTACTAAAATCGATTCTTACGCAGTTAAGCGTGTGTTTGCTTATACGTTGAAAACGTGGAAAACCACGTTCAACGTAGAAGCTATTAGTAATAGCTTCTACGTTGAACGTGATTTTCCACGTTTTCAACATATAAGCAAACACACGCTAATATTACCTAATTTTAAAACAAATCGACACATAATCTAATTGTGCATGCGTAAATGATTTGTCTTTTCTTCGGCAAAAACGAAAAATTATAGCAAAACTTTGCAACAAAAAGAATGGTGTGAGAAAGCATCAAAACCCTATTTCGAAAGAATTGTTCAAATAATAGTTCTCTACAAAAGCAATGGCATCAACCGAGAGAACCCTTTTCTTTCGAACTCCGTTCTACTAAACGCATACCTCATCAATTATGTGAACTATTATTGGATTTTCCTTTAACTATATTTATAATGTTATATATATGAGGTGAAACAATTTCTTACTCTCAGAACATATGGAAATAAAATAATGTTTGGTGCACTTAAACACCAAATTCATCAACTCGCATCGATTGATCTATATATAGTAGCTGAATCTAAGTAAAAAATAAAATGAAACCAACTATAATTAAATGATTAAAGCTATATGTAGATACAAAGTATTATTATTATTATTCATGGAAGTATGCTTCCTTTCGCGAATACTTTTAAGTCAGGTTTATTTTTATTTTTATTCTTTCCGGCTTTTCTTGATGCTTTTAAATCGTGAAGGATAATTTTTGTTCCATCTTTCTTGTTTTCACTGTAAGCCATATGTATTTGTTAAAAACATCAATTTACACGAGGACGTAAAAGGATATTCGTTAAACAATAAACCATTACAAAGTTGGATTCTTTTGTTTGTAATAACACAAAAAGATAACAATATCCATATCAACAGAGGAAAATCGCATTTTTCGCATCTTATTTCATTCTTAAAAAATGTTTAATATAACATAAAGATGTTTTTTCATATTGGGAGGAAAGTAGATATAACTAATGTTCCTTGCGAAGAAATAAACTTAAGAGTAACTTTATGCTATTAAATATTATACGCAATTGGTTTACAAAGGCAACAAATAGCATAGTATCTACTTTCTGTTAAGAAATAAATCATCACCGAAGAAGCTCAGAAAATTATCCTTCGGCAACACACTTTTATATGTCTTATCAATAGGGTTATTTTTTGTTGTTACATCTATCAATAGGGTTATTAAGATTTAAGGTACTATTCTCGAGCTAAATCCATTAAGAATTAAGATTCAAATACCTAATTTATCGATATCTTTGCAGAGAGCCTCCCTACGCTTAGGTATACCAGTGTATTCACTATTTAAAAAATTCCAAATTATTGTTTGGATTTCGAAATTAAAAAAAAATGCAAGTATTATTGTGGTTCTATTATCTTTTAGGTCAATAGTTTAACGAGTTTGAAAACACAGACACAATGGAGAGAGTTTCTTGATAGTTGAAAGTAGAAGGCCTTGCACATAGCGTGAGTGATGGAGAGTGAGAAAGCAATGGAGATTAAACAAGAGGAAGAGGAAGAGGAATGGGATTAGAATGTGATTTATTGTATGATCTGATTGGCATAATTTATGTACAAAAAAAGGGGGGGAAAAGAGTGAGTTGTAATGGGTAAAGTAAGAAGCAGATCCATGAAGAAAGCATAAGCACCAACCAGTTTTGAGATGAGGTCCAATGCTATATGAGAGAGGATCCAAATAACTTACAACAACACAACCACCACACAAACCTCGATGCTATAATACTCTACAACACCACAATAATCTAACAACTCGGAAACATTAATTAATTAAACGAGAGCCAGGAAGGAGGATTATACCGGGCAGATCCATCAGAGGCAGAGAGCCGTCGCAGGGAGGTCATCAGGCGGAGGGAGGTTCAGATCGAAGGGCAGCGGTTGCCGGAAGGAGGAGGTAAGGACGCAGTCCTCGTCGTCGTCCACCACGGAGGAGGAGGAATCGCAATCGCTGTGGCAATCGTCCAGAGGGGGAGCGATAGGGTTGACGGGCCTGCGAGGGTGGATGGTGTGAGAAGAGGGAACCCTAGGCCCGCTGAAGGACTCCACGGTGCTGCTCATGCCGCTGGTGGTGGGCCGGTTCACCTGGACCACGGGCTCGAACTTGGAGAAGCCGTGGGCCTGGTAGAGGGGAATCTGGTCGGGCTCGGGGCTGGGGCTGGGGCTGGGGAAATTGGTTTTGGCTTTGGGCCCGCGGAAGGATCGGGCGGCGTTGTCGTAGGCCCGGGCAGCATCCTCGGCGGAATCGAAGGTGCCGAGCCAGACGCGCGCCTTCTTCCAGGGATCTCGAATCTCGGCTGCGAAGCGGCCCCAGGGGCGCTTCCTGACGCCGCGGAAGCGCGTCTCCTTGGGCGGAGGGTGGTGGTGGGCGGCGGCGGCTCTCCCTCGGCGCATCTGGGTGTGGAGGGTGCGGAGAGTGGTTGTTGGGAGGAGGAAGAACCACCAGGACGGTAGGTTTATTGCTCTTAATCCATTTTTTGTTTCCAATAAGCAATGGATTGTGGAATTACATGATTGCCCTTGTTCCCAGTTTTGTCCTTGTGCGGTGCTGTGACGTGATTATTGTGGGGGAGTGTTAGGCGTTTGGCTGTCGTAATTATTGTTGTTATTGCCCATTTTTCAGACCACAGGTGCCACTTCTCTACCGCCTTACACTTACACGCTTACATTTTCTTTCCACCAATCTCCCTCCTTTTTTATTAACTCAACCAATCGCCTACTTCTACTTCCCTCACCCCACATTTTTTTCATCATAAAACCTCCATTTTTCTTTTTCTTTTTCTTTTTTAAATCTCTTCACAATCATATTACTTTCATTTTTATTTTTACATCACAATCACTTCTTCACTAATATCTAATAAACCAACCAAAAATGTATATTTTCTAAATAATAAAATAATATCTTTGGTCATTATTAATTAATTCACTCATGTTCATATTTTTAGTTATTTCATCATCATTTGAGAATTCATAACTTTTAACAATATAATTAATATATTTGAGTTTCTTATATACAAGTTAGATAATCTCAAATCAAAAAAGTCAATAAATTATTTTGAAAAATGTAAACTTCGATTAACAATAATAATGTAATCTTTGGAAAGGGAGTGCAGTTATACTCATTTTTTCCATCTCATCTCTCAAGTCTTTTCTTTCTTTATAACATACTCTCTTTTTTTTTCAAATCTCAAATCTCTATTATATGTCATTCTTTCAGAACTTAAAGACTTTCATTTAATTTAATGATTCAATATTAAGATTAAATGCTTGTGAGAATGTCTTCCACTTATCAAAACTCAACATAAAGTAAGGAGACATATTTTTTCCTTTTTTCCATTTTTGAGAGCAATGTACACACAAGTTTTTGTGAAAGGTCAAAGTTTTTGTCAAGCATTTGTTAAGCATGACTTAATCACCAACATGAACTCTTTTAGATTTTATTTTTAACATCTTTAATTCTATGTTTTTAATGTTGTGTTTTCTAACTCTAGCATAATAGAAATATGAATTTTCTTGAATTTGTCATTTTATGCTTTCTTGTAGCTTTATCATTCTTGATTTTGTTTGAAACGATAAAAAAAAATTTCAAGTCAATGTAAATTTTACTCAAGCCTTTTTATTTATGCTTGAATCCTTTTATTACTATGATTTTTATATCAAAAACAATTTTTTACTAATATGTAATGAAACTATCAAAAATAAAAATTGTTTGATATTATTTTGATTTTTTTTCTAAATATACTCGTCAAAGACTGTTATGAACACCCAAGAATATAATTATCCATTACATGTTTAATTATTTAAACTTAAAATTGATCTCAATTAAAATAATATAATTATCCTTTACATGTTTTTCTATGTTCAAAATGTTACATGACAAAGCTTTTGTTCGCTTAACTTAAATTTGCTTTAGTTATTAGTTTATTACCTGCTATTGGAAAGTTAAATCTAAAAAATTCTGAAAATCTATGAATTGGAAACTAATAAAGAAAGCCTAGAAAGATCCAATAGCATGGTTTTAATTATAGTGCGTATGTTGTGAATTTTTAATCTGGAATTGTAAATTATCCATTGGGTTACTTAAATCATGATTTGCAAACTATAATATATAAATAAAAAGTTAATTATCTATACACTGTCAGTGTAAAGTTTTTTTACACTAACAGTCAATCAGAGCTATTAATAGTACCTTTTCATCTGCTCATTTAATTAAATTAAAATAAAAAAATGTATTATTAACAGCTCTGATTGATTATTAGTATAAAACTTTTTACTAGCAATTTATGGGTGATTAACTCATAAATAAATATGCTATACAAAGTTAAAAAGTATCTGAAGTAATTTTCTCCTAGTTTACATGAATTAAGATATTTAGTTTTCCACACACTAAATTTTCTAGTGGGCTGGGTAGAGCTCTGGCCCAAAAAATGACTTACATTTATATATATTAAATTTGAATTTCTAGTCACATGAATGAACTCATAGCCAATACCTAAAATAGGAATCTATTTCCATATTATAAATAACGAGCATTATTTTACACTATAACATTAACAGCATAACCTAAACATGCGTATATTTAAATCGGTCCATCATGGGAGCAAGCACATTTAAGTGCCATATCTAATCTTAGAAATTGTGGCTATTCTCATTTGCATTCATAAAATCCTAGAACAAACATACTCCTAAATTCTTGAATTTAGTAGCTTAAATTTATTCAACTTCAATTTAGGAGAATTTGAACTACATTTTCATACATTTACGTCATGGTTAAAAATAGCAGATGCACATTTATGCCTAGTTATTGGAAGCGAGGCTCAAAATCTTGCTTTATAAATTAAATTAAATATTCTTTCCTCGGAAAATATACATTTATGACAAATTTATTATTTTAACATCAAATAATTTATTTGATATATTTCCTTCTCCGAAAGAAAAAAATGAATAAAAGATGAGGAAGTTAATTGAACCCGGGTAGGGAAAACCAACGGAAGACGTTACATTTCATTGTCTTTAAAAAGGAGATTTCTAAAGAGAAACCCAAGTTTCCATAACACTAGTATAATTTTTTTTCTTTTTATAATTAAGACATGATAAAAGGAGAAGGAGAAGTATATATTAGAATTGGATAAGGTAAGTAATGTAATGGAGCAAACTAAGATAAAAAAATATATAAAAAGTATATGTAAGAATGATATAATTCTAAATGACATGGATTTTTTTTAATAAATAAAGGAAATTGGTGAGGAACTCAAGAGTTAGATAAGTGTTTGAATTCTCTCTAATATTATTTGATCCAACCTCTGTAAATTCTTTTAATTGAGTGTAAGTGACACATTTTTATTTCATTTTTTTGTGTTAGTTAAAGTTTATTGAAAATTTAATTTACGAGAGAAGTTCTTTAAATAATAAATGAGACACACATTATGATTTATAACAAAATTCAACTAATAATCAAAAGAGTGTCGCATAATCTTAAATTGCATGACTTAACTACTAATGATTGACTTTGAACTGATATACTCTTATGATTTGCCTTTTGTAACCTTTACAATAAAACTCTTATTATGATTTAAATGAGATTCAAACTTTTATACTTTAGCCACAATTTTTCCTTTAGAAGATAGAAAACTTCAATTAAATACAACACCATTTCATATTAAGATAAATTTTTTTATAAAGAATCAATACAAAATATAAAGATGTAGCTCGACATTCTTTCACATGAAGTTGACATGATTCCTGTGTTTCATTTATTTGATTTTTCATCTAGTTATTATTGGCCTAGGCAACCCTATATATTTGAGATGAATTAGATATTTGATTACGAAATCACCCAAAATTACATAGTTTGAGGAAGGTTGTTTCATTGAGTATTTTTCATTCCATGTTGTTTGATAGTAATAACAAGCTAATTTAGAGTTTATTTTTAATATTTTTTAATTATTGATCAAGCTCAAGATGAAGTTATGATTGTAGTTGATTTTGATGATTACAAATGAGTTTATTGAGAAATAAAAGTGCAATTTGTACTTGATTTTGAGTTTTGAGTTTCTTAATAGATAAGAGTGCAAGTTGTATTTTATTTTATATGATTTTAAGCTTTGTTGTTTGTTTATTTTGTATTTGATAAGTAACTTAACATTTTCTCTCTATCTAGATGATGATTGATTATTAAAATAAGTTATAAAATTGAACTGTTAAGAGAACTTAAATGAAAAATCAAGATATCAAATTTTCACTGAAAACAGTTGATTATTTCAAGTAATAATCGATTATTTATTACATTTTTTAGTTACCCGAGGAGTAGTTACTATAATAATCAATTATTCAATAAAATACTTGATTATTTTAGAAACTAGTTTTTTGAATAATCGATTATTGTTTAAAATACTCGATTAAATTATTCTTGGTTGATTTTTAGAATTGTTAAGAATCAAATAATCAATTGTCCATATAAATAATCGATTATTTCAATCAAAAAACTTATATATATATATATATATATATATATATATATCATTTTCACACCTTTAATTGAGAGACTTGATTTTTTATAGTATTTTTTTCAAAAATATTATTTGAGAAACATTTTTCTTTACAAGAAGAAGTTCTTTAACTTCTATGATAACCTCAAAAAAGTTTTCAAGAATTGAATTGATCACTATGTTTATGAAGTGAAAGGTTAAGCTACATGATTGATTCATCTACTCTGATATGTTTTGTATACCAAGTGAATTTGTTCCTTAAACTTTTATTTTTTTTAAAATAAGTTTCTTAAGAAGGGAGAATCTTATATCGAAGTGTTACAAGTGAATGCTTCTTAGGATACAATAAGTGATTTCTTTAGTAGTGTGAAAGTGTGTTGTATGTGATATTGTGATTGTAAAAAATCTAATATTAAAGATTAGTGAAAATTTTAATTAGGTTGATGGAGGGTTGGATGTGAGTCACAAGTGAATGTGACTAAACCAATGTAAATTAGTTGTGCATTTTTCTCTTTCTCTATACTTGACTTTACATTATTGCATTTCCATTTTTATGCTTATTGTTATGTGTTGTGAGACATGAACATTACATTAAAAATTGAGTGAACTTATAATTATATTAAATCTAAATTAAGTGTCCAATATATATCTATAAATCAAAACACCTCTTTAAAAAGATTTTTAAAAAAATTAAAATCAAGATAATTGGGCAAGAGATTTTTAATTAACCAATTTACCCCCTTAATTAAACCATCTTTTTAACACAAACTACATCTTTAAGGAATGTCATTTATATTTTTTCAATTTACATTTTACATTTCTTATTCAAAGGTCAGACTTTATGTTAATTAATGCGACTTAATGTTTTTCTGAACCTTATTCAATTGACCTTTGACATTTCGTCTTCCAGTTCTCCCAAAACTTTCCTAACAATAGTTGATAAGAGAATTAAACAATAGATGAAATTGTATCAAAATGTAGTGGCTATTTGTTTATTTATTATTTTAGACATAATTTAACCTATATAATTTATCAAAGTAAGCTCTTTTAGTCCAAACGTACTATTACATTTAAAATACAGAATATATTTAAATATAAATTTAGAAACATTTTAAAGAAGTTTTTTAATTATTTTTTTTTAATTTCAATAGAAAAAATATATTAAAAAAAATACTTCTAACTTGTACAATTAAAAATTCACAAAAAATGAGAAGCTATTTTCGAGCGTCGGCAATTTGATATATATAAACTTGTGTGTAATTTCGGACCATCGTAATGAAATTTGTAGTTTTATCTCATTACTTTACTATAGTTGTCTTCTTTTGTTCTCGTTAATCGTTATTGCTTTACATCCTTATTTTCGATATAATTTAGCGATGTTAGCAACATGTTTAAAACTAACTTAATAATTCGAATAGTGTCTTACCGGGAAGAATTAATATGTTATAGTTACAATATATACACTAGTTGAAATAACTATCAAATTTGAATGTAAAAAATTAAAGACGAAAATTTAGAAAAATTGCTAGTTCGAATGAAAAATATTTTAAACGAATTTCACTTAAAATAAATACTATTAAATAAACCGTATAATGCATAAATCATAATGTTCTAATTTTCAGGAAGAATCTTCAATTAGCATCTTGGTACCCCATCTCATGTGTCGTTATAAATCCTTTGAGTAGAATAATTTTTTAAATTCCACATTTACTTGTTTTATTTTTGTCAATTTCTAATTTTAGCTTGTTTATTTAAAATAGAGATATTTTTTTAAAGACAAATTTAACATTTTAGTTATATTATTAAATTAATATTTATTAATCGTTAAATTTTGATATTATTTATTGACTTGTCACATCTAATGAGTTGACATATCATTTTATTATTAAATATTATACTAGTAAATATTATATCATTTAAATAATAATAAAAATTAAAATTTAACAGTTAATCACCAAATTTTTATGGAGATCAAAACTTTTTATATTTAAAATTAAATAGACTAATTTAAAATGAATGGACTAAAATTATAAATTGACAAAATAAAAAAAATATATAATTATAATTTATCCAATTTTTTTAATTATATTATTAATATAAAATATTTGTTAATTTAATTAATGATTAATTTTTATTGAAGAATTTTATTAATTATTTTTAATGGAGTTATTATTTTTTAGTCACACTTTTTTATATATAAAATTTAAATATAAGATTTTACTAAAAAGAGGATGAATTTGAATCGATGTTGTTTGTTAATAGAGAAAGAAAGAAAAAATCATAGCGGCAATACGTGTTTTGTGGCTGTCGAAGAGGTGCAGCCATGAGGTTTTTATTCCCAAGGCAATTTGGTCCAATTTATTCAAGCAGCCACCATGAAATGAAATGATAGATTGATGTAAGAAGTCTATATTCCATGGTGGTGTGACATGACATGAGAACCACGAACCCAACACCCTTTTACTTATTGCTATTCTCTTCTCCAATATTCCTAACTCAAGGAAAATATATACTTGCATAATTTTTAGGTGTCCAAGTTAGCTGCATTAACCAATGTATAATTATAATATTTGATTAATTAAGTATGATTGATAATGAGTTAATAATTATTTGCCTAACTCATCCATCTTTAGTTGAGTGTATTAATGGGAAAAGTTTCCATTTGGAACAATAAGAATCGTTTCAAAGAGTAAAGAATGTGGACAGATCAGAATATTGTATATATCCATTGTTAATTCGGATTGAATGTACGTGATATTGGTTGTCTTTTTCCCCCCCACCCCACAACGTTTTGATTTATGGATTGTTATTTCGGAACATTCCTTTCTTTTATACTATACTTCTTTTATCCCAAACACATGCCAAAGCAGGCAGAGATCAAATTTCACCCATTTGGCTTTGTTTTTGGTTCAACGATTATCATTTGTCTCAAGGAGCCCTTTCTGAAAATGAAGTCATAGAACAGTTTATGAAAGAGCAAAGGGGTGAGATATCACAGTTTAAGTACAAACTGATATGGTATGGTAGGTACATCCATAGGCTTTTCTATTTTGTTCATCTACCATTGCTAAACTGCCTAATACAAGAATATTCTAACATTAAAATCCAGAGAGGATCTATGTACTAATTTATAATTAGAGGAATCGAGATGTGTTGTTCAAAGAATTTTTGTATAAATTTGTTTTTGGTATTTGATTTAAAATAATTTATTATTTTTTTATTATATCAAATTTAATTATTAATGATCATGATTGGAAACGTTACCCAATTTTGTCTATATTTTTTGAAGATCTAAAGAGACATAATAATTGAGTATAAAATCTTTATCTTAAATAAAATACACTTGTGAATGCTCTAATTCAGAACAAATGACTAAATTATTTTCAAATCAGAAAAATAATAAAGGAGGTATAGGGAGGAGAATGGAATAACACAAATATCACCGAAAGAATCTGCTTCATATTCGATCTATATCAACTAATCAACGCTTTAGTTTAAACTTGTGTTTCACATGTTAATATTTTTTTCATAAATATCTTACACAAGAGTCAGAATGTCAGATCCTATAATTCCTATTTGGGAACACGGTCTAAGACTATGTATAAATATATATGTAATGTATATCTCATCTTGCAGAAATTTAAACCAACTCTCAATTTTATATGCTAATACGTACATCACTTGTCCTATTCTAGAATTCAGATTGCGAAGACAATGTACAATAAATTTGTTCAGTTTTCATTTAAGGCTAGATACTTGCGTACGAGTTTCCAGTTAAAGCCAAGGCCCATTACCAAATTCAATCTAAAAATGAAAGAGACTATTTAACACAAGTGGTTGTGGTTCAAAGATCTCTTAATTATATATATATATATATAATCATTTCTTTTTAAATCAAACAAGATCATATCTTACTATATAAGAAAAAGAGAATCAAAATCCATTAGAAAACCACCACCGACAGCGTATTGCTCATGGATTTCGCTTGTTTTATCTTCTTCCATTTTTTTTTTCTCTTCAAATTGACATTTTGAACCATGGCACCAAATAATTAAATCCTCTCAAGTTCCTTTCCTAAATTACGATGAAAAAAAAAACACATATCTAATAGACCCTACAACACGTGAGTATAAGGTTTCCTGTAATTAGTTTCTCCTCGCATTAGGAACATGAAAGACAAAGCACCCGACATTAACTTGAATTTCCAAACTCCACATAGCCATCCACATTCTTGTTTATTTAAAAATCAAAGAAAAAGAATAAAAGATTTTTGTAGCCTAAACCGGTCAAAACTCTCGATCTGAAAAAATCAAGATTTAAGAATCCTATCAGTTCTTATAATTTCAAGTGGACAAATGAAAGTGAATAAATAGTCTACACATTGACACTCTGAAAAATACTTCATATATGTTAAAAGTCTATTTAAATAATTTATTTTACATAAACACTTTTTTAAAAAATAAAATTTACTTTTTCATAAATTAATTAAAAATAACTTATGAATTAATTTGTAAAAATACTTTCTTATTAATTTTACTAAAGTCTTAATTTTAACTAATGTATCAACTAATTCTAACTTCTGATAAACTTTTTTATTTTATTTTTTAACTAAAAGTGTTCCTAAAAACATTTATTCAAATAAACTTTAAATTTATTGACTTTTATAATATCTACTTCAAAAGTCATACCACCAATAATAATCTTTGATTAGTTATCGATATAAAACTTTTTACATTAACAAAGAAATTATACTAAAACTATTTGAACCTCTGACTTGTTATTTTTATTTTTATTTTTGAAACAAGTTAGTTAGGCATGCCCTTAAAAAGCAGGGTTAAAAATTTGGTGATAATATTGTCATACATGCCTGACTTTTTTCACTCTGCAATTTTAAGTGCATACCAACCCAACCCCAAGAGAGAGGAAAGAAAAAATTGTAGGACCATAAACTTTCTACCTGCATTTTATTCACCACAAAAAATGCCTTCCATTCCCCACAAGCTAGTGGTTGTCACAACAACCTCTGAACAAACTATCCAACTCCACAAAATTGCAGGTGAAAAGGGGGGAATAGATGGTATGTATAATATACTTCTCGTGAAAATGTGGGGAAAAATAAAATGTCCCATAGAAAAAAATCAAACTTGGAAGTAGTTTAGTCATGTAAAGGCTCTGAGGAGGCTGGGAAGGAATTTGATGTAGTATCAGCCTGTGTGGATGAATCTTCTGTAGCAGCTTTTGTACCAGAGTTCTGAAGCTTGTCAGTTGATAATTTAGATGGAGATGTCTCTGGTGGTTGTACACTTGATAACCCTCTGGGGTTACTAATGAGAGGAGTATCAAGTACAGGTGAGGTCAAGCCATAGTTCTGAGGCATAGTCAAAACTGGATGATCAAATTTGCATGTTGGCCCAAACTTGCACATTCCATAGATTCTGTAATAAGAGCATACAGCCTGCCCCTGAAGATAATCCAAGACAGGAATCAAGAATCTAAAGGCTTAAAGAGTAAAGACCATATATGGTAGCCAATATGAACTATAAATTTACCTTATGGTATTAGGGAGGACAATATGAACAAAACTGATTAAGTATTTCATGTTTTGATCTTTTACACTGTCATACAATCACACACAATCATGTATGATAAATTTGTTGACTTTTATAATTACTACCCTAAAAGTCATCAGGTTGACTTCTGATGGTTGATGGTGTAAAAACTTATATACTAACCATGAATGTCTATCAAACTCGTTTTAAATTAACTAGGCATCAGGTAGAAGGTGAACTTACAGGTCTCACAGGAAGGCCAAGTGGATTAATTAATGATTGAGCTATTCTTTCTTTTGGGTGGTGGAACTTGCAATCAGATCCATATTTGCAGGTCCCAGTGCTCATAAAGTATCTACATTCTGGTTGATCAGGTCTATTTGGGAGAGCTGAATTTATTGCCTGCCCTCCAAAAACTGACTCACCCAGATTCATGAAGTCATAAACAAGATTTGATCCAAGAAAACCAGCAGGCATTGCAGGGTTCATACTTCCCTATTTTGAGAACAAAGGTCACAGTCAAAACAAGATTTAATTGAATTTAAAGAAAGTACCATTAATTGTATGCAGTAACCGAAACCCAACATAATTGATCATCACAAAAGGCAAGATGCTCCTAAGATTTCCTCAAGAACAAGGTACGTTCTGTTACAGATATTAATTGGTACATGAATGCAAATGTGCTTGACAATTAATACAAAAAAATAAATGAGATGTGTGAGGTATAACAGTATTTCCATACACAGATCACTTCCTCCAAAGTTCCTTGTTATGCCTATGACATTTGGTAGTTTAACATGGCAACAATATTATGTAATCTCCATGCATTTATTTATCTAGATATATCAGACAACAAAATTCAAGGTACTTCCAAGTAAATAACTATTGTCTAATGCTTCATGCAGTGAAACTAGTATGAAAGGAATAACATTTCATTAAGACGACAAAAGAGATGAATACAATGTTGGGCTCCATCTTTTTTAGCATATAATATAAGACATGCTCAAAAAAAAATTCTATAAGCACTTCTCATATTAGTTCATACATAAGTTTAATTTATAGAAACTTTCTCATATTAGTTTCTCTAAAATATATTTGTTTATGTATAAGTTAATTTTACCTTATTGAGAAACTTATTTCATTTTTTTTCTTCTCTTAGAAATGTTTTTGGAGAAGGTTATCCATACAAGCCCATATAACCCTTGCAATTATTCATGCAAAGAAATAATACCACTCAAATCAAATTAAATAACAGGATAACCACTGATCCGAAGAGAGAAAAAACAAAGAGTAGAGCAAACAGCAAATGCATAGATAAACAGGACTTTCAACATCCTTAACTAACCATGTAGCTGTTCCAGCTCTGCACGGGTACAATGCCTTGAGAAGAAGGCATAAATTGAGGCACATAAGATTGAAGGCCCTGACCAGATAAATACGACATTCGTGGTGCTGACCATGCAGGAAACCCGCCAACATATGGTAAACCTGATGTTGGAATAATTGTTGAGGTAGGAGATCCAGCCAAGGGGTATGCTCCAAGGGAGGCATGCTGTGGATGATGAAACTTGCATGCAACACCAAACTTACAAGACCCAGTTCTCATGTAATAGGGACATGATTTTTCTTCCTAAAAGAAATAATCGAAGAATGTTGAAAAAATTTTACGGTTTCTTTCACCAACATTCAACACAGTAACAACAATCAATTGGAAGAAAATAAAAATAAAGCTACATGTGCAAGGGATGTACAAACCTGACGCATGGGAAGTCCTAAAGTATTGAATGACACAGGAGCAGCACCTCGCCTGTCCTTTGGATGGTGATATTTACATGTTGATCCATACTTGCATGTCCCTGTCTTAAGAAAATACTGCAATGCATATTTCAAACAAGGTCACGAGTTACTCAATTGAATAGCACTGGAATAGTATAATAAATCTCCCATGAAAATGGACTTTGTAGTACGCAAAATTCTTCTGATTATACATCAGTTCCTGAACCTGATATTTATGGTATAAAGGATGTGAAACTTAAGTTCATGTATTTATTTTCCTTTCCTAGTTCAAGTATGTCATAGCTGGCATCAAGTAAAATTTAGCCATCATCGTCATAATGAAATCTGGTAAATAAGTTCTACAGGACAAAAACCACATAATAAGTCCACTAAAAATAAAACAAATCATCAATAGAAAACAAAATGGTAGACGTTTACACTGACATCATAACTACTCTAATTTTTGTCCAGTTCAATTGGTGTCCTACTTCATTTTCTTTCCCTTCATTTATTGGTTTTCTAACAGTGCACTAGTAATCACTAAGCTAAATATTTCAAACGGGCCAAATCTATTAATAAAAGGGACCACAGAAAGGACAAACATAAATGCAAGAAAGCAAGTTTAGTTCCTGCCAGAGGGACATTGCAAAATATGAAATTCGTATCTTTAGAACTTCTAATGGAGTCTTCTACATACACAAGAAACTCTTTTCTTTTTTTTACAAACTAAAAAACCACAAAGTTTATATATAAAAAAGGGAAAAAACTTCATCTGATTTTAATCTTAACATTCTTGCATAAAACACATCCACATTCTGTCATGACTCATGAACCCATGACTATCCCAAAGCAAGTTGTTAGGTGAAGACACATAAATGGTTTTAAATTACATCCCTAACAAATTCAACAAGAAAAATGCTTCAAAACAAATACATTTTCAATCACCAAATAATCATACCTCGCAATCAGGTTGCCCGACCCTCTGAGGGAGTTCTTCACCATAATGAGTACCCTGAAAATCTAATAAAGTATGAGAAACTTCGATTTGTTTGCACATATGATAAAACAAACAAGGGGATTTAAGAGTAAGTTACAATAGAAATTAAAAGATTACAATTACACAAACAACATCTTTGCCTAATATTTGTTCAAAAGAACCGCTTCAAACATATCAAAAAGACATGGAATGAAAAGGAAATAAAAGAAAGAGCTCTTACAATTGAAATATGAGCAGGGTGATGGTAGCGACAGTTACTCCCATAACCACACATTCCAGTCCTCAAATAATATAAGCAATCAGGTTCACCGGGTCGATCCGGATATTGGGTAGATTGAGCTGCAGCATCTCTATCCCAATTATCATTGATTTTCAAACGTTGAATTGCTTCTACAATACAGATCAGATAGGGATCAAACAAAGTCTACCCAAATTCTCATTTAAACAAATTTAGGGGAAAACTCAAATTAGTAGAATCAGAGTGCAGCACAACTAACAAGATCAGAAACCTAAAATTTTTACCTCATTAACCACACTATTACTGGCTAAAAAATTTTAAGATCAAAACATACAGGCGATCCTTTGTAGAACCATGTTTGATCAAACAGAACACCTTAGTTTAGGAAAGAAACACGAAATGAGAAGCTAAGCCATGTTTAAAGAAATCCTCATAGGTCTCTCACAATACATTGTGTGAATCATCAGAATTCTCCGAATCACAATCATCGTACCAAAAAAAGAAAGCCATCATATATCATATATATCATAAATGAAACAAAATCCTTGAGTAAACATAATCTAACATTAACATCTAACACTTCATAGCAAAACAATACAAAGGCATCATCATTAAACGATGATGAAAACCATTCAAACCACGAATCGTGACAAAAAAAAAAAAGAAAAAAAAAAAAGGAAAAATCAATCACCAGAAAAACCTGAAGCACCTTCAATGTTGTCACTAGATGGTGTAGAATCCGCATTCCTGAGAACCTGCCGGTTTTCTGGCATCTGGTAGCGTTGGAATGATGGGAGACTCTTTTGGTTGTTCGATCAAACCCAGAAGACCCTTTGAGCCTTTAAGAAGAAATCAACGCACTACACTCTCAAATTAACTCACCCCACATGGTAAAATGATCATCAGGAGACAGTGAAAATTGACCAAAGACTAAAAACAATAAATAAAAAATTTCCCGGAAAATCAAAATACTAAAAACAAAACAAAGGTATAAAGAGAGAATGAGAGATAAATTTGAGAAGAATCAAATGTGAAATCTTAAAAAGAGATTTAACAATATTCCAATTGGATGAAAGTTGGCGTGAAATTAGATTAGAGTTTCCTGGCTGTGGCTCTGCAATCTTCGGAACATTTTGGATCTTTGAATGTGAAACCCGACAAGTTAATAATAATAATGTTAATACAGTAATACTAAAGTAAGGTTCTTACGCGCGTGTACGAACAATAAATTCTGTGTACCATATTACCCTCCACGTGGCTGCTCCACAACATGTTTACGTCAACCAAGATTTATTATTCCCACCACGGCGCGTGCACTGCAATCTCTTCTACAATTTGTTAAGAAAATTTAATTAGCCTGAAAAAGTAGATGCCAATTATGGTAATTCGTTTAACTGGCCTTCTAACTTTTAACTTTTAACCTCTCATTTTATTCTCACCTCTACAGATTTAACCACTTAAATTATTTTCATAAATAGACCTCTCTATTATTAGTCTTTACCTTCCCATTCAAGTACTCATAATAACTTTCAACAAACATCTAGTTTTCTATTGCATATCAAATTATTTTATGTCTTTCTATTTTTAATTTGCCTATTTTATATTCATTGGGTCTAAAGAAATTTTAAAACATCCAAATATCGTACATATAAATTATAGCATATTCATTTCATCGATATATGACGGTTTATGGACTAATCATAAGGTCTATAATAATTCACCTAAGAGAGAGATTACAGAGAAAACTTTAATTTTAAATTGAGAGTTTTTATTTCCACTTTGTAAGAAAAAATATTTAGTGGAAGTTTATTTGATAAGATAGTAAATTTACAATATCAAACAATAAGTCTCAATTGACTTATTTATAGTAAGTGGCTCAATCTATCACAGGTCACTTTTAACACAAATCTCAATAAAATATTTCATGATGAAATAATAATTGATTGTCAATTAATCATATTTGAACAATTACATAATCTATGTATGATAATGAAATAATATTTAAGTTTTAAATAATTATTTTTTTATTATTGATCGATGTTAATCCAAGATTAAAATATTTTAACATTCTTTCGGTTGAGTGATATTAATTAATAATTAATAGATGAGAATTATTTAGATTAGAATGATAATTATGATATATATATATATGATGTATTTATTTTAAGAATAAATTTAAATAAATTTATTTTATTTAATAATTCATATTTCACATCAAAATTTAACAATTCAATTATTAAATTAAAAGTTTTTAATGTATGAAATTTTTTTAAAAAAATTAAAACTATTTAATACTTCAATTTATTAATTCAAATTGATAGATAATTATAAAAATATTGTAAATTTGATCTATATATTAAAAAATTTCAATTTAACAGTTGAATTGTTGAAATTTAATATAAAACATAAATTAAAATATAATAAATTTAAATAAACTTATTCTTATAGTAAATGAATCTTATATATATATATATATGTGTGAAATAACATAACTTTATCAATTAAAGTATGAAATTTGACAACTATTCCAAGTATTTGAAGAAAAAAATTAAGAAATATGATATAAAAGTAATGTCATCAACTATAAATTTAGTATAGAAGAAATTATTATATAATTAAAATTTATGATAAATTATATATAAAATAAATATTATATAAATATATAAATTATATTTATAATTTGTATTAATAGATATTTTTAAACATATAAATTATATTAAAAAAATTATATCGTGATATAAAACTATTTTTAATTATTGATAATTTATTTTAAATATATTAAAATTTAATTTATAAATAAATATAATAAATAAAAAATTGAATTGCATAAAATGTTTAAAAAAAAAATCTTTAAAAATTCTCATACGAAGAAAAGTGCCTAAACACTTTATGGTGATCTTTTAAAAACGTTATTGCATTATATAGCTAATCATATTTAGTATATAGAAGTGACTTATTAGGTTAATATTTAAAATAAATGGCTTTACAAGTCTACATTTAAACGAACTAATCCAAATATGTTTTATATATATTGTGAGTAACCCTCGCAATTCTCTTCAACTTACACTTCATAATACATAAGGGTAAGTGGACAGTTGCTGATGAAAGTAATGGTGCAACACTATTCAAAATTTAACTATTTGGGAGATTTCACGTTTTGAAAAACTATCGTTTTCTATCAACAAGGTAAGGATTAATATAAGAAAATAAAGAACAAATGATAATCATATATATTTGGGAGATATGATTGAGATTGTATTTTAACAGAGAAATGGACTAATAACATGAGTAGAGTAAGGCAAAGCAAAATCAAGAAATTGAATTTGAAGCAGAGTAAGTAGTGATACCATTTTTTGCACAATAGTCTTCTTTAAAAGCTACTGTTACTTGCTTCTGTACCTTGTTGAGTTTCTTCCACGTCAAGCTCTCACCCCCATTCGTCACGCTATTTATAGACTTTCTTTGAATTTCATTTGTTTCATTCTCTGAAATTCCTTTTGAAAATGGACCAATACCTTTTTTAGGGAGCAAATGTGGTGGCAATTGGGTTCTTGAAGAGTTTTGCTAAGATATCACACGCTTTCAGTCTTGAATGCAAGATTAAAACAAAAGTAAATATTTTATAACGATTAAAAGGGGAAAAAAAATCATCATATTTTAGGAATTAAAATATTTTTAATTCCTAAATAAATATAAACTTGTTATTCAATAAAATTATTACTCTTGAATTTTATCCAACTATAAAAATTATCATTTTCATTGCAGTCATATTGCTATGAGTAAAAAAAGTTGTGTAAAAAGTAATAGTTCTTTTAGTATGAAAAAAGTGTTATATTTTAGACAATAAATTGTGAAGTTGTTTCTGTTGATTCAAAAACTCCAAAGATAAATTTTAATAATATAATTATAATTATTTAAAGTAAAAAAAGAATGAAGACTTCAATTTTGTTTCCGTTGATGAGAGATATTTTGGAAGATCTTGGCCGTCCAATTACTTGACCGTGTGGTTCAAGTTATGGTCGATTCGTCTTCGTGTGAAACTGTGGAAATTTTGATGGGTCGTTATAAGGGCAAAAATGTGATTTGAAGTAGTGGCAGAAGTTCTGAGAAAAATATCATGACGATGCGGCATTGACGTATCAGTGTTGCGAAAAATCGTCGCCGTTAAAGTGAACCATTCAGAAGCAAAGCTTGGATACGCGGCACGTGGAAGCGAATAAGCCATTGATTGGAAAAGTCAGTGATAGGGCCATAGTTTCTTCTTGTCGGCAATTTTATTTTAATGAAGCATGCGTTTTTGCATCACCAGTGACACCTATGATGTAATAATATTCCTCTATCACTCAAATTTTTCATTAAATGCTAATTTCTTGTAACTATACACAAATTAAGAAATTTATGATAATTTGACCGCTTCTCTAACTAATTAAGAAAAAAACCTACTACTAATAATGATCGGTTCTTAATGAGATTTTTTTAAAAAAATTATATTAATCATAACACTGTTAATTTTGAAGTATTGATTTAATTATATGAATTATGTTATTTAGTTGTTAATTGTTGTTGAAAATTCTAGTCGTCAACGGGAGCTTCAAAATTAAGTTGGGCTATGATATAGTTGGTATGAGTTATTATAATTTAGCTTAAAGAATTATATATAGGAGTTTTTATAAAAAATGTGAATATCTTTAAGTTTTAACACTAGTATAAAAGAGATATTTTACGTCGGTTATTTTGGGATTTTTACGTCGTAAATAAGTTTGACTTTAATATAGGAGACGTAAATTTACATCAAATCCACCATCTTCGAGGTAAAACATCCTCCTCGTCATCGACGACGTCTACCTTTCCGGCGTCGCTGACCGGAAGCCTTAAGTTGGCTTCGAGGTCGTCCTCCTGGCCCTCTACGCGCATGAAACAACCTCACGCGCCGCTCAACCGCTCTCCATCACCATCCCCGACCTCACAAATCCTAACATCTACCACGACGCCAAAGCGTCCCCCAACAAAACTCAGAAGATTAACCTAGGTCAGAAAACTCAAAAATAGCAACGAAAGGCTCTAAAACTTAGAAATAGCAACTCACCTTCGCCTAAAACTCAAAAACTCCCTTCATCGGATTCCAATCGGTCAAAAAGATGGAGAATGACCCAACAATGACGAGTTGCCATTCGCCGGAAGTCGCTGGAGATCAAAACGCAACCAGAACTCATTCTCACCTTCGTTGGAAATCGCCCAAACGCTTTTCAGATTAACCTAGGTCGAGCGTGCGAGAAAGACGAAGGAGCACCCAGGGATTTAAAAAGGTTTTTACGTCGGACTAAATAGGGGTCTGACATAAAATTTCAAATCTCCTTCGGTTGTGGCTTCTGTCCGACGTAGATTTCAAATTTTATGTCGAACCCTATGTAGTCCGACATAAAATAGTTTGACATATTTTCAAAATTGCCACCACGTCTTTTTTACGTCGCTTATTTTTATGTCCGACGACAAAGAGATGACGTAAAAGATTGATTTTCCACTAGTGTAAGAAAAACTATAGAGAAGTTAGAGAGAACCTCCATGTAAACCAAATCTTCCTTCTCCTCTTTGTCTACTAAAATTACTCTTTTTACCCTTTCCCTTTTCGTCATTATTCTGTTGTTTTTGGAGTTGATGAAGGGGAAACTTTGTGAATTGAATTGTGATGTTGTATAATTGTTGTTTTTGTTGCCTAGATTCATTATCGTATGATTAAAGTGGTGAAAATTATGAATCTAAATATATTAGAAATGCTCTTAAGGGTTCTTAAGTGATTTTGATTTTGGATGTTTGCATGTGTTGCTTTGACTTGGCTTGGTGTTATTTATGGTGCATATATGTTGTATGTTGGTTTACATATTGTCTTGGCTGGTTCGATTGTAGGTTTTGAGACATCGTGGTTATGTTATGTGTAGAAACAAATATCGCGCCAGATGTGCCTTCATTGTGTTGGGCATGACTCAAGTTAGGGAGCTTTTTACCTCGATCACACACGAGCGCGAGATTGGTAGCGTCAGATGTGGATCAGTGAGGAATCCTATGACTTGGTCATGTTAGGTATGAAATAAGTGACGTCGGGCATGAGAACTCGAAAATTCTAACTTGGTGATGTTGATCCCCAAAGGTGTGTTGCCTAGTGAGATCAAGTTAATAGATAACTACCTAAATGATGTTAGACATAAATAAAGTGGTGCCAGACGTGAATTAGGTAGAAACTCTACACGTAAGTGTGGATTTTGCCAAACTAAGCATGAGAGGCTTAGAGGTTTTTTTGCCTTATCCACACCAGGCACGGTGGATTGACATTGAGCGTGAGCGAGATAAAAAGTCTCCACTGTCTTGATAGCATTGGGCATAGAAAGAGTGGCGTCGGATGTGACTTATTGAAATGAAGCATGATGTTCTAAGTTGTTTGCATGTTGAAGTGTGATGAATTGTTTATTTGAATGATAATATATGATGATATTTAAAGTTGTTTATGATGAGTATTGACGAAGCTGATTAAGTTGTAAGATGTTGATGTTTTAAGTTGTATCTTAATAAATGATGATGTTGTATTGTATGATGTTATAGATGATTGAGTTATTAAGTTGTTGGTCATGTGATAAAGATATATGTCTTTGTTAAGATACATAAAAATTACAGGAGAGTAAAATATGTTTATGAAATTAAAATATCTCATTATACGAATATAAGTTGTAGTACTCCGAGAGTCTAATTAAAATCCTTAAGTAAGCTGACTTTTAAATGAGTAATTATTTTTAAAGACTTATTAAATTGTTACATTAATTTCTATAATACAGTATTTTGTGACTGAATAGTTCAATTTTTATTCAAATACCAAGTGCCAAATAATTTTAACATGATATGAGACATTAATATTTGGTAAAATAGTGAATGCTTCTTTATACATATGTAACATGATATATAAATTAGCATTCCGGTAAGAGGAAAAAAAAAGTTAGCTAAGATTTAGTGAAGGAAACACTAGAATTGGTAGGGATCGATAGAAACCTCACTAATTTAAATTTAATTACACAATGCATTAGTTATGTTATTATGGTTATAAATTGGAATGAGTCTCTGAGCAAAATTATTGTGCCCCTAAAGCAAAATTAGATAAGGTGGTGAATTGATCACACAGCACCCTACTTGTTTGGGCTGGCATGGAAAGATTTGCACCACCCTATTAGCTACTATATTGAAGATGCAGTTGCCTCTAATGATTGGTGTCCCTTTAAAATGGGTTAAGGGTGGTCCAAATAATTTATCTCATTTGTTATTTTACCGATGGCATTATCCTTGTGGGGTAGGCATCAACCAACAAGCACAAGTCATTAACAACATTCTTCACCATTTTTGTTTATTCTCAGGTCAGAGAGTTAGGTTGCCTAAATATTATTAGTCGTGTTCTCCAATAATGTGAGCCAAGATTGTTATTAAAAAACATGCACCACACACTATAATATAAATGTAATTGTTTCATGTTTAATTTATAAAAAAGATTGATGAAAAACAAAACAAAAATTGTATATTTTTTTTGTTATTCATTAAATTATGAAATATTTTTTTTTATCTCAAATATAAAATACTGAAAAGACCAAAACATCCACTATCATTATCAGAAGAAATGTCACTCTTGCTTATAGGACAAGATTTTTGAACTTAAGAAGAGTGAAGCTCGGAAGCTCTTGGTTTTACTAATGCCTCGTGTATATTTTATTAGTTGCATTGTCATGGTTGGAGTTGGAGATCGCGCGTTATAAATAGTAATTGATAAAGAAAAATAAATAAATAAAAGTTGTTTGAGAGATATTATCATAACTCTTTTTAGTTATTTTTTTTTACAAAAAAGTTGTTTATGAAAAGAAAGGTTGTGTTTTGGACAAAAGCTTAAATTTGTAAAAAAAAAATTATTTTAAAAAAAGTTATTTTTATGAAGTTGAAAATTTGAAATTTATCTTTATTTTTCAACAAATTTTCAAGCTAATTTATGAAATAAAAACTGATTTTTTTAAAAATTTAAACGAAATTAAACATCTTAAATTTTTTTTTCAATTTATTAACTTACTCAAACAAAATTTTATTTTTATTATAATTGATATAGAAAAAAGTAAATAAAGAAAATTATAATTATTACTTTTTTTTCATTCAAAATTGGTTGGAAGTGGGCTATAAAATGGCTCGTTATTTGTAAAATCTGCTTTCACGATGTAACTAATTTTTTCATTAGTTCCAATTTTACTTTTTATTTTTTGAAAAATCTGGTGTTGGAACTGGCCTCAAGATTAGGTGTCATTTTTGAAAGATTTACATGGGTTGCAACTATCTTAGATATGATGAACATAGGCATAAAAGGTTTTCTTACAGCTATCCCCCATATGCCATAATGCCCCTAAAACTATTATGCATCTTTTGCGTCATCTTAAAGATGTTGCAGCCTTATTGATTCTCAACATTGGACTTCGTTCTTCAATTTGGTTTAGATGCGAGTGATTGTCCAAAATCTTCAAGAGGGTATTTTTTTCTCTCTAAAGATTAGTGTAAAGATTCTATAAAGTGATGTATTTTTAAATTATAAATTAAAATAGGATAAAAAGTTTTTTAAAAAATAAAACGGAACTTAACAAAGAAATAGAAGGTCAAAAACACAATCTACTAATGTTTTAATCAATAGTATTTACTTAGCACATGGTTTATTGTAAACTTGTTTTTATTATAATATGTTATTTTAGTAAAGTCATAAGTATATTATATTAGATTTATTTTATTTTATTGCCTACTTACAATATATCAAATTGTATGCCAGTCGTCATATATTTCTAACTACTCCAATCTCTCATCACTCAACTACTAGGTTAACTTAGTGGTTAAACATTCATTTATTTATTTTGTAACAAAAGCTAGTAAAATGAGGCATGTTCACAATTATATATACCAGCATGTTAGGGTTCTAGATAGAGATCTTGTATAGTAAGAATGTTCAAAATTCAGTCAATTTTTTTCTTTTTTTCTTTTACTGAATAATTGCAGATTGTTTTAAATAATTGTGCTAATAAAAAAATGAAAATTAATATATAATATACTTTTGAGTTCTTATGGTAAAAATTAATGTAAACCAAACCAAATCATCTATGATAATATATAAAGAATATATCCTCTTCACTTTTTAAAATATATTTATATCCTTATTTTATATTTTAAATATTTTTTTACTGGTGTATCTCTTAAGAATGAAATAAAAAGAAATGTGTATAAAAAAAATCTGATCATTCATTGATAATAATTATTTAATTTTATTTTTCTTTTCACATAAGTACGAAATATCCTTTTCTCTGTTAATATATTATACTTATATTGTTTTTTTTTATTTCTTTGTATAAATTTCATAATCTAAGTTAAATTCTAACTCAATTTTGACAATGATAATATGTCATTTCATATTTTTTTTACATAATTTTTTTTTGGTTACATATGTGATTCCATATGTACGTATTAAACATTTTCTAATTATGCTAAATGATAAGTTTATAACATTGATAGTGCACAACTATTTAATTGTGAATGGTTTGTAATCTGTTTTGTTTTTCATAACAAGTTTGTAATTTAGTCGTGTATTTTTTGTTGCTACGTGCCAAATAATTATGTAAATTTCATTTTGAAGGGTTGATCACGACCCAATAGTTATTTATTTTTACTTTGTATCATTTTATTTTATTAGTTTCAAATTAAAAGAATAGTTCACTAAAAACAAGGTCAATACAAATAAATTAGAAAAGAATTAACAAACCACTAAACCTCTCCAAATGAGTATGATTTGTATTTTGTAACCAAAAAAAAATGTGAAGGCATTGGGCACAAAGGACGAGGAGGCATTGCACCTTTCATTCTCACGGCAGACAATGCAAGATTTGGTGGTCCTGCGATGCGTGGGAACAATCGGAGTAACGAATAGAAGAGAGACACGTGTCACATGAGCACTCCTCGGAATCAAAAATTGCATCAGGTGGTGTCCAGCAACAGTAACTGCATCTTTTGGCCAAGTCAACAAACTTTATGACCCTCCCTACGAGGGAGGGTGTAGAGTGTAGACTATGTTCTTCATAGACTACTACAGGTGGTAAATTCTGAGTAGATGAATACTTTAATATCATTTTTAGGATTTTAACTTTTTTTTTTACTATGTATATAAAAATATGTTAGGTTAAATACATTTTTTGTCCCTTACAATGTTTTTTTGTTTCAATTTAGTCCCATTTTAATTTTTTGTCTTAATTTGGTTCCCAATAATTTAAATCGTTCCAATTTGGGACTTTCGTCTAAATGATTTAAACGGAGTTAACTGGTGGTCACGTGGATGCCAAGTAGGTGGATCCAAAAATACTTGAATACACCTGAAACCAGAACGGCCCGTTCTGAAACCAGCACGGCCCATTCTGGTTACATTATTGGTGTGTAAAATTTGCACCTGGAACGGGCCATTCCAGGTCGAAAATTAACACATCAACAGTGTAACCAGAACGGGCCGTTCTGGTTTCAGAACGGGCCGTTCTGGTCCAGAATTTCGTGCACAAAAAAAAACAAAATACAAAGCATTTTTTTTAAGGAAAATATAAAGCATTTCAAACACTAGATTTAGTAATATTGTTAATGAGGATTAATAACTTCAATCGCTAAACATTTGGGCTATACAGTATATCATTAAGGATGATGCAGTGTATCACTAAGGACAATGGTAACAAGTTTTATTTCATTGTTAGTCAGACTGGAGTGAACCACTTACTACCAAATTGACACTATACAGTCAAGGATAAAACGAAACAGTGTTTTTCCTTAAAGTCATTGACGATGTACCCCAACAATAACAACCTGTTCTTGAGGAGGTACCCCTAAACCCTGAATTTTATTTTCAATTTTTGAAATACATTGTGGCATTTTAGTCAAGATTTTGAACTGGATAAATTCAAATCAAAGAAATATTTTAGAAGGTCTTATCTTATTTGATTTTTTTTTAGTTTTATTCATAAATGAATATTAATTTATTGTATTTTATATTTATTAATATAGATATAATAAAAAAAATATAATAAAAAGCATGGCGTTCTAGAACGGGCCGTTCTGAATTCAGAACGGCCCGTTCTGGTTTCAGGTTTTTTCAAGAATTTTGGCGTCCACGTGCACATCCACGTGGCATCCACGTAGATGCCACGTGGTCAACAGTTAACTCCGTCTAAATCATTTGAACGGAAGTTCCAAATTGCACTAATTTAAGTTATTGGGGACCAAATTGAGACAAAAAATTAAAGTGGGACTAAATTGAAACAAAAAAACATTGTAAGGGACCAAAAGAGGTATTTAACCAATATGTTATTATATTAGTACTTGAAATTAATAAAATACAAATAAATCTCCAAAAATATAAAATGAAAATCACATTAATTTAAAATGCTAAAAAGGTGCTATTAAAGATATATTCAATAACCAAAACGAAAATAAATAGTTTAATTCATGACTTGTTTGATATTTTTAAAAATTATTTAAAATTCTTAGTTTAAAAAATTATTCAGATAACACTAAGTACTTTTAATGGCCAATACTTACCAGAAAATGGATACTTCGAAGTCTCCTTACAAAAAGTCAAGAGTCTTCCGTTCTTTGTTTTTTCCATGCATGTGCTTTGATAACTTCTTAGTAAAATAGGTAACTTTGAATTTTGATGACATTGAAACACTCATGTTAAAAGATCATTAAATTGCATGTAATTATTGTAAGAAATATATCAGTGTACCTTGTTATTATATTATGTCTTGTTTTATGAGTGTTAGTTACACTGCAACTCATTTAAATAATATAACGATTCTATTCTATTAGTTATTGATGATAATGACAAGTCATGTAAACGTTACTATACGTTTTACTTACCAATAATTAGACGGTTGTCAAATAGGTTATTTTAAGGAAATTATTAGCTTTGTAAAGACATTCACTCACTCCAATATGAGCAGTATCTAAACTTTGGTAGAGAATACACCTACTAACGTGAGGTATTTGATCATACCGAAAAGCATACTAGCCTTATTTGATATAATAACTATTTATTTCATTCAATAATATTCACATCTTGAAAGAAAGTTAATGTTGCAATAGCATTTTGAGTATTGGTATAGAAAACACTTGTCACACTATATAGACATGAAAAACAAGTGTTTCTTCCCTCAAAATTGGCCACATTCCCCCTTTTGTGACTTAAAATGGGGAAGGGGTAACTTGTATGCAATAAACTTTGGGGGCAGCATAGTGGGGTCACTATATGATAAAAGCACCCGGCGGCGTCTTCCATGGTCAAACTTTGGCATAAAGCATCAACATATGTACTCAAACTTTACATCCAAATGCTAAGTAAAATCAACAACTTGGTAACGCCCAATATTTGTGAAAGGGAAAGGCATTAAATTTTCATAAAAAACGTACCAGCCACCACTTGTCACACATTTCAACAAAATCTCGCTGATTGAAAAGGCTGAAAATAGGTTTCGTATATCACCCAGAATATAAAATATCTCAAATAAACTCCTATTTATAAATAATGATTAATTTACTTAATTTTAATAAAAAATATTCAATTTATTTTGACACAAGTACAAATATAAATAATATTTAATTTATTAAATTATGTATGCAGATAAAAATAAATAATGACAAATTTATATATCATGACTCATCTTCGCATTATAGTGAAAATGAATAAATATATTTATAGATTTTTTATTCATAATTGTTTTGATATTATTTTTTTATTGTTATTTTTCTAAAATTAATTATTTATTATTTTTATATTTGTATATTTGATAACTAATATGTATTTACTGAATAATATGTTTATTCATTTTCAATGTACTTATTTATTCTCCAACTATCTAAAGAGAATAAAAAGAAAATAATAATAAATACTTTAAAAATTGAAATATTAATCATTTTCTTAATTATTGTGCATAAATCTTAAATGTCAAACAAAAAAAAAACGGCGGGAGTATGATAATAAATATAAGATATGAATTTAAGAACAGAGATATTGAAACTCGTACTCGTCTACCTAGTTGTCATTAGGGATGACAAATATACCCGTACTCGCGGGTAATACCCAAACTCATCCCGATTTTGACGGGGAATACCCAGTTTGACCGGGTACGGGTACGGGTAAAACCCGATATATTAAATCGGGTACGAGTATGTACTTACCCGACCCGTACTTGTATCCGTACTCATCCCGTTCCTATTTTTAATTTAATACTCACTTTCAATTTAATTATATTAAAGAATTTTAATATTTTTTTATGTGTGATTATTTATTATAATATGAGATAGAGAAATAACCTAATTATAATTATAATATGATAAAAAAATAATTTAAAAATATTATTTTTTTCCAAAAAATAAAAAATAAAAAATAAATTTGACAGGTACGGGTATACCCGATACCCGATGGAGACGGGAATGGGGATGAAAATCACATACCCGACGGGTACGGGTACGGAGATGAGAATGAATTTGGCTCGCGGGGACAGGGACGGGTATCATGAAACCCGTACCCGACCCGCCCTATTGTCATCCCTATATATCACAACATAATCTCTTATTTTATTTATTAAAATAGTCAAATTTGATTTTTTTAATTAAAAAATAGTTTTTAAGCTTAAAAAATATAATTGATAGACCTATTTAACATATAATATAGTATTATATATAAAATTATAATTGATATTTATAAATAATATATAGTAATTAATAATATAATTTTTAACACTTCATTTATTGATTTTTATATTAGGTCAACTTTTAAATAAGACAAGTATTTTTTTAAAAAGAGTTGTAACATTTTAACATTTCGTAATAATGATATTAATATGACATATTTATTATCAAAAGTAGTGATTAATTTTTGTTAGAGATCATGAGTACACATAATTTAGATATTTTTTTCCTAATATAATTTATTTTATACTTAATGTCAAAATTTAAAATATAAACAACTTCCTCTTAAATAAAAAAATATAAACAACTTAATGAAGGAACATTGTCACCATCACTTATGTCAACCACTCTATGTGTTTTCACATAATAAATAAATATTAAATTATTAGAGACATTTTATTGGATCAAATTTATTTGATAGAATTGCCATTCAAATTAAATAAATTAAATTCATTTAGATTAACATAATTATAGATTCTTTTAACTTCAAATACAACCAATTATAATTTATTTGATTATATATTTATATATATATATATATTCGATGAAAATTAAACTAATTAAATTTGTGTAATTTAGATTAATATATTTTAAATATATAATTGAAAATTTTCTTTAATTTTGTATTGTCACTTCCTTTTTATTTTTCTTACAATTTATCTAATATTATCAATTGTCTTAATTTGGCTATGTTTATTATGTAAATCTTTTATTGTATTTTAAGTAAAAATAATAATGATATATGTAAAGTAAAATATATAAAAGGTAAATATTTAAATAAAGTAAATATTTAATGTTTAATTAAATTGAATCAAATACAAAATAAAATAATATTTATAAAAAGTGAAAATATCATAATTTTTATATGAACTCTCTTAATCCAAACCGGACCAACTTAATTTTAATCAAAGTGTAATTTTGATTTATTGAAAAAAAAAATCAAAATTCAAATCAATCTAACTCGGGAATACATATAAGCTTTGGGTAGATATGTTACTTCATAAATCATTAAAAGTAAACAAACCAGTATAACGGACATGTACAAACATGCATCACTCAAAAAAATTATATAACGTACGTATACATACTTTGCATTAAGATTTATCTTTATATTAAAATATGGTTTTTAGCAATTCTTAAATAAACTTGTACTCTCAAATGATTTTTTGTTGAAATCTTCCGCTCTTCGCCTAAATCTAAAGTATTTATATTTTTCTACTTCGATTAAAAATCTATGTACTTTTAAATCTAATTTTATATTTATAGAGAATTAAATTTAAATTAACTATATTAATTAAGTATGTTTGCAGAGAGTGAAAGCGACATCGTTGAATGGTGATGTTATTTTTAATTAAAAAAAGTTTTCTGTAAATAGTTAATTAAAAGTTAACTAAAAAAAATGCAGTGGTTTTTTGTTGAGGGTGTAGGAAGGAAGGGGCCCGAAATGAAAGAATGTGCATGATGAAGCCCAACTCGGGTAATGTATTTGTGGCTGGAATTACATGATCCTCTACAGTTACTAGTGAAACTCCACATATCTCATCCGTTAAATTTATTTTAGAGTAAATTATACACTCACTCTATGTGTTTTTTCACGTCAATTCCTCTCCCTTATTTAGACCTATACTGAAAAGATGTTAGAGATTTTTTTTATTTTTTATTTCAATAGATACATTCAAAGTTTATCCTATTATAACAATAGCTTCAGATACACCTATTACAGTTTTTATTGTCCAATTTGGTCCGTATTTTTATTTTATTTTATATTATACTCAATATTATTTCATAAGTGTAATTTACTTAAAAATTAATTCTCTACCCTACCAATAATAATTATTTTATTATGTTTATAACCATCTTTGACCTTTAATTTTTGTTGAATTTTTTTTAATTATGTATTATCTCACTTGATTTACATTTTCTAATCTTTATTATTATTTTTTTATTTTTAAAGAAAATAGATTTATTATTAAATGTTGGAGTAAAAAAAAATAATATATCTATTGATTATTTGATTTTTTCCTTCATTCATTGATTACTATAAATTCATTTATTATATTTATGAAATGACATATATATATATATATATATATATATATATATATATATAATCAATTTTAACTGCTTATTTATTAAGGGGTCTAGATTCAAATAACAATATTGGGTGTAATATATATATAAAATTAAAAAAAAAAAAAACACATAGGTGAGAATGTAACATTTTTCAATTTTTAAGTGTCTCACTCTCTAAGTCTAAATAACGAAGAAGTATTAAGTGCGATCTCAAAAAAATTCAGAGAATATAAGTGTAACATTTTTTTAAATTTTTTTTAAGGGTCTTCCTATAAGTCCAAATAATCAAGAAATATTGAGTACAATCTTGAAAAAAAAAACATATAAAGTGCGAATGTAATTTATTTATTTTTTATTTTATTATATAATAAATTAATATTTTAAATTAAATTGATTAATTTTCTAAAGTGTTAAGGGTTTGATTTATAACTGCCCAAACCGCAGTTTTATCTGAAATGTAGAGGATCCAAATTTTAAGGCCATTCTATGTACAACTTCATTACCTACATCAGTGAACCTCTCCCAAAATAAAGACATGTCTGGGAGAGAAGAGATAAATAACACGAGTTTATAAGAGTTATCTTAGACAATAACGTTTTTATGAGATAATAGGGTGATCGAAGCACGAGAAAAAAGCTGTACTTATGTATAGATAAGTGGTGTTACGTAGTTACTCATTGTAAAAGGATATTTGGGAACTTAAATGGGGACAAAATGATCTGAAAATGAAAACCAAAATAGTAATCAAGGAATATCTCTTATAGAGGTATAGATAGACACTTGTTCAAATAAGATTTTAGGCCAAATTCAAGCACACTTGAGGACAAATAACGCACATCCATGAGCTGATAATTCTATTGAAAACGTATTACGTATCCGTAAATATACATTACTCCATATTTCGGTTCCTGCACAAACTCTCAACTTTCTTTTTCTACCCGGAATCGCAATAGCCAAGTCTGCAATGTTTGCAGATATTGTTGTCTTCTCGTCAACTAAATTGAAAAATGCAACGTATATCACTCCTGAGCACAAGCAAAAGCAATAACAACATGGAGTTAAGAGGATAGTACCCTATACGAAAACAGCATGCATGGTTAATCAAACGTGCAATATATATAATGAGCACAAAACTTAGATTTAAGTTGTATTCCTTTGTCAAAATCAGAGTTTCACGGTAACTTATGCTAACATTTAGTGCAACAAAAAATACAAACAATACTCTCTAATACTTTTGTGCTAATACTCTCTATTATTTAATTGAAAGTCACAAATTTTGATAGGTCCCATCATACTCAATACAAACTCATTAAATGAGATGAGATTGGTAAAATTTGTGATTTTCAACTAAATACAACAAATAATTGAGTGTCAGAAAGTGACTATAAAAAAGATGTGTCCTAGCATTTCTCAACTTTTATTTTAATGCATCTCATTTGGTATATTTGACAAATACTAAATTAGAAAATTCTACTAGATGGAAATAGTATGGCTAGCGTCAAACCTCTTCTTCCGGCTGCAATCCAAGATCGAATTCTATTAGGATAACCTTTAGCTGCATTATTGGAGAAAAACATAAATAAACCAGAGATAGCAAGAATAGTTTTATAGAGATAACTATTTCCTATATACTGATATTTACCTCGGACATGTTCCACTGTTGCACACATGCCAGAATGACCATTAACCAGAGTGCCATTTGATTTCAACTCCCATGTTTGTTCAGATTGGATTAATGTCTGTTTTCTGCACCAAGATCAATGTAATATAATTTAGCACAGATAACTAGAACAAAATTTAGACAAATAAATTGAAGAAACTAAGGTAAAGCGTGATTACGATAATGCTATTGGGAGTTCTCTCTTGTGAACACACAAAGGTTTCTCCTGATCCTGTGTTGGACTCTTATAACAGATTCTTTCAGGATCTTCGCTATATTTTTCACCAGACCAACCACGTGCTTTTGGATCAGTGCATTCAGTGAGCGCTAGGGAGTAATAAAACGGTACTTTTGTGACATTGTGTCCTTCAGTCTTGACATCATTTAATGTTGTGACATGAGGAAACTAATAAACGAAAAACAATATACCAAACTAAGATTTCAAAAACTTGCACATGATTACCAAAAGAAAAAGGCAAGAAGAAAAAGAAGTTTCACATGCCTCCCGGTTATTATAGCTACAAGCATCTATCTCCAATAGGGTTGGATTTGTGATAAGATCATAGGTCCATGAATCAATTTTCCGAAGATCCCCTCCATACATAATGGGAGACTTTGCCATACTCCACAAAGTCATCTGTGAGATGAGAATAACTTCTCTTAGAGAATCATCTATAAATTTACATGAATATATGTCCTCACTAATATATAGTATTACAATTCAGTTGTGTGCTTGTTCATATATGTACCTGAGTCCTTTGCTCATCTCGAGTAAGTTTAGTAAACCTGTGTGGACCTACATGAGCAGCTATCGAAAAGAAAAAAGAAAAAGAAACTTTTATTCTTTATATTCCTAAACATATCTCAAATTCAAACAACTCATTGCAATTATGTATGAGCACGATATATATATGGGATGAAACTGAAAACATAGTTTCCTTTTCTAATGATTTAGAAAGTAAAAAGACATATCATTTTTCTAATAACACATTTACATTGAAAATTACTATGCATTGGGATGTAAGTTGGGAACTCCATAGAATACCTTAACTTGGTGCTAATAAGTCAAGGAAAAAGTATTTAGGCTAACCTGGGTCAGTTAGCCATCCAAATGGTAGCATGTCCAAATCAGGCCATGATTTCCCCTTTAAACCGTTTGCTCCAATCAAATTAGATGCAGCAAAGTCTCTGAAAGACAAATTAAATGAATTAAGATGTTGATATATAATTTTGATGGTAAAGTAGAAGAAGAAAGGTGAAAGAGCATACTAATCCAAAGATTTTGAAGTCAAAGATTGGAAAATGACCTTGCTACATCAAAATGAGCTAAGATTGCTGACCATTCATCCCAGTCATCTCCTGTTACACGGTATGCGTTAACTAGACTACTAACACTCTTAGCCTGTTCAGGTGTTGCTGAGACTCCAGGAGACAAAGAAAACACTATGGAGTGGTCAAAGCCATTGAGAATCTGCATAGATGGCAACTCAAATGAGGACAATGTTTTCCACATTTCTGGGCCTTAAAATGAAAAAAGGACAGAATAAAGGGATAAGAAACTGTATTATATATACCTCTGATACAGATCTTATTTCACCTAAATTAAAGTTATCACCAAATACACAGTCAAGTTTCACTGCAAGAAATCAAAGCAGAAAATTCCTATAAATTAATCTGTCAAAGCTAAGTTGGAAGTAAAATACACACACAATTGCTTATTTGAGAACATTATGATTGAGGTGTATATAATGTAAGAAATGGATGTATTGCATATTTTGTGTGATGGGATTATTTTTATGGTATTTGTCTGAGAGGATATTTTATGAATTATTTTTATAAGGTTATTACATAAACATATTCCACAATGATGAGATATTGTCCGCTTTGGGCCTAAGCCCTCACGGTTTTGCCCTAACCTTTCATGCAGCGGAATCTGTCTTTATATGAATCCAACCTGGTCTCTCCATCATTGAAGTATGTTTGTATTATATAAGTTGTTATTTGTTGTATTATTTTATCGATGTGGGACTTGTTTGAATCCCAACATTGTGCTAGTACATATATATGTATATACATATATATGTATATCAGTGAGTACCAAAATCAACTCCCCATGAAGCATACAGCTCATAAATTGATCTTAAGAAGGCTTTTCCAGCTCCTGTTGTTGCATTTATAGCCATGAAACCATTACTCATCCATGGACAAGTCCTTGACGGGATTCCAATGTCTTTTGCATTCCATGTTCGACCAGATTCCATGTAAGGTTGTCCCTAGCAAGCAAGGTGCAAGAAGGGAAAAATAAGTTCAACAGAGTACACCAATATCTCATAAATAACAAAAGGAAAATACGTATAGCCTCCTCTGTTTCCCAGCAAATATATAATAAATATTATAAATGATATGATGGAGAAAAAGACAAGAAAGGTGATGATGTATAAAATGTGCTATTATTTTATTGTACAAGTATCATTTCTCATAACTATATACTAATTTTGAGCATGACAAAAGTTAATCAAACTGTATATTGTAGGAATTTAAGAAACAGTACCGTTTTGGTATCTAGTATTGGTGTGTTGTTATTGAATGCCTGTGTACTGATTCCAGCCATAAGATGAATCCCAAACTTTAAACCCATGCTATGTACTTTATTAGCTACATCAGTGAACCCTCTCCCTCCTCCTGATGAAGGCCATCTTTCAGGGTCAGGGAGCATTCTTCCCCATTTATCAATCAAATCAAAACCAAGAGAATTACTATCACCCTTAAGACTCCTGAACCAGAGGTAATCCACAACAGCATACTGCATGCTTTCAAAGGAAATGTTTTACATCCATATACTTGGCAATATATGTTCTATTGAATTAACTGTAATTTAAAAACAGCTGTGCAATATATACAATACCTCATATCCATGAGCAAGTAAACTCTGAGAAATTATATTAGCATTTTGTAAGTATTCTTCTTCGGAAATTATCCAGCTAAAGGAATCATAAGAGTTCCAACCTCTTGGAGGGGTGATAGCATTTTGTGATGACACACTGTGTCATCAACAAACAACAAACGTGAAGTCAAATATTCTTTGTTTGAAATTTTGTAAAAGGGTCTTACAAAATTGACAGAGACTAAGATATAACATCATGGTTGGTCAGAACTTTTATGTATTGGTGTGTAATTTCTCTCTTATGAGTAATAAGTACTAATAACTAAAGAACAGAACAAGGTAGCAACATGAAGTGAGATCATGGAACCCTCTTTTTAGGTTGCATTTAAGATGTTTTTTTTTTTTTTTTATCAGCAAAGAGAAACTTTTTTTTAATGGAAAAGCAAAGAGAAACTTTATCTATAGTATTTCTATACCTTTATATAAAAGGATACCCCCATTATATAAATGCCTCAGATTTCCATTTTAATATGAATCATTTTAATCCTCATTTATTTGTTACAACTTTTTAAAACCACCTTTTCCTCCATCAGTATTATTTTTTATTTTGAAACTACTTACCAGTAATTGTTCATTTCCTTTTATTATGAAATTATTCATGAATTTCATTCTTTACCAAAAAAAAAAACCATTTACAAAATTAGATACAAAACAACCTTCAAATACAATGGTTATATTTTATTTGTCCAAGTCAGTGAGAAAATAAATAAAAAAAATAACCACATTGATACTCTGCATAATTGGCTGAAGCCACAAATTTGGCGAAAATTTGGAAAAACACAAAGCAATTCGCTACAGAATTGACTCATGATAGGTTAATAATTATTTTCTAAGTAGGACTTACCCTTCTTTAAAAAGACTAAGTAGAACTTACCCTCATGAATGACATCCCTCGGTATAAAACCAAAGCAACAATTAAGTAACTAGTATATTAATTTGTACTATCCCTCGGTATAAATATTTATTTATATAACTAAAATGTATAATAACTGAATTTTTTAAATATATAAAATATATTATATTTAAAATTCATAAAAAATAGATATTTAACACAAAAGTTACATTTTTAATTTATGATAAATTATTTATATTGTGATATAAAATTATTTTCAATTTTTTAAAATATTAAAATTTAATTAAAAATAAAAAATAAAATAACAAATTGAAGAAGATATAAGGTAAAAAAAAATTCCGAAAAGACTCTTGTTGGAAAAACCATCTAATGAGATATACGTTTATACACTAGCAAGTAATTTATGGAGATAACATGCATATATGTGTGTGAATAAATTGGGAGGCTGATTTATTATTTTTTAATACGTAGGAATTCAACTCGATATCAAGAATTATAATAAGTAATCGTTCTGTTCAATTGAGTTAAACTAATTAAGTGTAAAAAAATAATTTTTTTTAAATGTCTCCTAAAAAAATATTTTTAGGAGACATTTAAAAAAAATTATTTTTGTACAAAGTAGTTATTTTAATTCATTTGTAGGTAGAAATTTATATAGTAAAAAAGTGATTAAATCTTTGGGATAAAAAAAACTGCTCAAAACTATACAAACGAGAAAGATGTTTGGAAGAAAGAGAACAACTAAGATGATTTACGCAATGTTTCGTATTATGTATTCAAGAAAACATATACAGTTAAAACTCACAATCAATTGAATGATACTGAAACAAGATAAGATAAATTGATGTTGAAGAAATACCTTTGAATTGTAGAAAGGCAGAGAACAAAGCAAACAAAGATAGCAGAAATGCATTTCATGGTTGCAGCAAGCCTGTTAGAAAGAATGGAGGGAACTACGTGTAGTTGTAGAGGCAATGAGGTTCCTCTATCGTAGTTTTAATTTATAAAATGTGAACATGCATATGGTAATTTTTCAATTTTTGAGATATGATTAGTGTTATTTTATTTTTTCCTATTTTTGACAAAAGGAATTTGTTTTCTTTTAGTAATTTTTATTGTGAAGATAATAATTGATGATTGTATACAAGACAGGATATCTGATCACTTAATATTGAATATCACAAATAAGATATGCACAAATAAAGAGTAAATTAAATGTGCTCGATGTTTTAGAAGTTGGATCCTTAAATGCTTAACTAACCTACACAGAGACAGCACAAAACTCATAAACACATACATGATCTTCCTAGAGTCCAAACCCTCTACGTGTATTCAACCTCTCTACAAGTCGAACACTTAAACATGTATGTGACCTTTTCAAGGACCAAACACTTAAACATATGTTTGGTCGTCTTTTGATAGGTTGAATCTTTGAACATACATCTATTCATTATGCTAAACATAAATAGATTATCATTAAGATTTGATTATCTAATCGGTAATTTTACTCAAAACACATGAGTTCAAGAGTTTATTGAGATAAGTATAAAGTTGTGTTATCAAAATTGGATTAGATAAGTAAATTTGATTGATCTAATCGAAAATCATTCAGTTTACCGGTTCAAAAAAATGACAAAATTGAAGTGTGGCATGAAAGAATGATCAATAATTGGATAAGTTGACTCAAAATTGATGAACACAGTGTATAAAATCGGGTTAAATCGGTTTTTTTCAAAAAAAAAAATCTAAATTTATTTAAATTTTTTAATTATAAATATATAAACATATTTAATAAAAAAATTATAAATTTGAATGAATTATGTTATTTGTTATTTTTTTAATAATTTTTTTATAAAGATATAATTTAGTAATTATATTAATTTATAATTTTTATATCATGATATTTTATATTATATTAATTTGAGACTTTTATACTTTAAATGTAAAATTAATATATTGTTATATTTTATTAAAATTTAAAATTAAATATTATATTTAGATTTTTACATGCTCTTTAAAAAATATGTAAAATAATGTTTAATTTTAATTTTAGTATTATAAAATTTATGATATTATATTTATATAATATTTCTTTATGTATTACTTAAATATTATTATTATTATTATTTTATTAATATTAATTTGATCGCAATGAAATTATTGAATTGCTTTGATCGATTTAATTATCAATTTGATTTTAAAAATAATATTAATATAAAGTGTAAATATGATACCTTAAATGTAGTTATTGTTGATTGATGCATTGTTTAGTAATTTATTGTTAGCATTTATTGCTCCATACATATCGAATTCAAACTTGATTGTAAGAGTGCCACCCCTTGATGATCCGATTACAATTACCTGTGAAGACCCGAAGACGGTATGATAGTGAAGGAGAGAAACATGAGATGTTAGATGTGTGCCCTTAACTTAAGTAGATACAAATAAGGATGTCAGAAAATTGTACTTGTATAAAATCTGCTATAAATAAGTATTTGTAAATAATGGATACGGGTATGAATATCAAAGTATTTGTATTTATAATATTCGTTAATATTTAATTATATAAGAATAAATTAATTTAATAATGAAATATAAATACATAAAAAGTTGTATGTAGATAAATGATAATTAAGAGACATAAAATCAGAATTAATTATTTTTTATCGTGTTATTTTTATTTTCATTTTATATTATATTTTTTAATTTAATATTTTTGTATACTTTTTTATTTATCATTTATGGTACTCTATTTTTAATTGTTCAGTGGAAACTCAACATCAAAACTTATATTATATAATTTAATAAATAATAGATATACTACATTATGTTATTATAAATATATTATATAATATACACTCACTTCTGTGTTTCATTTTCTTCTTAAAAAAATATAAAAACAAGAAATTGTTTATATTAAGTCAAATAAACATTTTATAATCCGTTTCAAACACAAGGCGATGTTCGCTCACACAGGGAGATGAGTGATGAGACCAGGCATGACAATCTAACTCGTCCCCGTAAGTACTCGTCCGAACTCGTCCCGATTTAGATGGAAAAACCTGTGTTTATCGGATTTGGGTTCGGATTCAGGTTTTCCCCGATTGATAAAATCGGGCGCGGGGTAGGAACGAGGATGTTAATACCCACCCGCCCCCGCCCCCGCCCCGCTTAATAATATAATTAAAAAAATTATTTATATATATATATATATATAAACTAAAATTAGAAATATTTATATGTAAAAATTTATATTATTTTACTTTTCTTTTATTTTTTTAAATTGCTTATATTTATTTAAAAAAAAAGAAAAAAAAAGAAGGAAAAAAAGAAAAAAAATAGGAGCGGAGGCGGGGGCGGGGAAACCCGAACCCGCCGGGAGCGAGGATGGAGACCTAAATTTTACTCCCGACAAGTATCGGAGGTGAGAGGGAGGGCTAGGCATGACAATCTAACCCGCTTCCGTGGGTTCCTGCCCGAACCCGCCCCGATTTGGATGGGGGAAAACCCGTGTTTATCGGATTCGGGTTCGGGTTCGGGTTTTCTCCGATTGATAAAATCGAGGGCGGGGGTGGGGACAGGGGCGAGGATGTTAATACCCACCCCGCCCTCGCCCCCATACCCGCCCCCGCTCCCGCCCCGCTTAATAATATAATTAAAAAATTATTTTTATATATATATAAACCAAAATTATAAATATTTATATGTAAAAATTTATATTATTTTATTTTTCTTTTATTTTTTTTAAATTGTTCATATTTATTTAAAAGAAAAAAAGAAGAAAAAAAATAGAAGTGGGGGCGGGGCGGGAAAACCCGAACCCCGCTGGGGACAGGGATGAGGGCCCAAATTTTATTCCCAGCAGATATCGAAGGCGGGGGCGGGGTGGTTTAAATTTACGAGAGCGGGGGCGAGGAATGTAAAACCCGCCTCGTCCCGCCTCGTTGCCATGCCTAACAAGGGCGATTTAAATTTGCAAGGACGGGAGCGGGAAACGTAAAACCGGCCCCCGCCCCGCCGCGTTGCCAAGCCTAGATGAGACTCGAGAGTGTAGTCTAGTAGACACTAGAAACTGAAGGGATAACCAAAAACGAATATTGGTATATTAATGTGTTTAATTTAATTAATTAATTAATATTCGCACAAGAGGTTGGTGTTCTGTGACGTGGCTTGCAGCAAGCGTATCCGTCACGTGGAGTTCTCGCACCCTCACATCACTACCGTTGTGGGCCCCACTCCCTCTCTCTCCCCCCTCAAATCTCAAGTTGAAGCCATCACACCCACACGCTCTCTCTCTCTCTCTCCCTCTCTCTAAAATCCCAAACCCGCAGCAAAAACCACCTTCACAAGTTCGCAACCACACCTCCGCGATAAAAGAAAAGAAGAAAAGTAACTAACCTCATGGAAGAGCTCTCCGCGGGGCCTCTCGTCCCCGCCGTCAAGCCGGAAGCGTCCAAGGCCACCGTGGCCGCCGACACCGGCGCCTCCGCCGCAGCCTCCGGCAACTCGTTCCCGGCGTCGACGTCGGAGCCGGACAAGGACTTCTTGTGTCCGATTTGCATGCAGATCATCAAGGACGCGTTCCTCACGGCGTGCGGCCACAGCTTCTGCTACATGTGCATCATCACTCACCTTCGCAACAAGAGCGATTGCCCTTGCTGCGGCCACTACCTCACCAACAGCAACTTGTTCCCTAACTTTTTGCTCGACAAGGTTCGCTTCACATGCTTCATTCCGCAATGCTCCTTTTGTACAATAACTTCAATTCAGAGTTCGCAAACGCTGCGTTTGAGAGAACAATTCTTTTGTGTCTGATGAATGTGTGTGGCGAGTGCTGTTTAGAGTCTCTAGATCTTTCTATTTGCGATTGTAATTGCTGCTTGCAGTGTTGCTGACTTTAAACGTCGTAGTTTTAAGCGTGTGATTCGAGCGTGATTTTTATCTTCGAAATGCAGCTTATTGTTATACGGTTTCTGTACCACATTTGTAGCTACTGAAGAAGACTTCTGCTCGTCAAATATCAAAAACCGCTTCACCTGTGGAACATTTCCGGCAGGCATTGCAAAAGGTTGGTTCCGTCTCTTGATTACAATTTGTAAATTGGTGAACATGTTAATTGTGCAATAGTCAAGACTTGAGAGATTTTGTTGCATTGTATTGTAGGTTGTTCGTCTACTTTTTGTGTTCTGTTAAATTATGAATATAATTCTACTAAGAATTTTATAGTATGTTTGTGGAATTCTTTTGGACCATTTAATAACATAGCAGCGTATGGAGGAGGATTAGAGAATGACTAGAGCTGGTTTTCGACATTTATTATGTTATGTAATTCTTGCATATGGCACTGCATCAAGGACCAAAATATTGGTTTTATTCAACTCTTGTCATTTTTTTGTCTGATATATTTCATGAAAGGGTTTTAATTAAGCTGTGGATTCAGTTGTATTTTAGTTTTTTGTGGAGTTCATACAACTTAGTATATTGAGATCGCTCTATTGTTACATATTTATATTTTATATGAAATTTTTGATCCGTGTTGATGCTTTGTTTAGTCTGTGATTCCTTCCTTTGTTTACTATGTTTTGAATTTTGGTACAGGGTTGCGATGTGTCAATTAAGGAGTTAGACACCCTTTTGTCCCTTCTTGCTGAGAAGAAAAGAAAAATGGAACAAGAAGAAGCTGAGAGAAATATGCAAATATTGTTAGACTTCTTGCATTGCTTACGCAAGCAAAAAGTTGATGAGCTGAAGGAGGTGTGCTTCTCTCTGCACTAAATTATTACTAAGTAACTAGTGTTTTCCGTTTTTTTTTTGTTCTGTTTGCATTAGTTGATCATTTTTTTAGCTACTTATTTCTTTTTTTTAAATATATTTCTACTTATTGCAACAATTGGTGTTTCATACTTCATTTGTAGGTGCAAACTGATCTCCAGTTTATAAAAGAGGACATTAATTCTGTGGAGAAACATAGAATGGACTTGTATCGTGCACGGGACAGGTACTCTGTAAAATTGCGGATGCTTGATGATTCTGGTGGAAGAAAATCATGGCATTCATCAATGGATAAGAACAGTAGTGGCCTTATATCTAGCCCTCTAAATCTTCGAGGAGGGTTGTCTTTAGGGAGCCATACTAAGAAAAATGATGGAAAGTCTCAAATTAGCTCTCATGGACTTGGAGCTCAGAGAAGGGATGCCATCCCTGGATCAGATTCACAACATATAAATCAATCAGGTCTCGCTCTAGTTAGAAAAAAGAGGGTGCATACACAGGTATCTTGGTTTAGATTTTCTAAGCTTAAAATTTTGCATTTCTATTTTATTTATATGTGCATTGGTTTGGAAAAGCCTTTTGCCTTAGAGAAAAGTTGTTTCATGATAGAAAAGCATTTGTAATTTTGGATGTTTAAAATTTGAACTTTGGAATTTTTTTAGAAGTTTTTATTCTTTTTGATATATATATATATATATATATTCAGGCACCTTGTTTTATACTATCAGAAGTAGTTCTGCACTTTTTCATAAACAAATCCCATTCGAATGTGAACTTAATACTATCCAAATATTACTGGTTAATCAATACATTTTGAGCCATGACACTTTATTGTTATTTACTTACTATTTTGTGATCATTTTATACTGCCACAAGCTTCAGGATTTAATGTGGCTATAGCACATCTTAGGAGAGACTTAGACTTAACTCCAAGCAGTTTGGTTCTATAGAACTTAGAAAGACAGCAACAAATTTAGGACATGTAATGGCTAATATGAGTTAATGGACATAAGAAAAGGTAGAACATCTTGGTTTTCAATTTTTTAAAGCTGTATGTTTGGTAGTGACCTGGGTTGGGATGGCAAGCAAATCTCAATATGTAACTGTATCAGTGATCATACTGTATATTGAAACAACCTAGATGTGTCATAAAATTCTCATTGACCTAAAGTCAACCATTACATTTACATAGGTATTTAATACATTTAGGACATTGTCTCTAATTCAAAACCCTTAGTTTTGCCACTATAATTAAAATTACGACCCAAATATCAGTATGTCATAATAAAATTTCTTGATACCCAATGTTACAATTGGATCCCAATCAGAATGAATGTCTTACGATCATAGAAACTACTAAATAACCATGAAAGGAAAATGCCTTAAATAAAACTTAGCTTAGCAGAGTAGCAGAAGCAGACACCATATGCTTCCTTTTATTGTTTCTACTTTCTATTATTGAATTTGCATCTGTGAACTTGGTTTATTTTTTCCTCTCTGAATCCTATTTGATTCCCTTCTCTCGCTTTAGTTCAATGACCTACAAGAATGTTACCTACAAAAGCGACGGCATGCAGCAGATAAGCCCCATAACCAACAAGAAAGAGATGTAAATCTCATATGTCGAGAAGGTTACAGTGCTGGTCTTGAAGATTTTCAGTCAGTTTTGACAACTTTCACACGCTACAGGTATAGCTGTTAGTCCTCTTCTGTCATTTTAAATATCCGTTAAGTTGTTATTAGGACAAAAGGGCAAGAGGGTATTTCCCTGGAAGAATGAACAGGGGTCAAATTAATTAGGAATGGTTAAGACAGACAGTTAGTGGAGGTTCAATTAGATGAATAGGGGAAAATAAGGTAGAAAGGAGGCATTTTCGAAATTACGTTCTGGGTGATCTGAGCAAGCCTTCCTTGCTCTGTTCGATTTCAGTCAATAAATAAACCATTATTTTCTTTTCTCCATTTTCATTGGGGTTCCTAAGAGAAAGATATGCAGGTATTAATGTCAATTACTATTTTTTTGAGTTAGCAATATACACTTATCTCTAACCTGTTTGCTTTATTTGAAACAGCCGATTGAGAGTCATTGCGGAACTAAGGCATGGGGATATATTTCATTCAGCAAATATAGTGTCAAGGTGAGTTGTTTATTGAAATTGCTTATAGGTCATGCTGGTACTAAACTTTGTCTTCATATATTCTCACATTTTATGCTGGAGATAGATTATGTGGAATTTAATAATATAGCTACTATGACAGACAAGTAGGTTTTTATTTTATAAGCTGATATCCTTTGTCCTGCTCCTATTGTTGTTTTAATTTGAAGAAGTCAGAATAAACTGTATCAACGAAATAAAGTCGCCATATCACATTTATATTTATATTTTAGTACTTAAGTTTTCTATGAATACTATATTTCTGAATGCATGGATTTACACAATATATATTGCAGCATAGAGTTTGACCGTGATGATGATTTGTTTGCTACTGCTGGAGTTTCACGGCGCATCAAAGTTTTTGACTTTTCTGCTGTAAGATGGGTGACCCTTTACTTCTACTTCTACTTCTAATATATATATATATATATATATATATATATATATATATATATATATTATATTTCTTCTCTTTTGATAACAATTTTATAAATTGTGCTTTTATATTTCAGTGGTGCTATTACTCATACCAACTTGACCAATTTATCTTCAACTACAAAATACTTTTCACAGGGGAAGCTTTATTCTCAATACTTGATAGAACATATTAGTAACCCTTCATGTGACTTGTGAATTATATGATAAAGTTGGAAAGAACTAAAGAGATTCACATATACTTTATCTAAAAGTAGAAGTGTGTAATATTTGATTTACTTCCATCTCCTTGGAAATTTTGAATTATTTGGTTTGCAGCATTTCTGGTCAAATTTGTTTTCTATTTTAACCAAGTGAACCTGTACATCCAAAGTGAGAAATTTGCTGCTCGATATATAATATGATGCTTGAGGGGTTGTGTATTTTAAGTTAGTCACAATAAGGCACATTTGCTATTAAAATTAGTGCGAGGGTTCACCCATGAATTGTTGCCTAAACTAATAGTAATAGATAACAAATACAAAATAACCATTCCCTATGTTATTTCCAGGTTGTGAACGAACCTACAGATGCTCATTGTCCTGTTGTGGAGATGTCTACACGTTCAAAACTTAGTTGCTTGAGTTGGAATAAATATGCTAAGAACCAAATAGCTAGTAGTGATTATGAAGGAATTGTGACTGTTTGGGATGTAACCACTCGGAAGGTAAATGTCGAATCCAAATGGTCAGTTTGCTCTTGTATCAGCTGTTTGGGTATCATAATTCACCAATATTGTTTTGATTGTCATATGCTTACTTAAATGTTCTACAGATTTGTTACTCATGGCTATCATTTTTCCTTTGGCAGAGTTTAATGGAATATGAAGAGCATGAAAAGCGTGCATGGAGTGTTGATTTTTCAAGAACGGATCCCTCTATGCTTGTATCTGGTAGTGATGACTGTAAGGTACTATGGAACATTTATTTTGAAGTTTTTATGCCAAATTCCCTGGAATGCTTATATTTTTGCAATGAAAACCTTATATGTTTCTGACTTAAGAGTGTTATGATGTACTAGAGGGGGAAAGAGGCATTCCATGCTGCTATTTTTTAAAATATAAAATAAATAGATAATAAAGGAGGGGGTTACTTAAATTCAATAGGTTGTTAGTGTGAGAAGTTTATGAAAAAGTAGAGAAAAGAAAAAAAAAGTGAATAAATAAAAAAGAAATGAAAGAGGTAGTTATAGGGACAAAGTAGTCCCAAAAAAATGTGTACACCAAAAGGGGATATCCCCTTTATTATTAGTATAGAAGATATAGAAGTATAGATTAGATAAACATAAAGTTTATCTTTTGTTGTATCATCCTAATGATAGTTATAGATTTTAAGAGTTTGCTACCTTTTGCATTTTTCTTAGTCAAATTCAAATTTTCTTGGTATGGTAATTGTCTTCTCAGTAGCTTGTGTTTATGGCTGTTCTACAAAATGCTTGTGGTTCTTCACAAATAATTGTCACAGGCACTTCTGGCTTTTGTCATCCTTTACATAAGTGGAATCTAAGAAAAAATATAACTTGCATAGTGATAGGATGATAACTAAGTTCTAGTTGCCACTTTGAAAAGGAGATTTAGATCACATGATATAGGCTATAATGCTCATATGCATTTAAGGGGTTCTAGGGATAACAAATTGACATATAAAAATATTATTACAGGCCTAAGATAAAGTTCTTAGATCTCAAGAAGAGAACTGCGAGTGTTAGAGAAGAGATAGAACAGTTCTGCAGTGTTTTATTGAATCACAAACACAGATCAAGGGAGAGAGATATCACACTCTTACAACTGGTCACTCGCTGAATTCCCCAAATCTTACAATCTGAATGAATCCCTCTTCTATCGCTCTCCTACTAAAGCCACTACACCTAACATCTTTTATCACCTAATGAATTCTGTAACTACTCTACCTGCGTTGTCTTGTTTTTGTTGTTTCTTCTTCTTCTGAGTGTACACCATCCATGTTTTCTTTTCATTCCTATGGGTCTCATCAATGTATCCCGTTGAATTTCAACCTTGTCCTAAAACTGGGAAATTTAGATCTAATATTGACCACGACCTCCCAGGTAGCTTCTGCTGGTGATCATTGTCTTGGACTGGGGAATAATCCTTCTGATATGACATTTAGCAAGCTATACTTGTTGAGCAGCTGCTGTAATATTGACTATTGTTAAGGTGGTAAGGTCTGAATGTCCATTTTATGCTCTGTTGATGTTTGGGGTTTGAGCAACAAATTCTGAGAAAACAAATAGTTCTGAAGAGAATTCCACATCTGACACCTTCGGTGAAGCTTTGAGATACCATTGCCTTAGACTTGGGTCACCTTTGATTTAATCAGATGTTCCCTGTTGAGCAAAGGACATTGATGGAGTTTTCCAGTTAACCTCCATGTCTCATAAGTCATAATGTTTTCAGGCATGCCACCCCTAAACTCAGACCATCTCCTGCTAACTCAAGTAAGTAAAAGTCTCCCACAATTTCATATGATCAGATGCTGACAGCTTCCAAAGAGTCTCCACGTGGGAAATCCAATCCACCAAATTGCAGCAATTGAATTCAGGGAAATTCAGTCTTGTTCACCTATAACCTGGACTCGTTGATGGAGGACTCTGAATCCATGTTCTGCTGTATCTCAGAGTTGTCCTTATTTGGCTGCAAATTTGGCATCTCGAGGTGGGCTTCCCATTACTTCATATCAAGGCTGACATCTTTTTTCTCGATCCACATTCTTTCAATTCTGGGTCACATTAGAATCAGAACCCAATAAATGTAATTGTACTTCATGGTCACTGGTTCTCTTTGATAGGATCTGCAGGTCCAAATCTAGGACTGATCAGGTGTTGGACCTGAGCCCAAAGAGGTGCATCCTATGCATAGTATATTCTACGACTAAGGACCATGGAAGAATTAGATAATGATGTGGCTAATTTTGTTACAACTGGGGTATTCAGTACGCAAGAGGATTTAGGAGTGGTAGGAGTAGAGTAGTTATGCCATTCATTGTGTCCGAGTGTATGCAGAGAGTTGTCTGAGCGTACACCATCTGCATTCTCTTTCCATTTGTCTGGATTGATTAAATGTCTGATCAAATATTTTTTTTATTAATTCATTATTTTTATTTAATAAAGATAATGTAGCATTTCTGGCCACATGAAATTACATGGTAGATGAGTAATCAAATAGTAAACTTCACTGGAAAAAATTTAATTACTATTTGTTGTATGATTGAAAGTGATTAAGCTAAATGTATTGTTTGTCTTTTCTTTGAGCAGGTCAAAGTTTGGTGCACAAATCAGGAGGCTAGTGTTCTAAATATAGACATGAAAGCAAACATATGTTGTGTCAAGTATAATCCTGGATCTGGCAATTATATTGCAGTATGTACTTTTCATTCAGTTACAACTTAGAACAGAATATCTGGATTTAGTTCACTTTAGATTTGATCTCATTCATGTATTATTGTATCTATGGTTCAACTTCCAACCTGTTACTGTGGTTGGCATTTCAAAGCAATATACTTCATTATAATATTTCGTCAAGAAACAGTTCTTTTGTTATAGTTTGATTGTACTAATAGTTAATATGAATGGTGATATCCACATGATTGGGTTTCTTGTCTGCACGTATATTATTATTCTGCATTTCAGGATTTTGCTTTTAGAAAAAAAATTAAACTAGTAGCTGCTTGTATACAAATTTATCAACAGTGATTACCTGCAATTGTCAAATTACAATGATACACTTGACCTTGCTCCTTTTCCGTAATAACAACTATTTATCTGTTTTTTAACTTTGGTGATCCAATCTTATTTTTGCAGGTTGGATCAGCGGATCATCACATCCATTATTATGATTTGAGAAATATTAGCTGTCCAGTCCATGTTTTCAGTGGGCACAGGAAGGCTGTTTCATATGTGAAATTTTTGTCTAATGATGAACTTGCTTCTGCATCAACAGATAGTACACTGCGATTGTGGGATGTGAAAGAAAACTTAGCAGTGAGTAATATAAGTGAAATGTTCTCTTGATTTAATTTAATTGTGGACCCATTTGGTTTTTATTAATTTATTATTTAACTATAACCAATGTGCCTGCTAATAATATTGTAGTGAAAACCTGAATATTACCAATACTCAAATTTCTCTTCACAACAATATCATATTTGTGTATGGCACGCCTCTGAGTACCACGTCCTTTTGAATTCAATTGGTTGGGAAAACATTTAAAATGCACTGTAAAATTGGTTTTGAAGTTTGTAAAATTGACTGAAGCTGTCTAAAACCTTTAAAAATATTTAAACTGGATAATTTTTTGTACTTCCTTAAATAAAATGTATTATGTAATATATAATTACTTTTTTCATTTTCATTCAAATGTGTACAGGTTCGAACTTTCAGAGGCCACGCAAATGAGAAAAACTTTGTTGGCCTTACAGTAAGCAGTGAATACATAGCATGTGGCAGTGAAACAAATGAAGTCTTTGTCTACCACAAGGTTTGTGGTATTCAATTACGCGTCTGTTTCTCATGCATTTGCCTTTTAACTAAGGATTCAATCGCCCTTTGCAGGAAATATCGAAGCCTTTGACTTGGCACAGATTTGGGTCCCCTGATATGGATGATGCGGAAGATGAGGCTGGATCTTACTTCATAAGCGCTGTATGCTGGAAGAGTGATCGCCCCACCATTCTAACTGCAAATAGTCAAGGCACCATTAAAGTGCTGGTGCTTGCAGCTTAACACCAGGAAAAAGTGAATAGAATGTTGTATTGGTATTATCTTTTTCTATGCTATGATTTTATCATTTATTAATTGTACATAGTATTCAACTGTATATGGCAGGCTTTAGGGATCTTAGTAAAACATTAGCTGAGGACTTAAACCTATATCGATAAACCATTCAAGGGACTAGACTTTAATTTTTACCAATTGAGGGCCTCAATTTGTTTAAAGAATTTTATTGATAAATGGTCAGAAGTCGCATAATATCAAATTTGGCATGCGATAATAATAACATTTGCAAAATGTTGGTGCATGACTTAGTTTTTTAAAGTAATAATAATAGTTGGTGTTAAAATTGAGGTCCTCAGTTTGATTATTTAAGTAAAGCTAAGGTTCTTAATAATTAAATAAATTTTAAAGTTGAAGTCTTAATTGGTTATCACATTAAAGTCAAGATCTTTGGAGAACAACACTTATTGTTTGAAATTGAGGATATACTTGACCGTTGTTGTAACTTTGAAATCTTCAATAGTTTTTATTTATTAATATTTAAAAATAGATATGCTTAAATTTCTAAAGTGATTGTAAGTTCCAATGTGAGGTTCTCACTATAAAAGCATTAGGGTTTATTTTATACATGTGTATATATTATAAAATTTAATTTTCAAGCAATTTGGTTTGGCTGAAACAAGGAATAAAGGGTTTGATAAAATCAGTTAATATTCTTGTTTATTACTTCAAAGTATATCACTTTACCTAGATAACAAAATCACAAGACTTGTAATCCTAAAATTACTTGGCTATATAAATTCTAAAAGGTTTTGATCTTGCATATAGCTGTATACCAACCAGTTAGAACTATCATAAAGCACGATACTCAAAGAGTAGTTGCTCGGTACAGGGAAGCATAAAGAAAGTTTAAAATTATAAAATCATCTTAGATGACCTTTATATTCTTAAAATGCATATTATTCAACTATTTCCTCCAGACAGTAGACACCTGCGATCTGCAAACACTCACGATCTATTTCGATTCAGCGAAAATAAGCTATTTCTTAATTTTATAAACATCTTTGCTTGAAACTTGCGCATATAACAGTTAATTTAAAGGATAATGATAAATAGTGCGAAAAGATTTGCAAAAAAATTGACGACTAAATTGTGACTGTTAGATTATTCTTCATTTCAATTTATATACTTTGAAATTTATATTCACTACCCACCTGTTTTTTTGTTTTTTTAATATAATTTTATTTTTATCAGTTTGTGCATTAGTTATCAGACTAAACAGCAATGTTCTAATAATATAAATTATTTCGACTAACCAAGTTGATATTTGATTGCTAAGTGCGAAATTTAGTACAATTACAACTTTGCATGTGTTAAAATTGAGCTTATTTTGTTTGAATAATTTTCTTATAAAATGAGTTTGTCTTTAAAGTGGGATTACTAATAATTAATTTAAAATATCTCTGGTAGAGAATACCTATGCTTCATATATATATATATATATATATATATATATATATATATATATATACTATAAACACAATTTTTTAAAATTTTAAAAAATGTATCATTACTTGTTTATTTTAAGTTTAAATATAATTGGTATAAACTATAACTTATCTTCACTAATTCCAACTTTGAAAAGGGGTATGCGTGTACAAAAGATATTACATCTATATTATTATATAAAAGGATATCCTTTTTATAACTGCTTTAATTTTTATTTTCATATGAACTTTTTTGTTCCTTTTTATTTTATCAAAAAATCTAAATCGTTTATTTTTTTTAAATGCCAAAACTTCACTAATTGCATTGTAGATTCTTTTAATTGTTTTATCCTTCACAATTATGGACGACCATTCTTTTTTTTTTTTGCATATAGTCATTATTGTTTTCTGCACAAAATATATAGAAGTAAGACATGTTTCAATTCGACTGGTATATATAAGATAAATAAATTATAAAGCTACTTTTATCTTCACTTTTACTTTTTTTTTATAAAAAAAAATAATAGAAGGAGTGATTTAATCGAACATTAAGAAGACTTATCTTCTCTCCTTTTCTTTTTATTCAAATAATATAGAAAAGAGTAAAAAGAGAAAATTAATAGAAAAAGAAATTAAGTGGAAAAAGAAAAAGAAAAAACTAAACATAAAAAGGCAGACACAATTGGGTGTTTAGAAAGGAAAATTAAAATAAAATTTCATTCTCAGGTTTAGCACATTTCATTTTGTCAAATTAAAAGAAAAAAATAAAAGTACAAAAAACAAATGATTATTCCAGCACATTCAAGTTTACCTTCTTATATTTTCTTTTTGAGTATAAATATTTCGACATCTCTAACCTCACCCAAAATTCATTATTTTTTTCATGTCTCTGTTTCTCTTTTTGTCATATCATAAAACCTATTATATATATATATATATATATATATATATATATATATATATATATATATATATTATTTTTTAATTTTTTTTAATTTTTAATTTTTTTTTCTCTTTCATAGGTATCTAGTCATTGGTGGTGTCCAACAATATTTTTTCTACTTTTAGTACTTTGCTAGCCCTGATCTGTTGGTGAAAATCACTACTACGGTGCGAGAATCGACCAGTGTTTTCAAAGATGAAAATGGTGAAAATAATGCTCTACATGCATTAAAGCTCTTGTTCGCGATATGGGCACTCATTTCAGCAGTATATATTTCAGTTATTATCATAAAACTCGTGAAGCTTCCATGGACCAACCAACAAGAACAAAATATAGAAAACATTGAGAACGGAAAGAACAGTGCTCTTCCTATTTCGAGTTGGACTCATGCAAATGGTCAAGGATTTGAGAGGATCTCCCGTTTCTCACGATCGTACTTTATATATATATATATATATATATATATATATATATATATATATATATATATATATATATATATGAATTCTTCACAAGAAAATGACAGCGTAATGGATAAAACTAACAACAACAAAAAGAAAAAACTCTTCTTTACCTTTTTTTTTTGGACACTCTTTGATGAGATCTGTATCAAAGTCTACTATAAGAGACAAATATAATTGGCATAAACACCATTCATTTTCTTCATTAATTCCACCTTTGAGAGGATTTATACATTTCTTGTACAAAACACATCAAATATAGATAAAAGATAAATAAACTACAAAGCTCACAGGAGGGATAGCAAGAAATATCTAATTTCCTAAATACTCTAACTACTTTATTACATGTTATGTTTTTATAAATAAGTTACAAGCAATCTTGACCTAACTACTGCAATTTTGGACTTGCAAGGTCAAGAAAACTTGAACATTATTCATAAAGTAAAAAAGGGAAAAAGAAAAACGTAAGAAGAATAAGCTCAGGAGAGATACCGCCACATGATCTAGCACACTTGCATTTGTTTCTGAATTTTGAGACCTTCACCTTGGGGTTGAGGGGCCATGGCAAAGAGCGCCATGGTCATATCCGGCACCATGCAGAACATGGTGAAACTGAAACCTCAAAGAAAGGATGAGCTGAAGGAGGGGTTTCCTCAGCTTGAACAGTGGCATGAGATATGGGAGTGAGTGGAGCTATATATAATGAAAAACTCACCCGTGCCAGCGTGGTCCATACGTAATAATAAATGAAAAATATGGAGAGGGAAGGAAATAAATAAATAAAAAAGAAAAATGCAAATAAAGAGATAAAACACAGATGCAGTGAATATAAATGATGATTACCTGCACGTAAAATTAGGGTTGATGTGTCCCTTTCTAGGTAGGGTGAGACAGAAAGGATAATGAGAGTTTGTTTTCTTGGGATTCAAAAAAATGAACCCACTATTCCTGCTTGGACACTCTGCATGCCCTCATAAATTATCATGTCAGCTTCTGCTGACATTCTCTTCCTACCAAACTGCATAATATTTTTGGTTTCATTTTGAAACGGTGAATTTCTTCTTTGGCTCATTAATATAATTTTGTACCATCAGGTCCACTGCCTTATACCATAATTCCCATTGCTTCTTAGCTAAAAACACTACTACTACTCTATTACTACTTTCTTTCTACCCTTTATCATCATATTTTTCTACCTTGGTTTAGTTTTGATTAATGTAGCAGATTGGTCCAGTATCGATCTACTTAGTGTTTAAAATTACACAAAAATTAACATTATTTTAGTTATTTCATGTCAGTTATTTTAGTCATTGTTTGTAATATTAGGAGTTAAATTAATGATCGCTGTTGAGTATTTTATTCATGACTCGTATTATTTCTAAATTGCTTCCTAGCTAGTTCGTGATTTCGACATATGATTGTCTTTAGTGTGTGTTTGCATCAATTTTCAGACATGATAATTCACGTTTACAGAAAATAATAAATTATAAATTGAAGTTTTCATGTAAATTTGCTGGTGAACATAGAAAAAAAAAAGAAAAATTACGTTTACAAATCAAAATCAAATACGCACTTAATTGTAGTATGGTTGTGGATAGTGTGAACTGTGAATTAATGCGTACTATCTTCTATTTCCGGTGTATAGAGTACATGGTAAATAACTAAGTATACTATCTTTCTCCTCACAAGATAGATGTAATATATATTTTTTTTATATGTAGAAATTATAACGAAGGCAATAGTTCAGGTTTTTTTTATTAGAAAAAACAACAACAATATATTAAAGTGATATAAGAGTATCATAAACCCATATACAAGAGCACGAAACATAGAACTTGTTTAAAACATATCTTGGATGTAATTTAAACTTGAAAGTGCAAACTCAAATAGAAGATTCCTGCTGGTTAACAAACTTACAATTAACTAAGTACATCTTGTTTAAAACAGGTTTAATGACTTTGTACATGTATATTATCACAGATTTATTACTAAGTCCTTATTAAATTATAAAATAAATTTTTAAGGATTTATGTTTTCTTAATTGTGATATCGACAAAATTGATAATTAATTTTAAACATTTATGATTAATTTTATGACTCTAGAAAATGAAATAAAAGATATTATAGGCACTCTCGTAAAATTGAGTGATTTTGATACAGTTAATTTTCAGATTAATAGCATTTAACTTTTTGTCATGCTAATTTTATTTTGCATAATTTACTAAAATGTTTACAACTGAGTTAAGTACTCAATAAACATAACGTGTATATACCGATAAAAACAAATTAGCAATCTACCATATGTTAAAGACACTATTTTAACAATTAGATAATTAAGAGTGTAGCTCTGAAAGATGAAGTTCACAACGTAACTAATCACATTTTTATATTCATAGATGACAAAATAGATGATTTTTTTTTATTTATTTAAAAGGTCACTGTTTTAAAATACCTTAATTTATATCATTACCATAATCACTCCCATACTTGTATGTATGCATGTAATATATGTTTTATCCAATTGTAAACTGAGTATATTAGGATACATACAGTTGCAACTACCTATTAAATGATATGACAAAAAAATTTTATTTAATACAATTATTTAGATAATTAGATATTTATATATGATGTTATTCTTTAATCAAAATTGAAATCTTATCTTATATGTATAATCTTTGAGAAAATAATTTATGCACAATTAAATAATTTTTTATAATTTATTTAATAGAAATTTGTCATGTATTAATTTTGTCATAATTTGTAATTAATTGAAAATGTAAAACATTTTACCATCATTGCAAAATCATGAAACTCTAAATATATTTGACGTGATTTTATTTGTTCTATTCTTGTTTCTCACTCCTTATAATTAGTCGTCTTAGTATAAGTGAACTTTTATTGCATTTTTTTTAACTAAGTATACTAAACTTGGATTAAATGTATTCTAAATCTCATGTATTTTTTTTTTTCAATTTTCAATATTTTCAAATATTCGTATATACTTGTAAATTAATACAAGTTGAATTTTATGGATACTTGCATGGTAGATATCCATGTACATATGGGGTGAATTTTTATTTACGGAAACGACAAGGGAGTAATTACTACTTGTACTTATCTCATTACATTGTCATTTATCTAGCTTTTAAATTATTAAAATAATACTATAGTTTAAGCATTTCTCACGAGAAAAAAATGATTATGTTTTATGAATAGTATCATTTGCATTGATTGTTCACACAATGCATTAAATAACCAATATTATTTATTCCACCATAGATGTAAGAGTATAAGTTTAATTTAGTTACCATAAATTACTCATTAGATAACTAATATCATTTGGTTTATTTAAATTTGACAAAAATAATTTCCATGAAAAGTAAATTCAAAGGAAAACAGTTTAATTATACTTTATTTATTTATTTATTTATTTTATATTGGGCAATTAATATTTTTGATATCACATTAGATGTATTTTATTAAGAATTGAGTCAAATAAAATTATTATGAGTGGAAAAATAAATTATAACTTTTAAATTTTTAAAGTAGTTATTTTTTATATAAAAAATAGTTATATTTTAAAATCTAAATTATATTGTTGATCTTTTATCTTATTTTTTTTAATTTATTTTGATATTTCATTTGTTGAAATGTTCATTTTAATTATAATTTTTTTATATTTGAAATAATTTGATCATTTTTAAATAATGATCATTTTTAATTTTATAATATAATTTTAATTTTTTTTATTAATTCAAGATATAAAACTTGTAACATATGAATACTATAAAACTTAAGTGAAGTTTAAATCTATTAGAGTTATAAATAGTAAAAAATATATTTTTAAGAGTAACTAAAAAATAATATGATTAGATTTTTAAAAATTTTAATTACTTTTTAAACCTATTTTTATGTTATTTTAATCATTTTTATAATGTTTTTTTTATTTGAAAGAATAAAGTTAGCTTATTAGTTAACGATCAACTGAAATATTGAACCTCTTAAATTAGAATTTTTTTTATTAACTCATCTAGATGCTTCTCAATAATGTAATCTATGTTTGAATATATATATATATATATATATATATATATATATATATATATATATATATATATATATATATATATATATATATATATGTAAAACCAAAATGTATAATAAATTATTATAATTCAGAATAAAATTATGCTAAAAATTATAATAAGAGTACATTAATAAAAAAATCATAATATTTTTTTATAACTTATATCCTAAAAAAAAATATTTTAGTATGTTTCAATATAATATGAATAATGTAACGGCCAAAAGATGATATGTTTCTTGGGAATAAAAAATAAGGATTCAAAGTTGATATTAGCTGGTGCCAGATGATATGACAATTATTTAAGTTATTGAAACGTTAATGTTGGCAGATAATTTTGAATTTTGACCATTGAATTTACTCCTCTCTGAGCTTTTTAACTATTCCTCATTCGTCAAACATCTGCAAGATCGATCCAAGAAACATTCACTTTTATAGGATGTTTCGACCATGCTGATTTTTCCCTGCCGGGAAATCACAGGCTTTTATTTTCACCTATTTGAACTTTTATGTTAACTTTCTTTTTTTCTTGGATGGGCACGTGAACTCCCTCTTTTCATTTCAAAAACCCTATTCTAGGACCTTCGATCGGGTGGATAAGAAAATCAACACTCGCGTATAACATGTTTACATTCGGACTAATTTTACATGGCTACACAAATTTATAAAGCAGAAACTTGGGATTCTAAATAAATTATGTTAAGTTGTTTTCATTCTAAATATTTACAAATTCAAGCATTAAAAAAATATAATATATATATATATATAGTCTTCGTGATTGTATTTGTAAAATTTTCATTCTAAATATTTTAATTATTATTATTATTATTATTTTGGATATATTATTTTTATTTTTATTTATAAGACTTAATTTAAAATAATTATTTATTTTTTTAAATAAGACTTGATTCATATTATTTTATATATTAATTACTTTTAAATTAAAATATTTTAAAATAAAATATGTTCTCTTAATTTGGTGAAATATATTAATTATAAACTTCTTGAAAGACATGTGTTCTAATTGTTAGGAGATAAAATAATATTAATTAGAAGAGAAAAGTAGTACATGATATACACTCTAATTTGTATAAGATGTATATTTTGATTGGTTAAGAGAGTAGTTATATTTATAATATTTAGTTGTTATTTTTTTTCTTATTTTTTTATAAAAAATTATTTTATTTTTATAGTTTTTATTACAAAGATAATTAAATTACTTTTTCTAGATAAAATTTCATATGATTTGAATTATTCTATATATGCTATTCAAAATGAGATATTTACAATTATATGTTAAAATAAAGTGAAGTGATAATTTATTAAATAAGTTTAAAATTATGTTAGAATTTGATATACATAATCTTGATTATAATATCACATAATTTAATAATTGAATTGGTTAAATATATATTATATAAAAAGTTATCAAAGGTATGTTAACAAATTCCGACTCTTTGTTAATAGTATTTTTTTTTACTTAAATATATTTTTAATTCATGTAAAATCAGTGATTTGATTTTGGTTTCTATAAAAAAATCTTCTAAAATTTATAAATATTATTTTTAATCCTTGCAAAATGAATAAATTTTGATTTTGATTCATGTAAAATAAATTTTTTTCTTCAATTTTTATGTCTCTAAAATCTAAAATTACTAATTTTAATCCTTAATAATCATTTTAAGATGGATAAATAACATTTATTTTAAGCATCTATACATATTTTCAAAGACGTCAAACATTGACATAGAATGATATCAATAACAATCATGAATAATAGATAGAATAGTTACTTAATCTTTTAATAAACAAAAAATAGTTAAAAAATGATTACATAAAAAATATAAACTAAAAATAATAATTTAAATTTTAGAGGATGAATAAAAGTTATAGAGACCAAATAAAAAATAACTACTTTAAAATGACTAAAAACGTATTTAAGTATTTCCTTTATCATTGTTGGTACATACTTTAAAAGCTACAAATAATTAATTTCCACACTATTATTTTTTCCTTCATATTAATTTACTTGTAAATAATTTGATAATTAAAAGTATTTATTAAGTTTTGTTAAATAATTAGATAAACTTAATTAGGAACTCTATATAAGAGATTGTTAATTTGAGGTTTGGAATAAACTATCAAATATTTTATCTTCATTCCTTTCAAGTTTTAATGTTCTATTTGTGTTTCACCTTTTTTTTCATTTTTCTTTCATTGTTTGTGGAGCTCTAATGTATTTTTGGCTTTAAGTACATGGTTCCAGATATGTCTAAGTAAATCTAACAAAAGCAATTTGAATACTGAATTGTATTAGAAATGTCAAAATTCACTTTTATACTTTGGTGCAATAGAAATTGGTAAGATAGGGGAGGAAAATATGGAAAAGGGTTAAAGTTATTGGTTTTGTGGGTGTGTTTGATGTAGTAGATTTGAGTTGCTGTGAGTGAAATATTTAGTGGCCCACACATGCTTTTTAATCCTTACAAATTTTAGAGGATTTGAGAAAAAGTTCATCTATTTTATATGCTTGTGTTTCTAAATATGTTTTTTCTTGTCTTAGACAAGCTTTTTCACATACCAATTAGTTTTGCTCAACTTGCCTCCTCACCCTTGAAAATAGCATGTGTATAATTTTATGTTCTATTATGTGTTTTAAATTTACCTTTTTTAATTTTTTTTATTAAAGGGTAATTGAGTAATTTAACTTATAATATTAATTTTAGTTTTTTATTTAATTTAATATAAATCAATAAAAAAATTATCTTCATTCAACTTAATTTTTATTTTTCTCGTACAAAGTATTCTTAATTTTCATTCTATTTTTTTACTTCTTCCCTTCTCTCTCTTTCTTTATCAAGTAAAGCATTAGAGTAGTGAGTATTATCGTAATACAATATCCTTCTTCTTCCGGTTCCTAACATTACTAAGGCATGATATTAAATATTCTTGGATTCAATTATTTGATGAATTAAGAAAAAAAATATTTATAAATTATTCTTGATCTTAACTGTTAAACTATGTGAGATTTTAAGGATATCAAAATAGTAAGTAACATAATTTTAATTTAATAGATTTTTAGGACACAATTAATATAATATTTTCTCAAAAAGTTGTGATTAATGTAAAAACTAAACTTAATATAAATTTATTAAATGTCTCATGACATGCTGTGAAATTGATTATTAATATTTATAATTTTAGCTCTTTCTTTTTTTCTCTCACTCACACACTCATATATATATAAGGAGAGATCATTGACTCAAAGAGTAACTTTTGCTTAAGTTATTTAACTCAATAACTCATTATGTAAATTGAATTTCAATAATCTAAACGTTAAATTAAATTTTTTTAATATATATATATATCAAGTTTATAAATTTTTAAAAAATTTGAAAATATACGATACTTTACTAGATAGATTTAAATGAATGTATAAAATATTTTTTTGATTATCTGTAGATTTGAATTAATAAAACAAAATATTAAATAATTTTAATTTTTTTTTTTAAATTTATAGACTTAATTTATGTATTAAAAATTCTTAATTTAATAATTGAATTGTTGAAATTTAATATATCATGAATAATTGAGTGAAATAATTTAAGTAAAAATTACTCTTAAAATTATTTGACCTATCCTATATATAAGTAAGTAGTAAATTTTATTTTAATTGAGAAAATAAGTTTCATAGAGAAAGATTCTTTATTATTTTCATATATAGAAACTCAAGCAAGACCTTAAATAAAATTAAATGTGTATCACCTGAGCTAAGTACTTGGTAATACTCAACATTCATCAAAAAGAAAAAAAAACTTGTTAAAATTAAGAAAATATATCTTTTGATGGATCGAGAGTTTTATCTGAAATTTTACTATCAGTTTACTTTATATAAAAAATATTAATTACTTTATTTCAAACTTGATTTTAACTAAAAAGAGAAAAAACTTACACAAGCATTAACTATGTGAATCCTTTGAAATTGAATGTGACCAGGCACCTTATGTTCTAGTATGAATCAATCGCTGGCATACAACATAACATAGAATGCAGCATATAGTTTAAAAAATTGGATCGCAAATCAGTTAAGATATTGGGTCAGTGGGTTAAAAGTTGAATCAGTAAGTCATAGATTGAACTGCATGACTCGATTTTTATTATTTTTTTTTAAAAAATACATATCAAATATATTTTATACTTATAAATTTAATAAATTCATATCTTATTTTAAATTTCAATTTTTCTATCTTATTTAAAATTATTTTTATTTTTATTTTGTAAAAAAATACATTAAAAAATTACATGTTAAACTGTATATTAATACAAATTAAAAATATAAATAATATGTATATATATAATATGTTTGTAATTGATATCACAAAATAATATATGTAATATCTACATAGATATTATATTATTAAATATATAATTTAAAATTAATAATATACTATAAAAGTTATTTAAGTTGTATATATTACAAACAAATAAATTAGAAAAGTAGTCATTGTTATATTTAATAAGACTCTTTGCTCTTTCATTAAGAGATTCAATTTTCATTATTATTTTTTTAGGTTTATGGTCCTTTAAAAAATAATAAATAAATAATTTTTTTTTATAAAAAGTGTGGTTGAACCAATTTGACCTACTACTTGCTTAAACCGGAAAATTGACCGGTTCAATCCAGTTTGAAACGAGTCGACTCCATAACCGATTATATTTAAGATTTGGACTGGCTGGACCACCGGTTCTCGGTTCAACCGGTTCGACCGGCCGGTTCAATCCGATTTTTAAAATACAGATTGCAGAAGTGGAAAATGCAAAACAAGACTTGTTGGGGGTGCTTTGGTTCCCTAGCAATGCATTGTGATCGACAGAGAAAGAACATAAACAAAACCCTATGAACTTAGCTACAAACGGATCTTCCCCACCAGTCCTACTTTACTGAATGTTGCTTTTGTCTCATTGCCTGCAACTTCCAAACCAAACCCCAAAGCCCTAATTCTCACGTCTTATGTAATAACTCTACATTGCAGTCTCATTATTGTGGTCTGCACCGCAGTGTAAGGTCCATCTCAGATGCCCTTTCTCATTAAATGCATGCCTTCACATATTCTAACTAGTAAATAAACTCCTCATATTTCTCAACACACTAATATGGAACTAATTCAAACCAAGTTATGCATGTTAAAAGTTTTAACTGCCCAAATGAACCTACACCTAGTTAGTAAACTAGCTACCATGTGTTCTTCTATGATATATTTTATATATAGGCATATTGTTAATTAACAAGTATATATTATAATAAGAGAAAAATTAAAGGTGTAGTGTATTGTGTTGGTAGTAGGGGACCAGGAAATGGTTTACAATGGCAATAGTACTGAGACACTGAACAATTTTGGATTTGTGGAGTGGTGTCTGAAACAGTGTGGGGTATTGAAATTCCCAAACTCAGTGCTCTAACTGACCACCTTTTACTGCCTGATTCCGCAACCTCGTGAAGTCATCATGAAATTTTAACGCCATGCTATTGCTAGGTCAACTCTCAATTAGTTTTCCGTATCAACCTTACCTAGCTACTCTTTCTGTTCAAATTCAATAACCTATTCCCTCCACTGGCTTGTTCAATTAATTACATCATCTTCTTTTAATTTGACATTTTTTTTAAATGATGTTTTATGACAACCAATCATAGTTTACACATTCAGAGAGAAAAAGAAACACGTGATACAGTCACAAGAAAAAAGAAAAGAATGATGTTTGATTGGGGGCTTGCGCTGTTAGAATATCTATTTATCATTGTTGTTTGCTAAATGATTCAAGTTGAAGCATAAGATTGATTATATATGGAAAAATTATATCAAGAAGAAATTATTTGAAAGGTGCATGTGAGATATCTCACATTAGGGAATGAGTACGCACAATGCAGATTAAAAACAAAAAAAAAAAAAACTAACTGAACATTACTCAAGATATCTCTGAATAAGGTGGGAGAGAAAAAATTACTCAAGAATTAGTGCATGTTTAGTTGCACGTTATGGATCAAAATCACGTCATTAACACAAAATTTATCTCAGATAGCTTCACTTTGAACGTGAAAATCCACATCAAAGAATGCATGACAAAACATGCACTTAATCATTTTGTGAGACCTTTCCTTAAAACTGAAAACTCGAAAAGACTCTTAATATAGAGTAATAGACCATGCACCAAATAGCAGTACTCACTTGGGGCTTTGAACCAACCACACCACAAGGGATCCCTTATCTTACATTGCTTGCAATCGCATAATTATGGCCCTTAACACTTTTTCTATAAAAACATGAATATCACCTAAAAATACTCTTTACAATGACACTTCCTGCACTCGCGTAAATTTCATGAAAACTACTGCATACTGTGTGTGACTCTATGAGTAGAATTGCTAAAATTGAAAGTGGTCATTTGAACAAGCTGTTGAAAATTGAAGCGCGAGTTTTAAGTTTTCCTTTTTAATAATTTTTTAGCCTATCCAAATAAAATAAAATGAAGATATAACAGTATATATATATATATATATATATATATATATATATATAAATACACACGTAATGTCTCAAAGTTTTCAGTGAACATGACTTGGCTAGGATAGCACCCGTCTAGGTTTGTTTATCTCATTTTATTTACACTACACTAAAATTAAGTTTTTGTGGTAATTAATTTATTATTTAACGGTCATATAAATGATTATTATTTTTTTTACCAGCATTTAAATAAAGGCTGGTGTATTCAGTGTTGCTAATATTATTATCGATATTTATATAAAATGTTGGTAAAGATCTATTAAATTGTCAGAAAAATTTATTTTTTTTAGTAGCAATTCTAGTAGTCATTTTAAAGGCTATTAAAAGTTATTTTTTTCAATTATTTCATTTACTTTAAATAATTTATTCTTATAATTTTCTTTTCTAAATTTATAACTTATTATATACTTTTTTTTTTATCTTTACTCGATGTAGGATTTGTAAGATGAGGGTTGTCTTTTATTTATATATTTTTTAATTTATTTTTTTAATTGTCTTGAGTATGAGATGGGGTTTTTTTTTTCACAAAACAACTTGTGTCAACGGATCTAGCCTTATATATTTAAATCTTATACCTTTTTAATAACCTTTTATATAAAACAAATTTAACCAATTCAAGTGTTGAATTATGTGATTTATATTGAAGATCATGCATAGCAAACTTCATATGATTTAAAATGTTTTATATATGTTATCCAAAAATAAATATTTACACATTTTAAATATCATATTATATGTTAGAATAAAGTAATGTGATGAACTGCTACATAATTTTAGAATCGTGTAAAATTTGATATGCATGATCTTGAGTATGATATTATGTAATTCAACGATTAGTTCAGTTAAATTTGCATTACACAAAAAAATTATTAAATATATGAGATTTGGTATTAATGTTTAAACTTACACCTAGTATTTATGGATCTTAACTCTCTTTTTATATATATAAAATTTACAAATTTTTTAAAATTTTAAAAATTATATTATATTTTATTATATAAATTTAAATTAACGTATAAAATATTTTTAATGATTTTATTTTCATTTGAATTAATGCACATTAGAATCTAACTTCCTAGAATGTATGATGTAGCTAGGAATTCCATCTCTAAACAAGTGTGAACACAATTGGTAAGTTGTTGGGCCGTGGACGCGTGCAGGCTTGCTGGGACTGACAGTGAGTATAACCAAGGGTTCATTATTTTCTCACCCCTATTTTCTCTTTTCCCACCCCATCAACATTTTATAATTTTAAAATAACAAAAAACTGGCCTTGACTTGTCTATTTGAATCCCCTCTTCCTCTTCTATTAGACACTTTCCTCCTGCCTCTTTTTTTTGTTCGCCTCCCCTCAAAAAAAAAAAAAAAACTTCTCTTTTTTTTTTTTGTCTTCTCTTGCATACGAGTGAATTTGTCAGGTTGAAAAGGCAATTTCCATGATCCAATTATCCTGCCAAAATGTCTAATTTTCCATCCACCCCATCAGGACATGATGCTGAAAAGAATATGTTTAAAGAAATTGAATAAAATGACAAATCTCTTCACATGCATATGGAACGTGGGCATCCAATTACTAAAGAGAAACACAATAATATAATGGAAGAACCGACAAATATAGGAAGAAAAAAAAGAGGATAAGTTGATAATTGTAAAAAACATGTATACGTATATAAATACTAGGCAAATGGTTTTTATAAGTTGATAATATAAAGTTTTATACTAAGTATATATGCATGCATGGTTACCCTGACAAAAAAGAAATACAGTTGTCAACTTTTTGGCAACACGTGGAGTGGGAAATAGATAGTACGAAGGATAAGAATATGAAATGAAAATGGTATGAAAAGTATTTCCATCCCAAAGAAGTCATGAGCATGAGATTCCCAAAAGATACACAAAGTTTTCAAATCACTGTTACCTACGATACAAGGATACGTTATGTATTAAAGAAATGCACTCGTGTGTGAGTCTCTTCTGAATGAAGTCAAAGTATGGGATGTTTTGCAGCATTCACTCTGTACCTACCAAGTCAGAAGCAGCGTATGGGAATACTTTAGTTTCAGTTTTCTCTTTTATTCAGACATTTCGATAAGGTAATGACGCATGCTTCTTCTTAATTTATTTATTATTCCTTGTGAGCTATTTACGTGGTCAAATTCATCTTTATTTTTACACGCAAACTGTAACCCTTGGTTCCGTAATTCATGCACCTCATAACATCGACTAAGAATCTTTTCTCTTAATGAACCTTTTTCATGCATATATAATCAAATTGATTAGTTTCAAATTAATTATTTTTCTCTTCAACTCATCCTTCCTTTTAGTATATTAATTGTTTGACATAGATTAGTCCGCATGCGCATGATTGGGATTAGCAAACAAATTAAATGCAAACGTATATAGACTAAATTTTTTATTACATAGATACACATTATTTAACGAAGTTATGTTAGTCTTTTAAATAAAATTTATCTTTTATTTAAATTTTTTATATTATTTATTTTTAAGTTCTTATTAATATTTTTAAAATAAAAATTAATTATTATTAGATTTTTCGTTTGTTGTTATTGGGGTTGCAAATTTTGATCAAAATACTTGAAAAAATTCGCTGTATGTACGAGGTTTCACTATAAACGATCCCCTTATTATTTTGACTCCATCCAACATTATGCAAATACGTTATTTGCTAGTTCCCCAATTGTTACAAATTTTGGCCCAGAAAAAATTGCTTTTGTTTAAGAATGGCTATTCCCATAACAATACCTATCTGTTATGAATTAATATACAATTTATAAGAACACAAGCAATGGAAGAAAAAATAATAATGAACACTTAAAATCGAGTGATAACGTAAAGAATAAGAGAAAATACTGATAAAGAAATTTCAATTGTAAGTGCATATATTTAAGTTAGGATTCCCAAGAATAAAAAATATGATTTCTTTTAAAAAAAAATTAAAAATCAAATTGAAATATACAAATGCAAAATGATAATATGTCAAAAAGTCAAACAATAACTTCAAAATCTCCCAAAATGTTAGGATATGATAGAAATTCTCTTAATAACTCAAACATTATTGAGTCTACCGAATAATTGGCTTAGAGTTGAAAATTGGCCAAGTCCACAGGTTCCATAAACATGGGCCTTGTATGGGCCGCCGAAATGACTTTCTTTAAAGCCTATAAACTTAATTTTCCTTATTCTATATCAGTGTGTTAAAATAGCAATTTACTTATTTATAAATAATTTTTGCCAACTTAAAAGTTAATATTACTCAAAGGAAACAAAACCAGATTCAATAAGAATGAGTTGAGTGAAACAATTTATCAGTACTCGGTACAAATTTAATTTGAAAAACATATCAAACGAGATGTATGTTAGTAATAAATTTCCTTTCCAACTTCCCTCCAACAATAAGTTGATGAAAGACTTATAACTTTCACTTGTGCTATACCAAACACAGGCACGTCTTTTTTCCTGGGCCTGGGGTGTGCATTTAACGTTGAATGACTTAACAGCTGTACATGTAAGTAACACAAACATTTAAATTTGAAATTTCAACAAATGTGTTTGGTGACTTGGAGCTTTGACATGGGAGACATTCCAACTCATATAAGAGCATATATTATTCAAAACACAAATCACTTGCACTGCCTTGGATGATACGTTAACTGTCGATCGAAGAAACCAAAGACATGTGATGCTCACTGATGACTGATGAGGTCAAACTAGCCGGCCATTATGCCTCTCCTTCTCATACCATTCATTTTCACATTCGAGGCAAACAAAAATAATGTTGTATCTCTCGTTCTCGTAATCATGCAACGCACGTAACATAACAATAATTGAATAGCGCGACCTTTTCTCTATTATTGAGCCCTTTGGATAAGTAGGAGAACCACTTTTGCGCTTTTCGATCGCCTCCTCAATTTCTACCATCTTCATACTTCCTAGTACCCTTCCTTTCCACACATATCATGCACCTAATCACTACTTACAACAAATTTTCGTTTCATTAGACTCATATTTTAGATATTATCTATTTTGAGGTTCATTAGATCATCATAATTTTATTCTTAAAATGACATCTCAATGAGTTAAAGAAAAAGAAAATTTATAAATCATATTCCTCAATTTCTAAGTAATGTAGGATTTTTATACATACTGGAATAGAATGTTAACACATTTTCCATGAACTATAAATCTCTTTTGAAAGAACAGTATTTTTAAATAAAAGGATCTTTACAAAAAAAAATAAAAAAATCCTAACTATGTAAATATTAACGGTTCCGTTTTCTGAAATATTTTCAAAACTCCTTTCATGTTGCCGCGGTAATCTCTGACAATGTCATGGTTAAGCATGCTTGAGATTAATTAATTAGTGTGATTTAAAAATTGAAAAGCCACGCCATTGTTTTTTTGTCACTTCTTTCTCTTCGTTAAAGAACTCAAACAAATATTTGGGCCCAATATTGCGTAGTACGTAGTCTTCTTTTAACACGATAGTGACTAGTCATTTTAAGAAAATAGTAGTTGGCTCATGTTTTGAAGCAAAATATTATCCACAAACACTAAATAGATAATTGTTATTGTTTGGTACCAAAATGTATGTCATGGTTGAAGTTTGAGTGTTAGTTATGCTACCTTGTGTTTCTATTGAACATTGTTTTCTATCGTTTTACCACGTGTACAAGACCAAGTGATTAATTACACAACTTCTACCCTAATAAGTAAGATAAGTAGGTATTTTAGACATGCTGACAGGTTTGATTCCTAACTATTTCCTAATTATATTTTCTCTATTTCTTTTTAATAGTCGATTTTTAGAGAAAAATATTTTTTATTTGTCTTTTTAAAAAAATTTAAGATTACATTAATTTTTTAATCAATTATATACTTATTTTTATTATTTATTTTTACATGTATTTCTTGAAATTGAATAATGAATAATTGAAAAGTTCACATATGAATTACTTATTGGCCGGTGGTTAGGTAAATAGATATATCGACAAAAGCTCCTACTTAAAATCTGGAGAGAAAAATCAATTTAAATAAGAAATAAACAGCTTATTAGAGAAAGAAAAAGAGAAATCGTGATGGAAGAAGAAAGTGACAATGAATTGTTGGGAAAGAATTCAGTGCGTTGCAAAATTGAAATCTAATTTATCTTTTATATATATAAGTAGAAATGTTAAAAAAGTTGAACATGTATAAGGTAAGAATGACAAAATAGGTTAATCTAATTCGTTTAATTTGTTTAAGTTCATTCATCGTTAGTTCACTAAAAATGAGTTAATTTATTCAACTTACTAAGTAAAAGTGAGTTAGGTGTCTAAACATACTTTATTTAGAAATAGATTGATAAATCAATGAGTCAATTTATCAAAAAATTTATTTATATATATATTAAATATTTCTTCTAACATATATTTTTTCTCAATATCTAAAGAATCCACGTGAGTATACTTCTTTCAACATTATAATTATTTGACGAACTATGCACTTCGAGACTTATTTTATTATCCCTAGTAAGAGATCGATTAGGACAAATTCTTTAAAAAGTGACAAAAAAATAATGTATAATAATGTTAAGTTGGGTTACTAATTTCCGGGCTAAATATTTTTGTTTTATTTTATAAAAAATAAAATAAAATGACTGAATTTGACATGATTCAATGAATTAAAAATTAAATTTGAGTGTAAAATAAGTGGCCCATGAAAAATCGAATGAACCGAGTCAATCGATACAAATCGGACTAACCCATCTCATTCAACGGCTCTAATTTTATGAAAGATAGATAAATTTGTGTTAAAGTGGAATAGAAACTTAGGGCTTTTTGTTGGCCCGGTAGTTCTGACATCAACCATCCTTATTATAGAGAGGGTTATGGTATAATTTGAGCCAATTAAAGACCCTGTAACTAACCACAGCTACATTGAGTATTAATTTATCTAGATAATGCTTGAAAATTAATATCAAGAGTTTAAAGTCAGGTCTTCCTAAAAGCAATGATTATGACTTTCACACATGCGCCGTTGGAGGGGACCATTATATCTACAAGTCATATTCCAAAAAAAGTTAATTCTAAACCGTTGCTTGAGCAAATTGGCTTGTAGCTTGATAATAATATAATTGCAATAGGGTTCCCTACAAAATTTAATTTATTGTATAATGGCTCCACATACTGAAGGAGATGGCAACCGTCCTTCGTTTATGAGCCAGGCAATTTGCGCACCATAAGAGGTGGGACCACCTCAAATCATATTCAACCAAAAATAAAATTAAGAAAATAACTTATTAAACCTTACCAGAAAGTAACAATAGAGGAAATAAATATAAGTTTAAACAATATTTACCTTACAAATCAGTTTAATACATATGAATTTGAAACAATATTTACCCTTCAAATCAATTTTATTAAATTGAATTTTACTCAAATGCAAAACTTATATCTTAAATTTATAAATACACCATTTAATATATTCGTGCACCATGTCCAATAATAATGAATATGAATTGTCTATAAAAAAAATGTTACATATTATGACATACAAAAAATATCATTACAAGTATAATATATGTAGGTATATATTTATTTGACATATAATTATACTTAATTTTAATATTGATTTTGAATTAAATTTAACAACATATTTTGTGTGTCATTATGATTTATACTTATATTTTTTAACAATATATCAACATATATTGTATTTATTGTATGGATAAAAGTAATTTTTAGTGACACGTATTGTGTTACTATACAACAATTTTCTTATAATGTGTAAGGACAAAAACTCAAGTCTCACATCGATTAATAATATAATTAAAATTAATATATATAAGTGAGGTTAATTGTTTGTTTATGAGAGTTATAAGGTGGTCAGATGGTTTGGGGGGAGTCGAGGAGAGACGTAAGGTTGGAGTAATAAGGAGAGTGTAGGTTTGAATTCCCCCACTAACATAACAACTAAAATTAATATTTTTGTTAAAAAAACCTATCCCATTATAAATTAATTTTGTAGGATTAAGTTATGTATATAAGAAAAAGATAAATGATATGACTTTTATTAAAAACGTGAACACCCAAATAGATAGGAAAAATATATAGAATCAAGTATGATATTTCTACATAATTCTAAAACAACAGATTTCAAATATAAACCAAATTTCCTGATTATCTTTAGCTATAATATGATTGATTTGTTGAACTAATTTAGGTCATTTAAAGTACTTTAATCCTCCAATGGATTTTCATTGTCAGTGGCACAATTATAGAGATTTTATACTCTTTATAATTACCATCCATGGATGGATGGTTACTATGAATACCCTATTGCAAACAAGACCAAGGTTGAAGGTAGAGTTTGGATCGAAAATGCATGAGAACAACCTTGTACACAAGCTTAGTGAACAGATCAATAATTTGATGATTGGTATCAATATTGTCACCAATGGGCTTAAACGTTTCTGTTGTGGGAGTGGGACCAAAATTGGAGATTAGTTTCAATTTTAGCAGCGGTTGGTTAGCTCATGATTACACTGATTATCAAAGACAAAAATAGCCTAATAAAAAGATAACAAAATTAGAAATTAAAAAAAAATAAGCTGCTAAATTAGAAATAGAGAAGCAGCTGAATTAAATTTAATCAAAAATTAAAAAAATTGTTGAATTAAAAATAGAGAAGACAAAAGAAGAAGACAGACGAGACGGATCAGAGGAGCGTCGGAATTGACGTACTGGAGGAGCGTCAGAATTGATGGATCGGAGGAGCGTCAAAACTGACAGACCAGAGGAGCGCCAGAACTAACAAACTAGAGGAGACTTCGACAGAGACGCCTGAAGAAGACAATCGAAGTGCGTCGTCGGTCGTCCCCAAGAGAAAATCAGTCGTGTTCGAGAGAGAGAGGAAAGAGAGTGTGAGACGTTGAGAAAAGAAGAAGAGTGGTTCCGCGAGAGGGAGAAAGGAAGAATTAGGGCAAAAAAAAATCCAACTGAAATGACAGACTTACCCTTAATGAAGGGTCTGTCCAAGACGTGCTGCGATTCCGCGATTTTTGCCGCTCCTCTCTACGATCGACGTGGCCGCTCCAGCCGCGACACGAATCCGAGACGCTTCAACATCACAGTCACAGCATCGGGCCACTCTGCTCTAGAGCGCCGCAATAGCGGTTGCTCTGACCGTGATTGGCTACTATGGTTGAGAGCATCTCAATACCAAGGAAGTGATGAAGAGGTCCCAAGTGCTTCATGGCAAATTTAAATTGAATAAGTTTGACGAAGTCATAAACTAGAGTGGTGGTGGATCCATTGAGAAGTATATCATTGACTTAAAGAATTAGTGATCCAATATCAAAGTGCCAAATAAATAAAGATGGGTGAACCATACTACAAAAAAAAAACCATATTTAAGAAGAAAAGAACTGAAGCAATCAAACCAAGTGCGAGGTGTTTGTTTAAAGTCATAAAGTGCCTTTTGAAGTTTACAAACATGGTTAGAAAATTGAGGGTTAACCATGCCAAGAGGTTGTTCTATGTATATGTTTTCATAAAGCATACCATGCAAAAATGTAATTACGTCGAGTTGTCGAATGGGCCATTTATGAATGAAAGCTAAAGTGATGATTAACTAAATGGTGTTTGACTTAATTACGAGAGAGAAAGTTTTAGTGTAATTTACTTCATTAATTTGGGGATATCCCTTTGAAACAAGGCGAGCCTTGAGACAATCTAGGAACCTATCAAGTTTGAGTTTTGATTTGAAAACCTATTTAAAGCCAATAACATGCAAGTTAGGGGTGTGAGGAACAAGTTTTCAAGTTTAATTTTCATGTAAGGCCTCAAGTTCTTTGCACATGGAAACCTTCCATCCAGGGTGTGCTATTGCAAAGTGAATATTATGTGGGTTGCATGGAATGTCTCCACATAGCATGGTGATTAAGACATACTTAGGTTTAGGCTTTATAATTTTGCATTGTGAGCGAGTAACCATGGAATAAGCAAGTACAATTTGTGGAAATTGAGTTTGGGCAGAAGAGATAGACTCAAGTTTTTGTGTTTTTGTGGGATATAGTGATATACATAAAGGATATACATGCTTTCATTCTTCCAATAAGAAATTTGTTTAATTATCTCACAACATATTTTTGATGAGTCATTTTTTTTTCATATAAGACTAATCATCATAATGCAATTCGTTCTCCTTCATCTCATGTAGTTAGCATATTCGACTCAAGAAAAAAAAGATCAACAATATGACTTTTATGAAAAATGTGAACACACAAATACAAGCCAGATATAGGAAAAATATAGATTACAATATTTCTTCACAATTTTAAATATATCAATAGATTTCAAATATAGACCAAATTTATTGATTATGTTTAATTAGCTAGAATCTAATTGATTTGCTAGATTGGTTTATGTCATTTAAAACACTAATCTTCCAATGATTTTTCATTGTTCATGGCACAATTATAGAGAATTTTATATGCTCCAACTCTTTATTTCCTTTTCCTTCGTAATTACCATCTGGATGGTTACTGTTAATAGGTACAAACTTGTATTACAAGAGATTGTGTAAAAAAAAATTTAATAAGATAATTTATTTTAAGGATGAATGAAGTTAATTTCAAATTTGTTTTAAAGCAATTGGTATGTAAAAGTCATGTTAACTTATGACTAATTTAAATTCAGTTATATAGACTCATTTTAAAAGACAATACTCTTTTTTTTTATCATTTGTTATATAAAATTTGAAAATAACATCTTACTTTAAAAAATAAATAAATAACTCATCTTACACAGAAGTATGAATATTTGTATGACTAAATTAAGTTTTGCTTCTAGATGTTGTTTGCACGCCTAGAAAACCATTGGCAAAATTCTACCTACGTACGTTGGTGGATATAATATTTGGACACGTCAAAACAATCTTTATCTCTTTGTATGTACGTACGTAGATGCAGTTGAATTAACGGCTTTCAATATTATCCACAAAGGTTCTTTTCACTTAACTTCTAAATTGAGTAAGATTGCTTCCACCGGGAGTTTTACGATCCATCGGTGTAATTTTCAATGTCACGCCTCGTATACTCTTTTGCATGAATTTGATTGGGTCAATTCAAGATACTTTATTTTCTTCCTTAACAAAAACATATTTCATTTTCACCTTTTAGTTTAAGCTTTTCTAATAAAATCATTACAATATAAATAACTTTTAACAATATTTGAAAAATATTACTTAATTATATATAAATATTTCAAATTTATTTTTATAACATATAATCAAATATTGTATATAGACTATGTTGTTAAAGATTTTTAATAACATTTTTATATGATTAGATAATATTTTTTCAAATTTTATTAAAGTGATATTTTTGTAACATTTTAATGATGTTGCTAAATTTTTGTTAATTTTATAAAATGATAGTTAATTTTAATTTAGATATTGCTATCAGTTATTGTATTTTTATGTCTCCTAAATTTCTAAGAGTTTTTTAAGAGAAGGTTGAAGACATTTTTGATTATATATACTCTTTATGAATCATTTATTTATTAGGTGTAGGACTTTAATTATGAGTAATAATTATATATGAGATAAATATACTTTTTTACTCGATGTGAAATTTTGATTTTAGAATCAATTAAAAAAATAATGTTAAGATAAAAAAATATTACTTATCTGTAATAACATTTATAAAAAAAAGTTATAAAATAACTTATGTTAAAAAAAGTTATTCGATATGGGACTTTGAAAATAATTGAAAATAATAATATTAAAATAAAAAAATATTATCTTATTTGTAGTAACATTTTTTAAAAAAATATTATAAAATAACCTATTTATTCAATATATAATAATATTTTGACAAATATAAGAAATAAAATGTTAGCTAAAAAATTAAAATGTAATAGTGAATCTAAGGTCAATTTATAATTTTGTTAGGTAACTTTTTATAAATTTGAAAAATATGAAATAGAATTAGTGTATTGACATGAGGAGAGAGTTGCTTAGTTGTCTCATAATCATTATAAAAAAAATTAAATAAAAAAACCTTTGTCAAACCCTCAAACCTGCATTTTTTTTTAAGATAAAAAACTTCTTTTTATCGTTTTTGTGAACTTTATTCCATGTGTACGTATAAAGAACCGGTGTGCAGTGGTGTAGCATGTGACCTTCCGATGCTAGCGATAACAAAAGGCCTAAAGAAAACAAATAAAGCCCTGTCAATAATCATTCTATCATATATTTTAATATTTTGATTTTTTATTTTAAATAATAAATGGGACCCATAACAATTTTTGATTTGATATCTTCTATTTAGAGCAATTTCTAATACTGTATTCTTTCTTCGGCTTTTAAATTTTTATTTTTGGGTTATCTTATGTTATATCTTATTTAAGAATTTTACCAATTTTTTACTTTAATAATGAAATCACTTAAGAATTTAAATGAGTTTTACATGTTGGGTGAGTTTGTTTAAAAAAACTTTAAAAAAATTACTGATCAAGTTCTAGTATAAAAATCATTCTTACACAATAAGTTCTAACTTGATTTTCTTTGATTATAAACTTGGACAAAAATTTGTTTTTGTACTAAAAAAATCTAAAAAATTATTCATTATCAAAAAATAGTAATTAATCTCCATTAGCTATCATAAATGCATACAAGGTGGGTTTTTTTATCCTAGCATAGTTTATTTCATACATAAACTCAAAATTTGAATCTTAAATATTTTGATTAAAAGACACAAATTACTATCACTTATATCGATTAATGTTAGTTGGAATCAAATAATATAAAGAAGTAGTAACTAGATTTCAAATAAATATAAATAAAAAATAAAAGGGATATAGAGCATGAGTATTTTTAATTAACATCATTGTTTGATTATTTATTTATTTTAACTACACTCTCGATTTTTTTGGTGACTTGTGTTTTCACCCGTCTCTTTTACGGTTTAGTATTTGAATTAATATTTAGAAATAATTTTGAATAAAATAATTTTGTTAAATTTATTTTAGTTAAAATTAATGTTGAATTAAAGTATTTTATATTTAGATATTTTTATCCCGAAAGCAAGTTTCATGTTAAACTTAATTAGTTTAATTTTTTAAGTCAAAGCCAAATTTAGTTTTCATTACTTCGATCAAAGTCTTGAGACAGAATCCATTTTATCTGACAATAATCAAAGTAAAACCTTGTATCACAAGAAATAAGATCAATTCTAATACTTTTCGGTTTTCACGTAAAATCAAACACGCTTAATAATAAGATTTGTATGTATAAATGTAAAATGCACTTTACGTGAAAGAAAGCAAAAAATGAAAAAGTAAAAGGATAACATGTTCGTAAGATTTGTGGAAAAAGCTAGGGTATAACTAAATTCTATTTCAATCGTGTAAGACTTTATGTTTGTCGGTTATCAACCATTGAAATTGAGTACATGTGATAGCATACCACAAAGCACTTATTCAATATCGAATTTAAATATAGCCATTCTTTTGCTGACATTTTGATCATTGACACTGACATGTAATTGTTTTTTAATAACCACAAGTTTAAAAGGATATTAGAATTTATCTGGTTCTGAAGGTCAAAAATGTCAGAAAACTTAACAATTAATCGAAATATAATATTTATAAATTTATAATTAAAAATAAATTATCAACGATATGTTAGTGTATTTTTATGAGGGTTTTTTTTTTTTTACAAAGTATGAAAAACTGTTTTGGGTTAAAGTTAAATTAAAGGTTATAAGGTTGAGTTTGATATGTTTCATAAGTTTGTGTTTAACTCACTTGATATACACACACACACATATATATATATATATATATATATATATATATATATATATATATATATATATATATATATATATATATATATATATATATATATATATATATATGTGGCAAAATAACTAGTTTAAATTTTTAAATAAATTAATAAGTATAATATTAAAAATAGTATAAGAAATTTAATATAACAATAATATCATATTATAATTCCTTTGTAATAATTTTATTATTGTATTATTTGTATTTCCATAAATAACTTGACTATGAGGTTTAAAATTACTTATCAAATATTTTAAATTTTCACATCTTTAAACTTTAAAATTAAAACTTACTAACCAAAACATTGTATTTGATCTAAATTTAAAAATGAAACTCTTAATTTTCTCTTTTTCAATTCCCATTATCACATTCTTCAAAAAAAAAATATTTCAAAAAACTCCAATCATTTATAATTCCTAAACTTTAAAATATCATAACCCAAATCCATTGTAAACCTCAAAGTATTTAGATAGAAAATAAAATTAAGCATGCATTAATGGACTCAATTTCCTTAATTTTAGGTAAAAGAAAATTGACAAAAGGACAAAATTTGCTTTATTTAAAATAAATGAATTTATTTAGCTAAATCAATCATTTAATTTTTTGTCAACACCAAAAAAAAAATCATTTAACTTTTTGTGTATAATATCTAATTGACAATTTTAGTACCATTTTAATCCTGAAATTTTATTTTTCATTTTTTATAAAATCTGTGATTTTAATTTTCATTGAATGTTATTTGTTAATAATTAAAATTATAGTGTTGATTATGGTAGGACATTAAATAAATGACATAATATTTAATATTTAATAGTATTTTAATTAAACTAAACTTTAAATTTTAATTTTTATCTTATTTTTATTTTTATTCTATTTTTATAAAATAAAATTAAAATTAATAATAAAATTTAGCTTAATATAAATACATATTAATTATCATATCATCTAACCAGATATAAGGAACGTTATAATTTTAATGATTAATATTATAACATAATGAGTTGATTAAAAATATAAATTTTATAAAATTAAAGATTAAAATTGTAAAATTAAAAAATTAAAATTACAAATTAAATATTATAAGAGGTGAAAACTATAAGTTAATATAATTTAAAAGTAAAACTTTTAGAACTAAAATAACACGTTCAAAACGTAAATTTGGAGGGAAAATTCTAATATGAAGTACTAAAAAATGTGGTACATAGATGAAACAGTAATTTTTATTATTGGATATATTATTTAAAAATTGAATGGCCGAGATTTGTGACCGGAAACCGAAAGGTTTTGGATTTCTTCCAAACCCTAACTCCCAAATCCTTCAATCTGCGGCGGTGGGACTTTTGACTCCAACAGGTTGAGTGAGGTGTAGAGCTTCCATGGCCTAAACTTAGGCGGAGTTGATGGAAGTGTAGGAGGGGTGGATGGGGCTGGTGCCGGTGGCGGCTATGATCGCTTCTCTTTCCTCAAGGCTCGCAGATCCGAGATCCTCCAATTCCGCTGCAGCTCGTGTGCGTCGACGTCCTCACCGCCCATGGCCTTGCGCGACGCCAGTGGTGGCGATGACCTTGTTGGCGGCACAAGTGAATTAACTAGTGGCGACGGCAACCGAGTGGAGTTTCTGGGGAGTGGTGTTGTCGTAGGGAGTAGGGATGGCAACGGGGCGAGGCGGGTACGGGTTTCATGATACCCGTCCCCGTCCCCGCAAGTTAAACTCATCCTCATCCCCGTTCCCATACCCGTCGGGTATAGATTTTCATCCCCATCCCCGTCCCCGTCGGGTATCGGGTATACCCGTACTCGTACTCGTACCCGTACCCGTACCCGTCAATTTTTTATTTTTATTTTTTTGTAAAAAAAATGATATTTTTAAATTATTTTTTTTATTATATTATAATTATAATTAGGTTATTTTTTTTATCTCATATTATAATAAATAATCACACATAAAAAAATATTAAATTTTTTTAATATAATTAAATTGAAAGTGAATATTAAATTAAAAATGAGAACGGGTACAGGTACGGGTACGTGGTGGGTAAGTACATACCCGTACCCGTACCCGATTTAATATATCGGGTTTTACCCGTACCCGTACCCGGTCAAACCGAGTATTCCCGGTTAAAATTGGGACGGGTTCGGGTATTACCCGCGGTTACGGGTATATTTGTCATCCCTAGTAGGGAGTGGTGAATTTTTAGGTGAAGGGGACCGTGACAGTGTGACGGCCAGAAGAGGTGGCGAATTTCACGGTGGTGGTGATGATAAGTTGTTTGGTGGTGGTGTTGATGATTGTGGCGCTAGTAATATGGTGGTGGAGATGTATTGTTAGAAAGGTTTTGATGATGGGGGCAGTGAAGAGCTTCTTAATGGAACTGGTGCGGACAGTAGTAGCGATGATGGAAACTAAGTAAAACTGGTGGCGACGTCAAAAAAGTTAACAGCGATAAAAATGTCTAAATTAAAAATATTTGATTTTTATTTTTTCTTCTAATTTTAACCGACAATAATAAATCAATTTAGTGATATATAAATGAAATATATAATAAAGTAATTCATAGAAGCACTCAATTTGGAGCCCTAAGCAAGGTAAAGAAGCGAATCTTTTAGGTACATTTTTTTTTTTGCAATTTGTGGCGTGGAATGGGAAAGTCAGAGAAAAAAAAAACAAGTAAAAGTGTTAAAACTAGGAAAAGCGTGTTTGTATGTGGCGCAGAGCCCTCGCACTACTCGCACTACAGACCATCATTATTATTTTTGTTATTTCATTTATTTATTTCCTTTTCCAATCACCAAAGTACGAAACGGATTCTCAGTACCAGCATATTCCTTCGAATGTTCTATTTTTCTCTTTAATCTGTCCTAAACATTAATCATTAAGCTATTCAATATTAAAACAACGCTATATATAAAGTATTTTGGTGTTAATTTTTTTTTTCAACATATCCACCAACAATGATAGACTTATTTATAATAAAAGTGAGTAGATGTATTTTTTATTTTAATTAAATTATTAATAAATATTTTAAAATATTACATTATATATCTTATAGTTTTATATATTAAACATATTGATCATTATTTTTAACATTTATATTTTATTCTTTATATATGATGGTTATTATTTTTTAAGAAAAAATCATCTACTCATCTAGGATTTTAAATTTGTCTATATAATATCTTAAAATTAACAAAAAAAATTAATTTATATTCGTGGAACATGATTTTTGTTAGATAAACATTATTTTAATATTAATCTAACTCAAAGAGTCAAGTCTAATGTTTTTTTAATAAAATTTAAGTAAAAATAAAATATTTATATTTTTAAAATTTTAAAATATATTTATATATTTAAAATAATTATAAAATATTTAGAATTATTCAAATTTAAGTTTTAGTTTAGATCTCAATTGTTTTAATTATTAACATTAATATCACACTAGTCGGTTTTTCTTTATCATTGATTAAAATCATAATTATATCTTCTTTCTATTCTTGATGTATAAATTTTAATATCATTTAATACTTTTAAAATGTATTTTATTGTGAGATTAATGTGTGTTTATTTTAAGTTAATATGACCGAACTTTTAACTACGGGTGTATGGGAGAGGATATAGATTCGATCATCTACATATTATTGTAATATTTCTTATGAATAAAAAAAAAACTTAAAGAGTGTAAGTTGATCAAGTTGGCTCGAATTGAATGGTTGAATTGAGTTGAGTTTTTACAATTTTTTTAATCTAATCAAATCATAAATGCGTTAGATTGGATTGATAAGTCGGATCAATATAATTAAATTTATATTTTTTATAAAAAAATCACAAATTTCATAATATATATAAATCTTGTAATATTTTATTATAAATATAATGTTATTAACCGTAAAAATAATAATATTAACTAAATTTTAAAATATATTTATTGATTTGAAACATTGTTATAATTCTATCAATCTAAAAATGCAAAATTTGTAATTGAATAATTAAGAAGTTGGACACAAGTGGTTAATATTTGAACATAAGGTTAAATCATTTTGACAATGCCTGAATTTGAACTTTAGGGAAAATAATCATTAACCAGATTTTATTTATCTTCCAGTCGAGTCAAATTAGTTTACGGCGAAACCTTAAAACACATACAAAAATAAAAGAAAACTCGTTATTGAATAAGAGTGACAAAAATTATTGTTATAAATAAGTGATTATAATAATAATAATTTATTATTATTATTATTATTATTATTATTATTATTATTATTATTATTATTATATAATCGGATTGGGTCACGAGTAAAAAAAGTCAAAATCTGTTTCTTGACTTGTATAGTACTAAATTTTGATTAGATTGGGTTGAGCCTAGGCATGAGAATCTAACCCGCTCCCGTGAGTACCCGCCCGAACCCCCCGCAATTTGGATGGGGAAAACTCGTGTTTATCGGGTTCGGGTTCAGGTTCGGGTTTTCCCCAATTGATAAAATCGGGGGCAGGGATGTTAATACCCACCCCGCCTCCGCCACCATACCAGCCCCCGCCCCCGCCCCCGCCCCGCTTAATAATATAATTAAAAAATTATTTATATATATATATAAACCAAAATTAGAAATATTTATATGTAAAAATTTATATTATTTTACTTTTCTTTTATTTTTTTAAAATTGTTCATATTCATTTAAAAGAAAAAAAGAAGAAAAAAAATAGAAACGGGGGCCGGGGAAACCCGAACCCCGCCGGGGGCGGGGATGAGGACCCAAATTTTATCCCCGACGGGTATCGGGGGCGGGGGCTTGGCGGTTTAAATTTGCGGGGGCGGGGATAGGGAACGTAAAACCCGCCCTCGCCCCGCCCCGTTGCAATACCTAGTTGAGCCTGACCCAGATACTAAAAGAATCCAATTTGAACTCATTAAATCAATTTAGGTTAATTCAAATTCATGAATTATTCGTACCCACTTACACCCCTACTCTTAATATTAGTTTTTACAATTTTTTTTATAGTTATAACTTATATAAATATATGAGAATGTTATACATTTTTTTAATTATTAAATCATAATAATATTAGTGTAAAATATAATTGATTTTAAATAGAATTCTCTTAGTAAAATTAGTTTTAAGGGATATTTTAAGGATATTAATCATTAAACATTTTATATAATTTATTAAAAAAGTTATATATGTATCGAAAGGGATAAATATTTTTTTATTAAATAGTTTGAAATTTATTTATTTAGTCAATATTTAGTTTTGTGTTTATGGTTTTTAACGAAGATAAGTCACTATTTATTTTTATAGTATATATTTTGTATCATGTATAAGGTTTTTGACAAAATTTAGTTACTATTTTTTATGATAAATATTCAAATTAATATTATAAATAAATAAAACCCAATATTTAATATATATTTTCTTATATTATCGGTATTTTCATTTCAATAGATTTTTTTCAAATATAATTTACACAATATTCCAAAATTGTTAACTAATTAAAAATTGACACGTGGTCCAAAATAACTTGTTAAAAAGATTGTAATTTAATATGTTGTCCACAAATAATTATTACCTTATTGATATTTTCATGTATTATACTAAATTATTAATATTCATACGAGTTCGTTTGGAAATGAAAAAATATATTTTAAATATTAAATTGTGTTAAAAAAGTTTTTTTTTTAATTTTTGTAATACTGCATTTTTTTATTGTTTCTAACAATAATTTTATGTGTGATGCTTGAGATGTGAGTGAGTGATTGAAAGTTAAGGAATTCTCATGAGTTTGATTAGTTTTGAAAGTTTTTTTGGTCAGAGATCTAGTTTGACCCATGGAGAGGGGAGTATGTAAGGTTTTTTTTTTGGAGAATTTAACCTTAAAACCTCGTTCTCAAAGAAACTAGAGAGAAGAACTCCGAGGCTAATCTTCGTTCTTCTTTCTAGGTTTCTCGATGAAGTAAGAGATCTTTGAATATTTGTGTTTTATGATTCAAAGTTTCTTGGAGTTGAGAAACAACTGAGGTGGTGGGGAGTTTCCCGATACTCAGAGTTCTTCCTTTTTCCTCTTCTCCTTTTACGTCTGGCTTAGAGTCAATGTAAGAGAAACTAGGATTGAATCTTGATTGATTGTTGAAGTTGCATGTTGCTTGGTTTCACTTAACAACTTGTTGTGTTGGTTGATTTGGACTGAAATGAGTAGTTATTTGAATTTTCGCTTGTTAAGCATGTTGGAGATGGACTTGGATGATTTTGATGGATTATGATTGCATCTTGGATTTCTGGTGTGAAATGAATTATGGGTGATGCACATGTATACTATGTTACATTGCATGTTGGTATATTTTGACTTTCAAGTGGATTTGAGCCATATTCAAATCTACAAGTGTAGAAATCATAGTTGCCCCGAGCGTGCCTTTGTGGTACCCAGTGTGGTCTAATTAGGGGCACTTTGTCTTGCTCACACAGGCGCATGATTGGTGGTGTCGGACGTGAGAAGAGAAAATTGTCTTGGGTTGAATTGGTGTTAGATTGGTTTGAATGTCACTAAATGTGAAATTGTTGCATTGGTATGCTATAAATTTATGAATGTTGTTGGATCTACATTCATTAGCCTAGGTTAATAAATATAGATGAATATTGTTGAGGTGAATGCTAAGAGTACTTTAGACATTTAGGCATAGTGTGTTAACCTGTTGAGGTGTTGATGCTAAGAATGTTATAGACATTAAGACATGTTGATTAACTTAGGAGTAGAGGAGAAATTTTTTTGAAAGTTAAATATCTCATTGTGTGATATTAGTGTGGCACTCTAGGAGGCTAGTTGTTTTGTGTGTTACTTTCATGTAGCTATTGTATAGGTATTGTTTGATCGATAACAACTCATGTTATCAAATTTCAGTAATCCAACCATTGAATTACAAGTTCTTAATGCACAAATCAAATTTATAAAATTTTTAAAAATTTAAAAATTATTTGATACTTCGTTTCATTAATTCAAATTGACGAACAATCATAAAAATATTTTATTCAAAATTTTATACATCAAGTCAGACAGTTTTTTGCTAACTCACGTTTGACATTAGCAGTAGTGATGTAGAGAGTGTCTAGCCTGCATCACACCAACACCTTAAAGTTGTGCTTGATGCAATAATGATTTATGCATTTAGAAGAATCACGAATTTGACTCTCCACACTTACCACTCAAGAAAACCCAACATGTAATGCAAAACAACACATATATACACTTCAAATAACTCCAGTTCATCATCAGAATCAATACACAACAGAGGGAAACTCGTACTTCACGTAATTCTTTCTCATCTTTTCCAAAACCCACAAACAACCCACAACCAAGGTTCTCCCAAATCAATGACATCTCAACCATAACTTAACCACAAATTCAATGACCAACAAGCAATACACAACTTTATCATTCATCAAGAAGTCAAGTTTTAGCTTCCTTTTACCTTAAAACCCATAAGAATGAAGTCAAGAAGAAGGAAACATAGTCTTCCTAGCCAACTCTGTCTAACAACCATGACTCTCTGATTCTCGACTCTAAAGCTCTGAATCACACCAATAGACACAAAAATCTACTCTCAAGGAAGAAATAAAAGGAATTCGTGAAGTAAAAAAAATGGCTTTCTACAACTTTAAAGTTTTTTTCCTTTTAACTTCTCTCTAAGGTTTTTGAAGAAATAAACTTACGAGGTCTAATTCTTAAGAAATATTTTATATACCCTTATCTCACATGTCAACCTTGACCCGTATTTAGAATAACTCCTAAACAACTTAAAATTCCTAAAATTTCTCAACAATTAAACAACTAATTACAACAACAATAAAAATTAATAAATTCAACAATTAATTTGCAAAAATCATAATGGTACACCCTCAACTCTTATTATTGTGCAATCGAGGGTTGACAGTTGGCACAAATAATATAGGACCTAATCTCAGCTTACATTTTTCATGATGCGAGTCTGACACTTCTTACGGTTATTAAAATCCTACTTTGATAGACATAAGCTTAAGACACATTGAAAATTACCAAACTTTGACTAATCACTATATGGATGATGTTGCTTAATTAAGGGGTTTTCAGTATGTCATTAATTTTTTTGTCTGATATTCTTGTAGAAGTCATCCCAATTTATTATTTTACGACAAAAAAAAAGCTTTTATTATTGTAAAAAAAAATTGCTTAAACACCTCTTCTTTATTTTTGTTCTTTTTATCGGTTTATATTTTTGTTTACATTAAAATACTTTTATCATTTAAATATTAATATTTTTGTATCACTAACTTGTGTATATTATTTATTGATTTACGTGACAGATAATTTACTTTGCCTATAGTAGTTAAGCAATCATATTCCCGACATATATTTATATTAACTTATAATTATATTTAGAGACTTATAACTAACATCTTTGAATATAATTTATCAAAAACTTTATATCTAATCTTTTTATTAATTGAGCAAGTTCTGCCTATGCATATTTTACCTTAAAATTATATATAAAAAAATAATCATTTTGTTTTTAACACAAGTTTTTCCTATGCATATTTTTTAAACAACACTAAATTAAATATTTTTGAAGCCGATACTTTCTTTAAAATCTGTATTAATATTTACTAGGAAGAAAAATCTTTATGAAGAAAGAGATTAACTAAAACATGTATGGTTACTCTTTAAAAAAAAAAGAAAAAAGAAATAGTTTGAAAGAAATTATTGAGCAAGTATGATTTGTGGATATTGGTGAGAAAGAAAAAAAAGAAGCAGCGTGTTGTGATTGGTGTTGGCGTCTCTCTCTCTCTCTCTCTCCAATCTGTATAAATATGAGTAATGCCTCTCTTCTCTTTAAGACTTTAACTGCCATCCATCCATCGTTCAGTTCCAGGGGCACCACCAAAGGCCAAAATACAAAGCACACGAATATCCTCTTTGATCCTCTTTCTCTGTTTTTTCATTTCATTATTCTAATTTATACACACCTCCCTTACCCCACTCTTCTCTCTCTCTCTCTCTCTCTCTCATCTTAAGTTGAAACTTTGATATGCAAGTGGCGGCAGAACTCCAGCGCACCCAATACCACCAAGACACCCAGATGTGCCGCAAAATCCAACTCACCATCTCCGATCACGCCGCAGACGACGGCGAGGACCCCTTCATTCCGCCCCTCAACTTCGCCATGGTTGATAATGGCATTTTCCGCTCCGGCTTCCCCGAGCCTGCCAACTTCTCCTTCCTCAAAACCCTCCGCCTCCGCTCCATCATGTGCGTCTTTCATACCCAATTGCTCAATTCTCAGTAAAGTCTTTTCCTTGCATGCTGATTCTTTCATTCGTTCGCTCTTTTCTAGATACTTGTGTCCCGAGCCCTATCCGGAAGCCAACATGGAGTTCCTCAAGGCAAATGGGATCAAGCTTTTTCACTTTGGGATTGAGGGTCATAAGGTCTCCTTCTATTTCTCTCTTGATTTCTCTCTGATTGTTTTTTCTTCGATGAATAGACTCACTGCACAGGGATCAATGGATATCTAATCCAATTCACCTGTCTTTCTCTTTCTCATTCTCATTCTGATTGTAGAATTCAGAGACAGGTTGTAGAAAAATGAAAGCAAAACATGAGAAAATATCTCTCATCTTTTTTCTGTTTTTTATTTTTATTTTTAAACACTTGTTTTGGAAACAATTTTTTCAAAAACTTTGATTACTAAAGAGTGTTAAGTTGTTTTAAAAACAGTTCTTAAAATCAAAAAGAGAAGAAGAAAAAATAATCAAGCAAGGCCAATATATGTTTTTTTTTTTTTTTTTCACTCAAGAGGTAGGTGTGGATAATTAGTGACCTGATAAATTGGGGCCATTATGTGAATGCTTTGATGTCAAGTACTGTTTAATCAAACGAGTTGCTATGACAGGGCTTGGGAGGAAAAAAAGGGGGACGTAAAAGCTGGTTGTTGTCATTATTTTTTCTTCAACTTGTTTACTTCCTATTCTTCCTCCTGTTCTTGCTTGATTCTTCTGGTGTAACTTTTTTGACATGTCCCAACTTTATAAAGTGCTTTGGAAAAAAATCTTTGAGTTTGGAAACTTTTGCTCGCTATCACAGCTTTTTAGGTACCATTATTATACTGTCAACTCATTTTTGGTCTCGTTATTGTTCCGGATTAGATCTAGTGTTTTATTTCTTGGGCATATTTCTGTGCGGGAGAGTCCCCTTCAATCCTCACCCGTGTTTGCACAGTTAAAGTGTGCCATGCCAAGTTTAGAATAGGGAAATCACGCTTGGGAATCCAAGCTGGCATGTCAAGTCTTTTCTTTGGTTATCTAAAATGATCACAATCATTTGTGTTTCGAGAATAATTAACAGTTGGAGATCATATATTATACTTGCTGTCTCTATAATGGGACCATTATGGATATGTCAAAAACCGATTCTGTTCAAAAAAGGCTCGAATTTGCTATTTGTTATAACAACGCAAGTTCAAGGTAAAGAAGGGGGTGAAAGGAATTGATAATTGTACAGAAGTAGCACCAGAGTCATGATCACCCTTGGAAAGAAAAGATGGTAATATCATGGAAGGAACATCGTAAAAGTATATAGAATATTTCATTAGTACATCTGAAGTCTGGAGATGGAATTTATGTGATATTGGTGGACTAGGGCATATAGTATGTTGAATTAATGTAGAGAATACTTCGCCCTTCATAATATTGTTAAATTCCCGACTCTCTACTCCACGAATTTTGTTTGAATATTTAATAATTATCGACCAATCTATGTCATGGAAAACAAGGGCAAGCAGTACTTTTTATGAAAGCCATCCCTGATTATGATCTAACTTGCTTCTCTTTCCTTAATTCTGGAATTGTTTTCATGCCTTTTTTCCCATCTTTTTTCGTTTGGAAGGCCCTTCTCATGCCTTTTAATTTTCACACTTCTATTCAACATCTGGCTCCATCAGTGGAAAAGGTGTTGGTCTGATGAATGGGAATGGAGTGATTGTTTATTTCTACTTGTGTAAGATTAAGATCTGGATATCTAGATTAATAAATAATAATTGCTTCTTTTGGATCTCATAAATCGTTCACTCGGTTAATATTAATTGTTAATAAACTTGCCAAACATAATATTCAAATTGTATTAGCTACACACTCTCCCGTCTTTTTAACCAATAAGATTAGTTGATATAATGTGATAATGGAAGTTGTGCATATTCTTTAATCTTATGAAACTTGTGCATCCAGGAGCCTTTTGTGAACATCCCAGAGGACACAATCCGTGAAGCACTAAAAGTTGTCCTTGGTATGATGTAGCTCTTTGCTTTTAATCGTAACTTAGGTTTCCACAACTCATTTTGCTATCAATAACTTTGGTGATCAATAATGCAGATGTCAGGAACCACCCAGTTATAATTCACTGTAAGCGGGGAAAGGTGAGATTTTTGCTTTATTTAGTTATGTAATATCTACTCATAAGAGATATTCTTGTTAAAAGTATGTAATTTCATCCCTTTTGTGTGTGCAGCACCGAACGGGTTGTTTAGTAGGATGCTATAGAAAATTGCAAAAATGGTGTTTGTCATCTGTCTTTGATGAGTATCAGCGCTTTGCAGCTGCGAAAGCAAGAGTCTCAGATCAGAGGTTTGTAGAGTTGTTTGATATTTCGAGCCTAAAACATTTGCCAATACCATTTTCATGTTTGAAGAGGTAACAGACCAAGTTATGCTGAATGGGTTTACTTTCTTTAGTTTGTGAAAGCAAACCCCAGGTTGTTCCTTTGAATAAATAGGAAAAGGTGACGAACTCCTTCAATGCATTGCATTTGCAGCGGCAAAGGAATACTTGCTCTTCCCCCATTTTTAAAATAAGAAAATTATAGGAATAATAGAGCATTGTATGTGTTATAATAATGCCCTATTTTCCTTCTATCCCTACTTAGCCCTTACCCTTAGTGTACCTCACCTTTTGTCTTATGTTTTCTTTGCTGCTCCCCATTCATCAACAACGAGTGTAGATATAGCTTGATTTTTTCTCGAGGCTCAGAGAAATTCAAGAAGGCTATAAAAAGCCTTGTTTGTCTGCCCAAATTCTTGGTGGGTAGTAATGCAGAGAAACTTATAAATTCTATTTGCTACATTCATATTGCTTGCTTTATTTCCTTATTTTTTGAGTCCAGTTCAGTCTGGTTGTTATTATCTTGCGCTGGTGGATAACGTGGGGAGTTCCATATACTTGCATTTATTATAAAAAAAGGCCATGTCTGATTAGTGATTACCATAAATATAACTAAATATTTTCCTTAGTTCTCTCTTTTAGGTTGAAGTTGAACAGCGTTTCCTTTTCAAGTTGAAGTTTAAAAACGAAACCACGAATATTAATTAATGTTTGAAATGATGTTATAATGCTTAATCTGGACCAAGTCAACATATATTACTTTTTTATTTTTATTTTTACATAACATATATTTCTTTGTTATACTCATATACTGCGTTGTTCTTTACAATCACCTTCTCCCTTTCATTATACTATTTAAATTTCTCAATAGAAATTACTAGTTCTGTGGGGGATTTTGTCATATGGTAATTTTTCTCTTAATTAAAAAACCAGTTGGACTAGAACAAATTTTCCTAGAAAGAGAAATTTATTGACAAAAAGTGTTTAAAAGTCACAGCAAATTACTATAATTGTTTTGCACGTTAACGTTAGACAGATTTTTATATTTAAAAGTCGAAAAGTGTTTGTCGCGGCAAATTGCCAAAATGTATTCTATATATTATGTAATTGTTAATAATGATTAAACAGTCTTAATCCTAATATTTTAGACTTCAATTGGTTAGCATAAACAAAGTCGTGGCAATATCTAAGCACACATTTTGGGCTTGGCCTCAAACTAGTATCAGTTTTCAAGATGAGTTACATTTGTTCATGAGTTATGCTTTCTCATGATGATTTCCACGAGAAAATCACTGAAATGCATTTTAACGACTTTATTTCAAGTAAATTTTTTTCATTAATATTTATAACCTCTATTTTGTTTCTAAGTTAAACCTCCCTATTTACCAAATTCATAAATAAACTAGAATGGTAAGTTAGACGCGTGCTAGTGCTAGCTATCATTAGAAGGACGAGTTATTCTTATAATTAAAGTTTTAATTATTATTTTGATTTTTGTTAAATCCCACAGCCCATCTGTAATAATAATAAGAAGAAATTGATTGAATGGAAGAATTCACTTTTAATGTAATTTCAGTATTAAAATTTTACACCCAAATCATACGATATAATGGCTATTATATTATTATTTAACGAGGTTGGTATATTATTAAATTATTAATTCAATCAAGTTTATTAAATATAATCTGTATGAGCCAATAAAATTAAACTATAAAGAGAAACTCGAACCTTATTTTACGTCTATTTTTATTAATAACAGCCGAACTTATGAATCAATTGCAATCATCTTGATTTCAAATCTTAGTATGCTTCCAATAGAAGATTATATTTTAACTCCCTATATGGGAATACTTGTCTTAGTTCATCATATCCATTACAAGGCGGGGGAATTTATACTGTAGAAGAGTTACAATAATGTGTTTCAGGATCTACATTTTGTCCAATGAGTATACATCAATTAAAGTATGTAATAATCTCAAATGTATTTGAAGAATTAAAAAAGTGATATTATAGCTATTAATGATTTCTTCTCGCTGATCTAATTTCCCAGGCGTAAACTACTGTTTTTCTCTAAATTTGTTTATGGCTGTTGATCTATTTGACAAATGAACTGATTTTTCTATTTTGGTAGTGTGGACTAAAACTAAGAAATGGCTGCAATGGCGATGGTTGGTTGGTAGATTACTAATTAAAGACTGGTGCAGATGGTGTATCGTTGACACTTAGGTGATCATGGTGACATTTTATGTAGGGGTAAAGTTGCATGCACTTTGCTGAGGATGTGAAGGAAAGTTTTGTGCTGATTGGTTGGCCAAGTAGCACCTTAGCAGGATCTTGGGTTAATTCAAGGCCAGCCCATCTTGGAGTGTTGGATTTTTCTTGTTCTTCTTGCTTATGTAGTTAGTTGAATGTCCTAGAAATTTCCACTGTGTTTCATATTGATTTGAAGCATAGTTGGCATGTGTAATGCAGGACATATAACATGTCATATTTTCTCATTTATATATTTTTTATCCTCAAACATTTGACTGTAAAAAGAAAAAACTCTTACTATAAAAAGGTATGTGTTTAAGGTAGTGCAGAAAAAATAAGATTAAAAAAAATGATTATATTTGTTCCGGTATATAAGACTCAAATGTTTATTTCATTATGATTAAGAAAAGTAATTAATTTAATTAATAGTAATAAATTTATCTTGTTTTTATATTTTTTTTCTTCTCAAAACTATCTTTCAACAATTTTTCTCTTTTAATTAATACTAACATCTTTCTTAATCAATTAAAGTACGTATCATATACTACTTCTCTCATAATTAATATTGTTTATTCTTCTAACCTATTAAAATGTATATCTTTTAAAGAGTCTATAATTAATGTATTCCATCAAATTAAGAAAACATGTTTTAATTAGGAATATTTTAAGAGTTAATCATCTATACACTGCTAATGTAAAGTTTTTTTACACAATCAGAGCCGTTAATAGTGTCTTTTCATCTGCTCATTTAATTAAATTAAAATGAAAAAAGGCACTATTAACAGCTCTGATTGACTGTCAGTGTAAAAAACTTTACACTAGTAGTGTATACATATTTTAGTTTAAAAATATTTAATACATTAAACATTATAAATTGAGTCTTAATTAAGTCTTATAAATAGTAAAAAATAATAAGCGTGATAAGTATTCTATACCATAAAATTGGCGTGAAAAGGTTTGACTGTTAAGGTATAGAATTATTTAAATTTTATAAATTAAATTAAGCGATAAAATTTTTGAATTTAGCGGTAGAAATGTCTTAGAATGATAACTTAGTTTGAATCATGGAATTAGAATTGATTTAAAATGATAACTTTTATGTTTTAGATTGGATAAAAGTTAAACTATAATGTTTTCACATCTATAATTAAGAATAATTATAAGTTAGTTATCTTAAATTGTGTAAAAAAAATTATCAAACGGTGAGGAAGAGGAAGATTATAACAATTGGACAAGTCACTACCTTAATATAGTTTAGATACCACATGTCGAAAAGATTAAACAATTGTTATCATGCAACTGTTATCTAGTCATTCATGCATGATATATATGTATAGGGTAAAAATTTAAAATATTTTTCGAGCATTGATTGAAAAACATAAATTCTCTCATGGGTTTACATATATACCTTGTACATATATACAAATACAACAACTACATTATTAAAGTATGATCATTACAGTTCTAACCACAAGAAAAAGAAAAGATAAACTTGTGAAAAGAATTAACATACATATTCACAATATTGATTTACAAAAATACAACACAAACAATTTAATCAACATTTAATCCAATTCTACATATCAACTTTCAACTTATAAACCATATCATCATTCCAACATCTCAACAACTTACAATACCACAACAATATCATCATAACAACTTTAAACAACTAATGTGTCATCACACATATCAACTACAAATATTTCCTAACACAGAAGTGAACAATTTAAGTGACTAGATCCTATCAAATCATAACATCTGACTTATCACAACTAGGTCAAGTATAGACAATGTTAGGCCTCAAAAGGTACAAGGTATAAAACTTAAATTTGATTTCTCATGTTTCAGCATTCAAACTAGGAAGCCTAGCACTTTTGTCACTGTAGAGAAACTTGGGTATAAGTCTACCACAACATTAGCTTACAATACTAAACCTCTTGTAAAATTAGCTCATTGAATACCCCTGAAATGCCACGCCCTTCTAGTACTTAGGGAACTAAATCCTCGACCTTGTACCTTACTTGGTTGGTCACTTTATATATGTATGTCTTGACTTTGTCACCTAAAAGAGACAACTTAAAATAACTATTCATTCATAAACCAACTTGTTTACTAAAGGGAACTTGGGCTCTCGAAGCACCACCACTTATACCTACACGAAGGGATATTTCAATTGCTAAAACAACTTTTACTCTCCCCTAATTTTTACGTATTTCAATAAAGACATGCATCTACGCCACATGCTTAAAAACTTAACAACTTGATTAATTATAGCATCATACAACTTTACAACTTAATTATTTATCAACTCACAACTTAACAACATAAACATTATTATATAATATATCAACTTAAAACATGATGAGTTATCATCTTAAGCATCATTCTTCAACTATTAGACAACTTAGAATATCACATAGAAATCACATAAGTAACGCCTGATGCCATCTCTTAGACACTTAGAGCCATCGAGACATGGGGTTTCCTGTCTCGCCCACCCTTGACGCCAAACCATTCGTGCCTAGCATGTCTAAGGTAGAGAACCTCCTAATATCTCATGTCTGGCATGGAAAAACCCATGTTCGACCTCAAATTAGGCAGAACGCCTCTACCTAATTCATGCCTAAATTCACTCCATTGGCGCATGATGTCAATTCAGATAGAGACGATTCTCTTTCTTCATGTTTGACATCAATCAAGCCCACACCTAACATGACCAAGTCAATGGCAATTTGTTGAGTGCCTTTTATACATGATTTGCACTTAACTTTTGGTACTCTTTTTGGTAATTGTAGATATTATATATGTTATTTTACCCCCCTTAATTTAAAGAATCAAGTTATACTAAAAGAGTAGAGGAGTAGTAGCAAAATCTTAAAGAATTTCCTCTTTTTTTGCAGGTTTTTTAGGAAGGTAGAGATCCACAACCATAGCTGTGGATCTGGAGCTCGAACTGTGGAAATCTGGGAAGGAATTAGAAATCCAAAAAGTTGAAGCTATAGATGTGGATCTGCAGCTATAGTTGTGGAAATCTGAAATGCAAATTTGAAGCTCCAGAGAGTTGAAGCTAAAGCTGTGGACTCACAGCTAAAGCCATAGAGCACCTAGGACCCAGCAAAAACTCCAGAGATACACAACCATAGTTGTGGCTTCACCGTTGCAGCGCTGGAGGTTCCTTAAGCTTGAAGGAGTTGCCACAGCTATAGCTGTGAAACCACAGCTGCAGCGTTGGAGGTTTCTTCACTCTGAAGGACTCTCCACAGCCATAGCTGTGGATTTATAGCTGCAACTGTGGGAGGAAAAATCACTTTTTGACCCTGTTTTAAAGCTCATATAAAAGGAGAAAATCGAGGAAACAGGGGATATCACGGAAAAACAGAGAAAAAAAGATTGAGGAGCACCTGAAGAGGGAAGAACAAAGATTTGGAAGCTGAATCCTTTGGGAACGAAGATCAACTCCATTTCTTTATCCTTTACTTTGTAATTTCTTCTTTTCACTCTTTGATCCTGTAATGGCCATGTGTGGCTAAACTCATTAAGGATTAGTTGGATGTAACTACTAACTCTTCTTCTTCTTAAATATATGTATTTTGATCTCATTATTTGTGCTTGATTCTTCTATTAATGCTTATATCGGCTTGATCACCCGTTGTATGATTTTTGGTTTTTGAATCCAGTTGGAAAACGTTTTTGAAAACCTGAACTGAGTCTTGCACCTAATCATTTCTCGTTCTAGGAATAGACTTGATTTGGTTAGTCACATTGTTCAAGTCATTGTTCTTAATGCGAAGTATTAAACTCAAAACATAGAGGAATCATGTTTGAGATTAATGACTTTAGGATTCAACCTTGAGGAATCTTGTTGGATTACTTAATGAACGTGAAAATAATGAAATTAGAATCGCATTTATTTTAAGAAGATCTACGAGTTAGCAAGTACTTCTGAACCAATCCTTGTTTCTTAACCATTGTCTTTACTACTTTTATTTTATTGTGTTGTTTTACTCTATCTTTACTCATTTGCAATTATAACAACATTCTCTTTTAAATCGTTAGAGCAAGAATTACTAAACACTCAAATCTCTGAGGACGATATTTGAATACTACTTCGAAACTTGGTCCGCTTGCCAAGTGGTGTGTTTGCAAAAAAAACCTCTTCACAATTTTATTTTCTCACACTCGACGCCACGAATCTTACATTCGATGCGAATGAGATGGAACACCCTTAATTCGAGTCATGCCTGACGCCATGAAGGCACGCCTGATGTGATGAAAATTTCTACACTATGCAGAACCTCGTTTTGGCCTAATCCACCTAAAACTCGGAAGAGACCAACATGCAATGCATAATACAATATCTAGGCACCATAAACAACTTGAAAACTACTTCATACACATCATGCAACCATTATCAACCAAGGATCATCAAATTCCTTCAAAACATAACCAATTAAAATCACAACTCAACAAAATCATCATTTCCTTTCAAATTTCAATCTAAAACAACCATCAAGAGAAGAATTCAACAAAAAACATAAACTAAAGTGTAAAAATCAATGAATCACAAGCTTCCCTTACCTTTAGTTGATTAATCAAGAGAGGAAAAGAAGGAAGAAAATTTGTACAACTCCGACTCGAGATCTTCCACTACACAAGCTTGAATCCCCTAGTCTAGTTACCTTGAATCAACTATAGGGAAGAGTGAAGAAAAGATTTTCAATATAAAGGAAAGAGAAGAAGATTTAGGTTTCAGAGAACTTCTCTTTAGATTTTCTTAAAATACGAACTTATGAGATTTATGTCTTTAAAAAAAAACTTATGCACCTTTTTCTTAAGTTAAATTAATTTAACTCTAATTCAACTACCTCAAAGATAACTTAACTCCCAAAGTCTCTAAATCCTCTAAGCCTTAATTAAAACAACTTTCATAATAACACAACAACATTAATTAAAATTATATAAATTAATTAAAAATACTCAAAATACTCACCATTACAAAGGTGGTGATAGTAACAAAGATGGTGGGAGTAGAGACAACAATAAAATTTTATAGTGATGGCTGTTGCGGCCATAATATTTTGTGGTGATGGTTGTACACATTTGACTATGAATATACCTTTTAAAAAATAAATTTTGAACTTGACTTAATTTATTTTTGTTGACTATGAAGGACTAAAGCCCAAAGGGAAAAACTAACAAAGATATTCGTAGGCTTGTAGAAACTAAATCAGCCCGCAAAACAACACTACAAAAGGGAGGACAAAAATGAAAGTAACGTACATAAAAAATCTAATGAAAATCCATGCTTGGCTAGTGCATCAGCGACCGAATTGGAATCACCTTATTTATAGATTAATTATTTTGTTATTATGAATTTTTTCCTTAAATCATTTTTAAACTTTATCTATTTATCATTCAATAAGACATTTAATACTAGATGATAATCTACAAGTAAAAATGTGTTCAACATATATTATGTGAAATTCAATATATTTAGAGTATTATATTTTCATAATCTAATAAATGAAAAATTAATTCACAACTTCTCTACTACAAAGTGTTTTCGCACAGATAGTATAATATATGTATAATTTTAATTTTTTCTAATATTATTACAAACATAAAGATGAACTATTCATAAGTTATTAATCACGAGGTTGTAAATCTTGAGCTTAACACATCTAAATATTCAAGCTCAATTTCAAGTTTAATTTTATTTATTTAAATAATGAATCAAATAAACTTTATTGATCATTTAACAAGTTGAATTAAAACAATTCATTAATCTTCTTCTATTTCAGTCACTGCTCTGTGATTAATTGGAGGACATTTTTAATACATAGGAAGAAACTAAGAATGAGAGTGAAGAATGGAATTCAATGTAAAGACATAAAAAAATAATCATAATTACGTTGGACACAGAAAAGAAAGATGTAGTGGATTTATAGCATAAAACCACCCATTTATGAGTTAATATTTATTGGGAGAAGTGCATTGACGATCTTTTTTTTTTTTTTTTTGAATCTATAGTGCATTAACAATATAGGTATGAGATCTCCACAACATCGTTTCACTTTTATTGTTAATAAAAGTTTAAAAAGACAAGAAGGAATGAAAAGGCTGAACAAAATTTCTCAAGAAAGAAAGATGAAGGAACATTTTGAGAAATACACGTTCAATATTCTGGATCATCTAGTGATAAAGTTAATAAAACATATACAAGTAAGAATAATTTTTACCTTAGAGACCAATTTTATAAAGTTAAATTATATTGTTAACTATAAGAATACAAAGAATAAAAACAATATTATGGAAAACTTAGGGCATTTGAGTTTAGCTATGTGATGAATTGAGTATGTTGTGGTGGAATATTGGAGTAGCTTCACGTAGTTGTCAAAGAGCTGGTTTTCTTATCGTTTGGGAAGCATGGCCCTTCCAACATCTTTTCTTGTCATAACTCTTTGTACCATATTGAATTTGAAGTATGAAATGAAATCATATGCTTGATGAGTGAAATACTCATCATATGGTAGTAGTGGCCACACGATGTCAGACTAGCAATTAATATTCTTGTTGAGTCCACCAGTAAATATCAATCTAATTCTAACATTTATTTAATAAAAACAACCTTTTATTTAATTCTCCATTGTTGTTATCATTATATTACTACTATTAAAATAACAATAGTGATAATGGAAGTAATTAATTACTGATGATAATATTATTTAATATACTTTAATTATTTATTGATAATATAAAATTATTCTTATTATCATAACTAATAATAAAGAAGATGATAGTATTGATAATGATAATGAATAATAACAAATTAAATTAAATAAATGATAGGGATTAACATTAGTTTTTAAATTAAATAAGATAGACTAATAAAAAAATTAAATAAAAATAAATGGATAGGGTTTGGAATTTAAATTTATATCTGTACCGAACTAGAACTAGAACTAGTGATTGATATATTTAGAGTGGAGGTGGTCGAAATGGGCTCCCAAAATGTGGGGTTGGATCTAATGTAACAGAGTGTATGCGAGGTCCAAATAAGCATACATCACATAATTGGGGGTGGGTGGGTCCAAACTCAACTTGTTATTAAGGTTTATGAATCATTGAATCGTGATTCGTGCAGCCTTTTTGAGTGACCAATAACGTTTCCGTATCCATAAAGATAAGTCTTGTGAGGTTGAATAAGATACAAGGTTCAATAATAATTAAGTATAAACTTTAACCAATTTTACGAAATATAATAAATAAATCTTACAATATTATATATTATTTTCTAATAGGATATTAACGGTTGCAATTGCACACATCTCGATAACAACATTTTTTTTTTGGTGAAGAAAGGGGCTAAGAGCCCAAAACAAACTCAGATAACACCCGCCAAATCAGCGGCTAAAGCGCGAAAGATGAAACTAGGAGGCGAATCGTAAATAATTAGATTCTCCTCTCCTATATTACATTGTTTAGCTAAGAGATCTGCCACTAAGTTGGCCTCCCTACCAATATGCAGGAACGAAATTGTCTCACAGGAAGCCGCTAACTCTGATATCTCTTGAACTAGGTCAAAGCATTCATTCTGACGGGGGCAGCCATTCCTTAGCAGTGTGATTGCTTCTAGTGAATCAGATTCTATTAAAATGTGCGTACCCAATTTTTTAAGGTGAATTAGTCGAAGTCCTTAGGTGATGGCCCACAGCTCAGCTTTAATGACAGAGCAACGGTCTAGCTTTCTTGAGAATGCCATGATGCACCTCCCATCTGGGTTTCGAATTAAACCCCCACATGAGCTTGTCCCCGAATATGACACAGCCCCATCGCCATTTAACTTGATAAACCCCAAAGGAGGGCAAACCCAGTTCCTTGTGATACGTGTGTAATCTAACTGGGCTCCTGCATCAAATGGAGTGCTACTGTTAATTATTGACTTTGCACAATTCGTTACCTTGACTACTAGTTGGCTTGCTGATAAGGACGACTGCTGAAACACAACTTCGTTTCTTCTGTTCCATAATGCATCAATTGTGATCGCGAAGGTGAGGGGCCAGTTCATCAGCTCTGTACGACTCCTGGTTAGGTGGAAGATTAGCCACTCTTGAAAGTTACTTCCCGTGGGTTGACTGATGCAACTTCCCCTAGGTATCGAGCTCCATACTTGGCGAGCAAAAATACAATCTCTTAGAACGTGCATGGTATTTTCCACGTCCTGCATGCAGATAGGGCAAATTGGGCTGGTCGTTAAATCTCTACCAAAGCGAGCTTCATTCGTCATGAGGCTCTCGTGGGCCACGCGCCAAAGAAAAAGCCTGATCCTCTCTGTTCCTTGCCATTTCCATAGGACTTTGAAGATAGGGGCACAAGGATTTGAGTCAAATGCGGACAAGCTTGCATAGGCGGATCTTATGGTGAAAAGTCCATCAGTAGTAAGTCCCCACTGAATTTCATCAGCCCCAACGCTCATCGTGGGAGGAGTTTGGGCTTCAATACTGTTCAAGGACTCCCGGGGGAGCCAATTGAGAATCTGATCACTCTTCCACGCTCCTTGATCAGTCACGTAATCTCTAACTTTCCGGAACAATTCAACAGGTGGGACGAACGTAGTTGCAAAGTGAATAAGCGGAACCTGTTGTGGCAGCCAAGAGTCGAACCAAAATCGTGCAGCTTGACCATCCTTTACTCGCCACTTAACAACATGAAACTATACATTTCATAATGAAAAATAATATTTATTTGACACACCTTTAAAAGTACAGTACTATATTAAGGAAAAGAGAAATAAATGTAAAGAAGAAAAAAAACATGCACTAATTAAATTTATATCGTCATTCAATTATCTATAATAAATTTGTTAATTTTTACAATAAAAAATATTAAAAAATAGATATATTTTTTCAATTTGTTAATAATGTAATTTTTCTTTAACAACAACAAAACATGTTCACTAAATTAAAAAAAAGGATATAATAAATAGTGCCATTTAAAATTAAAAAAGAATTGAAAAAATATGAAATGTAAAAAATATAAATTATTAAATTCAAGAATAGAAGTTTATTTCTCGATGTAATACGACGAGGACCGATAAATTCCAAAATATTTGCTCTTCGTCCCCTAGGCCATAACTTAGTAACTGAGTACTTTTTTTCTTTTACAACTCAATTAATAAGTAACTTAGTAACAACAATTAATGAGTACTCCACGGGTTCGAATATTGTCTTGTGTATGCAACCGCGTTAAATCTTGAAGTCAGTTATCCCACTTTTTGAGGTGCTTCCTGTTGAGATTTCCGTTGAAGTACTTTTATTTACAATTATAGATTAGGTTACTTCCTTCAACGGACTCAAACACGGCAAGTGTACCGGCCGTACAAGTAGTAAAAATATCGTATCCACAGGGATTAGAAGGTAATATAAGCATTTATTGACTATTCGTGACTAAAGAATAATTCCAATTTCATAGTTTGTGCAGTGAATGCAATGTTGTGACTTTTGGAATGAAAGCTGTAAATAAATATTGTTTTGTGAGTGGAAAAGGTAAGGAATGGTATTGTGGTAATGTGAGGTTGTGGGGGTTTGATTTCACCAAAGAAACACTAATGTATCCTTAATCTCTTGTTACATTCATTATTTAGTCAATCCTAAATTTACTCAGACCTAATTCCTTAGAGAAAGAGTCTAGGTGCAAAATATTGAATATCAATCCCTTGAGTACTCAATACCTCCACCTGCATTACCGGTTAGGGTTTTAAGACTACTAATGGGTCAAGCCCTATCCCTAGGTACAATTCCCACTAGGCATATGTTCAGAACTAATTTCAAGGATATTTCCCAATACTCAATGAAACCTTAAATCATGCAAAGGGTGATCAAGCCAAAGCAAGCATTAAGCATGGAATCATACACAACAAGGAATGAAACAAAACATATATATCATTAACACAAAGGGATTACAATAGAGTTTGTTGGTTACATCAAAACCCCAATACAATGGATAGAACCTCTCAAAACAAAGAGGGGAAAACTAAAATAGAGATGGAAGAGGAAAGGAAGAACCGAAGGAAAGACCCACACACGAACGACTTCAAGCTCCGAGAATCCCTTCTACAGCTCCCAAAACGCGCCCAATGTGTGAATGAGGGAGAAAACCCTCGAAATTTTCCTTTTATGCAGCCTGAGGAAACAAATTAGGGTTATTGCGCCCGGCGCGTTACACTTCGCGCCCGGCGCGGGCTTCCCCTGATGCTCAATGTGCTCTCGGCCTTGAATTGTGCCCGGCGCAATTATAAATTGCGCCCGGCGTGGTTGCCTGCTCTGCTCCTTAATTCTTTTTCCACTCCTTTGGCCTTGTTATCCTCAATTCTCTACTTGAATACCTGCATATACAAAATAAACCAAAATGAGAACAATTATATTGCAATGATACAAAGAATGGAAGAATTTGATCATTAAATCTTGTATAAGTCTCATCCAAAAAGAGGTAAAATTGAGACTTAACAACTCCCCCAAACTTAGAACCTTGCTTGTCCTCAAGCAAAAGGTAATTAATCTAGCGGATAACAAGTAATGCAAGTGAGTCAATTTCTACATCCTAGTTCACTTGTATCTTCTTTTCGCAAGCATGAACCTCAGATGAAATTCCAATCACAATTATTGCAATAGAACATGACAAGGTGCAAACAAAGGTTTCAAAAGAGATCAAAGAGCTGAGAAGAGAAATGACTATCTGTGTATGCATCCTCACTAGGAAAATGTTTCTCTCTATGCACACTAGTGTATCAGGGTGAGTGTTTCTCTCTAGTCTACTACTCACGCCACATAATTCAACTTTGCTCTTCGTTTCCAAATAAAACCAGTGGTAAAACAATTGCAGACACTTATCACAAGGTCTTTATTAGGGCAATCTGGGTCAAGCAGGGTCAAGCGGTAGCAGTTTTATGGTTTTTCAAAGATTGAAGGTGCTATAGCTTAAGAGAGCAAATAAGATTTTGCAATGATGTCCCTCTCCATACCCCATTACAACAATTAAGCACATGCCCTTTACCTGATCCAAGCCATTAGCCTTTATGAGATGCATATTTACATTTTTGCATCTTAATATTTTTGTTTTTGTTTTGCTTTGTTTTTCTTCTCTTTTTTTTTTTTTTTTTTTTTTTTTTTTTTTTTAATTTATTTATTTTGTTTTGTAATGGCTGACCACATACTTTCTTTTTCCCAAAATTTCCATTCTTCAACTCCCCCAAACTTATTTGATGTTATCAGTTTGCTCTCTTAACCAAAGCAAGGGTTATGGTTAATTTTTCTATGGTTTGGGATAAGTGGAAGGTGTGGTGTTTAGGCTTATGAAGGTTTGGGTCAAGTGAAAAGTGGGGATGGCTTTTTGGCTTAGATGGTTAACAAAATATGGAGATGTGAATGCCTTGATCATATAAGTGCACAACATAAGCAAACCACCAGGAAAACTCAAGCAAAGTCTATCATGCAACCTGAGCGTAGTTCACTCATCAGTGTTTAGGCTCAAACCTCACCCGGCTATGCATCCACAAACTATCAAACTCAGCTCAGTTCTATGATCAACATTGAAACCCGTATGCAACTAGTCATGAACTAAAGATCTAATGTGGCTTGAAAACGTCTAAGGTACATACACTATATACATCAAGCAAACTACAATCCAGAATCAACCACAAGCAAAGCAAGTATCAACAAGATCAAAAACCATGCTAAAGCAGCATATTCACAAAAACAACCAACAAAGTAATCACCAAAAAGAAATGGATATATAAAATAAGGTTCTGGGACAAAAACAGTTAAATAACTACAACTGAAAAACAGAAAAATTAAATGACAACAAATAATAAAACTAAAATGGTCCAAGGCCAGCTCAATCTGCATCATCATGGGCCTGGTCATCCTCAGCAACTCCTGGGTCAGCAGCACCTCTAGCATCCTCAGAAGCTCCACCCCCCCAAAAGAAAGGAGCCTGGTCCCCAGGCCACCCCGTGTAAGCGTGATAATCAGCGGAGGTGGGGAACTGGTAATCGGGGGCAGAGTGCAGTGTGAATCTCCTGAAGGCATCAAACATGAAGGTCTGTCCGCGGTGGAGTGATGCCATCTGGCCCTCGTGCCTCTGCATGAAAGTATCCAGGCGGTCCTCCTGGCGCTGCATGAATGTGTCCATGCGACCCTCCAAGGCGTCAAAACGCTGATGGAAAGTAAGTGGAGGGTCAGAGGCAGCAGCATCATCTATGGGGACGTCTTCCTGGGGCTCAGCAAGATGAATAGGCTCGGGGGCAGGGGCTGCTACTGGCGCGCGGTCCTGGCAATAGGCAGAGATGTATCTGCTGTCAATGGCCCTGCCAGGACCCTCAAATGGTGGCGAGTGGACATCCACACCTGCCAACTGGCATAACTGGGTGATGAGGGATGGATGTCCTAGTGCTGACCCCGGTGCGGAGTTGGCGCAGCCAGCTATCTCCATGCAAATGATGGCCCCCAGATCCACGGTCCGCCGAGTCATGATACAATACATAAGCATGGACCGGGTCCAGTGTAGGTCAGAAACGTGGGAGCACGGGAGAATGTTGGCATGCACCAAAGCTGACCAAATGCGAGCCACCATAAGAAGATCTCTGCGTTTCACATGCAGAGGTAGCTGAGCTCGGTTCCTATGGAACCCACGTCCTGGCATACAGATGGCAGCCTCGACCACAGCAGGATCCATCGCAGTGTGGTTGTAGTTGCCATACTCGTTTTGCTCATCATCCCTCAGTGTGGTCCCCAAAAATTCATTTATCGTCCGAGCATCAAAGGGGACATGCACACCCCTAACATAACTGGTGAATGGGGCAAGCCCCTCCTGTCGCAGAGCGTTAGTGTAAAACTCCTTGACTACAGCTATGTTAGCCGGAAGTGGATAGGAACCGAGCGTTCCCCATCGTCGTCGGCGCATCTCTGCTTGAAATTCAGGGGCCTCGCCTGGCTCCAATTCGACCCTTCTCTCAAGAATAAATTTCTTTGCACTCACTGACTCAAAGTGCTTTTCATTGCGTTCTGTGAGGAAGATATCAGAATAGGGTCGAGATGGTTTACGCGGAGTTTGCCCTGATTTGCTCTGACGCGGGCGTTTGCTTGAAGATGCCATCTGTAGAAATTAAACAATAGAAATCCCAGGCAGACAGAATGAGTATAAAAAAATATAAACGGATGACCAGTGCATTTTACCGAAGAGGAAACTAGCCCTAGACTGGAATTGGAATTTAAAACAGAACTAAAAACACCTAAAATATGGGTTTCAGAGGGGAATTGCGCCGGGCTTAGCAATTCATGCGCCTGGCGCAGAGAGTGTAGAAAGCTCTCTGGAAGCGCGTGCGCTGGGCGCAAAACGTAATTGCGCCGGGCGCATACAATAGTGTATACTCTCTGGAACCAATTGCGCTGGGCGCAAAAATAAATTACGCCGGGCGCGAGTACGCGTTTTCAGAAAAATGGCCAGAACGGGCTGTTCCAAGATCAGAACGGCCGTTCTTAAATTCGAAACGGGCCATTCTGGAATTGGAACGGCCGGTTCCAATTTCCGAAACGGGCCGTTCTGGATATGGAACAGGGCGTTCCAAAGTCCAAAACGGGCCGTTCTGGAAATGGAACAGGGCGTTCCAAAGTCCAAAACGGGCCGTTCTGGAACCAGAACGGGCCGTTTCGCAGCTTCAGCCCTGGGTACCGCGCCTGGCTTGGTTGCACCCCAAAACAACACCCCAAAATCCCAAAAAGAAGAGGAAAAATGCAAGAAAAGGTTGAGTGTGAACCTACTGGAGGTGGAGTGCGTGGAGGAAGAAGGAAAGCCGCGTGGCAGGAGGGTTGGGAAAAAACGGAGGTTGAAGGAGATGAGTAGGAGTTGAGAGAGAGTTGAGAAAAGTGAGTGAAATGAGAAACGTGGGTGAGGAAGTTGAGTTAAGGCATTCGCGCGGTCGCGCCGGGCGTGAAATTACCCACGCCGGGCGCCATATCAGTAAAAATCAAAGGTTTGCCCTTTCTGGTGTGATGCCGGGCGTGGCAGATGGTAAGCCCGGTGCAATTAATGCTCAAACCTTCCAGTGGTCAATGCGCCCGGCACGCCAATAAATGTGCCGGGCGTGGTCGTTCCAGTGCTACAATGAAGTTTAGGCCGGGCGCAAAAATAAATTGCGCCCGGCGTGCGTCTTGACAGAGACCACAATGCTCTAGGTGCGCTGGGCGTGGATAAGACAAGCCCGGCGTGATTAACTCTTAAGCTCTCACCTAGGTTTTTCACTCCTCACACTCCTCACAAATTCAACTTAAATCTATCCACTCAAGCATGATTCACACACTCAACACAGAATATCAAACACAAACAACACAATACAACATACATATCATAGAACATAAATATCCACACAACAAGTCCTAGAACCAGTAATACAAACAATTATAACACAACAATAAACAATAAAAATTAAAAATAATAAGTAACTGCAAAACACATAAAAACAAAGTTCAGATCTCTGGGTTGCCTCCCAGGAAGCGCTTGTTTACTGTCCCGAGCCTGACAAGAAGAAACCTCAAGGGTCTCTAAAAGAAAGGATACAGCAAAGTCTTTCGACCTCTTCACCCAAGTAGGGTTTCAACCGCTGTCCATTCACAACCCAACTTCTTTGTGCCTCAGGATCTTCAATTTCTATGGCACCATAGGGTTTCACCTCCTTAACTCTGAAAGGGCCAGACCACTTTGATCTCAGTTTTCCAGGAAAGAGTTTGAGCCTGGAATTGAACAGAAGCACAGACTGGCCTGCCCTGAACTCTCTCTTCCGAATTCTCTTGTCATGATAGCTTTTGACCTTCTCCTTGTAGAGCTTAGATGATTCATAGGCTTGGAGCCTCAATTCATCAAGAGCATGCAGCTCCAGCTTCCTCTTCTCACCGGTGCTGAGAGGATCAAAATTCAACAGCTTCAAAGCCCAATAAGCTTTGTGCTCCAGTTCCACAGGAAGATGGCAAGCTTTTCCATACACCAACTGAAATGGAGTGAGACCAATTGGAGATTTGAAGGCGGTTCTATAAGCCCATAGAGCTTCATCAAGCTTTGTAGACCAGTCCTTCCTTGAAGCTGAAACAGTCTTTTCCAGAATCCTCTTGATCTCTCTGTTAGAGACCTCAGCTTGCCCATTGGTTTGAGGGTGATAGGCGGTGGCAACCTTATGATGGACTCCATAATGTTCTAGAGCCCTCTCCAACTGAGTATTGCAGAAGTGTGAACCTCCATCACTGATAAGTACCCTGGGGGTACCAAATCTGCTGAATATGTGCTTCTTGAGGAACTTCACCACTGTTTTGCCATCCGCCTTGGGTGTAGCAATGGCTTCAACCCATTTTGAGACATAGTCCACCGCCACGAGAATATACTCATTTGTGAAGGACGCAGGCAGTGGACCTACAAAATCTATGCCCCAGCAATCAAACACCTCAACTTCCTGCATGTTCTGTAAGGGCATCTCATGCTTCCTTGTGATTCCTCCGGCCCTTTGACAACTGTCACACTGCTTGGTGTGACTATGGGCATCTTTAAAGAGTGTTGGCCAATAGAATCCAGATTGAAGCACCTTGGCAGCTGTCCTCTCTCCATTGAAATGACCTCCATAGGGGGAGTTGTGACAGTGCCACAAAATACTCTTGGCCTCCTCTCTTGAGACACACCTCCTCAATAGGCCATCTGCACCAATCTTGAACAAGTGAGGGTCATCCCAAATGTAGTAGGTAGCATCACGGAGGAACTTCTTTTTCTGGTGCCATGTGAAATCTTCAGGGATTACTCCAGCTGCCTTGAAGTTTGCCAGGTCAGCAAACCAGGGTCGCTCTTGCACCATGAACAGCTTCTCATCAGGAAATTCCTCCAAGATCTCCCTCTCCTTCAGGGTCACCTCATCATTTATGAGCCTTGAGAGGTGATCAGCAACCAGATTCTCCTTGCCACTCTTATCTCTTATCTCCAAATCAAACTCTTGAAGCAGAAGAATCCACCTAATGAGTCTTGGCTTGGAATCCGGTTTGGTGAGTAAGTATTTAATGGCTGCATGATCTGTGAACACAACCACTTTGGAACCAATCAAATAGGACCGAAACTTTTCCAATGCAAACACTATGGCTAGCAACTCTTTTTCAGTAGTGGCATAATTGATTTGTGCCTCATTTAAAACCTTGCTAGCATAGTGAATGGCATGAAAAATTTTAGTCCTTCTTTGGCCTAAGACTGCCCCAACCGCATAATCACTAGCATCACACATGAGTTCAAAATCCAGTTTCCAATCTGGTGCAGTGATTATGGGTGCAGAGGTGAGTCTAGCCTTCAAAGCTTCAAAAGCCTTCATACAAGAATCATTAAAACAAAAAGGAGTGTCTTTGTTTAGGAGATTGCTCAGGGGTTTGGCTATCATTGAAAAATCTTTTATAAAGCGCCTGTAAAAGCCAGCATGCCCTAAGAAACTCCTAATACCTTTGACATTGATGGGTGGAGGAAGTTTTTCTATTACCTCCACTTTGGCTGGGTCAACTTCAATGCCCTTGTGAGAAATCTTGTGCCCCAGAACTATCCCCTCGGTCACCATGAAATGGCATTTTTCCCAGTTGAGTATAAGGTTGGTCTCCAAGCATCTTCTAAGCACCACTTCAAGATTAGTCAGGCATTCGTCAAATGAAGACCCGAACACGGAGAAATCGTCCATGAAGACCTCAATGCTCTTCTCCACCAGGTCGGAGAATATAGCTAGCATGCATCGTTGAAATGTTGCAGGAGCATTGCACAACCCAAATGGCATCTTCCGATAAGCAAAGATACCAAAAGGACAAGTGAAAGCGGTCTTCTCCTGATCTTCCGGATCCACCACAATCTGGTTGTAACCTGAATACCCATCAAGAAAGCAATAATAAGCTTGACCAGCTAATCTCTCAAGCATCTGATCCATGAATGGGAGTGGGAAATGATCCTTCCTGGTAGATCAGAACCACCGTCATGCCACCCTTCTTTGGAACTACTTGCACAGGGCTCACCCATGCACTATCAGAAATAGGGTAGATCATGCCGGCATCTAACAGCTTAATCACTTCCTTCTTCACCACCTCTTTCATCACAGGATTAAGCCTCCTCTGTGGTTGAGCAACTGGCTTGTACTCATCCTCCATAAATATTTTATGCATGCAATAGGCTGGGCTAATTCCCTTGAGATCAGAAATAGACCAACCAATTGCCCCTTGGTAGAACTTCAGAACTCTCACAAGTTTCTCCTCCTCCAATGGGGATAAGGAGCTACTTATGATAACCGGCTTGCTTCCACCTTCATCTAGAAACACATACTTTAGATGAGAAGGGAGTATCTTCAACTCTAGCTTCGGGGTGATCACCTCCCCATCATCCTTCGAATCTTCCATGTGTACTGAGTCCGGTGTCACCTCCTTATATGAGTCAAGGCTCCTCAAACATGCCTCAACCTCTCTATCTTCTTCTTCATGGAGGTATTCAACCATATTGACTAAGACTTTTTCCAAAGAGTTAGTGAAAGAGATATGCTTTCTGGAGTCTTCAACAAGTTCATCAATGACATCAACCCGGAAGCAACTGCTCTTGTCCTTGGGGTAGTGCATGGCATCAAACACATCAAAGTTAACCTCTTCATCATTCACTCTCACCTTAAGCTTCCCATCATCCACATCAATTAGAACTCTTGCAGTCTTCATGAATGGTCGGCCAAGAATGAGAGGTACATCAACGTCCTCTTCAATATCCATCACCACGAAATCAGCGGGAAATAAGAAACGGTCCACCTTCACCAGAACATCCTCCACAATGCCATGAGGATACTTCACAGATCGATCCGCCAACTGCAAAGTCATGCGAGTAGGCTTCACCTCCAAATCGCCAATCCTCTGAAGCATAGATAAGGGCATAAGATTGATGCTAGCCCCCAAATCAAGCAAAGCCTTCCCAATAGCTAAACTCCCAATAGTGACTGGGAGAGTGAAACTACCAGGGTCCTTGGATTTTGTTGGCAACATCTTCTGAATAATGGCACTACACCCCGCCTCCAATGTAATGGTCTCCTCTTCAAAATACTTTCTCTTCTTGGTGAGGAGCTCTTTCATGAACTTGGCATATGTAGGCATTTGCTCTAATGCCTCGGAGAACGGAATGTTAATTTGCAGGGTCTTGAAAATCTCCAAGAACCGAGCATATTGCCTCTCCTTATCACTTTTTGAAGGTGCATGAGGATACGGTAAGCTCTTGGTGGGTGGCACCTTCACAATATTCCTCTCCTCCATGGGTGCCTTATTCTTTTCTCTACTGATTCTTTCTTTCTCTTTTTCAAGTTCTTTTTCTTTCTCCTTCTTTTTGTCATTTTCAATTTTTTCTTTATTCTCTACAACCGACTCACTTCCTCCACTCCTTCTCCACATTCCTGGGCCCTCTAAGATGATCTCTTCATCAACACTATCATCATCATCTTTGCCTGTGTCACTCTTCTCCTTGCTCTCATCATTCTTCTCGCTCTCCTTCACCACAAATTCCCGACCACTCCTTGTAGATACTACATTCAAGTGCCCCTTCGGGTTTTGTTCAGTGTTGGCTGAGAAAGAACCTTTATGCTGCTCTGCTAGCTGCTTTGCTATTTGCCCCACCTGTATCTCCAAATTTTTAATTGAGGCATCAGTGTTCTTTTGGTTGGACATAGACAGCTGCATGAATTGTTGCAAGGTGTCTTCCAATTTGGTGGTTCTCTCATACAAAGGTGAGTGTTGGTGTTGATGTGGAGGTCTGCTACTTGATGAAGCATTCATGTCTGGTTTGTTTCCACCATAGTTATTTCTCCACCCCTGATTTGAATTTTGCGGATAGGGATGTTGAGAGAAATTTTGCCGCCCTTGATTCCCCATGTAATTCACTTCTGCACCTTGGGGATCAGAAGATCCGGCACAATAACCATTATGGTGGTCACCTCCACAAAAATCACATGCCATCACTTGTTGCATAGGAGGAGCATTAGAGTGCATAGCTTGAAGTTGTTGAGGAAGCTTGGCCATCTGTTGATTCAAAGCTTCAATTTGTTGGGAAAGTATCTTGTTTTGAGCCAACACCGCATCTTGAGTACTCAACTCCAAAACTCCTCTCTTGGTTGAAGAACTTCTACCATGCTGGCTCCTGAAGTCTGTGGAAGCCATGGACTCAATGATTGTGATAGCTTCTTCAGCAGTTCTGAACATGACTGACCCTCCAAAAGAAGCATCCAATATCATCTTGGTTTGAGGTTGTAGCCCATTACAGAAAGTTTGAACTTGAAGCTCCACCTCAAAACCATGATTCGGGCACCTCCTCAACAATGATTTGTACCTCTCCCATGCTTCACATAGTGGCTCATCAGCACCTTGAGCAAAAGTAGCAATAGCAGTTCTGGCTTCAGTGTTCTTAGATGGGGGAAAGAACCTGGCTAAGAATTTGGTCTCCACATCCTTCCAAGTTGTCAGGCTTTGGTTTGGCTGAGAATGAAGCCAAGCCTTAGCCTTACTATTCAGAGAAAATGGAAACAACCTCATGAAAAGTGCCTCTTCATCAGCCCCAGAAACTCCAACTGAACCACACAACTCATAGAAAGTGTAGAGATGAGTGTGTGGGTCTTCATGATCCAGGCCAGAAAATTGATGAGAACTGATAAGCTGTAGCAGTGCAGGCTTCATTTCTGCTAGTTTGTCGTTCATTGTAGGCCTCACAATGCTTGAGAACTCCCTCGGGCTAGTGTAGGTGAAAGTATCACCTATAGTGCGCCTCCGGGTGTGATTGTCATTGTGAGTACCATCTCCACCTTCCATAGTGAACTCAGGAATGTCAGAAACAAAAGCTTCAGGAAACTGAATGGTTGGTTGGCTAACTGGATTTGCTCTAGTCCTCCTTCTCCTCCTATTGCTATTATTCCTCCTTGCCGTGCGTTCAATCTCAGGATCGTTCAACAATGGCTCAGAAGAAACAGTACCTCTGGTTCGGATGGTACCTTGCATACAAGAGAAAACCAAAGACTAGAGTGCACAAGTCAGCCCAAAGAATTAGTTGCTGAAATAGAAATTAGCAATAAAAGTAAAGGAACAAGTCACAAATAGCTATAAATACTAAATCGCCATTCTAATCCCCGGCAACGGCGCCAAAAACTTGTTGAGATTTCCGTTGAAGTACTTTTATTTACAATTATAGATTAGGTTACTTCCTTCAACGGACTCAAACACGGCAAGTGTACCGGCCGTACAAGTAGTAAAAATATCGTATCCACAGGGATTAGAAGGTAATATAAGCATTTATTGACTATTCGTGACTAAAGAATAATTCCAATTTCATAGTTTGT